>NC_090199.1:8633750-9285000 GCF_033026475.1 Channa argus
TCTCTCTACCCCCCAGGCCGAGCATGCACACAGCACATCTGTATGTATGTGTATGCGTCTAAAGGATCCTCAGTGAATATAGGGGCCAGGCCCTGGAGTCAAATCACAGAATCATCATTACACGACGAGTTATGTCCAATTATGTGATTCCAATCAACAAAGTCAAAAGATCTTTGTTATCCAGTGGACCCAAATGAAACACAATCACCAACCAAGCATGTGCACACAAAAAGCTTAACCCATCACAAGTCTAAATATAGCCAAAATCCATAGTTGCACAATCAGTGTTGAAAAGGAAAGATTTCTAAGCAAATTAAGAGCTGAGAAATGTTGGCTCTTCTCTGAGGTAATTACAATGGTTAGATTTGAGCTCTTTAGTCAGTTGCAAAGACAGGTTTAAGCATAAGATAATGCTTACACTCATACATCTAATTATAATTGTTGACCAAATTGTTGTTGTTTTTTTGTTTTTACTCCTGTCCCAGTAAGGAAAACAAACAAAGTCTCTAGGATTCAGTGTCTTTTTTTATGTTTTGTGGACATTTCTGGTATCCTGAATTAAATATCAAGATTTCTGGCTAAAGGGCCAGTTATCACTTGTGTCTCGTTAAAATAAGGTTCTGGCCTTAGTGTGGATATCAGATTTAAGTAGCCACAAAGACACAGATGAAAAATTATTCATTGTTTAAAAAATAATGTGGAAGTCCAGTGCTCAGTCATGTTGTGAGTCTTGGAAACCTCAAGTTGCTCTTGACGATGAAAAACATTGAGGACAGAGAGGAATTCGTTTTTGGGCTACTCAGAAAATAGGCCGAAAAATAATACGGAAATTATGTAGAATTAAACATGGTGATTACAACTAATAAACTGCATTTGAAATGGCAGAACATCCACAGTCCATTATCTCTGGCTGCTGCTGCTGTGTATATTTTACTTGAACATCAATTATTCCAACTTGTCGCCTACACTGTCTCCCATACACAGCAACAAGTTGCCGCCTCAGAGTCAAAGCAATGCTGCTGCTTGGCAACAGAGGTTATTGGCCTCTGCTCTGTGAAAAGGTAGGCAAATGAAGTTGCAATGTTCATTACATTTACATTTAGTCATTTAGCAGACGCTTTTATCCAAAGCGACTTACAAGTGAGGTACAAGGCAAGCAAAAATCTAAGTCAAATCTTCAACAACTATTAATAATATCAACATTGTAGTCTAGCATCTACATAAAAGTTGATAAATCACTGCGAAATACAATCAGTGTAGAAACTGAATTGTTTCTTTAATTTATGGATCAGTGTGTAAATGTCTTTGGAAGATAAAATGTGGGACTTGGGAGTCACCAGCTCAACTGCATGCACAGTCATGAAATACAGTATATAGACGCTGGCTGGTCACATGATTACTTCCAAGTCTTAGAAATTAACGATTGGGTGGGTAATGCAGTCATCTGTACAGCCTTCCTATAGTTTTACAGATTACTTTATTTAAAATGGCTGTACCACACAAACTAGTTTTATGCTGGTTCCTTTAGACTAAAGAGAAAAATAGTTTAGTTTTAATTTTTTGTTTCTTACTTTATGCCAAAACATTTAACAAAACGTAGAGTGTAAATGATGTCAGTTACATTAACACAATTAGACACTTCCCATTCAATAATGTATGCATACAAATAAAACTTTAACTAACAAAAAAGAAAATGTTGTGTATATCCTACCTGTTTACATAGTTGATTTCTCCTGATTATACATCAATGCAGATGTTTCATCAACACTGTACTTACACATTGCTAATGCCTTTATTACCTAAGTTTAAATGGTGCAATTTGATTTAATGAATCACTTGTTTGAAAGGATTAGTTAATGAGAACTTAGGGATCACTTTATTTCCAAAATATCAATATCAAAAGCATCAATATCTTGATGCAAACATTTAAAATCAAATAAGTAACCTGACAAAATTAAGACAAACCTAATTGATCAAGCCACTATGTGGGTGTGGGTGTGTGTATGTACACTAAGGGGAATTGACTTGTGTGACATAAAAAAAGAAATGAAGCAACAGGCAAAGAAAAGCAAGAGAAGTAGAGTTAAGCATGATGAAGTAAGTGAGTCTCTCACCCGTCTGCATCCTGGATGTTGACGTTCACACGCTTTGCTGCTCCGAGGAGCTCTGAAAGACAGAGAAAAGAGAAGATGAGAAAAAGACAAGCAACAAACTCATAACATAAACAGTTCAAGTTTAAATCTATTCAAAATTCAGTGATTAATGTATGCTGTCCTTGTACATATTCCAGTATTTCACTCCCTGCAGGCAGAGTTCACAGCTACACTTTTATATATGTGAGCGCTCTAAAACAACCTGCTGCCGTGTAACAGTTTTTTCTTTGGAACAAAAAAAGGTCAAGGAGAAGTGACAGGATAAAGAAGATAAAGAGAGCGCTTTCTAGGAAACTCAACAGGAATATAAGCTCAGTCTGTATTTTGGTATTAGGTATACTTGCATGCAAAAGTACAGTGCAGTCAGCATTACTACATTACTAGTGTGTATAAAGCTTTCATCATCCAAAACCATGGCTACTACTAATTTAGTTGCTTTACTGTTATGTTTTTTCATGAAAACACTAATCATGCATTCAGACTTCATGTTTTAGTGCTACACTTTGGTTTACATTTAAATTTGAGATTCATGTAGCCAAATAATGTATTACAAACATGCCCCGGCACATAAGTTTTTCCTCAGCTACCCAGCAATTTAAAAAAATTAACTTAAGGGAATACCTCAGCCTCTGGGGACATATTATTTGCTATCCCTCAAAGAGTTAGATGAGTAGCTGAAATCTCATGTTTCTATTTTATGTAAAGAGACCCAGAGGGGTATTAGCTTATCTTAACATAAAGTCTGGAAGCAGGGGAAATAATTAGGGCTCTGTCCAGAGTTACACATAAGCAACACACACAGCACGTAATAACCCTGAGTGGCCACTGAGACATAAAAAAACCACATATTTAGATTTTGTAAGTACTTGCTAGACCTTTATGGTTACAATAATAACCACAAAGCCTATAAGGATTAATTGTCAGAGAAAGAAAATACTCCTAGTGGAATTAAAATATTGTGTTGTCTGGGAAAGTTTTGTGTTTGCTGAGCTATCCACTCCACCCAACCTACTACAGAGAATGTGAAGTTGACATCACACCGTATTTACTTTTGGGATTTGCTTAACCTGTGCTTAAGCATGTGCTTAACGTCCTATTGTGGTTCCAAATGGTTATCTGCATACATTTTGCTTTGTTGATCTAAAACGTTGTTTAAATCATTCAGATTTAATGAAAACCAGTCAAAGGTAAGGCGAGACCCCTCTACTGACCTACAGAACAATAGCAGCAGTGACCTACTGTGGAGACAGAATTATGACAGAAAGTCAAAACAAATCCAGTCATATCCCAACTTCAGTTTGCAAGTAACATCTATTTCTGGGTTAGTTTTACACAAACTGATCAGTTTAGCAGCAACATCAGTACAAAGGCACAGTGTGTGTGTGGGAATGTGTTTGCATGTGAGCAGTATTTTATGTCTGTGTCATTCAGAATCTGACCTTGTCCTTGTATGTGTTTATATTTGGGCGTGCACCTCTGTCCTTGTGTTAATATGAATGTGCACGAGCTTTATTGTGAAATCCTGGATCTTCAACAGAACAATGAAGACACTTGACAACAGCAGAAAGACGTGCACAAATCTAACCCCCAGAAATACTAAAGCAGACACTCTGAAAACCACATAGAAAAGCATTGTTTGTCTCTCTCCCTCAACTTTTTTTTTTTTTTTGTCAAACCCTCATAATCCAGAGGCCATAATCTGTAGCTGTTCTGTAATCTGGGGAAAAGCTTGTCCCTCTCTCTGCAGCTCTATCCGCACTTCATCCCTTCATCCTGCTCTCACACTCTAATTTTCCCTGTAATTTGCTAAAGAGCGCGCGCTTGATTGGTAGTTCTGCTGTTTCTGTTTACACTCTGCAGCTGACATCATTCTTTTGCATATGTGTGTGTGTGTTTCTGTGCACACATAGGACCACTATCTAGCTTGGATTGAAAGCAAGAACCATCCCCACACCCCTCCCCCCACAGCAGATGAATCAATGAGTGCAGATATCTGTGTCACCATCAGACTACCAGAGAGCCACATGACTCCCCACCCTGACTGCAAATCTTTTTTCTACATAGATTATCTCTCAGTTGCTACATGATAGTCTAGGCAGATTTTCACATTAAAACAATTTATTTCATTTATAATATTAAACATATCACTTACCTATAATTTAGATGTATATATTTACCTGCTTGCTGTTGTTTAAGAGCATTACCATAACATTTATCAGATGGTGTCCTTGGACCAGGGTTCATATTTTGTATGATAATTTTAGGCACAACGATGCAACCGAGCCCTGGTTACCATGACAACCCCCAATGTGCAATTCTCAAAAACTGTCAATCACATGGCAGGGATTACTATGATATTATTTTGCAACGTCTCCCTCAAATTACTGCTATTTTAGAATTTATTTGACTTGAAATCACATCATTCACGTTTAATTTGAAACCCTTCACTCCTAATGTGGTGAATACCAACACTGGCTCTGGCAGTGCAACCCTCAGTTTGTCCACGGCAGATTCTCAAACCTCGGGAGAGGTGAAGTGGAGGGTTTCTCGAGGGTTCTCATTACCAGAGATGTTCTGAAGTACAGTTTCCACCACCTCTGACCTCGAAGTTTGAGTATAACATATTGCCTAAAATAAATGCTAGTCCTGACACGACTTTTCCTTTCCTGTTTCCAGCCAGTAGCTCATTTATTTTAGAAGTGAGTCAAATCAGATTCATCAGATCACACTATTATCAAACATGCAGGGATTACAGTATAGTTCAAAAAAATGTAAATCCTTTTTTGAACTATAAAGTGCTTCAGATTAGACGTAAAATATTGTCACTACTGTTCAGTCGAATCATCTACGACCCCATTTCAAAAAAAAGGTTGGGACGATGTGTAAAACGTAATGATGGCAGTAGTGTTAATCCCGTAAAATTGTAAAGCAGCTTCAAAGAGCTGCCAATCACTAACATGCATGTATTTGTGATGGTTAACACAAGATGTCACACCCAAAGATAGCTGGTTTTTGCTGGGACAACTTCTCAGAGTACTGAAAACAAGTCAGCGAGAAAGATAAAAGAAAATCTGTGGTTCCATTCGACTTCCTAGATTATATTTCAGTGTCTCATGACAAGACACAACATGTTTTAAAGAAAATGTCTCTATGAATGCACCCACAACTAGTCTGTGATGAAAGACTGAGTAAAGCATTTGTCAACCTGGTTCTTTTTCACAATATGGCTTTTGAAATGGAGTTACCATATGCAGAGTTGACACTCCAAACTCTCTGTTTTAATACAAACTTGAACTCAGTAGTTAAGAAAAAACAAAACATTTCACTTCTACACTTTCACCTGCCTGCTGCATTTTTCAGCTACGAGTTGATATTTGAGGACAGATACAGACGAAAAGTGCACATTCATGTGCAACAGCTTTTATTTAAGTCATAAAAACAAATAAATGCAAGAGATGTGTACTGTTCAATGACAGAAAGAGAATACCGGACCTTACTTGAGTTTGATATGAAATACTTTTGTCTGTGCAGTGAATGATCAGTGTTAGAATCTGATACGTGGTGTGAATTACTTAGTGCCCACTTCAGTTGCTTGCAACATAAAGAAGTACAAATATCTTTAGGATGCTCTCTATCTCTCATACTGTATCTCTACAACAAAGCTATTGTATATTGCAACAGAGCCAAAGATAGGAAGACATTATTTAAAAAGTTTATCCTTACGCAAATGTGATCAAACATTGGTTTTAACGTCATCTGTTTTAAAGTGTTCTCTGTCTGAACTGATTCAAAATAAACTTCCTTCATCTTTTAGACACTGAGTCTAGCAACTGTGGCAAGATCACACTATAATATTAAGACTGGTAATATTCTTAACTTCTTGGTTTCACTGTCAACAAATCCAAAGAATAGAACAAAACCGATAATGGATTGATCCTATTAACACTTACTCTACTGTTCACAAACTGAAAAAAAAATCAATGGTCCTTCATTGGACAAAAATGACAATGTAATAATGTAATAAACAGTAATAATGTGACCCGACTGACTACGTTTTGACAGATTATCTGTCTTTCCAGATGATAACAGTAAGGATTACTGTAGATTTGTATGGTTATTAAAGTTTGGACAACAAACTATACATCTTTCTCAGTGCAATGCCGGGCAGTAGTGGTCAATTAGTGCCTGTGTCCCTTGACCCTCCGTGTCACACAATAGATAGATTTTCCTCAGAGAAAGGCGTCTAGCAGAATTTAGGGGTGTAATTATCCTTTTAAGAGAATTTCTCTAGCGTAAAAATATGTTTAAACTGTGGACAATGGGATAATGTTGACAGAAAAAGTACCTGAGGCACAAACATTCCAGTCAGGAAATAGTTCAGTTCATTTTAAAAGATGTGTGATCTGTTTTATTTGTGAGCTTTATAGGTGCTGATGAATACCTTTTGGTACATTTGGATAGAGCAGGATGACTGTTGACCTTTGCTAAGCTAAAGTAACCAGCTACATATTTACCAGGCAGACATGGGAGAGTATCAAGCTAGTCTAACTACTGCTTTAAATACTTCAGAATTAAATAAGGATACCATTTACAGAGGGTTTACGAGCTATATCGATTGTAAACACCAACTTATTGTTATTAAGTCTAGGTAGAAGGACATGATTACAGTGTTTGTGACAGATGGTGGCAGTTGTGCTAATTTTTGTCATGTTTTATGGATGTCTAAGTTCAGCCCATACATTTATGTGTGGGCTAATGCAGTGCCATTGCTGCACATGTTATATTTCTAACATTTCTCACTGTCCCAAGTTACCAGCAAATTTTGTGATGTTCATGTGTGGAACATGTAGTTAACCCCGTGTGTGGAACATGTAGTTAACCCCGTGTGTGCAATGTGTAGTTCTCCCTATGTGTATAGAAACATGTGAGTCCCCAGTGCCAGTGTACGTCAGAGAGCTAACAAAAGGTGCAAATCCGTCTTTAAAAGTAGGTTTACTTCATCGTATTGCCAGAAAAAGACAGTCAGATTAGCTTTTTCCTCATACAGTTCCATAACTCAGAACATTTGCTGAAATTCTTCAAGACAGAGCTCTTCACCTCAGGGATCCCATGATGATGGACTGAGCTACCTAACTTTGTAAGCTTAGAAGCCTCACTGGCACATTTGCTCATCAGCCCGCTACGCATGATAATTAGAAACAGAATTGTGCATTTTGTTTTTTTAAAATGAACGGAGGTCATTGCAGAAAATTGCCAAAAGTGCATTTTAGAATTTAATCTAAAACATAGTATAAACTGTTAGACTTTCTTAATAAATGGCAGCCCTGAAAGCTCAAGATACAGAAGCTCATGCACATAGATAGAACACTAATTAAAAAGCAACTTCACCAGTTTGAAAACAAGGTTGCAACATTGAAAAAGAAATCCTAAAACATGATGTGATAGTATTTGTTTGTGTTTTCTCTATTTGCAGTTTTTTTCTGCTGCAGCTGTATTGTTAAACGTGCCTAAATGTGTTTTCTTAGTTTACAGCTGTCAGGGTCAATGCAATAATGACACTTACGGTTGCAGATCTGATGGTGTAGAGAGGTTTCTTGGATGAATTTAGGAGCAAAGTATCACATAGAAAAAATCTGAATTAGAAAAAAATGTATTAAACACTAATATAAGTCTATTAATTACAGCTAATAAAGCTTTTATAAAACGTACCGCATCACTAACGGCTGTAAACACTTCAGTTCCTTTAATCCTCTAAATCGATTTGTGACATTTTGACAGAGCACCACCACCTCTCCCTCTCACCTGCCACACTGCTGCTCTGAACATCGTTAGCATCCTGTTAATAATACAAATGCAGTCAGGCACATGACTAACACCTGATGTGCTAAGTGTGTTTCTCTGCATGCTTCAGGTGGGTTTATATATATGTGTTTTTAAAATGTTTTTAAAATGAACACACACACACACACACACACACACACATATATATATATATATATGTGTGTGTGTGTGTCTGTGTGTGTATACATATATATATATGTGTGTGTGTGTGTGTGTGTTTGTGTGTGTCTGAGTGAGTGTGTCAGCAGCGATTCTCCAGCAGAGAAACCTGGCTTCCTGTTGAATTATTCAAACATAAACCTGGATTCACGCAGCTACGCACACACCTTCCATAACTCACCTTTTAACCTCTCCCTTACACTTCCTGTCACTTTACCTTCATGCACACACACACAAACACACACACACACTCTCTCTCTTCTTTTTTCTCTCCCATCCCAACCCTCCTCCACACCCTCATCTCCCTCTGCCCTCCTCCCTCTTTCTCTTTGTCAGTGTGCAGTGGACTGAGCGCTCAGAGCTGATCTGTTCTGGCATTTAAGGGGATGCATTTTTCTTTTCCATGGCACTGCTGGAATGTCCAGAGACAAACATGCACACACGAGAGGAGAGGAGGAGAGAAAAGAGGAGGATAGAGGAGATAAGGAAAGAAAAGAAGAGAGGAGAGAGGAGGTAAGAGGAGGAGAGGATAGGAGTAGGGAGGAAAGAAGATGACATGAGGGGATGAAGGGAGTGGAAAAGAGGACAGGAAAACGTGAGGAGGAGAAGACATGAAAGACGAGAAGACAGAAGGGAAGGAGAGGAGAAGAAAGGAGAAAGGAAGAAATAGAAGGAAAGGTGGAAAGGAAGGAAAACTAGGAGAGGAGAGAGGAGAGGAGAGGGGCCTGGTGATGAAACTGAAGAGGAGGAGAGCAGTTTCAAGGCTGTAATTGAAATCTAATTATCACCTCGAGCCCCAGCTGACTCTACATCAGGCACACGCGCACGTTTGAGTATGTGCACGAATGCAAACGTCTGCACGTGTACACTTACGATCATCACATTATTACCACTAACATCTGGCATCTTCACACACCAATAATCCCCCTGTCCCGAAAGCAGTGTAGGACCTTCGTGTATACTTCCATCCTCACGCGCGCGAACACACACACAGACACACAAATGCTCGATTGTGGAAAACAGGATGACAAGCATTTCTGATTTCTAATTACATTTTAATGGCTGCTTTCACACATGTGCAACGTCATCACTATCACACACTCAACGTCATAGCACAAACACACAAACTCGCACTCTCTCTCTCTCTCTCTCTCTCTCACACACACACACACACACACACAGACACACACACACAGACAATGCAGACTAAATAGCTTCACATCTGATTTAGCCTGCACTGTCCTGACCTGGTAATGAGGGGTGTGTGTGTGTGTGTGTGTGTGTGTGTGTGTGTGTGTGTTTGCTCGGACACTGACTTGCTTTTCCCGGCCGAGGTCTCTGTAGGAGCCGCTGAGCTGTCAGCAGGTCCTCGGTCTTCACGGCCTGGAGCAGCTCCTGGTCCTTCCCCATGTCCCCTCCGTCCCGCCTCGGTCCGCTCGGTCCCGCCCGCTCTCTTCCTCTGAGCGCCCTCTCTCCTCCGTTAATCCGCTGCTACATCCTGCCGCCGCTCCGGGCCTCCCGCTGGAGCTGAGGCGCGGAGGGAAGGATGCTGCCGGGATTGTGTGATGCTCCTATTCGGCCAGGAGTCCAGCGCACGTCCCACTCTTCCTCCTCTCCAAGCGGTGCTACTGACCACCAACCGACCGGACGTCGCTCTCCTGTCCACTCCCGAAAGATTCCACTGATTCTACCCGCGTGACGAACCCACCGGGTCTACGTGCGTGCCGTGCGTGAAAAACAGTGGAGCTCGAGCGCCCTCCTATATGCTGGGTCAAATCCGCATCGCTGAAATCTCACGAGCCCTCACGAGTCTGTAGAATAAACACGCGGGTGGCTAATGTTTTAACGTGTGACCGCTGCCGCCACCGCGGTGCTGACCCTGCTCGCGCTAGCTCCGGCTCTAGCGCGCGCACACGCACTCACACACATTGACAGTCGCATACGGCATTACATAAACATGAGCTACATGTGCGCGCACCAGTCCAGTTGTTGTAATCCCAGTGCACGTGCGGGCGCAGAAGTCTGGCCAGGTTATTGGATAAATGTACTTAGTCGCGTGCAAGGGGTGCACACCGAGCGCGGAACAGTGGGAGCCAGAGTCCGGGATCGCGCGGACCCATGGGACACTGAGTGTAGATGGAAACATAAATAATTATAAAATATTAATCAAATCTAATCAACTTACAGTATTATTAAAACTATTTCGGTTTCATAAATTCATAATGAGTGCTGGAAGTGTAAAGTAATGTTGTTATGTTAGTTTATTTTATGTAATTTCACTCTTTTAAAGTACAAGTGTTTTCAACTTTTTTCTTTAAGACCATTCTTATGTAAAACAATGAGGCTTAAAACTGCACTGGCCTTGCTTTTATATGTGTCACGGTGGTGACAATTTTACATTAACATGTTTAAGGTTAATGAGACAGAAATAATTTGAGCCCATGGAAAGTGTGTGCGCGTGTGTGTTTGTGTGTGTGTCTGGTGCAGAGCTAATTTAGACTAAAGGGGCCACTGTCATTCAGATTTAGGACAGGAAGTGGAACATATGACAAAAAAGTACTAAAAAAAAGTGTCTCTGTGTTTGCTTGTGCTCTGACACAAATCTGAAGGTTCCAATTGCAGTTTCACTGTGAAAAGTCAGCTCCATCCAGGGCCTGATTAACCTACGAATGAGCTGTGGGCCCCAGTTCACCCCACTAACTTAGATGGTAAAAATAATACATTTATTTGACAGGAACAGCAATCAATCTCTTATCATGTCAAAGGTCAGTATTTGTCAGGGCAAACATGGAGGTCATACACACTCGCGTCCGCACCTACAGGTGCAGTCAATTTAAAGTCACTAATTAACCTACTGTAAGCTCTTCAAACTGAGGCAGCAGTGCTAACCACAAAATGGTAACTGAGTATAGCTGATTAAAAAATAGACAACGTTTCTGGTGACATACGTCATAATTTAATACATTCTTACATTGCTTTAAGTATACCATTTGTTCATACTAAAAAAAAAAATGATGATAACATGTAAGTCGTGCATTTTCTGGGATTATGCGAAGGTCATACAAACTGTTCACATAGTTTGTCCTACAATGCAAAGATTTGCAAAAACCTTTAAAACATTGTCACTGATGCTGAGACGGCAACAGAAGGTATTAGTTCTTTGGGTAAACATTTAGTTTACTGTGTGTAGTTTATTGGGCAGTACTTGCATGTCCACATAATTAGAAGGATGAGAACAGTTCTCAAGGTGAGGTTAGGTAACTAGCCAGTTTCCTATGGATTACTTAGCTCTGATTATTCATTTAAAAGTGAAATGTGTAAAAACACATTTTTACCATCCTATAAATACAATACAAACATTTTAATTGTCATAACAAATATTTTCATGTACCTTGACCTCATAGTTATGTTAGTTTTTCAGTCACTTTAGAACCTGTTAAAGTGGTTGAGGATAACAATGAAGTTTTCTAGCCAAACCCAGAAGTCAGCATATTTCTTGTTCCTTCAACAAAAGGCCAATGTGATTGTTTTCCCATTGGTATTTGCAATATTGCAGAAAGTAAACTCTGTGATGAACCAAAGTTTATGAAACTATCATAATAGTTATATCTTCACAGATGCTAATCTTCACAGATGAACACCACATTTTTGATTTTTGAAGCATAATCACCAAAGTTAAAATGCTATTGTTAGGCTACAAACAAACAACACCACAGTCACATTATTGGAGGAGTCTCTGAGTTCGGCATAAGAACATTTAACTATTCTGACGCCTATATTCCCATTTAGCCATTTGTTAGCAACAGCCTCATTTAAGCAAATGCTCAAAAAGTATGAATGGAGTATTTACTGATGAATTCTATGCCACAGAATACAAAAAAAATCTCTTGAGCTTTTGTTAACCATGACATTATTTTATGATTTTAACCAAAAACCCACAAAAAAATAAAATAAAATAAAAAATAAAATACCATAGACTGTGAGACAAAGGAGCCAGAACTGACAATACAATAACTGATTTCTGGGTAGAACTCATTCTTATGGCAGTCAAGCAGGACATATCGCAGAAGGTCAGAAATTCCTGAGATCTCTAACGTGAACTGGTTTTTGGCAGCTGATAATAACATTTAAAACAGCATGATTTTAACACAGCATAAACATGTTCATATTTAACAAGTGCAACGTTGACCATGTTCTTTTAGCATTAAAGACATCAACGACATTCAAATTTTAACACGACCAATGTTTTGCAAAGCATCACAACTCGGTTTGTTTTTCCACAGGATCAAAAACAATAAGACAGGATTTTTCAAGTGTTGCTGAAAGATAAATCAGAGTCTTGACTTTTCCAAAAAAGCATTAATCAATACTGTTACATTAAGTTACTATTACAATAAAAGTAAATCAAATAACTACGTATAATCTGATAAGGGTCACACAGAGAATAATGCACAAACTTTGCTGCTTTGTGACGTTTTTATAATCTTTTAGTCGATGATTCCCTCCCAGTTTTACTCTGCTACCTGTTCTCATCAACCTTTCCTGCAGCCAGGTAGGAGCATGGCAGTTACTTACAGTGGTTTATTAAAGTAAAACACTGGAAAAACAAACACGGTGAAGAAAGAGTGGCAATGTTTGCAATGACTGCTGAACTTTTTCTCCAAACAAAAAGTTGTTCAATTGTAATAAAAGGTCAGTTATTTCAAATGTAATTTGAATGTGATATTCTTGTTGGATATAACAGGATCGTATTTCAATAACAGACAACAGCTTCAGCTTCAACTGTTCAACTTTTCATGGATTTTAGTGATCCTGCTGATCCTGTTAACTGAATACTGCACAATATGTGAATGCTTCTAAATAAAAAGATATGAACACTGTGTGCTTTAATATTGTTATTCATTTATAATTTATGTCCAAAAGACAAGACTGCTGTTGTAATTGTCCAATTATCCAAAGAAATAAGAGATTATATGAGATTACCCCCAGATTATGAGATAAGTAAATATTATAAATATATTCAGTATATATATATGTATATATACATATTTATATACTCATTATGCAAAAATACATTGAAGTTCCTTGGCCTCAGTACCAAACATTGCTAATATTTCAGCGATAACATTGTAAGCTGCCATGTCAGCTTGTTTTGAAATTTTTCTGTCACCCACACATCAAATGTCCATGCAGCTTTAAAGAGGAGGAGCAATTTTTACATTTTAATGAACATTAAAAACTGATATGTATCCTGGAGACAGCGGTGCAGAAGTTACATAAGGTTTACTGAAATGGTGTCAAAAGACAAAATAATGCCACTGTTTGCAATTTCCTGGTTTCCTGCAAAAATTCTGTGTTCTTCATCTCCTTTGTCCACAAGACTTTTTCCAGCAGTCTTTTAGAGTTTCAGTGTTGTCTTTGCCAAACTTCCGGTGTGCTGTTGTTTTTGGAGAGCAATGTCTCTCTCAATGGTGTCCTGCCAAGTATACCATGTCTGTTCAATGATTTACATATGGTTGAACTAAGAACAGAGATGATAACCAGCTTTACTGAATCCTCTAAGTCTGTTTTTGTCTCTAAGTCATTCTGCTTTTTGCCCTTGTTGCCATTACTTTTTCCACCATTGCTTTGTATTTGTAATGGGTGTGTCTAGTAAAGACCATAATTGTTTGTGTATTATCAGATTAGAAATATTGAGTTAGTTGATATTTGTGACTTTGTAGAAAATCAGATAAAATTACATGTCCGAATTATGCAGAAAACGAGGAAATTGCAAACAGTAACATTACAGTTTTTTTTTTGTTATTGCATATAGATCCTAAGTCTAGATTTGTATCAATTTGTGTCGTGTACTCTGTAAATCATACCATGTTGATAATGTGTGCAAATAACCTCTGAACTAAGTCCGAACTCTAAGTACCACAAATACAGTACATTCTTTCACTTATCTACAAAACACAAACATCATCTTGCTACAGCAGGTAATGTGTCCACGTGTGCGTCTATATGGAGTGAGGATAGGCATGAACATAGTCTTTGATTTGAGTGCTAAGTGAAGGTAAGGTGCTTATAGTTTCTGCTCCACAAGAACGTATAAGAGCTCTCCTACACATCTGCGCCAGCCGCTCCGGTCGCTGCTTGCGGTAAGGTTCTGTCAGCTTACAGGATGAGCTGGTGTAATACGTGAGTAGGGCAAAAAGTGAAGTGAAAGTTCTTTGGCTCCCGTGAAGATTAAAGAGCAGGTTGTTCAGCTGAACACGAACACTAGTTGGGCCGTCATCACTTTGGTAACTCAGAGTGAAGAAAACATCTGGCTGGCCACTGTCTCTGCAACAACACAGCAGCATACAGTCACTCTGTGCACAATTGTTGCTTGTATGCTTAATACAGATGCTTCTCCATATTTCAACGCGTCAGACTTTTACTAACCAGAAATAGTACAACCTACAATACAGTAGGTAGACATTTTATAAGCCTTTAACTTTATTTATATAGCGCCGAATAACAACAAGGTAATCTCAAGTCATTTACATTATAAAGTCAAGACTATGCACATATGTAAAGAAAAAAAAAACAACAAAATCCCCCTTGAGCAAGACCTAGGTGATGGAAAACTCCCTTTAATGGAAGAAACGGAAGCAGAAACAGACTCAGGGCAGGCAGCTATCTGCCTTGACCAATTGGGGTGAGTGGAAAATGGAGAGAGAAAGGAAAAGAAGTTCAACAGGAGCAACAACAAAAATTTTGGCAGGTTGATATGTCCATGAACTGCACATTGGAAACACCCAGCTACAAGGCTGAAGAAACCTGCATTGATTTGTTTCATTTGGTTTAAGAGAGAAATATAGCAGGGTCTTATCTGCATAGCAACGGAAATTTGTTGAATGAAAAAATGTTGCCTAGGGGAGACTGGTATAAAGTATTGGTCCTAGCGTGGAGCACTGTGGAACTCTAACTTTTTTGAGCATGTAAGATTCATCATTAACATGAACAAATTTTATTCTATTTCATAGATAGGATTTAAACCAGCCCAGTGCAGTTACTTTATTAATGCAACCGCAAGGGGGCACAAGCCAGTGTCTTCTTGTGCCAGTCCCAAGTCTGGATAAATGCAGAGGGTTGTGGCAGGAAGGGCATCCGACGTAAAACACATGCCAAATCAAACATGCGAATCGTGACAAAGACTTCCATACCGGATCGGTCGGGGCCCGGGTTAACAACGACCGCCACCGGTGCTGTTGACCTACAGGGTACCGGTGGAAATTGGACTACTGTTGGTCGAAGACGAAGAAGAAGAGGAGGAAGGTGTGTTCGTAGGCAGAGAGAAAAGAGGAAAGCTAAGAATGTAGGACTGACAGTAGGGACTTTGAATGTTGGTACTATGACAGGGAAGGCTAGGGAGTTGATCGACATGATGCAGAGAAGGAAGGTGGACATACTGTGTGTCCAGGAGACCAGGTGGAAAGGTAGCAAGGCTAGAAGCTTAGGAGCAGGGTTCAAGTTGTTTTACCATGGGTCAGATAGGAAGAGAAATGGAGTAGGAGTTATATTGAAAGAGGATTTTGTGAGGAATGTTCTAGAGGTGAAAAGAGTATCAGACAGGTTGATTCTGTAGAGTCTGAAGCTGGAAGTTGAAGGGGTGATGTTCAATGTTGTGAGTGGTTATGCCCCACAGGTAGGATGTGAGTTAGAAGAGAAGGAGAAATTCTGGAGTGAGTTAGATGAAGTGATGCAGAGCATCCCCAGAGGTGAGAGAGTTGTCATTGGTGCAGATTTCAATGGGCATGTAGGTGAAGGGAACAGAGGTGATGAGACTGTTATGGGCAGGTTTGGTGTTCAGGACAGGAATGCAGAAGGACAGATGGTGGTTGACTTTGCAAAGAGGATGGAAATGGCTGTAGTAAACACTTTCTTTCAGAAGAGGCAGGAACATAGGGTGACGTACAAGAGCGGAGGGAGAAGCACTCAGGTAGACTACATCTTGTGTAGACGTTGTAATCTGAAAGAGATCAGTGACTGTAAAGCATTGGTAGGGGAGAGTGTAGCCAGACAACACAGGATGGTGGTGTGTAAAATGATGCTGGTGGTGAGGAAGATAAGGAGGACTAAGGCAGAGCAGAGGACGAAGTGGTGGAAGTTGAAAAAGGAAGAATGCCGTTTAGTTTTCAGGGAGGAGCTGAAACAGACTCTGGGTGGTTTGGAGGTGCTTCCAGATGACTGGACTACTACAGCTAATTTGATCAGGGAGACAGGTAGGAGGGTACTCGGTGTGTCATCTGGAAAGAGGAAAGCGGACAAGGAGACTTGGTGGTGGAACGAGGAAGTTCAGGAGTGTATACAGAGAAAGAGGTTAGCTAAGAAGAAGTGGGACACTGAGAGGACTGAAGAGAGTAGACAGGAGTACAGGGAGATACAGCGTAAGGTGAAGATAGAGGTGGCAAAGGCCAAACAAAGAGCATATGAGGACTTGTATGCTAGGTTGGACACTAAAGAGGGAGAGGTGGATTTGTACAGGTTGGCCAGACAAAGAGATAGAGATGGAAAGGATGTGCAGCAGGTTAGGGTGATTAAAGATAAGGATGGAAATGTATTGACAGGTGCCAGGAGTGTGATGGGAAGATGGAATGAGTACTTTGAAGAGTTGATGAACGAGGAAAATGAAAGGGAACGAAGAGTAGAAGAGGTGACTGTTGTGGAGCAGGAAGTAGCAAAGATTAGTAAGAGTGAAGTGAGGAGGACATTGAAGAGGATGAAGAGTGGAAAGGCAGTTGGTCCTGATGACATACCTGTGGAGGTATGGAAGTGTCTAGGAGAGGTGGCAGTAGAGTTTTTGACTAGTTTGTTTAACAAGATCTTGGAGAGTGAGAGGATGCCAGAGGACTGGAGGAAAAGTGTACTGGTACCAATTTTTAAGAACAAGGGAGATGTGCAGAGCTGTGGCAACTACAGAGGAATAAAGCTGATGAGTCAAACAATGAAGTTGTGGGAAAGAGTAGTGGAAGCTCGGCTAAGGGCAGAGGTGAGTATTTGTGAGCAGCAATATGGTTTCATGCCTAGAAAGAGTACAACAGATGCAGTATTTGCTTTGAGGACGCTGATGGAGAAGTACAGAGAGGGTCATAGGGAGTTGTATTGTGTCTTCGTAGATTTAGAAAAAGCGTATGACAGGGTGCCGAGAGAGGAGCTGTGGTATTGTATGAGGACGTCTGGAGTGGCAGAGAAGTATGTTAGAGTGGTGCAGGACATGTATGAGAGCTGTAAGACAGTGGTGAGGTGTGCTGTAGGTGTGACAGAGGAGTTCAAGGTGGAGGTGGGTCTGCATCAAGGATAGGCTTTGAGCCCCTTCTTGTTTGCTCTCGTGATGGACAGACTGACAGATGAGGTTAGACAAGAATCTCCCTGGACTATGATGTTTGCAGATGACATTGTTATTTGTAGTGAGAGCAGGGAGCAGGTGGAGGAAAATCTAGAGAGGTGGAGGTCTGCTCTGGAAAACAGAGGAATGAAGCTTAGCCGCAGCAAGACAGAATACATGTGTGTCAATGAGAGGGACCCAGGTGGAATGGTGAGGTTACAGGGAGCAGAAGTGAAGAAGGTGCAGGACTTTAAGTTTTTAGGGTCAACGGTTCAGAGCAACGGTGAGTGTGGAAAAGAGGTGAAGAGGCGAGTGCAGGCAGGTTGGAACGGGTGGAGAAAAGTGTCAGGTGTGTTGTGTGATAAAAGAGTATCAGCGAGAATGAAATGAAAGGTGTTCAAGACGGTGGTGAGACCAGCAATGTTGTTCGGCTTAGAGACAGTGGCACTGAAGAAAAGACAGGAGGCAGAGCTGGAGGTAGCAGAGCTTAAGATGTTGAGGTTCTCTTTGGGAGTGACGAGGATGGACAGGATCAGGAATGAGTACATCAGAGGGACAACTCATGTTAGATGTTTTGGAGATAAAGTCAGAGAGGCCAGATTGAGGTGGTTTGGACATGTTCAGAGGAGAAACTGTGAATATATGGGTAGAAGGATGCTGAGGTTGGAGCTGCCAGGCAGGAGGTCTAGAGGAAGACCAAAGAGGAGATTTATGGATGTAGTGAGAGAGGACATGAAGTTAGTTGGTGTAAGTGAAGAGGATGCAGAGGACAGGGTTAGATGGAGGCACATGATTCGCTGTGGCGACACCTGAAAGGGAGCAGCCGAAAGGAAAAGAAGAAGTGCAGTTACTTTATTCCCAGTGACATGTTCCAGACTCTGTAATAAAAAGGTGGCTAACAGAACAAGTGTAAAGATGAGTCCATTGGTTGAAGCCGAGATCATTAGTGATTTTCACCAGTTCTGTTTTGGTACTTTGATATACTGTACTCATGCCTGCTGTTGATACTGGTCAGTAACTAGAAGTAACAAAACACACAGCCCTCATTTTTTGAGAAATAATTCAAACTGGATCCAAAGCTACAGCCTTTTAGTATAAAATCTCTTTTTGTGTTTTAAGACAAAAAAGGAATTTATACTTTAATATCTGCAACTTTGGAAATTATCCACAGGTTACCTTCAGACAGCTAAGCTTTTTTATTAAGTTCAGATAAACACTGTCACACTTTGCTGCACAGAAGGAAGAATTTAGTTGCTTAGCATTCAAAGTGCAATAAAAAAGGATCTTTTGCAGAAAGAATGAAGGAAGAAGGAAGAAATAATAACAGCTTTTGTCTAGTGTTCGTGATCACATGATGTACAGTAAAATAAATTAAACAATAAGCCAACTGTATCTAATTCTGATGTATAATCAGCCACAGCTGGTCACAAAATGTTTCTGCAATTTATACTTTTAAAGCTTTTGAGTTATTTTTTTTCATTCTACATTTATTTATGAGAATAAATCTAAATGAAGTGGGTCTCCCCTGGTGTAAGAGACACCTGTGCGAGAGAATAAAAAGTTCCATACCAAATCAGGTAAACAAATAAAACAACCATAAAGTGTTCAAGTGAAAGTTGTTACCTGATGAGGAAGGTGCCCTGTGGTACACGTGCAAGTATTTCATGCGCTTCCTCCATAGTCATTGGCCCCCAGTAGTAGCCACTGTGTTGGAGCTGCTGGTAAGTGGTTTTGACTAGATTGTACTCTGCCTCGCTGCTGAATGGACGAAGGTGTGTGGGCAAGCTGTCAGCTTCAGCTCCAGTCAATGGCTACAGCACACAAGGTATCAGAAATAATCAGTCAACATGGTGTGAAAATCGGAAATATAAATCAGATGTATGTTTCAGACAATGTATCAAATAGGATACATTTGATCTTGTGTGGATGTATTCATCTCATTGTTTGTCACTTCGATGTTTTGGGGGTATCATCCTCCATTTCCCTACGGTGTGTGAGTGTGTGTGTAATTGTGAGTGCTAATGGCTGAATTAGAAGCAGTGTAAAGTGCTTTAAGTGCCAATAGGTAGATAGAAGCGCTATATAAGTGCAGACCATTTACCATTTACCATTTACATCCTGTCTACCAGCATGAGAAATTCCCATATTAAATTGTTTAATTTGTGACTATAAAACTCCACTGTCACTTTTCCAACGTGCTGCTTTAAAATAATTTATCATCTACCCCAATTTATCGTTATGGTTTTCAATGTATATGAACCAACTTGTAATGTTTGAAGAAAAAATTCAATTATATTAGCATTTATGCAGCTGTGCACAGTTTCTATCTTCAATTTGATGATCACAGGCCCTGCACTCAGGGGCTTCTGCCAGATTTGTCCAATAAAAAAGAAAACTTTCCATTCTGATGTTTAAATCCCAAAGAGAAAATCAGATATTTTACAAGTTTCCAAACAGTGATGCAGTAATAATCACAGCGATTTTGTGTCTGGGAGTCTAAGTTAGTTTTCTCTGGAAATTCAATGTAGGCAGGCCCCACTAATGGTCATCTACATAGTTCCTTATCATTTACACACATGACTTTTGATCTTTCTAAAAAAAAAAAAAGTACATCTCATTTTGTTTTCAGAGGAGTAAGCTATAGCATTAAAGTTAGTATAATTATATATTATTTGGAACATTACTGCACATGCACACCAGCAATAGATAACAGCTATATTTACAGTCTTAAGGTTACTCTTAAACAATTTTTAAGAAATTAATAATGAGTTATTATTTTAGAACAAACAACTTCCGTTGCTATTATCTACGTACACTTACTTAAATGTTTGTTTTATTCTGAATGCAACTTCAACGACACAAATATGATTTCAGCTTTCTATCTTGTTCCCTCTATCTGTCTACTATTTAAAATCATTATCTCAGAGCAATAAAAGCCACTAGCTGTGAGTCCCTGCGGGTTTACTTTAGATACAAACCTGGCGGCAGGTCCCAGGTCCTTCCCCAAAGTTTAATTTGTTCCACTGCAGTAAATCTAGCTCTCTCTCTGTCGGCTCTTGACTGTCTGGGTTTGCTCTCTCTGCAGGTTCTCCAGTGTCCGGACTTTGTCCCGCTGTGTCAGCTGCGTGGTTCTGTTTTTGGCTCTGAACTACTGTTCTCTGAAAATTATCTCTGACCATCCTACACGGGACAATTCTCCACTTGACCACCAGTTGCACCAGTTCCTCCACTTATTTCCGACAGATCCTCCATTCTTTTCAGCTTCCTGGTTGGTCATCTGCTTCTCAACCCTTTTTGAGACTCCATGTTGATTCAACGGAAGTGAGAGATTTCAATTTAGATGTGTAGACATTACCACAAATTGCTGGAGGTTTGCTGAGTGTAGTCTCAATATACAGATGTAAAATCGATGAGCTGAAACACAGAAAAGTGAACACACACTGATCGCAATCGTATATTCAAATACACTTCATTTGACATGATCGTAAACCTGCTATAACAGGCAACTCATGTAGATACATTTCTGAGTGGCCTCATCAGTGGGAGGTGCATGCATCTCAAAACCAGCCAGAGCTTTTACTGTGAAGAGATCACCATGAAAAGTTTTTGTAGCTTAAACTGAGTGAGTCACACACACAAGACTTAAAAAATGTCAACTGCCCCAAGAAGAAAATGTGCTCAGCTCAGAGTGAATAATTTGCTGTTACCTCCTGTGATCTGCTCAAATCTGTTATAAAGTAAATGGATGGGTTAACAGCAAAACTGCACAAATAAGCTCTACTCGTGGTACATTTTGCTGAATAGCTAAGGCTCTGTGTTTGACTTGGCATAAAAGGGACAGAGGAGCAGATGCTGGATCTGGATAGAAAATGTACATCGCTGGGCTCATAATTGTCTAGAAAATTACAATGCAATTAAAGAGACAAGAAAATTACATTTCCTCCTGCATTTTCATGTGGACTAATGTGACAAATGTAAAAACTAAAATGAGGCACGACTGCTCAGTAGCAACATCAAACAACAGGACAATCTTTGTAGGAAGTGGATTTTGTGCTTTTATGTTTCCACACACCAACAGTTGATAGTTTTTGGACATGCACATTTCTCTCTACAAGCTGAACTAACTACTTGTAAAGTAAGCCAGTTATTCACCGAGGTTTTTGGTCTCTAGCAACTAAATATCTATTATTTTAGCTGCTAAATCATCACCAAATCGCTTTTTGTTTTTTGTCAAAAACTCCAAAATATCCAATTCACACTTAGGTACATACTGTATATGATCCCCACATTTGAGACCATAAAACACCACATTTTTGCCATTGTACAAAATAAATGTTGCTGTTTCACTTTCATTTTATTATCGTATCTCTACAATAAACTAAAGTTCACACTAAAGCTCTGTAAAGCTGAAGGAAGCTGCTACACCCAACCCCTTAGCACATTGTCACTGATTGTTTTCATAGTACAACTGATTATAGCCGCAGTAACTTGTCTACTAGCTGTTGAAACACATCTGACCTAGAGTGTATGTGTGTGTCTGCGTGTGCCCATTGCAGAATTAAGGTTATGTGGGTAACAATAAACCGCATTTGTGCTTCATCAATTACTGGGTAGGGCGGATGTAAAGACTGTGACAAAGAAACACTTTCACTTTCTTAGTCGAGCAAGACACACATGAAAGCAAGTTTAAAATAATAATTATGCAAAATGCAAAAAATTTGTTTTGTGAATTGCTGTAATATATAAGAAAATGATTAAGTAACACTTTGGTGTTTTACTTTTTATGTTGTACTTCAAGTTTTATGTTATGTAATGGTTCTGTCTTGTATGACAACATTTGAAAACGTCTATTTAGTGTTGTATAAGTAAAGTTTTTATATTATAAACATAAAAAAAAAAAACACCAGTGTATGGGGAGGCAAAGTGCTTTTTGTTTAGTTTGCACTCTGTTTAATCCTAAATAAGGATTTGATGGAAATGCCAATCTGATAATCTTATTTGCAAAGAAAAAAACGCTAAACTTTAACATGAAGTGTAAGCTTAGCACACGTTTAACTTTTAATCAGTTTACAGTCAGTGACCACAGTTTGCCAGCTCTCTGATGTCGGATACATTGCACTTTATTTAAATTGAAACAATGACTATGGGGTTTAGCTTTCAGTTTAAGGGTTTTCACATCTACAGCACATTAGATAAACAGTAAAAAAAAAAAAGAAGAAGAATTTTTTGGGTGCTGAAGCAGGACGGTTTTAGGGGAGTGACTCCTGCAGCATTGACCCATAGTGGATGAAAATGCTGCAAAAGTAGATCCGAAACTCACAGAGTAACTGTATAATTTCCAAACACTGATGAACTGTGCTGCGAGAGCCGCAAAAATATTGCAATGCGCAAGCATCTCTAATGCATATTTTCATATTGTATCACACACCAGCATACTGTGCAATTTTGAAAAGGAAAAAAAGATGATACACAAATTGGCTTTGTTTAATCCAATCTAGGAATGTATGGGTGTCAAAATCACACCTAATGGGATATTAAAAATGTGTGAATGGGTTTGTCTTTAGCCTTTTAATATTAACTTATTATTAGCTTTATAAGAGGAGCGACCAACCGAGATTAAATACCCCTTTTGATGGATTGATAGATGAATGAAGAATTGAGAATTTCAGTACTCACATCAGTAACACTAAACATTTCTATAGTAACTCATTATTTATGCATTAACGAACCCACGGAACGACGCACACTTACTTTGCAGTCGCGAAATGTCAGAGCCCTGTTGAATCCTAAGTAATTTTGTCCTGCAGAAGGTCGCAGCTCGTATGGAGAAGAAACATTTTAGTTTCGGTTTATGTTCAGCTGCTGGAGCAGGAGGAGGTGGGGCCGCTCTGCCAGACAGCATGTTGATATGATGTTGGTAGGTAATTGTCAATGAGGGGTTCATTTACCGACTGTTAAGCAGTTCTCACACATACAATTACACACACATGCGCGCGCGACACACACACACAACCACACACACACACACACACACACACGCACGCACGCGCACGCACACACACGCTACGCGCGCACAGTTCAGGTGTTTGCCTCGGCTTTATTTTCGCTTTCACTTCGCTCTTGCCGATTCCCTTAAATCACGTGATCTGCAGGCAGCGTGTGTGTGTGCATATGTGTGTGTTTTGTGTCTCAGTGTGTGTAACTGCATCTTGGCTACATGCAAAATCCATTTATGGCTCAGTATCTAGGATTTTGATGCATTACATTTTGAATGCAAATCATTTTGACCTAAATAATAAATGTTTTTTGTTGAAAGCAATAAACAGATCTATAGAGTACAGGTAACACACAGACACACACACACAGGCGGCACTTAAATTATCAGGTAAACTAAGCTCAAACTAAGGTGGTTCTGCAATAAAGGTTGAAACACAGAGAGGTGCTGATCACTCTGGGAGATGTGGTCTGGGCTTGTACTTACAGGTGTTTCTTCATTCAAAACTTGGGATTAACTCATTTAACATAATAAACGTTGCCAACAATGATCTGAATCATAACTTTTTACAGCTGACTGAAGTAAGCAAGAGTCAACTGCACGTGTGCTTTTTTTTGACAATTCCTCAAGGCATTTTAGAATCAAGAATTGTTTCAGGCAGTGAAGCTGTGTGTCTGCTGATGTGTTTTCAATCTTACTTTGAACAACAGTTCGATTTTATGGCACAGATGAACAAGCTGATTCAGGCTGCCGACTGAAGAGCACCCCCATGAGTCGGGGAAATGCATCAATGGTTTTAGTGCCCGTATGAAGATCGTTGAAAATATGATTAATTTCAGAAAATTACCGATCTATTTTATCTTTTATGTAAGATGCTTGTCTTTAAGACATAATGAAAAATGACCATTGTTGAACTCTTTATTATTTTGCTGTTTCTCCTTGCTGGAATGAAAAATAAAAATATTAACTTTGAACGCTGTGAGCGTGTTGCAACACAAGCATACTGCATAACAAAACAGATCTACAAACTGAAACATGGTTGCTTTTGAATTCATAAGTTATTCAAACTTTAAAGTCTTAAAACCTTTAGTTAGGCAACTATCACTGACAGATAGTTGACATTTCAAGCCATAGAGTTCCAATATGGGGCCAAAACACACACTAGAGAGCAGGGAGGCTGTCTGCCTGATGTGGAAGCACTAAATGCAGCATTTGGCCTCTGTACACCATCACACTGGATTTGAAATGAGTTACTCAGGATGTGAGCAAAGTCATGACCTTCAGCTTTAATTCAAGGGGTTTGACAAAAGTGTGACATTAACCATTTGGGAATTACAGCCTTTTTAATACCTCCCCCAGCCCTACTCCCCAACTTTGGGGTCTCCACTTTTTCCAGATTATAGCTAAAAGTGTTGACTTTCCTCACATGTTCAGTGTTTCGCATTAAATTCAATGTGGTTACGTACAAAGGCCAAATGTTAACAGACTTATCATTGTTCCAATGTTTTTGAACCTGACTGCATTTCCTCCAACCAGTCAGTTCCACAGAAGCTGGGGCCTCAATGCCGAGCAGCTGCCTCTGAAACACACAAACCACAGAGACACGCATAAGAGGAAGCACTGCAGTCGTACTTCTTAATATTTTTAGAAATTTTTCCATGATACACAGTTACTGTAGATTTTCTTAATATACCAGACAAAGCATAGCATGTTATAAACTGCATTTCACTGCAAATAAACTCAATGTGCATGAACAGACATAAATACTATATAGTAAATAAAATACAAACCGCATATGGAAACTGAAAGAAAAAACAGTAGACCACAAAACCAAATATGTCCCTAATAAACCCTGCACCCACCCCATACCATACGTCTTGTGAGCCTTGCAGAATGCTGCTTCCCGTCAAAATGAACGTGAAACCATCACATGAAATTATAGGAACACAAATTCTTGTTACAGAGGTCCTGAAATGTCAGCAAGTTGGCAAAGTGAGTCTCATCATGACAAATATGACAACGTTGTGTATGGTTTTAGGAAGATGGTGAAAAATACTGCAAAGACGCATTAAACACAAACACAAGTATGAAAACTACGTGTCAAGAAATTGAGCCAAAAGGAGATGAATACTGTTGCGTGTTGAAACAGGCAATTTGCTTACTGGCTTACGAAGCAATGCTGAGATGACAAACTGGTTTATGGTTATGCAAGTCACATTCAGCACCTAAATTAGAGTGAAATTTTCATCAGCAAAAACTTCTGCTAAACATCCGGGCCCTGTGTCAGCACAGAGCTCCCATGTTCCACAGGTTCTTCAATCTTCAGCATTTTTGTGTGATGAAAGCTTAATGCTGTTAGATTATTAACAAAACGTCTCCCATGAACTTCTCTGCCACAGTTATTTTGTTTTTGTGACTCGGAAAAACTTTTGTGATGAAAAATGATAGATTATTTTGTATATACTGTATAAATATGTAAATATACATGTCAATATTTACATTACTGTCCAAGAATTTGAGGACAAATAAGACATCGCTGGTGTTTAAAATTCTTGTATGTTTGAGAGTTGCTACTGAAAAAACAGAGCAGTGACAGTAAGCTTTCATTCAAACATAACAATTCGTGAACCAATGCATCATTTATTACATGTAAACTGCAACATACTAGCATCATAAGAATTAACACCTATTATAGGGAAACAGGTAGCTTGCCTCTAATAACAAAATTAAACCAAATAAACTCCACCAGCACGTCTAAAGTTCATTAAAATAAACTTTTTTTATCTTAATTGTTAAATTTAAGAAAAACAGAAATGTAAAAATGACAAGCAGAGGCTTCTAGCTAGCTGTTAACATTCTATGCTTCGCTGACCATTTTATGCTTGTAACTTTAAGTTTAAAGTAGCAGTTTGACATTTGGCATCTCTCATGTCTAAACCGCGAAGAGACAGTTTATATATTGGAAATGGGGAAACAGTTAGCCTAAGGTGATAAATTACCACATCTCGTGTGCAAAACTGACGAGGAGTGGTTTTGCAGGTTATGTGGTGGATTATTTTTAGCCTGGCTAACTCTTTCAAAATGCACTCCTTACAATTATATGACATATCTGAGTAATGGTACCTACAGGGGAAATGCCAAGTATTCATGTGATGAGAGAAATAATTCACATATGAACACCAGGTTAGGAAGGAGACAAAGCAACAGCAGAGTGTTGATGAGGCTGCTGGCTCTGTAAAACCAATTTTTCTGCAAATGCTATTAGCAGACAGTAAAGAGTAAATCCTTTTTTCCCTTCAAGCCTAACAGAGATACAAGTACAGTCGCTGAAACATTTACAAGCAACGGCTAAGCTCTCGTTTTTCCAGATTCTGTTAAGATCAGTCACAGTTTCATTATGAATCTTTGACAAATGTGAAAGTGGCTGCTGAACATCAGCTGACAGCGCCTTGTTCAAAGGAACATCTTAAAGAGGAACTACACATTGTTTTTCATGCTCTTAACATGCAACCACAAAGATCCTTGTTCAAATATGGTTCGAATTCTGGTAATCTTGCCAACAGCATTGTCTCATACTGCACAACGTTTTACAGATATAGAGTTTTTAAAAAGAATCTGTGACCTCTTCTAAACTGTGATGAACAGTGTGACATATGGAAAGACTGGCAATAAACACAAACCTTGTGTTGCAGAACAAGGAAATTCAAAATGGCATTTGTAACTAATTACTATCAAATGCAGCCTTGGGACAGAGTCATTCCTTCAGAGCATGTTGCTCCCTTCATGCATTTAGGTATGGACAAAAGTTTTTGGAAGACAATCTAATATTGCTGTTTGCTGTGTGTATATTTCTCAGTGGTGGTGAAAGGCTTACGTATTATGTTACCCTATTATATCCAGGTCTGGACCTCTACACTTTTTGAATATTGATTGTAGCACACTCTGGCTACACAATTGCCCGGTGCTTTGAACAAGCTTCATTTTGCTGCATTCAGACAGATTTCTACCTGTTAGTAAAAGTTCACTGAACAGTGGGAGATGTCTGTACTCTATATACATGTGGGCTCAGACACAGGTCAAACTGCTCAGGTTTGTATGATCCTGTCTGTGCATGTTGCAAATACAGTGCTTTGTTTTGGTCTAACAAGCATGCACACACACACACACACACACACACAAAACTTTTTTTATTGTCTCACTACTGCATGAAGCAGTACCGCTGCAAAAGCACAGAGGGATGGCACCCACAGAGTCCCTTATGTGGTTAAGTTTAGCCAAGAAAAGCAGTTAATATGGAGCCAAAACACAGACTTAAGATATTTAGCTTTGAAAATAAAATACTAGCTTCAACTGAAAAATGAAACTGTCATTAATACAATTGCACAGAAAAAAACTCTGAACAAGCAGTAAAAAAAAAAACAGACAAAAAAAAAACACAGGTTTAAAAGAAAAGCTTTTAATTAAAAAAAAACACTTTAGCATGCACTTACGGTCTTATCTGTTGTTCTTTTTGTAATGATTTTATGTTTTCAATGACAAGCCTCTCTTTTTTTTTTTCACTGACACGGTTTCTTTTACAATGAGTTTTTTTTCTTTTGTCCAATGTTCCTGTTTTTTATTTTTAAACGACAACTTCCTGCCACTCTTCAGTGTGGGGGTTCTTTCAGGGGAGGGGCCGATCACGCCAATGAATCGACACCTCACTAAAATTGTTTGAAAATCATCATCGTTATGAAGGAGGAAGGATTGCTGAATAAGACTGCATCTGTTTTAGCCATGGGTGATGATGATGACTTGCTCCTGCTGCCCTCAAGTGGACAAAATAGAAAGGAAATGTGTTGGAGACCTAATATTTAAACTGGACCATCTCAATAATATATTTGATGACCCCTAAAAAATAGAGAAAAAACAGTTAAACATTATTTTTTCAGTTTACCGATTTTATCGTTTCTTCTGCACATATTTGCAAATATATATGCGTATAAGTAAAAATACACAAACTACATAGGATACTAATGTCGATGACATAGCCTATTATGTTGTAATCATTATTTTGATTACACTTTTTCCTTCTTGTACGGCTGTAGCATGAATTTACCTTACTACCTTCGTTTATGAATTCATTACAAGACATATTTTGTCTAAGAAATGTTATTAACAGAGGATAAATCACAATCAATCAAGGTATTTTATAAACACTATTGAATGCCGCTGATTGCATAAAATAAATATCTATGTGCCTCATAAATAAGGTTTCTGCAAAAATCTGAAATGTTTGACCATGTTAGGTTTATTTAATAAAGATCCAACAACTTCAAGAACTCTTTTTCTGGACAATGTCATTTGAAAATCATCAAACATGCGCTTAATGTCTTCTACTGAGGTTTTAGTTAGTAGGATCAACGGGTTGAGCATGGTAATGCATAATGGGATGCATAAGACCGCGAGTTCCAGTCTCTACCCACCAAGTGTGATCTCGCCCAGCCATCAAGAGCCTCCTTGGTGCCGGTCCCGAGCCAATTTAAAATGGGAGAGATGCGGCCTAAAAGCTCAAGCCAAATCAACGTGCGGAACACGTTCCGCTGTGGCGACCCCTGAAGGGACAAGACGAAAGCCGTTGATCTTTTTTGAAATGCAAATGTTGGGGGTTATACCACTGCAACTAAACCTTGTGAAAATAAGAAAATATTTCTTGTAAACCCATTCAATCATAAACTACAAATACCTTGTACTACCATGTTTCTAATTCAGTATAATAAATCCTATAGTATTATAGTCATATAATACTTTATGGAACTGTCATGCTTGTAGCCCACTAGGGTACAAAGTAGGCCACCTGATATGGACTGCAATTAAAAGATAGGCTACCAGGCATATCTACACAATAAAACGTTTGTTAAAACCGTCCAAAGAAATTAATCAATTTCGCCTTTTTAAGTTGTCACACTGCATCATCGCTGGAAACTGGACATTCAGCAGCTAAACCCAGTTCTTACCTTGGTCTCTGTTAACTTAGCAGATTGCTAAAACTGGTGATGTTTACCAGGAGAAATGGGCCCGTTTGAAAAAAAATGTTAAATATAGAAATGTTTATGTCCGACTCGTTCACTGCACAATCGTTTTATTTTTTTTATGAAAGTTTTATTGTCCAATTACTTCAAGCAGGAGACAGTAACCGGTTTATTATGCAATTTAGCATTTCGTTGTATGTGATGAGAACACGGTGTTCCGGGTGTTCTGATTAGCAGTACATCCTGACCAATCATTTCCTTGTTTGTAAAGCTTTGGCCAATAGGCTGCGGGCAAGTAGGCGGGACTTGTAGTTGGTTAGACAAACTGTAATTTCAACATTCAGCCACGAAAAGGCGCAAGATTAAAGTATATATCTAAGTGCACAGCGTCTTCAGTCAAAATAAAAGGTAAAAAAAAGTTTCACAACCAGGGGTCAGCAATCAGGTGCAAATGTGGGCCATGTCTGTTGGTAATGTCTTTTCTTAGATAAATGCATTTTGTTTTAAGAATAGAGTCAATTTTTGTGACCTTTTCTGTCTTCAGACTTCTCCATCAGCATCCTCAAAGCAAATACTGCATCTGTTGTACTCTTTCTAGGCATGAAACCATATTGCTGCTCACAAATGCTCACCTCTGCCCTTAGCTGGGCCCTGACCAATCTGGCAGATTCAGTGTGGAAGTCATGATCGCTCGTTTAATTTGCCATGTGTTTTACGTCGGATATCCTTCCAGACACAACCCTCTGCATTTATCCAGATGAGGGACAGGCACAGGAAGGCACTGGCTTGTCCCCCCTTGTGGTGTGCATTAAAGCTGAAAGGATTTGTATCTCTTTATTATTAATATTGTTGTATTTAAAACAATCAATTGATACAGTAATTTATGATTTATTCCATTGAAGTTTGTGGTTTATTGTGTGGTCTCTTTCAACTATCAAATACATGCATAGTAGCCCCAAATTAACTTAAAAGAAATAAGAGATGGCATAAAGTCAGATAGTATTATGCAGCTTTGAATAGACATGCTGCCTTTGAGGGGCAGTCATAGTAATGTTAGGCTGAGGGCAAACAGGCTAAACAGAATTAAAAAGGGACACAAGTTGCCAGCAGCCTTTGCTTTAGAAACATGTCCTCCATGGCTTCCCAGCTGCTCAACACACACAACAGAAAAACACCACTGGTTTAATTAAACAGAGGGATTTAGCTTTAATGCATGATTTGCAGCAGAAACCTTGCACCATCAAGGAAGACTTGTCTTTAAAGGATGATTACAAGCCGTAAAGAACCACTGTTCAGATACTCTGAAGCAATAAAATGCTCCCTTTACTTATTTAATTTCCCAAACTCTATGGAAAGTAAGCACACCCACTTTCCATAGAATTTTGCGCACAGTTATGAAAATTGGCCTAGGTCCAAGTACGTCCCAAACCTTTTTCTTGATCTCCTGCTTTTTCCAATTCAACCAGGAAACTGCACCAGCAAGCAGGATGTGTGCTTTCGGAGAAAAAGGAGGAGTTTACAACTTGGACATGTCTGCACACAGTTTCACACCAACACTTCCTGCAAACTCCCTGTAAATGCAACCCTTGAATTTTTGCTTTGCATTTATTTAGCTTTTGTACCAGTGAGCCCTTAAAACACCAGGTTCCCAAAAAAAACATTGACCATTTGTGAAGTTAAACAAGGTTGAACTTCCCTGGGGACCATTTTGACTTTCTAGCCATTCTTTATCCAGAGTCAAATGATTAAACCCTGGTGCGTTGGAAGATTCTCCTGCATTTAGAGGAACTCAACCGGAGTCTTTTCATTTCCACAAACTTCATGCAGTTTATTTTCACTAAATGCATCAATAATGTGTGAGCGTATCATAAGTAGAATGACTGAGTTGTGGGCAGGTGACAAAGAACACCCTTTTAAACCCCTTTCTCACATGAAACCTGCAACATAACAGCTTCAGATATTGGAGAGAAGTGGTGGTTTCCGTCATTCACACATAACCTCCTACACATGTCAGTTCCAGAGAGATTAAAGGGACCATCTACATTCAGGAGAAACACCCAGCCACCTACATTCAAAACATACAATGGAAAACTCTTTTCGCAAACCCTTTAATGACTGTAATGGTTTTTATGGAAAGTTTCAAGCACAATACTATTGACATATATGATGCAAATTAATTATGTTAGAGAAGCCCTTAAGTGACACAAGCAGAAACTAATTTAATTATTAGATGTGTCAATAATGCCAGAAAAAGTAAAATATATGAAGAAATCTATATATTTGTTCAAAATGTTTAAAATATACAGAAAGATACAAGTAAAAACAATCCTCTATCATAAAAATATTGAAAATTATTAGTAAAATATAACCTTTCAAAATATCAAGGAAAACATCCCCAAAATGTAATTAGAATAGCAAATAAACACTAAAATATACACCCAAATATGAAACAAAATGCAAAAAATTTGAATAATTAATATGATGTATAGTTCTAGGGGGTGGCTGTAGCTCAGTCGGTAAAGGCAGCTGTCCCCGGACCATATGGTCAGTGGTTTGATCCCCAGTCCCAGCTATATGTCAAAGTGTGGAAGTCTGGGCAATACACTCCCAACAGCCCTTTCCCCTCCCCAGCTGTGCAGTGCAGGTCCAAGCCGAATAGAAACTGATGCAGAGATGTTCCCCTCTAAAGGATCTGGGAGAGGCTAGCCCTTCTAACCAATCTGAAAAGGTTGGTTGCTGTGCATCACATACTAATAGGAAAGGATGTCCTGTGTTTATCTAAAGTATGACATGCCATAGGATTTCACAAATATTTGGCACTGTGTGTGATTGATTTTGAGTCTCCTGCTGCAGGAAACTTGAGTCCCCAAATGGTTACGCTGTTTCAATTCAAACGTGCTAATGAACACAGTGCTATGCTACCAAACATACAATTTATTTACAAAAAGTTTAGGAGGAACTAAATTCCAGGCTAACAGTTAAAGGTTTGAGGGCCCTGGAGTCTGTGTGTGCGCGCGCATTTATCCTACTTTTTTCTCCTTCATTTAGAAGAGTTTAGAAGATGCATATGATTATATATTTTTTTCCCCATTCGCATCTGAGGGTGGGGTTGGGTTAACTTTAACAGGACCAGGAAAGTAACTTTAGTCAACCTACTGTGCTCTGCACAAAGTGAGCATCCACTTACTTGTCCAGCACATACTTCATGCCCTTGAAGACAGATACAGATACTTGCAAAGTTGTGCAGAAGACAGTATTTAAGGGAGCTGGATCTTACAGCTGCTCGGGCATGCTGAATTTCCATCGGTTAAATATGCTGCCTGTCTCTATCTGGTGTTGATATGAAGGGTCATTTGTTGTTATGTCCGCAAGTTGTTAAATTAAGATGCGAAAGTATCTGCAAGCACTGGTCAACAGTGATTGGCTGCTCCCACAAAGGTCAGCACATCTTAGGTCAAAGTTCAGCACAGTAGCATCCCCGCTGGGTGCACAGCTGATGTCTGCAGAGGGACGTCACAAACACAGCAGTAATGAGGAAGCTGTTGCTCCGCACCAGTGTGAGCAGCTGTAACTTGTGTTAGTAGTGATTGTGTGTGACACACATTAACTGCGCGCGCACCAACATAGGTGGTAGTTTTGACAATCAAAGACTGGAAGCGACAGAGAGGAAGAGAGAGAGAGAGAGAGAGAGAGAGAGAGAGAGCGAGACAGCGAGACAGCGAAAGAGAGAGAGAGAGAGGGAGAGAAAGAGAGAGGTGTAAGTGGCAACACAGTGGTGAGAACAGGGAAGCAGGCGCGCGGCACGGGGACCCGCCGGAAGAAGCAGCAGTTTCAGCGCGAGCTGGACTCAGACCGAGAAATCACCGGCAGCACGAGCGACACCGAAGCGGTCAGCGGGGCGGAGAGGAGGAGGAGGAGGACGCACCTGCACCGCGACTCGTTCCCCCCTGTGCCTCCGTCGTCTCTCTCTCGGCTCTCCTCGCCCCTTGTTCTTCTCGGACCGCCGCCGCTTCCTCGTTAAGATGGCTGACCCCAACAGCGACGGAGAGGTACCGGAGAGCGCGCGCGGCTTCGCCCGTCAGGGAGCCCTCCGCCAGAAGAATGTGCACGAGGTGAAGAACCACAAGTTCATCGCGCGCTTCTTCAAGCAGCCCACCTTCTGCAGCCACTGCACGGACTTCATCTGGTAAGTGAGTGGGGCGGGGGAGGGGGGCGGACACAGGTGATTCACTTGCTGCCGCGGCTACGATCGGCCTCCTTCCTTCCACACGGACCGTGCTCAGGCACCGCAGTGTTTCATTCATTGTCGTTGTCAAAAACAAGTCGATGCGCCATCCCCCCAGTCCTCCACAATGCGACAGCCCCGCGGGCCTGAAGGGGGGACGCGTTATCTGCAGCCGCAGTCGCTGCTGCATCGACCCGACACCCATCTCTAGAAGTGGACTACTGGTGGAGGAATGCAGCCAGAGAGGCACGGGGCCCCGCTGCCCCCGCTGTGTGATTTTTAGAAATCTGTATAAAACCTGGAATGAGCACTCGACTAATCAATCAACAGATAAACAATCTACAGCTGTTTTTAATAAGCATCATTTCGGTCATTTTATGCACAAATAGTTAAAAAGGCTAAAAATGTACATATCAGTTTCTGAGAGACTTGCTGATTTTCTTTATTAATAAGTGAATACTAGTTCTATATTTGTTTTACTTTTAATCAAACATTTGTGACCTTCAGCTCGAGTCCATGTGTGATTTAGTGTCAGAATTAGAGCTGCAGGATCCAATCTGCAGCTATTTTTATCGTTTCCGTCTATTTTTGAGCAGAAAAAAAAAGTCACATAATTGCATATCTGAGCCTTTGAAGAGAAGAGTTGACACAAAAAATTGATATTTGAGTTCTTCTGACCTTGTTAATCAAACAAAACAAGATTTCAGTCCCATTCAGCTCAGCAAAATCTTTTGACAATTTCATAGAATAAATGATTAATCACAGTGAACCTACTCATTAGTTGCAGCGCTAACCATTACACGTGTCATGTAAATGCAACTGTTGTGATTTTTCCCAAATTTCACATCCCTGTCTTTTGTCCACAGGGGCTTTGGAAAACAGGGATTCCAGTGCCAAGGTAAGAGCGGTGCCTCATTCACAAATCCCTCTTCTGCATATGGCTGTGGGTGTGTGGACGGATGTTCACTGTCTGAAGGAGTGTTGCTGTGTGTTCTTGTTGTATTCAGGGCCACGGGTCTGCACACTGTTAAGAGTGACCTGTTGGCTCCTTCGTTGACAGTGTGTTGGTGTTGGCAGGCAGGTGTCAAACTCAAAGCAGGTGCTTTTGCCAACAGTGATAAATGAGAGTGAGAATACTCTGAAGAGGCTCGGCAGAAGAGCCAGAGTGAGATGTAAGAGTAGAAGAGGCGGCGGAGTGGTGAAAGCTGAGATGTCTGGTTTTGGCCGAGGAAGGACACGAGGAAGACAGACCAGGAAGTTAGATTTGTCAAGCTTTTTTCTCCCCTAACACTGAGCCTGACAACTGATTGAAACAGTAAAATGGTGTATGTGTGTGGGCGTCTGGTGATGTGTGTCTGGTGATGTGTGTCTGTGGGTGGGTGGGTGGCTGGTGGGTGTCTAGACGCAGACCTCTGAATAAACTGGTTTTTTAAACAGCCCCTTCACAGCAACGTAGTGACACCCCTCAATAACGTTGCATATCATCGTACTGCAGCAAATGTTTGTTTCGTGGCCATGGTATCACTTCCTCTTTTTCGCCGATCCATCGCAGTTATCCACCTACAGTAAACTCGTTTGGCTTTAGTCCCATGGCCAGTCATGTGAGACCAAAGCTCCCTCATTTCCCTCTTGCTTAAGACCTCAGTGATTGAGAAGTGTTGTGTGAAATTGGTGTCATTATTACTAGCAGCAAAAATCCAAAAAACAAAACACAGTTCTGCATGATAGAGGCTTGTCAACATCTCTGGTGGTGATACAGGAAATGCATCAGGGGTTAGAGAAAATTAACACTCTGTGTGCACACAGCCTCTGGGGCTATGCGTGAGTTTCAGTTTGTGGTGAATTTACCTTAAGCTGGTTAAACACTGGGCACGCGCAGCTAGGAAAGCACACACCAATCGGAGCCTTGCACAGGTAGAGCTGCTGCCAGGTCGGGTTTCGTGATGAGTTTCCAACTGTTAACTGATAACTGTGAAATTCATAGACAGCAGAACAAAACAGGTCTGTTTGTGTGGTTGTGAGTCTTTGATTGACAGTCACACTCAAGATGTAAAATTGTTAATCTATCAAATGAACCAGCCTAAATTGATCTGGTGATTTGCAGGTCAAAACATCTACACAGATGCTAGGCTACATTCGAGTAAATGTTGTGACTCAATGTCCACTTAAGTTTTAATTTAATCAAATTTCATAGTGTGTAAACTCTGCTGTGCATTATGCGAAAAGCTGCCTACTGCGCTTTTGGCTAAACTACATCTGATAATAATTCAGATAAATTTGGCTCAGCTGCAACATTTAGTAACTGTAACTATGAACTATAAATGACCAAAACATAGTAAAGATTTTTGTAATTTGTGATGTTCAGTGTTCCTATAAAGTGGCCAATCAAACCAATTTTAAACTTTGTTAAAGTTGGAATATACCAGGGTAGTTTATTGCAGCGTGTATGTGCCCATATATAGATGTTTTCCACATGGTTTAACTTTAGAGTTGTGACTGCTTGTCAACCTGTTTCCTTCCTAGAAGCTGTGCAGTAAAGTCAATAGTTTAGAAAAAAACACTCATCTGTTGGTTAATCTGTGTAGAGTATAAGGCTGCAACTAATCACCTTGATTAAAATCTGCCAGTCATTTTCTTGTTTAATCAGTTAGTAAATTAGGAAACTGAGCAAACAGTAATTTTAAACTTTTTATAGAATTAACTAATTGATTAATAATAAAATAACCAGTAGTGTAATCAATAATTAAATGTTTTCAGAGTGATTTATTCACCACTTCCTTCATGATTAAGCAGATGTTTTTGTGATTGTTGCGGCCTAAAATGCCAGATTTTGGCATGTTGCAATGTTTTTATGATATTTCAAATTACGCGGCTGTGCAGAATTCACAGGGTATTGGTTAAATTAATTGTTGCAAATCAAAACATCCCGAGTTCCTGAAGGGACTGGTTAATATCTAAAAAATAAAAATAAAAGCAGTTTGCCAGTTACATTTTTGTTTCCTTTATCAAAGTGGAGATTCTGTCAGAGATGTTGATAAACAAGAAAAGGTAAGGAATTAGTTTGTAAAACAATTTCTCCACAAGGCTCATTAGCACCATTGCTGCATTTGAAGGATTTCTCATCCATGTTTGTTTAAAGAAAATACAGAAATTTTCAGTGACTGCATTTATATGCACCTAAAGGACACCATCACCGAATTTGAACTAGCTTCTTTTGGCTTTGGTTTGAGTAGTACGTGTAAATGAATGCCAATAAACTTCCCATTGACTTCCCTATATCACAATATCTCTGTACTTCTAGCTAAAAAAATGCCTCTAGATGACATCACTTCTAGGAACCTTCAGTTTAGATTATGTTATCTTGTTGCTCATACTATGGAGGTTGAAATCATAGTAAATGTGCTTTTCCAGAGCTTCCCCAGGTGACATTATCTGAACTCCTAATGATGAAAAACTCCTCTGGGTGATGTCATCTGGAGGATGGCAGCTATAAGCAGAGAAATAAAGTAGTATAGTAGTAGTAAGTATAGGTAAGTCAGAAGGACCTTTTAAAGCATTAATGGCTATTTACACCCGAAACTAAAGCCATAAAAAGAAAGGCACCTTTAATTAACCAGGTTTACAGCAGAACATGTTCCACAAGTTGATTTGGCATGAATTTTTAATGCCGGATGTCCTTCCTGCTGCAACCCTCCCATCTTTATCCGGGACCGGCACCAAGGTAGCAATTGATGGCTGGGCGGGGCCAAACCTTATAGGGGGGCACGCACAACTTATCCACAACAGGAACTGAGTTTGTCTGAGTTAAATGATGTGGCATCACCCGATTAATGATCTTTGCTTTCCTTTAGCCTTTCACTCCTGTTAGTAAGAAATCTGTGTTCTCTGAGAGCAATCAACCCATGGAAACCAGGTTTTCCTAATTGCCTGTACCCATTTTGTAAACCTGCTTTCTCAGTTACATGACAGTTAAGAAATCAGCTTTCCTGAGAAAGAAGAAGTCATTGACTTGCCGCCCACCTGAAGTGCTGGGCAAAACGTGGTGGAGTGTAGCGGGCTGGTTGAAGCAGAGTGGATTGATCATGAGTGCCCTGTTAGCTCTAGCTTAAGTTGCATAGTGTAGCGTTAAATGTGGATACTGATTCTTGAACTGATAAACAGCAAACCAATAACGTCTCAAGGTCCATTAGTAGCTGTTCTGGAGCTTTTAATCATACCGCAAGGTAGTGTGTTTGTAGCAGAAATCGACCATTTGTAGGTAATAAAATATTGGAAACACATCTTTTTGTAGGTGTGATGTGAAAGGATTTGGCAGCTTTGCTTCAACTTGTAGATTAGACCTGCCTCACAGTGGAATAGTCTTTTAAACGTGCTGAAGCAGTGGGTATAGGTATCCTAAATCTGTTTTGTCAAAGTGAAACAAAGCTTGAGAGTCCCTTTCATTTTAAGCATCTATGCAGTTAGTGGTTTTTGTTTCCCTTTATTTTACCAAGTAAAGTAAAGTGGGAGATTCGTAAACACCAGGACTGTGTGAGCATTAATGTCTTTAAGGGAACGGGTATAGATGAAGTATGAAAACACTCATCCTGGTTTAGGGGAATGTCAGACATCTGGCGTAGACTTGTTCTGACATGTAGAAAGGTTTGTGTGTGTGTCTCAGCAAAACACTGTATTTGTGTGACAAAGCCATCTGTAGGCGTGTTTAAATACCTGTTCTGCAGGTAAAGATTTCTCTTCTTCTTTTCCTGCCTTCAGCTTGTCTTTTATGGTTTTTTTTTGTGTGTGTGTGTCTGTGTGTGTGTGCACCTGTCTGTGCAAACAGAAAAAAAGAGGAAGTTACTCTTGTGTCATTTCCTGCTAAAGAGGGATCCAGATGCCTGATGAAAGATTGGACTGTTGGGCCTTTTCATTCATCATATCAAATGAGTTGAGGGGAAGTTTCACAAGAGTCTTTCTGATTTTGAAAGTAAAAAACCCTTGTTTCTATATTAAACACAAATTAAAATACAGTACACTCTCATAAAATTGTGAAAGAAAAGAAGTTTTTCATCAAGAAACAAACTGTTGGTGTAATCCTGTTTCTGCAGAACCAGAAACAGTGTCACTGCAGTCATTTTGACTTTTCATATCAAGGAAAGCACAGGCATTACTAATCATATTAATAATGCTTCTGTTATTTTTAAGTGTCTCAGAAAGCAGCCTGCACAGAAACGGGCAAAATGTGTAGATTTAAATATGCACGAGTGGTTTTCTCGTTCCATTTTGTTAGTTTCAAACGTTGTGGAACTCACATTAGCACAAGCTCCAATTCCACTCCCACAATCCTCTATGAATTTGATTTTAAAAACACTCTTAAACATCCGTTTGCATAACACTGTGTTCTACCATAACACTCATATCAACTTGTCAACATGAAGAACATTCCCATAAAGGACGACAGTTTTTATTTATTGTGTCAAATCTGCTATGTTCTCCAATGAGCGGCTGTCATCATATATAGTACCCATCCCACTGATTTATCACACGTATATGTAAATCTCACTTTATATCTCAGTCATTAATATTAAACATGTGAAGGAAGTGGAAACGGACAACTTCACAGTCGTTTACTCATCACTGCAAACAATGGCTTAATTGTACAATAAAAAAACAAACAAACGGTTATCTAAAATTATGGCTACTAATGCACTTTTCATAAAAAATTTACAGGTTACTGTGTAGATTTAAAACAATTAAAAGGCAAAGGAGCAAACTGGAGTTTAACCTGCTACCTCGCCAGAACAAAGTCCATGTAATGGCCAATTGAGCTGGTGTGTGAATAGGTCCGCTCATTCACAGTGAGTGGACGTGGTTACAGTGATCAGTGCTAATTATGGCACCTGAAACTTATTTTGTGTTAGTCTTGTGATGAAAATGTAATTTAGGTGTAGTCAGAATGTAACCATTTAATTTTTGTCAGTTAAAGTCAAAAACCAAAAACATTTCAGTTTAGATTTTGTCTGTAATTTGTACTTTAGTCTCACATTTTTCCTTTTGCTTTTAGTATTTGCTTTTAATGCTTGTATCTATATATCTATACAATATTAAAACGTAAAAGCTTTGAAGCAACATTTGTTGTTGTGTGCAGTTACTTCGGTTACAGGCATCGTAGTCTATTATAGGATTAGCTTAAAAGTCAGTTTATGGTGTGTGGTTCACTTATATTTTGTCATTGTTCACTGGGTTCAGTTTGACAGACAAATTAAAATCGTTTGGCAACATGAATACAGCATGTTTTCTGTAGCAAACACATTAAAATAAAAATGATAACCTTTCGTGTCAGCATCATCTTGTCTAAAAACATCAGGTGACACAGACAGAAGTTATTGAATATAAGAAACTTCTTATTGATGCTGGTGCAACAGACCGCACGGCTAAATCAACATTTGAACAAGAGATATTGTGAAGAAAAAATGAGGAGCTAAACTTTATTTCTAATTGTATTTTAATACAAAATCTTACAAAAAACACTTTGTACCAAGATGGTTTCTCCATGTCCATTTGTCCCTCTGTTACATTTTCCACCAACAAATAACTAAAAGATAATGTAAGACAAATCATCATAGTTTTCCTTTTCAGTGTTATTTAGTCTTAGCTTTATTTTCATAAATAAGAAAAAAACTGGTTATCAATTATAATTTTTTCTACTTTACTCATGCTGCTTCAGTGTGCTCTAAACAACAAACCAGAGTATTTCCAGCACGTTAAAATGGAACTGGCACAATCTCCTGTTGTGTGAAATGTGTGAAAGGGCATCCCTGGACAACATCTGGACCGGGTTTTCTGGAAATTGTCCTGTGTTGAGATGAGGCTTGCAATTGATAGACCCACTTATGACAAGAAAGGACACTGAAGAAAAAAATGTCTAAAGGCTGTGATGGACCAAGCCATACATCAGCCAAGCCTTAGTGCTGTGTGCCGTCTTCGCTAGTCAGATAACTTTTTGGAAGATTCAACAAGTTGAATTAACATCACGGTACAAACAACACCAGTACAACTTCTTATGAGACATATTCTCCATTAGCTCAGTTATATCCAAAATGCTTAAACTGCTTTGTTTAGTTTGTACATACATGGTCCCCGGTCTTCCTCTTCTCTTCCTCTCACACAAGCTCAGAATGTGCAGCACTATGTGTTGGCGGCTCTCGTCTTGTCCCAGACAAAGGCGACATGAGACGGTGCAGCAGAAGGTCTTTTTTCGTCACTAGTTTTTTGATGTCTTGGTGGTTCAGTGCCCTTACTTACTGTCCCTGTCATAACTCTAGAGAACTTTCGGTGCTGCCATTTGAGTGTCGGCGTAAATCTTAATCTTCAACATTTATTTATTCCATCTGATTTATCTCTTACCTGCACTATATGGTTATGTAGCTCATCTTACATTTATTCTCCTGCCTTGTGTAACGTTTATGGCACATTCAGTGATTATACCTACCAGTTTATGTGTGGAGGGGAAAAGCATTGGCGTTTATGCACACCAGCAACTAAATAGAATTCCTCATTACGAAAAAGGACAGACATCAGCTTTTACAAGAAACACGAAGTGTCATGTTGCCATGGATACTGAAATTTGTACTGTTAGGGGCACGTTGGGTTTCATTCTTTTGTCCATACATTTGCATTTTGTACCATTACCCTGAATTAGCTATTAACAGTTTGTGTTTGCTTTCTGCAAATTGATGTACTGATAACTGTCACTGAATTACTTTGACAGTGATGACTTTTCAAAAACCTCATGATTCTCAAGCAAGTTCTGATGCCATAGTTCATTCTAAATTATCTAATAATTGAAAGATTTTTTTTTTCTTTTACAGATGCATGGAACTTCTGTAATAAATCAAAGCCTGACTTTTCTTAGAGCTTTGATCCATCATCAGATCAAATTAAATGTTTGATGTGATGATGGTGCTATAGGAAAAGTCAAGCTGTCAGTTGTCAGCAGAATTCATACTCTGTTGAAAATTTCATAGTAATCCATGCAGTATTAGAGGGAGAGAGATTTTCCAGTCTGAACCAGCTTACATTGTTCTTCTGACCGATAAAATCAAAACACAATAGGAATATTTGGCCTGAAAGCAATGAGGCTTTTTATCAAACAGTAGGTTTCACTGGGTGTTGGCACATGAGTCTTTCCTAACCTATATTTGCGCTTGTAGTTTAACTCCACCAAAAGTTGACTAGAGCGAAGCATTTTTTTTTAATCTTATATTTCTGCTGATCTTTCCACTTCACGCCCCACTGGCCTGTACTCTTTGCCAACAGATACAATCTTGTTTTCAACAGAATTAAGAATGAATTACCTGTATACCACCATCACAGCAGACTAAAAGAATGCAGGAAGAATGCCAAAAACAATCCAGCGTAGTATTTTCCAGCGTTTGTCAGTGTTTATTTTTTTTTTTTTTAATGCAGCTGTTTATATATTTCAATCCTGATCACTGATAAAAGTAGTATATTAAATTAGCCAGTCTTGGATATTGATTATGAGACATGTTAGTGATACTGTGGCCGAGAAAACACAGACACCATCTTTGTACGTCTGTCCACGGTACAGTGCAGCCTGCTCGTCACTGAGCTTCTTCTTGAATTTTAAACTCTGCGGATCTTTCTGGCATCACTGCTCTGAAAATGGCAGATATCAGGAAGCTGTGAGATGGTTATGAGGACGAAATGAACAAATTCTATAGCAAATGACAAGTGTTAGGTATGAGCAAGGTTTCACTTCATTATAATTTTAATCATATTTGCTCATTTTTAAAAGACTTGGGGTGGGCAGTTTACTTATAGCTGCCTGCAACCAGTGATGCATTTTCTGATAGATTCCTTAATTTTATAAATTGTGTAGCACAAAATGATCTTTGTGCAAGCTGTATTTTAAATCATCAAATGAACACATAGCTGAAACTATTCCACTCTCATCAATGCTCCCTTCATAAAGGTTACAACATGTGCGGCATGTAGTTTATGATCACTTGGAGCCTGTAGTGTTTGATGCTGTTGATTGTGCCCACAATTTTCTGTATCAGTTAAGCTGGGCAAAGTACAGATCAAATCAACTGCTCAAAAAAGTCTCAACAGTTTCAGTTTCACTTTAATCTACATTAAAAACAAGTGACAAGTTTTTTTTTTTTGTTTTTTTTTAGTTTAATTAGGCATGTTGGCAGAGGTATCAGCTGATGCCTATTGATTAAAAATGTCAGAAATCAGCCCAATTATTTGGCTGACCGATCAATTAGTCAACCAATACTCTGTTTGCATTTTGCTAAGTGTCCAAACTTTTCTAAAAACAAGGTTTGCTTTATGATTATGGTTTGCCTGGCTCTATAAAACTGATTAGACCAAGTTTGAGCCACTCTGTGTCTGATGAGTAAATAAATTCAGAAATCTTCAATATTTGCATTCAAATAACAAATCAACAATGCTGGCCAGTGTGCTCACCCCAATCCCCTCTGCAGGCTTTTGGCCATTTTCTAATTATTATTATTATTATTATTATTATTATTATTATTATTATATGTGTGTTTTTTAAATTGATCAGCTAATCTGCTGGTTTTGTTTTTTCTCTGCTGAATAATGTTTTTGTTTTTCTCATGTACAGCAGAAATTAAAATTAACAGCCTATATTCTGAGGAAACCAGATTTCTTCAATGTGATTAATTACATCACACGAGGTAGAAAATTCTTGATCACCAGAATAATTTAAACCGTAAATCTGTCTTTTTGAAATATATTTATCTATGTGCCTGTAGCAGTGAGAATAGTCTGGTTTGTGTGGATAGATATCATCTTTGCTTACAGCCAATTAAATAATTCAGATTTGTATCAGTGTAACATAATGATTAGATATGGGTCTGTCTGCATCTGTTTGGTCGATGGTGACACCATCAGCTGATTAGGCAACAGCTGCAGCACTAAACTAAAAGCAACAGACTATAAACAGTAGCTGATATTAACGTTCTATGTTATCTCTCATTCTTCTTTACAAGCACAGACACGTCTTGTTTGCAGCATGACCTCCTCAATGAGCAACCATGCAGAGAGAGAAATGCGCTGCTCATGAGCTTTAGCATTATGGGCTGCAGCAAACAGCTGAGAGTACAATAATATGATTGTGGCTTTTATTTCCAAATAATATGGTGCTGTTTAGGGTCATCTTGTGTAAAACTGTGCCTCAAACTACTTAATTTGTCTCCAGAATCAATTCAGAGGAGTGACCACAAATCACCTGCTGTTGTTTGGGTCATTGAATGATGCATGCAGCAGTTGCGCAGCCATCTTGGCTGCGCTAAAAGAGTGAATGTTTGATGAACTAAATGTATCAGTTTCCAACTAAAGGACGTGAACATGAGCGTTATTAACACACAGGGTGAATGTGAGCACCAAATGCTATGTTCACTACATGTGTGTGTCTGCACTCTATGCCATATACTAAACAGCAGAAACGTGCAGGTTCTGTAGTTTATCTAGTGAACATTATGGAGGATTCTGCAGCTAAACCCTGACAAAACAAATAAAAACAGTTGGTGGAGGCTTTCCAGCCAATTTGCTAACGGATTGTTGAAACTTTAGGAATAGGAGATGTCCATGCAAGAAATGCCTGATAACTGTTTATCTGGCTTGCTTGCGTCATTACATGTGCTAAGGGAGCAAATCGGGAGCACGATTTTGCTCGGTGATTGAGGTTATGGAGACATGTTGTGGCCTGAATAGTGATTACTCTGTCAGTTGTTTGTGGACTGGTTCTCATCCAAGATGGAGGAACTTCTCGGTGCTCCTGTTGATGGGAAACTGTCAGCCCGCTGTCATCCTGGCAGCTCATCGCAGGAATCTTTTATGGATTGGCTCTGATTTGCTTGTAACTCTGTAAATCAGTCAGTTGAAACGGGGCGGCGAGTGTAGACTTGACTGTAAGGCTCAGCCTGGTTGCTAGGCAACAGAGCATAGATCTCCTCAGCAGGTCACTAGGTCTGTCTTTAGGCTGTGTGTGTGTATGTGTGTGTGTTTGAGTGACAGAGCAGATTTATGAACAGAAAGATTTAAAGGGTGACTGCAGTCTTTGCTGTTTACTGCTGCTGCTCCACTTCTCTGTTTTTGACACACTGAAAACACACAAATGAATTTTCCACCCCCTCACATTGCCTCAAACCCAGCTGTGCCCCCATCCCTTCCTGCCCACACATGCGCACACACACACACACACACACACACACACACACACACACACTATTTCTTCTCTCCTCTGTTTGACTTTATCTCTTTTTGACTCTTTCCTTTCCTCTTGTCTTGTCCTCTCTTTGTTCCCCTTTTTTAAAACTACTCCCCTCCAGCTCCAGCACTGCATGATGCAAATGAACAGAGCTCAACCTCATTATACTGCTTAACATCTTCATTTCAACTTACTGTTGTGTCTGTAGTAACTGTTAGTACTTTCAGTTAAAACTACACCAACCAAAATTTACTGTATCCACTAATGTGAGCCCCTCCACCCCACCCACATTTCCTGGACAAATAAACACACACATTCACAAACATAAGTTCTCCATTGCTTAACTGTTACGAACCTGTGGAAAGTGTCACCATTTGCCACGGTGCCTCATGAAAATGTAACGAGAATGTGAATAATTAAGATTTAACCAGAGCTTAATTTCATCGTGTGTGTGTGTGTGTGTGTGTGTGTGTGTATTTGTCTTTTGTCATGTCTCACGCTAAGTCAGTCGATGCTGCATGTCATTGTAAAGTGGAAGTGGTTTAAATCAGCACTGCTTAAGACTTTTATGTAAAAATACACCACTGATATGAAGCAAAGCACAAAGTCAGTTTCCAGCACAGCAGACTGTCCCACAGTCATCTGCCCTATTTATCTAAATGGAGTTCTGGTGTCTCTTATGTTCATGTCTTCGTCTGTAGGAAGTGGCTGATCAAAATTTAAAAGGATGGATTGTGTTTTATTTCCATCTGATCCAGAGAGCAGAACCCATGAACGTGTCCCTTATGACTTTATGGAATGTGCAGTTTAAAAATGCCGATGATTTTCTATATACTGCATAAAATTAAAACCTTTTTTTTTGCCTCTAAACCCTGATTTGTCTTGTCTTTTTGAAAAACAAATCAGCTTCTTATTACATTTTCTTTCCCCTTTCAGCTTGTTCCAAGTAAAAAATAGAAGTAAAAAAAAAAAAAAAAAAAGAAGTGGTATGTACACAATCGTTGAAATGTTAGTTGGATCCCAAAGTTTGGGAGTAGATTTGAGTATCACAGTATTTATGTATTGTCGGCTAAATTAACCCGATGCAACCTTTGAGATAATTCAAGTACAAAATCAGTACTCAAGGAAAATGTTTGAGTAAAACTACTTCTCTAAAAAACCTCTACTACCAATGCTAAGTAAAAGTACCATTTTAAAATCTGCTCTGATACTAGGTGCATTCTCTAACTTACTCACGTACTTAAAATACATTACAATTACTCCCCTCAAAAAAGAAGTATTTTAAAATGAATGGAATTTGATGCTGTTGAAAACATAAATGAAAACGTCTAGTCCAGATCTGTTCAACAAACTCAGAATTTTCAAAAAATGGCAAAATTTAGAAAAAAAAAAAATAAAATAAAATAAATAAAACTAAAGATAAATACATCTGCTGTTTAGATTCCTATAGAATAAAAACATCCGCTGATAAATGTGGACTTTATGTACGGACAGGTGGTTAATACATAACTGGTTAGTTGACAATATTTTATTAATAATGTGCATCTGAAAAAGTGATTAGGAGTTAAAACTGTGGTGGAGTAAAAAGTTGGTGTGTGTTTGTGAATACAGATATCTCAAAAAATTACTTAGGTAAACCACTTTGGAAAAGTAGTTTGTTACATTCCACCTTTACTCAGCTCCACCAGTTACCTCTGTCTACTCCCAAGCTTTAGTGACACACGTTTACCATTCTAGAAATGACCAGTTATCAGTTATTTTTGTCCAACGCTCTGATCTTTAGGTTAACATTTGTTCCAGACATTGTCATTTTATTTCTTTAGATCTGAAGTCCAATGTCAGCAGGAAAAAATACACCTGATATGTGGCACAACAATCTAACAAAGCAGTATACACAGAACTGAGTTTCTGAGCATGTGCAGTGGCCTCTGTCTTACAGTATTTACTCTCCTGAGGCTGCAAACGTGACGTCTATTATTAGTCTGCGAAGCTTTTTATAGGAAAACTGCAGTGCTCATATGTTTTGTAATGAAGAAGCGTGTCACCAAGTGGGAGTGTATTTGTCAATTATCTGTTTTTAACAGTTTCTGGACACAGTGGACTAATGACGTGAGCTAAGTCACATTCTCTAGAGGACACAGGACATGTTGTTTTTCTCTTTTTATGGGATTTGTTGACTCTCAGTTCATCTCACCTGAATATCTGTTGATCTTGTAGCAGAAATTAATATTCAACACTTAGATTATACATTAATCTTAAAATCATCTTTTAGTTAATCATTTAGCCACAGTTTCCTGAAGCTCAGAGTAATGTACTGTTGTTGTCCAGCAGCCCAAAACCAAAAGTATTTAATTTGCACAAATATAATAAAGAGAAATACTCCAATTCTTACACTGGAAGCAGAAATGGGAATATTTGGTGTTTTTTGAATCTATTTCACTGTACACATTTATGAGGAATGTGTAGCCACCGAGACATTGAGTGACCACATTGGTGAGGCAGTGGAGATGGACCTTTTAATATACAGACCAAAATTAATGTAAAAATTAATAATATCAACATGCACTGTTATTTAGCTTCTCACGTGAAAAATTTAATCATAATTCTTTGGGTCATGAAATGTCAAAATGAGCTGAGGGTGTCAGTAAGGGCTTTGGGAAATTGGGATATATATACACACACACCTTTATTTTCTGCTATGATATAGACCAATTAAGAAAACATTCTGTAGGGTAATAATGCAAATAATAGCTAACCTGTTGTTTCTCAGGATTCAAAGTCAGCTTCTTAAAACAGATTTGGGGGGTTGTCTTCACATGCTGAGTCGCATGAAATTTTGAAAAGCACCTTTTGCTTTTTTTAACTGTTGGAAAACCACTGTGAAACACATGTGACTGTGGTTTTTGTGTGTGTGTGAGGGTTTTTCTTTACACAAACTCGTTAACAAAATGCACCTCAGCTTTTGGGGTTTCCTTTAAATGGCTGAAAGTGAAAGCAAACTTCATGCATTTCTTGTTTGTTTAATCCCCGGCTCCTCCGGTCACATGTTGAAGTGCCCTTGAGCAAGACACTGAACACAAACTTGGTTGCTTCCGGTGAGCATTGGCCAGCTGCGTAGCAGCTCCCCCATTGGTGTGTGTGTGTGTGTGTGTGTGATTGTAAGTATAAATGGGGGAATGAGAAGCAGTGTAAAGCGTTTTGAGTGTGCAGACCATTTACCATTGAGACCAGATTTTTTGTGGAGCTTGCACACAGATTTTACAGTAGACAGTGATGCAAACATAAGATCGAATAGTTTAGCTAAGAAGAGTGAACTCCGGACTGTCTTAACGGTGGAACCCTGGTTGTTTGCTGTTTTTATGTGACTTCTCTTTGGCCAGTCAGTTACATTCATGGGATTTTAAGCCTAATTGCCAGCCTTTGTGCAGAGCTTCTACTTAAATGTACAATGATAGAAAGTCATGATCAGCAAAATTTCACTTGTGCAGAAAAACACTTCCCCAAAATACTGACCCAATAATTTCTGTTTCTGTATTTAACACCAGGAATCGAGCATCCATTCAAATACCTTGAGCACTTTTTGTTTGGGATCCATAGTGTGTCTGCGGGGCTGCAGGGTGCTTATTTCAGTCCCTACACGGAAGGATTTTTAGCACAACTTGAAGCAGCGAGCAGAAGCATGCAATCACATCTAGCATAAAACCTGCTGCTATTTGAAGCTGCAAACATGGGAAGTCTCCTGCTGCAGCTTTAATGTTGTAGGGCGTGATTATAAGATGTGGCAGCGTGCTGTGGTTAAATTTTTAAATCCTCTAAAGTGAAGCAATGAAACTAAATATAGGTGTCGACAGCAAGGCAGAAACAAATGGGAACTGCTGAAATATGAGTAGCCTATTGTGCTGTGACTAATGCCCCATAATTGACATATTGATTCATCTCTTTGTTGTGATTGTGTCGCCTTATTTGCCGTTGCAAAGCAGCCTGAGTTTACATTTGCCCGTTTTCTCTCTTTCTCCTTCTCTCCACAGTGTGCTGTTTTGTGGTCCATAAACGCTGTCATGAGTTTGTCACCTTCTCTTGTCCAGGTGCCGACAAGGGCCCTGCCTCTGATGTAAGTTGGAAACAACACACACTTGTCACTTTTATTTAATCCATTTTATTTTTAATTAAACATAAAAAAATCAATTTTTTTTTCTGGCATTTTGGGAGGAACAAAATACCCATGCTCAAGTTAAATATTCATTATACACATGGCTAGTGATTGTTTTGCTGCTAAATGCTTTTCATTAATAGCATTAGCAATGTCAGCACATCCTGTATGTTCTGTTAGGGGCACACATGTGAAAGCTGAGGCCTCTAAACAAAATTTCTAAATTTCTCACCTTAACTTCAAAAGCAAATCTCAACCTTCTCAAGTAGTGAAAATATCACTACGGTGCAGAAATGTCCTCACTACAGTGGTTTAAAACTCACAGAGGTCTGCACACACAAGCACAGTCAGGTGTGACCTCTTGTCCTCTCACCTGCTGATCTGTCAGCCCCAAATCGCACATGACAGTGACGGTAACGAGAGAAAGTGCTGCCTGGCTGCCTCAGGTTAATGAGCCGATGTAACTCACTCACACTTCTTTGTCTTTCTACAGTCGTGAGGACATTTATTGTTAACTCCTGAGCCCGTTGCCCTAAATGTACTCCTTCCTTAATTTAAGCATTATACTAAGCGTGTCCCTCAAACTAAGTCTAAAAACCTCAAAAGCCCTTTGAAGTTGGGAGGACTGTCCAAAATGTGTCCACACAGGATGCACACACACACGCTTTTTGTGAGTCAGCATGGATTTTGAAGTTACAGTTACTGATGTTTATTAATCTCTAACTCCTCTGTCTTTCTCTGTTTTTGTTATATCACCAAAGCTGTTTGGTTTATTACTATTTTTAAGCATCTTTCAAACTGATTCGATCAGTATTTTCATTCTCTCCTTTTTCTCAGTATTTTGGTTTCTGTCTGTCATGATTTATTTGCCTATAAATTGGAGGAAGCCATAAATTTCTTTTGACTTCGTCGTTAAAAGTGAAAACCACTTATTCTTAGTAAATCCAGCGTTTTATGCTTTGGTTTGTTAATGTAATTTGTTTCAGTGTTTGCTGCTGCAGCTCTGTGCAGAAGTTAGGGATGCATGGAAAGTTTTAATTTAATATTGGCAGCATTGAGCTTTGAGGACATAGCCAGTCACTGTTAACCACTAAAATTCAAACTATATAACAGAAGTACTAGAATTTGAATAGCCTGCAGACTAAGGCTGGTTTAACACGCACAGTCAGTCATTTTAAAACTCATCAGGGTTGTAGGTTATTTCTGCAGAATTACTTATTTCTGCAGAATAACTTTCATATCCAGATGTGCAAAACACTCCCATGGCCACCTGCAGGTGTTACTGCCGTGTTGTAAAGTGACACAAAGATAATCAATTTAGCTCTAATCATCTGTCCACATGTATGAACTGTTGCTGTCAGTCAGCTGCATACTCCACCCTTCAGTACTGTAAAGATTACACTGGAAAACATAGTTTTAATTCTTAAACATTTCTAAATGATCTCTTAGATTTTGGGCTGCAAAACACAGAAGGAAGGTGTACTTTAACCTATCACATACCTTTATTTATTTTTTTATTTTTGAATTTTCTGTTTATATTTTTGATGTACTAATTTTCAGTTACTTGATCTTCTGTCTAGCTCTTACATGTCAAGGCATGCACAGTGGGCTGGTTGCATAACATGCCTGGGAATGCTTAGGCTTAGGGGATGCTACTTTAAGAGCTAAAGGTAACTCCCAACATTACACCTGGGCCTAACCCTGCTACAGACTCACTGTTACTGTAGTACAGTTTGTGACATCAGAATTGTCTCATCAATTTCCAATTAGCTTTCCAATAAGGTTTGTGTTCAGTTTATAGGGTTTATTCACCAGAGGTGAATAGATATGCCATATGCTATGTTTAGATACCAGTAGAGGTAAGAGAAAACTTGTTTCCTTGTAATTTGGGTGAATCACCCTTTAAATACCATCTAATCAGAAACTGAGAACTTGCAGTTCAAATGTTTAAGCGAATGTTTAATGCACAGCAGGTGCAGAAAGCCTGCTAAAACATCATGCATTACTTTAAATGTATGTGTCTTTTTCCTCATCTGTGTGCGTCCACTGCTCCAGGATCCTCGTAGTAAACACAAGTTTAAAGTCCACACGTACTCCAGTCCCACCTTCTGTGACCACTGTGGCTCCCTCCTCTATGGGCTGATACACCAGGGCATGAAATGTGACCGTAAGTACACAAACATCTGTGTGTGTGTGTGTGCGTGTGTGTGTGTGTTTGTTTGTATGTGAGAGAGAGAGAGACTGTTGCACAAATGAGGTACTGTTCATTAGATGTCACGAGCAGATCTTATCATTTTAACTGGTTTGTATGTCAAAGGTAAGAATCTCCACTATTTGGTCTAAAACCCCTTCAGGCTACTAGCTTCAGTAGCCTCAAAGTTTGACTGTATATACAAATAAAGGATCTTTTGCTGTTTTGCATTGATATTACACGCGACCTGTGTGATTTGGTTTAAGCAAATTCTCAAATTCATTGGTTACTGGTGACTGTGAACCGTTCAGGAATAGATCTTAGAGAATGCAACGTGCAGAAATGTACAAAGACATTTTGTTGTGCCTTGGGGGGAAAAAAAAAAAAGCCTGATAAAAAGGTTTTATTTATGAATTAACTTTTTCCAAGCATCTTGGAGAGCGTGCCAAAGCTCTTCTGTGGATGTAGTCTCCGTGCCTTGTGTTTATCTGTATGTAAACCCCCACTGATTCCATGTTGATATTAGGGCTCCACAGTGACCAAACTATCTGTTGCAGGGCTTCTTGTTGTTATTTTCCCCCGCTGATACTGTGGCTGTATGTTTGTGCCCATTATGGTGCTGCAGAGTACGTTTGGGACTGATCAGATGCGTACTCTATGATAAGAATATAAACTATTCAAAGATCAACGGCTTTCGGCTTGTCCCTTCAGGGGTCGCCACAGAGGAACAGAGGTGGCCTTTGGTGGCTGGGCGGCGTGGGATTTGATTCCTCTACCACTGAGCCACCAGGCTTATATAAGAATATAAACTATTGAAGTGCCTAAAACTTTTGCACATTACTGTATTTTCAATAATTTATTAGCTTTGGTCACATGTGCTTGGGTGGCGTGAGGTTCCCACTTCAGTCCAGCAGCGAAAAGCAGTTAAAGCATCCATCTCTACTCTATTTACCTGGGCCTTTCGTGAAGTCCGTGCAGATGCATGTGACATGGTGATCCTACAGTGACCGAATGCTTGTTTTTTTTTTGTTTTGTTTTTTCCTATATCTACCTGTATTAAGATATCTGAAAAGGCCCCAAATTGTTCAATGACGTAATAAAAAGAAGTTTTTTTCTTTTTTTTTAGAAGGTAATAAAAGAAACTGATAAGTTTTTTTGTTCTGCCCTTTGAATGAAATGTTTGTTAAAATATATAGATTTGAGCTCTCCAGAGGCGTTATACACTGATAAATACACCTGCAAACTAAAAGTGAGGTTGTTGTGATGGTTGATTGTGCTGCAGGAGGCTGTTTAGTCCTTATGGAGTTTCAGTCAGCATCATCAGATCTGTAGCAAACTCTGTCACCTCTGTGCAGTAGCTGAAGTAGTCAGGAAGGACAGTATCTCATGATTGGAAGGAAGTGTCAGTTTCAGGAAAAACCTTTCATGAAAGCAATCATTTTAATTGTTTAATCCCTCCATTAATCTTACGCTGCTTGATTGGAACCAGATGATGGTAATTCAATTACTGAAATCATTACAAATTATTGTTACTGCTGGGAAGTGCTGGGGGAAAATGTGATATACTAAATAACTAAAGGCCATGTTGCCCTTTATTTTTTTCCCCGTATTAAAATTCAGTTTATGTGGCAATAAAAAGGGGATCAGAAATCTAAAATGTAAAGGAACATGGCACATGACTTCTAGTCTAAAAATACTAATAATACTTAGTCCGTTTTTTTCTTTACTGCAGCAGAGAACATAAGAACAAAAAAGTATTAAAGTAATGCATAACATGCTGTGAGTTAGCAGAATTTCTCTAAAAATTATTATTTTCACATTTTGGTCTGGACAAAAGTTTTAAAATTATACTTTTTTTTTTATAGTAAACCAACAGACAATGGATTTCCTTTCATTGTCTTTGTTTGCAAGGCCATGACATGCACATTTGCTGATGTAAATGAGAAGACGGGCTCAGGCTTTTCTCTGCAGTTTCTTCTTTGTGCAGCAGTGATCGAATTTCCTGACAGTGTTTCATTCCATAGTCTTTAAAGAAGACTCACACAGATCTCATGTGCTTTAAATACAGAGCTGGAGTCAATACATACAATACATAGCATGAAGAAGCAGAGGAAGAGCTTCCCATCAAGGCCCCGTTTAAGGAGGTGTTATGTGGAACTTGACTTAACCGAATGCAGTCAAACCTAAAAGTTTTTAACACATTCTCTGAATATTCCAGCATTTTACTTACCCAGGCCTTGTGTGGACAGACTGCTGACACCTGAATTTGTTACTTAATAATTTAATTTGTCTATGTTTATATTCAATTTATCGTATTACAGAAATTATTTATATACCAAATGTGCAATATAGACAGAGCAAAACAACAGGAATAACTGTAAAAATGAAGTAGAGCTGATTATTACTGATATATTTATATATACACTATCTATAGAAAGGTAAGTATGCTGATTGCATGTATGCTACATTTGATTGCAGACTGTTGGGTCCTTAGTGTTGATTGTAGAGTTTTTTTGTTTAATGAGAGTGATGGGCTGCTGGGTGTTGGAGTTAGAGGGCGGCTGGGATCTCTTGTTAAGGAACTCCATAACCCATGGAAAAAGATCTTTAGGTGCCTGGCGGTTCTCGTCCTGACGAAGCCAGCCAAGTGTTTGTTTTAGAGGGAGTGAGGGATCCAGCACCATCTTTATGTAGATTTTCCTGGTTCTGGCATTACTATAGGATGTTCATGATCGACGTCTTTTATTGTGATATGTGGGCTGTGAAGCATAGTTCTACTGAAACCATTAAATGGAAACAAACCGTTGGATGTGAGAGCAAGTTTCAGAGGGGTAATACATTACAACAGCATCACCATTCTCTAAATTCAATTTACATGCATTTACATACATCATTTACAATAATTGACCTTCTCGCCAGTCACACTGACAAACAGTTACATGAATCTTATCAGCTTAATGGCAGACATCTGGGGAGATCTCATCAAATTCTGATGACTGAAGATTTTTTACATTTCTGCAGCTCTGTTGTATTTGTTGCTGACCATTTGACTGTTGTTGTAACAAAGACATAAACAGGAAGTGGAATACATCTCTGCAGTGCTTTCTCCAGCCAGTACCAGCATTATGTTGTGGGTAGACAGTTCCTGATTCTGTCTGTAATATACTGCACAGTGTTGGGTCAATGCTCTCTGTTACATTTCTATTGATTTATGTGTATATTCTATATTTTAATACATTTATTTACAGAGTTTATAAATGTAATTATTGTTGTGGAACTTGGACACTTAGCAAAAACAAAACATAAACTTGGAAAAATATATATTGTAAAGAAATTAAACAGAAAAAAGCTTTAAAATTAATTCTATTTATACACTGATATTAATTTTCTGCATGGATTCCCATAATATTATATTATAATTACATAGCATCTCCCTTTTTTTTTTTTTTAAATGTATAGACTGGTCCCAGAATATTCAAAAAGCGGACCATTAAATACAGATTTAATGATTGAAATAATCAGATACTAGTGGGAAATATAGTTTCTACAACTGTGCTGCTCAATACCTTAAAATACAGTTTATAGTTTTAGCTGTCTGATAAAATTATTCATCAAACTAAAAGTACTCTCTTTAATCTCATTTCATTTTACAGTTCATTAAGTTTTATTTTATCTTACCTTTATTTAACCAGATGCCGTCAGAGGTTAGCAAGCTCTTTAAAGAAATTTTTTATTTTTTTATTTTAGGCAAGGGCTGATCAAGACGACAGCTCTTCTGTTTTACAAATGACAATCCAACAGGAAATGCACACATACAATAATAGAAACAGGCAACAATGTGTGAAGGCTGCAATAAGCCAAGAACAAAGACAATTGTCAGTGTTCAGAAAGCTAAAATGTGCTAAAAGTAGATACAAGTAGAAAATGATTCATTCACTGAAGAGTTTACGCCTTTTAATTCAATCACTCATACGAAATTCTTCAATTTCTCCTTGTAAATTTTTCTATGTGACTCCAGCAGAAGACATTAACGTTTTATTTCTCACGTGTTCAAGCAGGACAGAAAGCAGATATGTGCCCCATCATCTAAGATTTTTTTTTACCTTTTATTTATTCAGGGTTGTTTTACTGAGAGGGTAGTTTAACCTGTCTTTTGTACTGATCACGTTCACACCTAGAAGCTGTTCAGTACATATCCAGTCTGAACTGAGGCCACTTGGCAGCCCCAGTGGAGCCGCTGGGAATTTAGGCTTGCTTAAGGGCACCACAGTGGTGGTGATGGAGGGAGGGTGTGCAGACTCTATGAAGACTTTTATTCTTATTTTTTTTCTTCTCAGCAGTAGGAACAAAGCCACGAAAATCATCTCACCTGTATCAAAATTTATTAATCTGACTCAGATTTGGTCCCTGCAAGCTTTTTCCCGGGAGAACATATAACATGGTTACAAGGGTCTTAATAAACAAGGAAATGATTTAGATTATTTGGATTTGCTGCATCAAACATTGGCTTTTCTGGGTCATCCCTCATCAGAGGTTATAAAGTTTCACACTGCAACTGAGCCTTAAAGGGACATACACTATTAATGTTCACATGGTGGACATCTAAAATAAAATATATTATGAAAAAATCTGAGAGTTTACTGCCACGAAGTAAAAAACATACAGACCGCAACGGATTAACTATTCTCTTGACCTCCACCTCTGCTTGAACCTCAGCACCACCCACTGATCTCTGCGTGTGGAGCAAAATGTGGAGATATTTGTGGACATGCATCAGAACTGTCTGACATCTAGTGGACACACAGAGCAATTACACTAGACCTTTTTGTTCTAATTTACCATACTGGTACTACTCTTAAGGTATTTTTATATATAGGGTGTGTCCTGTATAAATACAAATGTGTTGTGTGTCATATGGACCAGTTTGGACTACAGAATGTTTACGATAATTTGCCTGTTTTAGAAATATAGTACAGTTTTGCCACTTTAAAAGTTCAGATTCAGATCCATAGTACATCAGGGAGGCATCTGACGGCCAAATATGCCCAAATATGTAGCCAGAATCCTAAACAACAGATGCCGTAGTCCTGCTTGACTTAAGTGAAAAAGTTGATCCAAAGGAGTCTTTTCAGGAGACCACTTTGGAAAAATGAAATCAAGTCTACTAGATACATCGGAACACAAGTGTCTTGAACTCTACATAAAGTCAGTCTGGGTTTACATAAAAAGACAGAAGACACTGGGACTACATCCACAGAGGACCTTTGGCATGTTTTTAGGATGCTTGCAGTAAACCTACTGATAAGTACATTGAAAAAACTGGCCCTTTTTTTTTCTCTGTTTACTGCAGTTTCTATGAAGTTGATAAGTAAATAAAATCAGGCATAAAACAAAAGGATTCAACCAGGATTCTCTTTGTAACTGCTGCCAATTCCAATAAATAGTTTAATAGCTTCTACCCTCAACAGACTGTCATTGCATGCATGGTGTTCAGCAAATTTGTTTCTCTTTTTTTTTTTCTCCAAAAATAAGAATACAGAATATTTGGGACATAATTTTTTTTATATATCTCTGTTCCTTCATTTTTGGCTTCCTCTTTAAAAGATCTATGATCTGCTAATGTACAGAAGTAGGCTTCCGGATAAATTTGGGTCTTCCTTTTTGTTTTGTTTTGTTTTTTTGTGTGTGTGTGGGTGTTAATTTTTAACATTTTAAAATTGTTTGTTTGTTTAGATTGTATGATGAACATCCACAAGCGGTGTGTAGCCAACGTACCAAGCCTGTGTGGAACAGATCACACTGAGAGGAGAGGACGCATCCACATCTCTGCCCAGATCACTGACACTCTCACAGTCACCAGTGAGTGCTCTCTCACACACACACACACACACACACACACACACACACACACACACACACACACACACACACACACACACACACACACACACACACACACAGTCTAAGACTGAAACTGGAAAGTCCATTAGTCGATCGATGCTTCAACGATCGGCCCACATCACTACGGGGACATGCATGCACGTGCCAGCTCGCTTGCTCTCAGGCAGCTGTAGATTGATTATGGAACAGAAACTAAACTGTTGTTAAGTGATGTAAAATGTTATTTAGGGCAGACCAGATCTGGACTCACACCAATACTGGCAGCTTCACCTCCTGCTGTCCTCTAGAAAGGACAAGCTCCAGACGTCCCACAGTGAATTGTCTGAAATGTGTGTTTTATCTTGGGATGTTTTCTTCTCCTGTAACTTATTTTTATCCTTATCCTAAATCTCTGCTAGTCAAAGAGGCTAGGAACCTGGTGCCCATGGACCCCAACGGCTTGTCAGACCCCTACGTCAAACTAAAGCTGATCCCAGATCCTAAGAGCGAGAGCAAGCAGAAGACCAAAACTATTAAATGTTGCCTCAACCCCACCTGGAATGAGACCTTCACTTTGTGAGACATCTCTTTTCTGTTGCATATGTTGGATCTCTGACATTGATCTGATGAACAAAGCATTGTTTTAAATGTAATAGGATTGGTTAAAACTTCTATCCTGGCTTTATTTAATGTTACATAAGCACAAAGCTAACTGGAGCTCATGCAAGTGACCCTGTCCCTGTTCTTTGTTGTTGTTACAGTATTCAAGCTATGCTGGCTTGACTGTGACTGCAAAAAGCACAGGCATGAAAACAATCTCAATTCCTGAGGTGTTCACATGTTTATTTTGGGAACTCTTTTTTTTATCTGACTGTCATCCCTCTTTTTCTCAAATTCCATAGCAACCTTAAAGAAAGTGACAAAGACCGCCGTCTCTCCGTGGAGATCTGGGACTGGGATTTGACCAGCAGGAACGATTTTATGGGGTCCCTTTCCTTTGGGATCTCAGAGCTACAGAAACAAGGAATAGATGGATGGTAAGATGACAAGATGAGTAAATGGCACAGGGAGGAGGATTGGAAAAAATATACAGCTGTACACAGAAGGAGCAGAGGCGTGAATATTTAATAGCTTTGTCGACATAGTCTGGTGGGGATAATCTGGGATTATGTCTGTTTTGTTTTCCTTTTGGGACTTAGGTACAAACTGCTGTCCCAGGAGGAAGGAGAATACTTTAATGTTCCTGTCCAGCCAGATGGAGAGGATGGTAATGAGGAGCTACGACAAAAGTTGGAGGTGAGCACAGGCACATAGATGTGAAAGACTAAGATTTCACCTGTGCTGTATTTTTTGTTGTTTTAAGATTTAAGATTTAAGGTTTTTTTTCTTCCCTCGTGTATTTTTTCTTTCTTGCTTCTCAGAGGGTGAGGGTGGGTCCCGGGAAGCCTACAGATTCTTCCTCCTCATCCTCAGTGTTCAAGTACGACAGCAATGGCAATCAGGACCGCGTCAAGCTCTCAGACTTTAACTTCATTATGGTTCTTGGCAAAGGCAGCTTTGGCAAGGTAGTGCACAGAAATACCCAAATGCTTGTGCTTCATAGTGGGCAACACAACCAGGCACTGGTTATTCTACATATTTAATGTTCACTGCTTCAGGTAATGCTTGCTGAGAGGAAGGGTACAGATGAGTTGTATGCCATTAAAATATTGAAGAAGGATGTGGTGATCCAGGATGATGATGTGGAGTGCACCATGGTGGAGAAGAGAGTGCTCGCTCTGTCTGGGAAACCACCTTTCCTTACCCAGCTTCACTCCTGCTTCCAAACAATGGTAGGACACCATTCTCTGCATTAACACAGATGACCACATGCAAAAAGGTGACAACATAGCTTATGTCCCATACAGGAAAATTGCCTGCAGACTGAATTGGAAGTGCCTGTAAAGATGCAGCAAAGTAAAGTTATTTCATGTGTGAGGTAGAAAGCTTCACTTTTGATTAATTTTCATGAATTTCACAGTTTGAAAAGCCTGGATTCAAGAGCACAAACCCGAACCACACGGCTTACAGCAGTCACAGCTGCTGATTGGTTCATGTTTTATTTTCTTCTCCTTCCTTACATCTTCATCTTTGTTTTCTAGGACCGATTATACTTCGTGATGGAATATATAAATGGAGGAGACCTTATGTACCAGATCCAACAGGTCGGCAAGTTCAAGGAGCCTCATGCTGTGTGAGTACACACACAAAGAAAAAAGTTATAAAGTAGAATATTTTATTTAATACTAGTAATTTGTCATACTGCAAAACAAAAGAACAGTACTCCGAGCTTTGTCAAATCAGATGTGGTCATATCTACATTTTTGTGCAGGCTGATCTAAAATAAGAAGTTGAAGGGTGGGCCCATTAAAAGTAACATTAACCATTATGAGATAACCAGTAACTAGTTAGCTGCTAGCGGCTTTGGTAAAAGCCTGCAGCACTCAAGTACTGATTAAATTATTTGAATACAACACATTTAAAGGCATTTTGTCTAGTGTTGGTGTTTCCAGTCACTGCTGCACCGTCCTTGTTTGCAAAGCTGATAAATCACATATTGCTTGGGCAATCAGTTCATTAAATTAAAGACAAGTCAGGTTGCAACATCTTCTATCTCGCGAACCATGCTTCAAAAATAAGTCTTGGGTAGAGAAGATTCAACATTTTCAATTTAAATCAACTTTATTTATATAGTGCCAATTCACAACATGTATAGTAGCATGACTATAACTAACTATAAGCTTTATCAAAGAGGGAGGTTTTAAGCCTAGACTTAAACGTAGAGAGAGTGTCTGCTTCTTGAATCTGAACTGGGAGCTGGTTCCACAGGAGAGGAGCTTGATGGCTAAAGGCTCTGCCTCCCATTTTACCTTTGGAAATTCTGGGACCCACGAGTAGGCCTGCATTCTGAAAAGTGGTCTACTGGGATGATATGGTACTTGGAGCTCTTTTAGATTTGATGGAGCCTGACTGTTCAGAGCTTTATATGTAAGAAGCAGGGTTTTAAATTCTGTTCCAGATTTTATGGGAAGCCAATGGAGAGAAGCTAGTGAAGGTGAAATATGATCCCTCTTGCCAAATACAGTCAGCACTCGCTGCAGCATTTTTAATTAATTGCAGACTTTTAGGGAGTTACTGGGGCATCCCGAAAGTAGGAAATTACAGTAGGTTAACCCTGAAGTAACTTAAAAAATGAAGGCGGCTACTCTCCATTGTATTGACACATGTATATATGTAAATTAGATTTACAGTAACCTGGTTACCACCGTGCATTTAAGTATGTTCACAAATTATCAACGCAACCTGATTTCTTTGAAAGATCAGTTTACTTACAGGCCAGCGAAGGCACTGCATTAGACCCACATACTTCACTCGTACATCTGCATTACACAAACAAAATGAGGACAAAATGGGAGAAACAGCTCTACTGCCCTACTAAATGCAGATGCTAAGCCTGAAAGTTTACAATGTACTAAAACTGAAACTTACAACACAGAAACTGGTGTTTGTGCTTTAGGTTCTATGCTGCAGAGATTGCCATTGGACTCTTCTTTCTTCACTCGAAGGGCATTGTTTATCGGTGAGTCCTTTTCTGAATCAGCTTGATCGTCTGTCGTTGCTGTAAATAATTTTTGGAAAAAAAAGCATGTTTCATGACGGTGTGTGGGTTTTCATAGGGATCTGAAGCTGGACAATGTGATGCTGGATGCTGAAGGCCATATAAAGATAGCTGACTTTGGCATGTGCAAAGAGAACATGTCTGATGGTGTCACCACAAAGACGTTTTGTGGAACACCAGACTACATTGCTCCAGAGGTGGGTTTCCAGATGCCCACATAGATGATTTGTGCTTGTTTTATCTCCTAATCTCTGAATTGAACTCCCTTTTTTTCCTTATAGATCATAGCCTATCAGCCTTATGGGAAGTCCGTGGACTGGTGGGCCTTTGGAGTACTTCTCTATGAAATGCTTGCCGGACAGGTTCGTATGCTTGAACTGTTGCCTTCTTTAACAATAACAACAGTCACAAAAACTGAAATGATAAAGTGCATCTGTGCCTTTACAGCCACCGTTTGACGGTGAGGATGAAGATGAGCTGTTCCAGTCGATCATGGAGCATCATGTCTCTTACCCTAAATCCATGTCCAAAGAAGCTGTTGCTATTTGCAAGGGGGTGAGAGCACGCAGTAAAAATTCTGTCCTTTAAAAGCTCAAACTTACATAACCGACTGTATTTATATTTCTTTATCCACTTGTTTTTGGCAGAGACAGTGTAGAGAAAAAAACAACAGAGAAAGGCTTTGGTAGTAAAAACAGAGGATTATCACCTGCAGCTGTTGTCAGATTTCTGAACCTTCCACCACAACTGTTCTTACCACTCTCATAGCATCATTTTCAGCTGCAGCAGACAGCTGTTTTGAGTGAAAAGAGTAAGACCTGGTGGTGACCATAGCGGAGAAATTATTTAGACATGGACTGTATTTCACAATGGGGGTGGGTCAATAAAGTCTTACTGGAATAAGTATGTAGTGATATACTTAAATTTAGTGAAGTCAAAGTATGAAGGAGTGGAAAACAAAAATACTCACAGAAAGTAGAAATACCTCAAAACTGTAGGTTTAGAGAAGGGGACACAGTATTAAGGCACACGCGTCCAAACTCACATGGAGTGTTTGTATGTGATTTCTTAGCTGATGACAAAACACCCAGCTAAGCGTCTGGGCTGTGGACCAGAGGGGGAGAGAGACATCAAGGAGCACGCCTTCTTCCGCTATATAGATTGGGAAAAACTGGAGAATAAAGAGGTTCAGCCACCTTTCAAACCTAAAGCTGTGAGTATATTTTCCACACACTGCCTGTTAAATGTAACCTGAACTTCACTGATTACCTTAGAATTCAGTTACAGTAATGAAGAAATTAAGGTAGTCAAACATTGAAGGTAAGTTTGAGATAATATAATTTGGTCGCTCGTCCCCAAGACCCAATTATCACCTGCCATTGGTCACTACGCTGACCAATGCCGAGCTGAGATTTGTGAGTGTAGTTGCCAATGATGAAGCTGAGATGTGACTGGCTGACAACAATGGACCAATGGAAATCCACAGTTTTGGCTGTGAGTGTTTTGATTGGTTGATGCCATGTTTTAGTTGTATCTCTCTTTTTTTCTCTTTGTTGTTTGTTTGTTCTTTTTTTCCTCCACATCACTCATCAAACTCACTCCATTACCCCATATCTCTCTCTCTCTCTCTCTCTCTCTCTCTTCTCCTCTCAATGGCAGTGTGGGCGTGATGCGGAGAACTTTGATCGCTTTTTCACACGCCACGCCCCAGAGCTGACCCCCCCAGATCAGGATCTTATAGCAAACCTGGACCAGGAAGAATTCCAAGGCTTCTCATTTGTTAACCCTGAGTACCCTCACACAACCCACTGACCATGCTACATATCATTGGGCTGCTGTAGTAATCCCCCAACACCTCAAAAACATAACAAATGTTTTAAAAATCACCATGATGTCATATCCAGGCTGCATTCAGAAGAGTGAAATGTTTAAAAACTTTTGGCATGCTGGGAAATATACACTGATTCTTTACCAAAGTGAGATGAGTAGATCCGTCAGTGGGGCTACCATAGATTTATTTAGTATAAATCTTTTAAGGGAGACGCAACTAACTAACATGTTTCTACTTTGCTTGATTTATACACATAAAGAAATAGAAAATAATATTTGCTAGACTAACACTAGAGAGCACATCTGCTGAGAGGAGTTAATAACAAATAGCTAAGAAGATACAAATAAAAACTCCTAATAACAAGAATTTTCTTAAGGCCACTAGACCCTCATACGGAGCAAAACCCCTGCAAGTGTAGGATGGATGTATTAAAATGGATATGCTGATGAAACAGGCGAGGAATTTTCATCCAAGTCACTGGATGCCATCTTTGATTCTGATGCCTAGCTCTCTTTAAAGCATCAGTGATTAAAGTGCATTAACAACTGCTCAGTTTAATTATTGTATTTGCTATTTATGCCACTTACAGGTCGTGGCTCCCACTGTGATGTATAGTGTAAATAACACCACTATGTAATTGTAATTGATTAGTGCACTTATCTCATCTACAAAAGCCTTTTCTTCTTCTAGTGATCTGGTATAGATGGTGATTGCAAGTAATAAATTGAACAAGGCTGTAAAGACATATTGAGTTGATGAGTGTGTCTCATTAGCCACTTAAGCTTCTTAACTTCGTTTGTGTCAAACTAAAAATCATCCGTGAGCTGCACTATGCTGCACTAGGTGATGTGTTCTATTTCATTTTTTTTTTCTTATTTTAAGAGGTCTAAAACTTTAGTTTTTAGTCTGTGAATTTAGTAGCATTTCAAGAGCTTTGTCATAAGAAACATGGCCCCCTGTGCAGAAATGCGGCTCACTGATGTGTTTAACAAAGTGGAGGTCTATGGCACAGAGCGTGTATAGGCTAAACCAAGTTGTGGACACATTAAGGTGACAACTCACGCAGCTAAATGTAAACCACCATACTTACTTATAATAAACTTGTCACTTGTCGTATATGCTCATCTGACACCTCAAAATAAGTTTCCACAAATACCAAACTATTCTTTTAAATAACACTCAGATAGAAATGTAGAAATGTTGCTCTATTGATAAGAATCAGGAGAAATCAACAGATATTTGCAAGTCACGTTCCCAGAGGTGACACAGTTGTCAGCTTATTGTGGTTTAAAAGGCCACGGTGGAACTGTTATTAGCCCCACTGGCTGTATTTTTATCTCCAGTGCAAATTTGCTGCTCTCTCCTAAATGCAGCCTGACTGCTCTGCGCGAGCAGGTTCACTTCTGAGTCCAACCTCAGGGCCAATCTGAACCTGCTCTGTCTGTCACTCTTCCTCAATTGTATATTGACTATAATGACCTATCAGTAATATTCATGAGTGTACTACAATCACATATTGGTAATATTCATACAGTGTAAGTGAAAACTGACCAATTGCTTTGCTATAATTGTTTGAGTACTAATCAGTTTCCTAATGTTGACTTAACTTTTGTCTGTAGGACCAAATACTTCTACACTTTTTGTTCGCTCAGTGTTGTGGTGAGCTTATCTGAAATTTTTACATTTTTAACTACTCAGATGATAGAAAAGTCTTCATACATGCAAGTCTGCGTCAAGTTAGTGATTTTTGACTAAAAGTTTGTTACTTTTCTTCTGAACTTTCACCACATTACACTGTGTTTTTATTAATGAAGGACATATCACTTAACATTTCTTAGAATTTCTCATATGAGGAATCCCTGTAGAAGGCTCGTGAAGCTGGTAACATGTTATCTAATAGCAGAAACGGGATTTCCAAAAGTGCCAATATAGTGTAGGGTTCAGGAATCATGAGGGTGTGGTAAAATATTGTTCTCAACAACTGTGATGATGGGCAGCCATCCTGTGCCATTTTGCAGTATATGTATAATTATTAGAATATGCATTATTTAGCTTATCTGTTCACAAAAAAACATTTTCATATATAAAATTAAATGTGAGGCGCGTTGTATTATCATTTTTGTAACTGTGCAATGATGCAGGGTAGTAAATGTGTCAAATATTGTTTGTTGAGCTTGTATCAAAAAAGGAGGCGGGAGCAAGTGGCATCAAAGATTTGTTCCTGTTATGATGATTCTGACAGACAAATCACTGATGACAAAAAATATATATGGAGTTCTTGATCAGAGAGATATTTGCATCAATTGTTCTGGGTGAAAGAGACGCTTCTGTGGATTGTGTAATTGTCCTGTATGACTGGAAACTGATAATATACTCACTGGTGCCTACCAGACTACTTCTGCTGCGTCTGCCTTGTTACTACTGCTGGTGAACACAAAATGGTGACACAGTACAACAGTTTAGGGTGAGTTTGTATTTGGTTTCTTGCTGAAAGTTAGATGAGAAGATGAATTCCACCTTCATACAGTATCTGCAAGCTAAACTAGAACTAGATGATGAGCTTAAAGTAGACTCAATGGCTTTTGGACATCACAGTTTTATGAACACTTTACCTTTAGATCAAAATATTTTAAATAAAAACTTTGAGATTACAATTTAAATATATATGAGCGTCATTATTATTCCGTCATTTTTCTCATCCGAACATCAAATATGTATCTACTGCAGTCATTCGGGCGAAACCAGGGTGAGTTTACAATAAGCGAAGCTGAAAAAATAAAATCCTGGGGTGAGAAAATTGTTTGTTTTTATATGACGAATTAACAGTAAATAGTAAATCTTTCTTTATAATAATCGTTCATTCATCCTGTTAACATTTTAAATAATAAACCAGACACTATGGTCGATAGGCGGCCCAGAGGGTCGGAGGTCCGCTCTTCCCGACCACATGTCAAAGTGTCCCTGAGCAACACACTTAACCCCCAACAGTTCATCCCCATCCCCAGCCGTGCAGTGGCCGTTCCGAGCACAGTAGAAAGTGGGGCGGGTTGCGACAGGAAGGGCCTCTAGTGTAAAAAAACAAAACAAAAAAAATAAACTGTGTCAAATCAACATGAACTCACGACTCCTGAACTCACAGGATAGGCCAAAAGGACAAAAAATGAATAAAATAATAACAATTATACTATATTTAATCAGATTTAATGCAAAATATACGCTTAGATTTTTAAAGCATTGCGATGGCAAGAGTTGAAAATTGCAGATGTCCAAATGACCGTGACTGCTCACAGTCAAACCTTCCCCAGAGACGAGGCAAACAATCATGCTTGTGTGTCTATGTATTTACATAGTAGATTGATTTTATTGTGGTATGTGCAACATGCAGTGAGTCTCTGTAACCTTAGCATATCTGGATGCTTTGAGAAAGCGTACGCCTGACTATGCCCAAAGTTTGGGGAAAGAAATTTGTAAATCACATCTTATATCTTTAAATTGTACAAAACAAGTGTAATAATGACACTTTGTGTTCTTACTAGAGGATGTGCTACAGAAAGTCTTAGGAAAGCTAGTAGCTTCCTACTTTCAGTCTAAATGCTAAACTAAGCTAACCATGCTCATAATGCACTCATCTCTTTTTTTGCTAAGTAGTTTAGAGCAGTAGTGAATTAGTTAGTAGAAATCAGAAATTTAAATGCGTACATTAAGAAGAAGTCCCTCGAGCGGTCCTCCAAAATATTTGGAGTTCGCCCCTTCTGTTATAATATCACTGTTTATACATTAGCTGTGGATGTTAATGGGGATTTACAACTCTCAAATACATGAATCAAACGCACTTATGAAGTATCTGTATCTACCGTTGTAAACCATTTATTACTCTGTGTGTTTTGTTTATAAATGTTTGAAGAAGGAGCTCGAATAACAAAAACACTGCGGAGATAAAATATGCAGCATCACAGCTGCCTCACACACTGAAAAATGAACTGAATTAGTGGTGAGTTGATGGACCAGTTTCCAGCTCCCCCCTCATTTCAGCCGGAAGCCCTGTGATGAGACAAAAAGAGGAGGTAGGAAAGTAAAAGCTGTGTGTGTTTGTGTGTGTGCGGTACATGTGTCTTGCCTGGGGCTCACTGCTTCACTTCCTTTTATGTGGAATCCTTTCTGGTTGTGGTTTGGTCCGCAGCTGGTCTGTTTTGTACTAGAACATTTCCTCCTCTTCTCTCTCTTTGCCTTAAGACGTTTGTCTTGGATCTTTCTGCATCTGTGCTGTTTCTGGTGGGTTGTTTCCATCTCTTGACTTTGTCTCTGGGTTTGTTGGCAGGGTGTGTTTGTTTTTTGTCGACTTACTCCCCCCGTCCTGTATGAAATCAGTGGTGTGTTTTGCTCAGTCTGGAGCAAGTACAGATTGTCAGAGGTGTGGACAAAACTGGACCTAATCCCCCCCCAAAAAGTCATTCATCTCAAATTGAAGAGCAGTGAGTCTTGACAAGTGGTGGCAAAAGTACTCATTTCTTATACTTCAGTAAAAGTACTAATGCCACTCTGCAAAATGCTTCATTGCAAATAATAAAAGTTGGCATCTAGGTCCATTTCTCTAATATACTTATAAAAGTTTTCAAAGCAAGTTAACAATTAGCAATATATCTCTTATGTTTTCAGTCTATTTTTTTTTTTTTTTGAAATAATGAAAGGGACAGTTCTTTATTTGTTTTGCCCGACCGACAATCCAAACCTCAAAACTGACTATTACTTAAATTATTATTGCCTCAATAATAATAGTGGCCAGTTAATTTTCTGTCAGTCACCTAATGGTTTCAGCTGTACTCATATATCCTGTAGTAAGGCATCATATTTTACTAAATTGAACTTGTAAATAAATGGACATGGTTACATTCCACCACTGCTCAGGACTACACATAAATATTTGTATTTATCTAAAAAGGACAATGCACAGCATTACATTGGTGCTTATAAATCCACCTGCTACAAAAAAGGACAAATTATTAAAAAAGTATTTAAAGAGATTTTTTTATTAATAATGACTGAAGTCACTGTAACCTGTAATGTGAATGTGTTCACACCTAGAGAATTATCACCAAACTTCATAGTTCACCTCACACCAATGAGGTGTTTACTGCTCTCAGCAACATGGTCTCCAGCTGCTGGCAGCTGTTTTAGTGGAAGGCTTTAATAAAGCCATTGCAGACTAACTGCCTAGAAACTAACAGCAAAAAAGGAAAAGGCAGACATTCCCATTATGTCATAAAACGTGCAATAACATTTTAATCGGTCAAAGTGAGCAGGAGCCAATCATGGAATAAAAGCACAGGTGAAATAAGTGTGTGGTGGTGCAGACAAAAATACACAGCAACATGTGAACATACGCAAACAGGACAGTAGCTACTGTACCCCTCAGGACATGCTCTTTATTGTCCATGTTTTCGATGTTAAACCTACTTTAATCCCTGCGGAAACTACACAAAAAACAATTTTTAGGGCAGATTTTCTTTGTGCATAAAAAGTCACATTGTTTTAGTTTTAAAGATTTATTATTTTTTTGTCCATGACTGTGTTTGCAAGACAAACGTCTAGCTACAGTACACCTGATAATTGTGCTGCTAAATGCTTGAAAAATTAGGCATTTTAAAATGTATGCAGTATTACTGTAAGTCTACATCATAACACTGACATATGTATCAAGAACATTAAACTTCCAGTTCTTAATTTTCAAAAATAGAAGAGAAAGTCTAGGAAAAGCCAACATACGCCAAACTTAAATTGCAGTCTTTCCCAATTCCGGGTAGCGAGGAGCCTTGCTCGACACCTTCTGCACAATAACTTCGTCCCACCTCTGCAGATGATAAAAATGTGTCTTCTCATGTGAGGAAAAAAATCTGCCTCCCTTTCCACCCTCTATCTACGCTTCATCTTTGTGCTTCTATGAGAAAGTCGTTCTTTTTACCTGTTGTTGACCATGTCCTCTCTAAATTTACTTTTCAACGCTTAACACATTTGCTCAGTCTTTACTTTCCCAACACCTTTTCCTCTCCTTTTTTTTTCTTGTCTCCTTTTGTGGCAGAAATCTCGCTGTGATGTCGCCAACTTTGACAAGGAGTTTACAAAGATGGCGGTGGAGCTGACACCCACAGACAAGCTCTTCATCATGAATCTGGACCAGAACGAGTTTCAGGGCTTCTCCTACACCAACCCTGAATTCGTTATACAAGTCTGAGGTCCTGTCCAAGTCCTGTTGGTTAGATGCAGCCTGGACAAGACTTGACTCCAAACCCTATCGCTCATATGTCATCAAAGACTCGTCCTCCATCTCATCTGCAACACCTGGACTCATTTACACACACAGAAACCTTCAGACTGAACCTGCACCAGCAACTAAAGTGGACAGTGATGTTAAACCACTGCACTTTCCACATGTTCACATCTACAAATACACAGATGGCTTCGGCTGCTGGGGCTGTTGAACCACATAACTAACATGCCAGTTTGCAGAAAACGCCACTTGTGCGTAGTATTCAGAAAACCTGGCGGTGAGCAGGTGTGTACAGCGGAGTCACAGTTGAGTTTGTAACTCTGTGTATGTGCTCTATCGATTGACAACCCCCGTGTGTTTATTCACTTGATTTCCTTCTCTTCGGCCGGTAAATGTTGTGTCATGAACACTCCATGATCAATATGTCGTGCGTGCGAGGCTGCTGCGGTTTGGAGGGAAGGATGATTTAGAAACCTCATGTCTAAGTAAGTCCTGAACTTAGTCTTAAGCACGTTTTGTCTTCCAAACTAATGCCAAAAAAAAATAAAAAATAAAAACAATACGAGAGAGGAATTCCCCAAATCCCCAAACGCCTGTTTGACAGTAATGCGAACACATTTCTGTCTTTTTCTCTAGCTTAATCTCTCCTCCTCTTTACTCTATGGCACTGTGTATGCAGTGGGTTAGTGCTGTGTAGGCCTATACCGTCTTTGTGGTGCAGCTCCTCTATGCATGCCATGTCTGTTGGTACAGTAGATGTTTAAGATTTGCTTTTGACATTGTGGAGGAGAACAACAAAAAAATCTTCAATTCATCAATGCAAGTCCGTCTGAAATATCCACGCTGATATCAAGTTTGCTTTACAAAGCACTGAGCAAAGAGCGCTTGGCTGTCTGTGAACTGAACTTATAAAGTAAATGTAAAAACTCTATGACTTGTGCTTCAGTCTGTGTGTAAATAGAAATGGGATCTAGTGCTAGAAGTGGTTTCCATGTTATCGTACGCTTCTCTGCTTTTTTGCTCCTGCAAGCATCCCTCCCGCTTTTCTCTTTGTTTTTCCCAAGGTCTACATCCTGCTTTTTTTTTTCTCCCTTTCCTCTTTTCCTTTCCTTAAACTTCCATTTGATTTTGTTTTTCTTTCTGCTGTCCTCATCCATTCCCTGCTAATATTCACATTGGTACGTTGTACATGAATAATAAATAAGTGGGACAAATGAGACAGGAGAAATGCTGTAAAGTGTTTACTATGCAAAAGGCAGAAGAATAAAATGGCAACTTTTATAAAGCAACCTGAAGAAATTGTAACAGTACAGATTACATGTGCCGCATGCACCGTTTACCTGAGCGTGAGAGACACCTACAGAATGATAGCTCCATTAAAATGAGTTATCACAGTAACTACGGCTCTTGTGTTTTACTTTGCAGGGTTGTACATAACAAGATCCAATACTTACTAACACTGCAATGTAAAAAATAAAGTTATCTCAAGTAGAATTTATTCTATTAAAATACAATAAAAACCTTGTATTATTTTTCATGCATTAATACTTAGGCATTGAGGTGAGATTATTTAAATTACTGCTGATCATTTTCTTTTTCAAACTGATTGTGGTTTGTAAAACGTCAGAACATTCCCACTATGCAAAGCCTGACGTTTGAGAAACTGATGCCGTGAAATGTTTGGCTTTTTTTGGTGAAAACTTAATTTTAAAAAGGCACTGACCCAACTGTGGGACACTTTAGGCTTAGCGAAACTTCACAAAAACCAATGCAGACATTTTGTTTTAGTGTTTAATGCCACTGCATCATTGGTCTTTTGTTACAGGGGGTTTGTGTCACTCGAGCTGTTTTACATGACTTTTGGATCATTTGTTTAATAAGCCCCTGAGCTTGTGGCCATTCACATGCTCACTCACTCACTCTATACTCAAAGCCCTGAATGTTCATCTCCCCTTTGTTAATATTATACCAGCCTCTTTTTAATAATTGGAGAGGCAAAATATAAGACTGGTGCTGTGAGGCACTCATTTCCGGTCCAAACTTCTCAGAGGGCCATTAATTATGAACTAAGTGATAGAGGGAGCTATTCCCCTTTTGCAGTTTCAGGCTTTCAGTTTCCAAACCAGGACGAATGTGCTAATAAATATTTGACTGTAGGTCTGTGAAGAAATCAGCTTGCACACCTCATATATGGGGGCTAAGTCCTTCACGGGTTAAGTTTGACAAAAAAGACTTTATCTATTTTGTTACTGTCCTAGTGTAAAATATATTTTAAATACATGACAAAGACAAAACACAAAGAGTTACTTGCCTTAAAGACATGTAAATATATCAAAAGTTGAATGTTATACTTCGTGTTATTTACCTGTTTACCTGTACTGGGTTATGATAAAAATGCCTTCATCACTCCCTGGTGGTCTAGTGGTTAGGATTCGGCGCTCTCACCGCCGCGGCCCGGGTTCGATTCCCGGTCAGGGAACAGAGCATTTTTGTGGAGGGGTGCGGGAATCGGCGACGAGTTGTTACACCAATCGTAGAGGTCCAGCTTCCGCCTACGTGTGGACGTGTCTTTGGACAAGACAAGATCTGTATGCAGTTGTCAAACAATTTCGGATGAATTATTAGAATTACTGTTTCCATTTTTTAGCAATAATATCTATTCTAATGTTAGGCCTAAAATGGCTGTTTAATTATGTGATTAAAGAAGACCGGATGTACTGTTGGTCTGGTTCTGGTATTATACATTTTTTTGTAGACAGGGTCCGGCTACTCTTCCTGCCCTTTAAGCCCCTGCGGGCTGGTTATTCAAAATGAACTGAATTGAACTGAAATGAAATCGCAACACTCCCTAAACACTACAAACTATACCGTTTCAAAATGGCCACAGGTGAATCAGCTTTGTGAACGGCTCTAAAATAGTTTCAAGGAAGTTGTGCCTAATAAAATGGCAACTAAGTCTAACATTACTGCTGCTGCTGCTGCTGCTCTGAACTGGTGGAAACCAGGGATGGACTGTTTCAGATGTCGGCTCCAAGTTTCAACGACCATTGGCTCGTCAGGAACACACACACACACACACACACACACACACACACACACACACACGCACACACACACACACACACACACACACACACACACACACACACACACACACACACACACACAGAGACAGAGGAAGGTGGGATGATGCTGTAGTTAGTGCAGGGCTGAAAACAAACTAACCAGCTGACCAGCTGTTGCTGCAGCTGTACCTAAAACAAAGTTTTTTTGCCCATCAAGTTTTTTATTCTTATTCCAGTTTTGTGCCTCTACCAGTTTACTCTCTGTAGTTGTTGTTGGTGGTGACGGAGCAGCATCACGCTCGTTCTCCTGACGCGAAAGACGTCCCAACACTGTGAACTCAGCTCCCATCCTGAAACCCCCACTGTTCTCCACGAGATGTTTCCATCACCCTCAGACGATCGGATCCACACGGACGTCAGTCACCGGGGGAAGGCTTTCAGCTGTTTGTGAGCTGAGCAGAAACCGCTGGTTTCTTTCCACCTGGCGACATGAGGGTGTGTAACCGGGGTGTAATGATGCTGCTGACCACGGCGGGGGCTTTCTGCGCCTTCAGCCTCATGACCATCGCCGTGGGCACCGACTACTGGCTGTACTCCCGCGGGATGTGCCGCTCCAAGAGTGTGAGCGACAACGAGACCGTCCATAAGAACGAGGAGGTCCTGACTCATTCCGGTCTGTGGAGGACCTGCTGCACTGAGGGTAGGAAACTCACCGGTCCTGCATCACTATTAAAACTTTTACAACTGAGTTTACAAATTCCACCTTTATAGTGTTTTGTACAAACTGTAAAAACTACAGATACGCAATAAAGCAACATCACTGTCAAAGTGCAACAACAGTGGGTTAGTTGCCCGCTACACAAAAATACTTCAAATTATTATACTGCAATAGGCGCGTCCCTTCCATTAAAGCTATATACACAGAAAACTATATTATAACATTTTTTCATTTACGAGTTCAGGGTCTTGCATAATACGATAATATTGGTAAAGGTGATTTTTACTATTCTGATTCAGTTCAGAAATACTGTAACTAAGTGACACATTGCAATTGTTGTTTCAATATACTGTCAATATGTACTGAACACATTCAAATACAAATACGTATAATGCAGGAAATGTGTCAATATTAGTATTACAGTACAATAAAAATAGATGTGTGGTATTATAATGATATTCTTATAATTTTTTTTATAAAGCTACTTTGAACTATTTCCCATATTGTGGAGTTTAGTATGCATATTATTGTATACAATTACATGTTTTGTGTATAAAATCTTTAAACTGTAATGTGATTAGTAATTAAAAAGTAAAGGTAGAAAATATTCCTTTGTAATGATGTAGATGCATGACAAACACATACGATGTGAAAAAGTACATCCACCTGTTCTTTTCTCCATTTCTTTACGTTGCTGGTTAGACTCGGATTAGCTTCACAAATCATGCTTTTACACGCACATCTTCTCATTTTAAAGTGAGCTCAGAGTCAAACTTTGCATAAACATCATTCCGACCAGAAAGCAGAGGAAAACACGGTGGAGTAAAACATAACAAAACCATGTTTTTGAGTAAAGTGGAAGTACCACAAAAATCAGTTTTTATACAAACTAAGGGGGAAAAAACATAAACTCGGCTGTAACATCTGTTAAAAAACAACATAAAATCTTTTTAAGGTAACAAGTAATAAAAATGCCACTGAAACCTTAAACATACGTGACCAGGCCTTATCATCAAGTATTTTTCAGCCAAAGGTGGTCAATAACGCTTTATTTATTTATTCTTTTATGTCCCGGGAAAATAAGGCATGCACCTTATGGTCATGGTTAAACTCTGATTGATGTGCAAGATACACCTTCATAGGGAGGAAAAGTCATTTACGCCCAGGATATGTGATGGTTGAAATGACTTTTTCAATTATTTATTGCCTTTTCATAGCTCCTCTATTTCTTTTACCATATATCATCCTTTTGTTGTTCATCTTTTGTTTTCCCTCACTTTCAGCGCTCTGTTCCTCTCCACCCTTCCTGTTACTGCAGCTCCTTGATCTCTAAGCCCCAAAAAGCTTAACAAAAGTAACAATGCATGCAGAAGACATCAATGCACAACAAACCTGTGTATGTTTGTGTGTGTGTTTGATTGTGTGGATTGTGCACACGTTTTTAGTATGTTTAGTATCTTTATTAGAAAGTTTAAGTTCCCGCAAAACAAGAATTTATCTCTCACCACTAAATGACAAATCAACGAACAGTGACACAAGCACAACACAGGACTGATAAGACAAGAACTTACACCTTAGACAGACATTCACAACAGGATAAAGTAAATGTTTTTCAAAGTCAAGGAATCCTAGTTATTCTCACATCAATATTCTCTCTAAAATAACATTGTACTCAGCTGGGCAAAACAAATCTGATCAGAATAAGGATGAGGATTAAACTACCTTCACATGTCCACTAATCTCCCTCTATATATTTATATTTGGAAAAAATGATTTCTCACTGGTGTTTTTTTTGTCTCTATGACCCGTTCACCATGATTGTCGGACTGAATGAGTTTGGTTTTGGTAACCATGGAAACCGAGTCACATCATCAATATTGGTCGATCAATGCAGCACACAGAGGGACACATCAATATATCCTCGTGTGTGCAAATGTTGGGTTAAAGATTGCAGAGAGCAGGAAACAGTGATTTTTTAATGTTCACAGGACAAAAATCAAGGTTAGAAGAAATACGAGAAGTTACAGGTTATCAATGTGCTAGAATGAGCCGAGGTTTCAGAAGTACACAAACTCAACACTCAAGCAAAAGTGTTTACTCAAGTTGAAGCACTAACCAGAAGAAACACTTTGAATTAAAGGCACCAAGTACAAATGTTGTATGTTTTAAACTTTGCTGAAATCGATGCCGTTGTTTTAAATGTAGAAGCCAGTCCAGATTTGTTCCTCATATTATGCCTCATGAATAATTCAAAAATTTGTAATGCTTGTTAAGTTGAATTAATACACATAGTCTTCAACATTTCTATTTCTGAGGAGTTAATTCAAAAAACCTGAACGTTATTTCCATTTCTTCTTTACTGACCTGACCAGTGAGACAAAACATTCACTTATTTACAATAAGGTAAGTTAGAGTTCTCAACCACAAAGAACCTTCAAAAGTGAAAAAATGGCATAGAAATATGTATTATTATTATTATTATTATTATTATTATTATTATTATTAATTTGTTTATTTAGCAAAATATGGACAAAGATCTGTAGAGATTTGGTGTCTAACGACAACAACTGATACATTTTGAAACTCATTTCAAATTGTATTTCTTTGTCTTCCTGCAGGGACATTTCGTGGTGTTTGCAAAGACATTGATCACTTTCCTGAAGATGCAGATTATGAGCAAGATGCTGCAGAGTATTTATTACGTGGGTAACACACATGCACATTTTTGTAATACCTGCACATTAATTCAGCTGGAAGCAAACATTTTTCATAGATGTCTGTTGAAACTGTCCAAAGTGAGCACAAACCTGTCAACCAATTTCCAGTAACCTTGGTGTAAAACAACTATGATGTCATTCAAGTGTTGCAAATACCCCACTTGATTCCTCTTTTCCCTTTGATCTCCTCTGCTCTTCTCTCTTCTCCACAGGAGCAGTACGAGCCTCCAGCCTTTTCCCCATAGTCAGTGTGGGATTATTGTTTCTCGGAGGTGTATGTGTAGCTGCCAGTGAGTTCTACAAGTCACGCTACAACGTTATTCTCACCGCGGGTATACTGTTTGTGTCTGCAGGTCAGAAACAAGTACACATTTATTTCAACAGAGCACAACACCAACCATCCAACTGACCTGAGAAGGAATATTTACATTTCATGGTTCTGCACCACCTTGTTTGTCTGACATGTATTTTTAATTTATATTATATAATGTAGATGATTTTATTGTTGTGCATTAGTCTCCAATTTGTTGTACTTTATGATCAGCCTTTAGTTTGATTGATTGCTTGTGGCTGTCTTTGCCTCTTACTTCCCCCCAGGTCTCAGTAACATCATTGGCATCATTGTATACATATCAGCCAACTCAGGTGACCCAAGCCAGAGCGACAACAAAAAGAGCTACTCGTACGGCTGGTCTTTTTATTTTGGGGCTCTGTCGTTCGTGCTGGCTGAGATGGTGGGGGTCCTAGCAGTGCACGTGTTCATAGAAAAACACAGACAGCTGCGCACTAAAGGCCGACCTTCCCTTACCAAGCCTCCCAACTCCCACGGCTCAGCTTACCACCGCAACCGCTACTACCAGAACCGCTGCCGGAGATACAGTTACAGGAGCAACCACAGTGCAGGGGACTCCACCTCCCAGTCCTTTCGAGCATCCTTAGTGCAAGACCAAGAACCGTCCTTATCGGCTGAATCCAAAGTCACCACCATGGCAGGTTTGCCAACACCAGTGACAGTGGGCTCAGAGTTCATGCTGTACACATTGACCTCACCTCTCAAAGATGATAAGATTGACATGGCTGTTGATGATTTAAACACAGCAACTGCTCACAATAACGCAGACATGCTGCCTGGAAACTGCGCTGCCAACAGAAGGACCACACCTGTCTGAGGAGAGGAGCTATAGTTTAAAAAAATCCCAACCACAATGTTCCAAAGCACAATATGACACCTGTGAATTGTTTGTTTTGTCTGACCAACAGTCCAAAACTTAAAAGCATCCAATCAGCACTAATGGAAACCAGTGAAGCAAATCAACAGGTTTTAGAAGAATTATTTTTATTATCTATTTTTATTGAAACTGTAAAAAGTAACAATGACAAATAATAATTATTAATTACAGTTGGGTGAAATAGTTGGAATAAATCACTTTGAAATGGCAAAATCCGTAAAACATTTAAACTTTATCACCATGATCCATCCATCCATTTTCTGTAACCGCCAACACGGAGAGACAGACAGACAGACAACCACTCACACCTACAAGCAATTTAGAGTCACCAATTAACCCAACGTGTGTGTCTTTGGACTGTGAGAGGAAACTGGAGTACCTGAAGAAACCTCCCACAAACACGGGAAGAATGTAAACACAACCACCATCACCTAGTACACATGTTCTTCCACCATCAGAAGTAAGAAAAGTGACCCAGAAGTGTATATAAGTGTATAGTTAAAGAATGAAAATTTGCCCCAACGAAACGTGCATTAAATATTATGTTTTTTATGTTGAAAGAGTAAATTTTGTTTTACTCTTTTTGCCATTTTAAAATAAGGGAATGCAAACTTTTTGACTGTATGGAAGTAGCTGCTCCACTACATGCTGCCAAGCTCTGAAGTGAACAAGAACACACCTTTAAGATCTAATGGTTTTCATACTGCTGTGCTATTGCAGTGTCTCTATCTACTGTAAGTTGTATATCCGTACTGTGTATGTGAATGAGTGTGCATACTAACAGCAGTGAAACACAGTTGTGCATGCAACCAGAAGGGAGGGACTATTGTACAGAAGCTTACATTCAGGAATGACACCACTAACAATGTGCTGTCCCCCTTTTTCTGGACCTATGCTCAAAATCGAAACCGCATTAAATGCATTAGATCTCCGTCCATCTGTCTCTCGCTGTGTCTGTGTGTTGCGTAAGCGTGTGAGCATGCATTAGCATAACTAAATGTTCTGCCCACGTGGTTGTGTTCCTGAGTCTCTCTTTTGTTTTGTTGTTTGTCCTTTCGGCTTATCCTGTGAGTTCAGGGTCACTGTGTTTTTACACCGGGTGCCCTTCCTGACGCAACCCTCCCCAATTTCTACCGGGCTTGGACCGGCACTGCACAGCTGGGGATGGGAATGGGCTCTTGGGGGTTCAGTGTCTTGCCCAGAGACAATTTTACAAATAATGTTACTGAGTCTCTGTTTACATTAAATAAAGCTTACAAATGACCAGAATCTTGGAAAAATGTGCCCTGGAAAAAAAGCAGTGCCCGCCAATCCTGCAGTTGTTGGTTTCATCCCCGGCTCCTCCGGTCACACGTCGAAGTGTCCTTGAGCCAGAAACTGAACCCCCAAGCAACTTAGTTGCTCCCAGTGAGTGTTCGCCAGCTGCATAGCAGCAGCTCCCCCATCGCTCTGTGTGTCTGTGTGTGTGTGTGTGTGTGTGTGTGTGTGTGTGTGTTTGATTGTGAGTACGAGTGGGTGAATGGGAAGCAGTATGAAGCTCTTTGAGTACCAATAGGTATAAGCGCTATATAACTGCAGACCAGTTAGTGTTGTTGCTTTTGTATCACACAGGTCTCATGTATAGTGTGTGTGTGTGTGTGTGTGTGTGTGTGCAGGAGTGTCAGAGAGGATATTCAAATATCTGTCCTTGCATAAATTGTCACAGAAACAAATGTCCAAGCCAAGAACAGATACAGTAAATAAAGGCACAAACAGTTTACTGAAGATAATTGACCCTCCCCCACCCACCACCCCCCCCACCGGTGCTGCAAAACATCAAAAATCAAAAACATCAAGGCCTTTACATGTGAACATGCATTAAGAAGCCGTGTTAGAGATCATGGCGGGAAGGTATAAACAGCGTCACAGAGCTGCAACAGCACATCAGCAGACTGGGAAACTTGATGTGTTACCATGGCAGCAGCATCACTCAGGCAAACGTTCAAGGCAGTTGTGATTAAAATGATATCAGCACCCTCACGTACTGACCATAGGAGCAATGACCTGACAACACCAGCACATACTGTATCAACTGTTAACATCACTTCTATTCCAATGCATGCAGCCATATTAATATCTCATTCCACAAAAGCAACAGTAGTTTAGTTATTTAGTCAATTGTTTTTCAAGAAAATCCTGCCAGGACTGGGACTCAAACCCACACCCCTGAATACACTAAAGCCTTAAATTGCTCAGCTGCTCTATCTTAAAAACCTTTTCTTTTTGCTCTCTGGTGACGGTGATATTTGGTCTGTTCTTGTTAGTTTTCACCGTAGTAATCACTGAGCATTTGCACGTTTCCCCAAACACACATCTCGCACAAAAGCACAAAAATTAATTTACTTTCATCAAGGGGCTGTTTTCAGCTGCAACCATTTAATAGCATACAAGACCCCCAATGGACCAAAGTGTCAGCCCTCATGTTTAGCCCTATTTGTGAAAGACCTGTGAGTCTTCGAGGGCATCGCTCTCCTCGACTTCCACTGTGACTGGAACGACACATCCACAATTTTCCTCATCTTACCGCCTGTTCTCTGGATCCCATCCCCTCCATTCTCTGCTCCCATACTAATCCTCATAACATCATTTACATATCTCTCCCAACCGGCACCTTCCCCACCACATTCAGGCAGATTACCCCCCTGCTTAAGGAGCCTACTCTCTTTGTGAAGAATTACATTCTGTCTTGTTACATTTACACCAGTGAATGAGCAGTCTTTGAACAAACCTTGATGTTAGCCAGTCTGAATTCAGGAGGGGTCATATATAGAAATGCCACTCCTGACGTTCAGCCCAGTCTTTCCGTCCTCATCCTATTTGATGTTTATGCAGCCTGCAGAACGTATCTCAGCAGGGGCCAGTTTCTAACTTAAAGCTTTTCTTTCCACTTCTGTGCTGCAGAGCTCAGTTTTCTGGGGTCTATAATCCTCCACCAAGCTCTTTCTGTCCTTTCCACCAGATGACTCCACTGTCTCATCGTGCATTTATGACTGTCTCCCCCCCTATTATCTCTGTTAGGATGAGGGAAAGAGACATATTTAATTCACTGTCACCAAAGCAGAAGCTGTAGAGAAACAGAAACACTTTTCATAACACTTTGCTTTAGGGTCTTCTCGCTGACTTAAGATTTTTCCTTGCATTGTACCTCACTTGCAAGTTGCAACTGCATTAACTCAACTGCCTCAACTTAATAAATAAATAACTAAATGAATAAATGTGTATGACATAGAACTATTCACTTGTCATTAACTCAACTTTTTCTCAGGTCCCATGCTCTGTTTTTATTCCACAGCATCCAGAATACCGGAAGAAAGACAGTTTTTGGTGGATGAGCCGACAAGAGTTTTTTTCTGTGTTTTACTTTTTAGCTTTTCCTATAGTCCCACTGTGTCTTGAAGGGCCTTGGTTAAATTAATAAGTGCATGTATAAGCGTATCGATGTCGATGACATCACATAATTGCCTTTGAAGTTTTGCCTTTGACGTTATTTGAGGCTGCTGGCTTTGAAGTTTGTCTAACCAGCATGTAAGAAAGCGACATTTTGTTTCAGCTGTTGCAGTAAACGGACGGATGTGGGCAAAAAGGCATTAGTAGAAAATTGTACCATGGAGGTACATGGTTTCGTATCGTGTTCTGTGGAATTAATTTTGTTACCAGCTCAATTGTGGAATATAACATTCAATAAATGTTCAGTGTTTTATGTACAACGACCTCTAGAGTGGATAATCGTTGGACCGCCAACACAGAGAGATGACTATCATTTCTTTTCAGTTTAATTTTAAGGTGTCAAAACGACGAGGTCAAAGACAAACTCGTGGTGGTGTTAGGTGACAGTATGGAAACAAATTAAAACATGGGCAGTGAGGGACATCTGTGACAGCAGTTTGCTGCAGACTGGTCCTGATGTCTCCTGTCCACCACATTAAATGGGCCACTAGGTGTTGGTGTCCCGCTTTGGTCTTTCATGTATGACTGTTCCTGTTGTGATAATTGGATTCAAATCCTTTTAATGCGAAAAACATGGCAGTGGTGGGATTCAAACCCACGCCCCCGAAGAGACTGGAGCCTTAATCCAGCGCCTTAGACCGCTCGGCCACACTACCCATACTTTAGTCATGCAGTCCTCTCCAAGACCCTCCCCACCTTAGAGGGGCTGGTTCCGTTCTGGGGGAAGAGCTGGACTAGCTCTACATGTTGTAGCTGAGAGGAGAATGAGTCCAAACTCCTCTTAATCCTGGACAATCCCTCCCTCCCTCCCACTCCACTGTGTGCTGGCTGCACTGAGGAGCACTTTCGGCCAGAGACTGATCCCAGTGAAGTGCTCTACAGAACAACACAGGAGATCCTTTCTCCCAGTGGCTGTTTAACTCATCCCCAAATGGACAATTAGTATTTTTATAATTTCATTGATTTTTACTCCTCTGTTTGTATTTGTTTATTGTGTTGGTCTGGTGGATGGTCTTTTCCTTTCTTTCTACTTCCACGCAACAAGGCAACACAATTTCCGTATGGAATCAATAAAGTTGTTGAATGTTGAATTTTGAAAGTAGAAAGATAAAAAGTTAAATGGTGTATGGAGCTATATCAAATTGACTCTTCAGCATCTTAATGTTTCACTTTAATGTTAAGATAGTCAAAAACAGAGAGGTGAACAAATCATTTGCTATTATGGACAAGTGGACCGAATTCAAACATGGACATAAGAAACAGAAACTGAACATAAGCAACGACTGTTCAAAGTGTTTGGTTGCATTCAAGTCATGTTTACAGACAAAAACCTGGCAGCGGTGGGATTCGAACCCACGCCCCCGAAGAGACTGGAGCCTTAATCCAGCGCCTTAGACCGCTCGGCCACGCTACCACTTCATAGGCGATGCCGGACATGCTGACCTGACGACTTCTAGTGTTGAATCAACTTGAAGATTAATGTGCAACGTTTACGATGATTTACGTTAAGATTTTTTTCTCTTCCGCGTTATTCGTAGTTTCCCATCACTACGACCCCTGCAGATTCATCGAGGCTCCGAGACAAAGCCACGAGACGTCCAAAGAACACCACGAAGCCAAGATAAATCCCATCTGCCATGAGACTCATGCCTCGCTATCGCCCTCCAAACAAATACTCGCCTAGTTTAAGATAATATGCTACATTGAGAATTTAAGATGAGAGTTGGCTGAGCTGTGTTGCACTCACTGATTAATGGAATAAGTGAATACTTATTTACATATATGTTCTTAACATCAATATATGCTTAGATTATATCTGCAGTCTCCAACTTCAATCTTTGGGCATGTCGATGTTAAACATACGACAAACAAGAGACGAACGAAACATTAAGTTATATGTAAAAGGGTATAAAATAAGTGAATGAAAAAATAGGTCGATTACAAATCGTACACAAACAGAAGAACACAGCCTATTCTCACACACACACACACACACACACACACACACACTCACACACACACACACACACACACAGTGTCAGGGCTTGTATGTATTAAAACCCACATGTTTCTACAAAAAAATGTGCAACAATGATAAATTGGTAATATTCTGAAGTCGGGGAAATAATTAATGATTGTTTTTCTGTTGCTCGGTAGGCATCCATTTTGCAATGCTCTGAAGATTATCATCTTGCCTTCATGTGTACTCTTTGTAAGAACCTTTGGCACATCCGGTTCCGCCTTGCGCCATTTTGATGAAACAGCGAGGAGAGACGCAGCTTGGATCACCGACATGGATTTTATGGATTTCATATGAAGAATCAGTCGTATACACAGCTTCTCATTTTTTTGCATTGTGGAAATTAACCAGGAATCTCCACGTATTGATGTTGTAATTGCTGGATTTTGTGAGATTATTCGACAGCTAACTTGGCCTGCGTTGTTAGCACCGTAAATCTTTTGCGTTAACCGTTAGCATAGTGGGGTTTTATGTTTTGTCCCATGTTGTGTTGTTTTGTATAGAGTTGTGTGTGTGTGTGTGTGTGAGAGAGAGAGAGAGAGTGAGAGACAGACCTGGAAAAATGAGGACAGTGCCAAAAAGGCAACAATTTTCATGAACTAATGTTTTGGAAACCCGAGGCCTGCTGCTAGCTACGTTAGCGGCTTACAACGCGGTGCCCCGGGCTTTCCGCCAAGGACATTTCTCGAAGGACTTGATCTCACATTAAATATAAATATTCACATAACAAATATACACACTGCACTACGGGGACTGCTGGAGTTGGTGTCACCCTGTTGTGTTTTATTGGACTGAAAAGGACTAAAGAGGCACACGACACCGCTCAATGGCGCTCTGGCCTCACGCCTCGATTATTTTTCTTTGGCAGTAACAAGGACTGTCGTCTTTTGCGAGCTGAACCCCTTCAGCCTTTCCCTGATTCACAGTGTTCCATCGAATATAAAGAATGTTCACTTGTTAAAGTCATCAGATTCCGCCTCCTGTGTTCAGTGTTTACGCTGTTTTATTTTGTTGTCATATCAGGCCTGTGTTTTCTTTCCCTTGTGCTTGACTGACTTAAGTGCTTAGACCTGTAAACATGTCGTGTGTTCACTATAAATTTTCTTCCAAACTGGACTACAACACAGTCACTTTCGATGGGCTGCATATCACCCTCAGCGAGCTTAAAAGGCAGATTATGACCCGGGAGCGGCTCAAGGCCACAGACTGCGACCTGCAGATCACCAATGCGCAGACTCGAGAAGGTGCGTAAAACAGCTGACACGCCGCAGGCCTACTTGATTTGGCAGAGAGACGTCGGTCTGTGTGTGTCCCCTTTGTCTTAAAGACGGGGAAATTGAAGTTTTCAAATGAACCTTCAGATTCTGATTTGTTAAACGTTAGAGCTGTTTGTGATAAAATGAGGTTTCACGGGTGTAAAGCTCTGTTTGAAATGTATTTCAGCTCTTCTGTGTGAATTTAGTCCACACTTGACAAGTTTTACCAGCCAGTACACACAAACCTACACACACATTGCACAATTTAGTCAGAAAACGGGAACTTGTTTGTCTTGTAGTTTTCAAAGTAGTTATTCAGATTTCTTTTCCCTAAACCTATACCAGTATTCATGAGTAAATGACTAATAAACTAGCGATTTATCTGGAATATTTGCTTTCCAACATTTTCAAAATGTGTTTAGTTGCTGGCAAAGTATATTTTGTTATCTAAAATAACTATACCACAAATCTATTATGTGTTCTAATGCTATAGGTATCAGCTACATAATTTAACAGAATGTATTTAAAACAACGTATGCTTAAAAAAAATTACTCCTTTAGGTTATCTTATGAGTATTGCTATTTTTTTAACAGCTTTAGCTGTAATTGTGAGTCGATGAACTAACAAAACCAGAGCCCCTGATTTGTCTCCTATTTAACAACAAAGATGGGAGTAATTGTCATAGCTTGTGATCAGACAGTGTCTACATGCATTTGTGGCATTAACTGATTGAAATTTTGTAATATTTGTAGCTGTCATTGTGTTTTATGTTGTTTTTGTTTTTTCCCCCCGTGTTTTTAGAATACACAGACGATGAAGCGCACATCCCGAAACACTCGTCAGTGATCGTCCGGCGAACTCCAATTGGTGGAGTTAAGCCTGCTGGCAGGACGTTCATTGTGTAAGTATGCTTTAAGATAAATCCATTTTTGGAATCATGAATGAGCATTAATTTGTAATTTATTTTGTATGTTCAAATAATGTCTAGTTGCGCTATGACAGTTATTGTTCTCTTGGTCTTGTGTTTTTCTGCAGAGATCGTTCTGACACAGCTGTGGTGGGATCATCTAGACCCGTATGTAAAACAAATCCAAAAACAACACACTCTCCTCCTTCTCTCAACTCTCACTCTCTCCCCCTCTTTCTGGCTTTAGTCACCTTTCTCCAGAACATTCTGTCAACAATGATCGAGTTATGTGTATTTCCTGTTCACTGTGTGTTTGCTACATTTTTGTTGAGATCTCAACCTCTATGTGTTATTTGATGTCTTTTTTGGGAGGGTTTCCTTTAGTCACCACAGTTGCTGTAGTTTGTTGTTTCTCTATAAAAACCCAGGTTTTCTATTTTGAAAATGGTAGATTAAAGTTTGATATTTTGGCTTTATGAGATGAGGTTGATAAGAGAAACAACAGACTATCCATAATTGTTTTTTGAATGCTCTGAACTGACTAATTGTTGAACTGTTGCCACTATATAATTTGACAAATCGTTGAAACTGTTAATGACTGTATTTCATAATGAAATGATTTTGTTGCCTGCTTCAGGCCAAGCAAATGTATTTCAAGGGTTTTGTAAAGGAAAATATGGTATTTTTTTATTGCTAATTTATTGTAATTTTATTTTCTGTGAAAATATTTGATATGTGGTTACAGAACCCAATGGAGTAAAATATGGCTGGGATTTATTGTAATTAACTTTTATTACAAGACTAAAGTTGTGTGAGTTGTAGTGACTCACCAGTGATTTTTATTTTTTGAAGGCTTAACCTGCTTAACTTCAATATACTCAGATCTGTTGTTCAGAAATATTTACCAATGTCAGTTATTTTGTCCTGTACAGTTTCACCATAAAGATGTTTTATTCTGCACTGACTATGGACTGCACATAACCCTCAAATCTTAAAGGCTCACAGATATCGTCTTACTGAGTTAAATGCTTGAATTAATTCAGATTCCTCAGTGTCTGTTTTACTAAGATGATGGTGCCAGTTCGAAGAGTATTGTTATAACTGTGGCTTGGAACAATAATAAGAAGCTAGCTTTAATAAGTGAGATACTGTGACTTGGCCACTGACGTATAATGTTGTGACACGATCACAAACTACCAAGACACATTATGACTAACGTAAATAACTTGTTAATGTCTGGAGGCCTTCCACAGTGACTGCAGTGAGAAGTATACTGCTGTAGTGTGTCCTGTAAGCTGTAAGCTGCAGAACCTCTTAATAAAGTTGTTCAGTGGTTCAGTGTCAGAACCACTTGCACCAGGTCCCTGTGTGTTCCCTGCACAGCATTCTACAATATCCAGTTTGTCCTTTTGAGCCTTGCATACCATGATGGATAACCCACCCTGCCGGCTTGTGCATTTATGTAAAAGGTTTATACTACTAGGCAAAGCAGCTTTTTATTGCTTGTTGCAAAAATCTTTTTGGGACATGCATGAGACTCTATTTTCATGATTCTTTGAATCTTGACATGCATTAGAAAACATTGCTTTCATCCTTCACTCTGTAGTGCTGTAAAGGCTGTTTTAGGGAACAATTTAGAGGAACACTTGATTAATGTTGGTTTCCTTTTTTTTTTTTTTCATTATTAGGCACATTTTAAAGAAACCTCTACATTTCTGTCTAATCAGTCCTACACATGACATTTTACAGGGTTTGCATTTTTATTGCAGTAGCTTGGCACCTCTCCTTGCAAACTCATGACTACAGAAAGAAGCCTTGAACTGATTTTGATGAGTGTTTCTAACGGTCACGGCAGCCCTTTTGACAAGCCAGTGGAGAAATATTTAATCACTTTGGCCTGGTGAATTAGAAACGGCATGTGAAAATTAAATGCCAAGTATTCCTTTGAGAGATTCCCCTCTCTCCTTTAGAGCTGGAAGCTGTAAGATCTTTATAGAGGCATGTGCAATTTGTGTACATGTTGAATTTGCTGATGAAAGTCAAATATCAAGGAAGGTTTGAAGTGTTTAAGCAGATGCTCTTGGGCACTATCGCAGTTAGAACCTAAATGCTCAGAATACAAGCAGGTCTACACTGGAAGATTAGCGTGATAGAAGTTTGCTTGATTAAGGTTTTTGCAACTTAATAGTTATGCAGCTTAGTGGTGTTGAAATGATCATTTAAATTCTGCAAGATGTCTAAAGTGTGACAGTCATAAATGGTCTTCTTTAATTAATGTCTTTGTGCTTGCAACAGTAAGGCTTTTTGTTTTTTGAAACATGTACCCTAGATGTGCAAAGATTCAATTTTGTAAAACAAGCTATAATTTTTGTACATCACATAGCAAGTGAAGAGATATTATCTTCAATGCGAATAGATATCTTTAAATTGTAGACTAACATAACTGATATGGAACTGCTACTCTTTGTTTAAAGTTAACTGATTATTACAAGCATATGTTTGAGTGACTCCCTAAATTATTCTTAAAAATAATTTAGATCTCTTTAATGTAGGCAGTTCTGAAAGCCCTAGATGAGACAACGTTAACTTTTACTAGGTTGTGATTCAGTGCCACGCCTAAGGGATGAACATTGTGCACAAGCCTAGTAATTCTGTCTTCCTACGTTGCTGGCTCTCATACTCGCATTGCTTAATGCCCTTCAGTGGTCAACAAAGGCCTTAATTTTCATGTGAAGACTTAGATGGAGAGTGTAAGGGACTGGACACATGGTGGGGAACTACCTGGAATTTTATCCTCCACTGTATGTCTGTTAGATATGTTAATACCTTTTAATATCTATACTCTGATTCTCCTGCAGATTGATTCTTCTCCTTCATTGTCACTCGCCCAACTCACCAAGGTACTGTTTTTACACACGCTGGATGTACTTCTAAACACTTGGTAGATTGAATGGATTTGTTTTATTAATTATGAAGTTGCCATTTTATTTTGTCTTTTTTGTTTTCTCATTTTCTTCTGTGTTTTAGACTGCTAACCTGGTTGATGCAAACGCATCAGAGGAGGACAAGATTAAAGCCATGATGACTCAGTCCAACCATGAATATGACCCAATACAGTTAGTATACACACACCTTGCTCTCGTACATTAAGATGTGCAGTATAAATATTGTTAAAAGCTAGTTTTAACAAATGTGTAAACTTGGCTCCCTAGTTACTCAAAGAAGGCTATTGGACCACCACCGGCTCACTACACCTGCTTTCGTTGTGGAAAGGCTGGTCACTACATTCGGCAGTGCCCCATGCTGATGGTAATGATCATACCCTTTTTTTTTCTTAATTATTATTTGGTTTAATTAATTAATTTTGTAATCTCTGTTGTTCATTGTTATTGCAAGACAGAGTAACCTTTTGTTTACAATTTTTAGGCTCAGGATAAGAGTGTTGAGGGTCCCAAGCCAGTAAGGATTAGTAAAGGCATACCTCAGAGCTTCATGGTGAAAGCAGAACCAGGAACTAAGGGAGCCATGTTAACCAGCACTGGAGAATACGCTATACCTGCAATAGATGCGTACGTGTCACATAATATCACCCAGAAACACAAAATATTTAGTATATTGCGCATTGTATCAAGTAATGTCACATTTGTTTTTGTCAAAACCCACTTTTGTCTGTGTTTACTGTTGTTTTGCTTGCAACAAAGTCCTCAAAATTAAAGAAAACATCTCTTCTTACAGGGAAGCTTATGCACTAGGAAAGAAAGAGCGTCCTCCGTTTGTTCCACATGAGCAATCGTCATCTGAGGATGATTCGGACCCAATCCCCGATGAACTCCTGTGCCCGATCTGCAATGACCTGATGACTGATGCCGTCGTTATACCTTGCTGTGGAAACAGTTACTGCGATGAGTGTAAGTTATTGATGATAATGTACATTATGAATAAAATTCTCTCCGTTTGCAAATGTCTTAAAAAAGGAATACAAACAAATGGCGTAAGATGTTTGTGTTAGTGTTGTCTATAGGTTCCTATGATTATTAAAAGTCAATCTTGAAAATGTAAAAAGTTTAAACATGTTATGGGAAAGTTATATGTATGGAAAATGTACAATATAGCGTCATAGAGTTTCTCAAATGAATGACAGTGTGAGCTTCTCATCTAATTATGGACTGACTGCTTGTAGGTATTCGGACTGCCCTACTGGATTCAGAGGAGCACATCTGCTTCACATGCAAACAGTCAGATGTTTCACCTGATAATCTCATTGCCAACAAGTTTCTTCGACAGGTAACCCCTTGAATTTCTTGCGTTTTGCTGCATTATGTAGTTTGGTTGTTTTACCTGAACTTAATTCAAAGTAAAAAATATATAATTTCTTATCTTAAATTATGCATCATCTTTTTTCGTTGTTGTTATTGCAGGCTGTGAACAACTTTAAAAATGAAACTGGATACACCAAACATGCACGCAAGCAGCTCCAACATAGTGCCCCTCCTCCTCCACGCCCCCAGTTGGTCAGGCCTCTGCACTCTAGACAGCAAGACCCACTGCTGGCCAATGTCACTCAGCCTCCCTCTACAATCGTACCCACCACTGCTACTCAAGCACAGATCCCCCCTGCTACACCTTCACTTGCACATGCTTCTGGTGGAACTTCTACACCTACTCCTACTCTCACCCTTCCTCCTACTCCTCCTACTCATGCTGCTACTGTTGAAGGTCGGGATTCTTCACCAGCCCCTCCACCTGTGGTGGACCACCGTTCCCCTGTGCATTCCACCAGCCAGAGTGAACCACCCCCACCAGGGTATGTTTATCGGAAGGCGCAGCCTACACTCCTGCATGAAACCGCATGTCGACATGTTGATGTTTGAACTGAGCAGCCCTTTTTGTAGTTTCAATGTGGCTTTTGTTTTTTTGTTTCAGTGAGACAGAGCCTGAACCACCTTTAACAACAGGCTCATCCATAACTTCAGAAAGTGGATCCCAGGTGAGTCTGCGTGGATCTTCTAATTAGTGATGTACTGGTTTTACTGACTACAAGAGTGGAGAATGGTTGTGATTGTGAGATATTTATTAAGTGTTCCATTATTTTGTCCTGTTAGGAAAAGCAGACATTGTTTGGGCGGGAGTTAAACTTACTTATACTAACTCATTTAATGTCATTTCTCCTGGTGGTGACTCTGTTATTGTGTGATTTCTGCCAGGGCTACCACGTCACTGTTATTGGCCACCCGCAACCCACAAGGCCGCCTCATCCTTCAGGTAAGAAGTTCAATATAGGTCATGTAAGTAGACTAAAGACACACAGGAACACGGGGAGATTGCCCGAGTGAGAAGTGTCCTCACTTCCGAACCTTTGCTTGATGTCAGTGCGTGCAGGAGACATTCGGACATTGTCACATACACCCCCTCTGGACAGTCAGAAGACTGTCAGGATTCCAGTGCATGTGTGAAAGAGGCTTAAATTAACTTAAAGGAAAGACGGTCAATAACTATCAAACTGTCTCTCTCTCTTTTTAGGTCACCAGTCACGGCCTCACCACTCTCAAAGAGTGGGAGGAAGACACTGGGAGAGGTAAGGCCTCTCTCTTGAACTTACTGATGTATTAATATGTGTATGTATGTATCACGTGTCATGTCAGCCTCACAATTGTTAATGTCCCTGTCTTTGTACCAGGTCTTACAGAGGCAGAGCAGAGCACACAGCTACTCACATCCCAACAGCACCACCTCCTGTTGTTGCTCCTCCTGTATTCCCAACTCCCACCCTGTACCCGCCCCCACCTCAGCCCTACCCACCTCCTTACACCTCTGGTCCTGGCATTATTGCCCCTCCTGCCATCAGTTACCAGCCCCAACCTATTTTTGCCCCTGGACCACCGGGACTCAACCCTCCTTGGGTTGCTCCTGGCACCCAGCCCCCTCTTGCCACTCTGCCCCCTTCTCTCTCTCAGCCCCCTTTCCATAAGGAAGATTTTTACAGACAGCGGCACCGACAGGACAAGTGAGTTAATTTTTGTGGGGGGGGGAGTGTGTCTTCAAATGGCTAAAATTGCTATTGAATTTGTGGAAATTGCACAGGATATCACTTAATGGTTGGGGTCTTGAATTCATTAAAGCCTGACTTTGTTCGGAGTTTCATTTCACACATGTAACAAACGTCATAAGATCGTCCGAATCAGATATGTCTTCACAGAAGGAACTCTACTAGATGTCAGTGTGCACACGAGGAACAAGATGCTAAAAAAACCTGTGGAAAACAATGTTTTGTTTACAGCATATCAGAGCCCTGCATCTAAAAAAAAAAAAAAAAAGTTTCTATTAATCGACTGCCATGGTAGTTAAGTGATAGTGAAGAGTCCTCAACATGCCCATTCACTCAATTTAAATCCTACTGACAATATGAGACAACAGCGTGTATGCACAGTCTCACGCACATAATATGGACATTGTATATGGGGGCTCTAGGATAGTGAGGGGACTGTCTCACTTGAACATTTGCGTTCTTGCATACACCTTCTCCATACAAAGTCAGGAGAATGTCAGGATTCCAGTCCATACATATTAGAGGCTTAAGATATGAAATGTTTGAAGTTTTAAACCTGGAGTTTCACTGTTTTTGGTATCTGTATCCACAGAGTTACATCCAAACTGGATGAATTCACTAAAGACTTCCACAAAGAGCTTATGAAGTACAGAAATCCACCAAAGAGACGAAGACGGTCTTATTCCAGGTAACTAATTTAATTTAAAAAGGCAAATCAAAAACTTTTAGTTTGCACATATGTAATTTATGTGCAATCAATTTACCCATTGGATAATTTAATTTGCGTAAAAATCTTTTTCACCTAGTTTCTCTTTTTTTCACCTCAATTTTCTTTTTAGGTCCCGATCATACAGTCGCTCTCCATTCAGCCGTTCTCCTTACTCTCGCTCTAGATCCAGATCTAGATCTAGATCAAGATCAAGGTCCAGATCGTACTCTTTTTCCCCAAGTAGATCCCGTTCCCGTTCACGCTCCCATGGCCGGTCTTATCCCCGCTCACCTTATTCAAGACGCAACGGACGCAGTTATGGACGCTCACGGACAAGGTCCCGCTCCCGTTCAAGGTCCTATGGATATCGGCGGTCTGGTTCACCACGATCCCCATCCTCCTATCGAGGCGGAGGCTGGGAGGGACCGGAAGGTGCAGGACCTTACAGGTCTAGGTCACGGTCTCGCTCCCCTGGTGGCTATCGTAGCCGCAGCCCTGGTGGACGAAAGCTACCACCTCGGGACCTAGTGCAATATGAAATGAAGGGTCCAAGTCCTGGAAGTCATGACCGCTGGGACAGAGAAAGGTATCGAGACTGGGAGGAGTACCCAGAGTGGTACAAGTACAACAAAGACTATAACAACCCACATCAGTCGCTTCATCATAGAAGTCGCGGCAGCAGAGAGGGGGAGAGGGATAGAATGTCCCCATTATCCAGAGATTACTCCCCCCAGGGCAGAGGAAGAAGAGGTAGAGAAGAGAGAGGTGGTCCCCCCCATCATCCTCCATCCTCTTCCTTATCAGGGACAAAGTCCAGCACTAAAGTCCTGAAAACAAAGAAAGTAAAGAAGAAGAAAACTGGGGAGGAACCAGAGCCATCACATCAGTCGGTGGACAGAGGTGATGCCACTCCCGTTAGAGATGAACCAATGGACGAGATCCCTTCACTCACTAAAATGCCTCCAGTCTCCTCAAAACCTTCGACTGGTACAACAAGCACTAAAGCTCTAGTTTGTAAAAGCACTGCTGCACCTGTTAAACCCTCAACAAAGTCAACGTCAAAGACTCAGTCTGATAAGACCAAAAGAGAGAAGGGTCAGAAGGTTAAAGCTAAAACAAAGACAGAGGGTTTGAAGGTGAAGAGTGAAAAGGTCAAGAAAAAGACTGGAGAAGGAGTGATTACAAAAAAGAAGGACTCTTCATCCTCCTCTTCAGTTGCTAAACCGTTGAAGACCATTAAACCCAAATCAGAAGAAGCCCCCAATTCAATGACTCCTAAGAAGGACAAAAGTAAAAGCTCTGTGGTGAAACCTGCACTGCTTAAGACGCCTCCACTGTCTTCCCAGAACCCACCTCTACCTCATTCCTCTCTTCACGACGGCCCTCGACAAGGTCATGACGTTCGGGGAAGAAGAGATCTTCCACAGAGCGGTGGTCTCCTTCCCATCCCTCATCAACATGGACTCCAAGGCCTCCATCGACCTCCTTCCCCTGTGGATAGTCGAAGAAGGATGGGAGAGGAGGGCCGCTCCTTACTCGGACCTCCTCCTGGAAAACTGAGGAGGATGGATGGTCTAGGGGTTGGAGGTGATCCCATGTCTCACTCACACATGTCTCATCAGCCCCTGCTTCACAGACTTCCACCGTCCTCAGACAGGCCCGGTCTTCTTCCCACACCAGGGAGCCGTGAGATTTGCCGGGGAGACTCAGATAGAGGATCCATCAGGCCTCTAATGGACCTTCAGGTGTGTCGTTTAGCAATTAAATATGCTGGTTCCAACACAAATTACATATAAACAGATATTTGCTCTGGTCTTCTTTTAACTTGTGTTTGGACAAAATAACATGTAATAACATTAACAATAACATTATGTTAACTAAGGGTGGGATTGTGATAAGCATTGTTTGGATCTGAATCATTTTATAGGTTAATTAAGTAATAATCATATTAATCCAGTGATTTTTAGGTTCTGCTCTAATTATTGTTTATTTTATTCTTTAAAATGTATATAGCACATTCCAGTCATAATTCCCCTTAATACAGGGTGACAGAAATAGCTTTTTTTCCATTCTGATTCTTCCTCCTAAAATCTGAAGATTTTTAACTTTTAGTTATATAAAAACAGCAGGGAACATAAAAATAAAAATGTTGACCTTTTTTGGTGACTTTGAATATTAACTGATAATATAAAACGATTAACAAATAATTATCTTAGTCATTTTTTAGCTAATGGCCCTAAAAGTGAAGGGTTTCTATGATATAACTCCTTTTATTAATGTATTTTGTTTTTTGTTGGACGTCAGGTGAAGCCACTGAGGAGGATCAAGTTGAACAGAGACCTGGGGAGAAAAGGCAGCACTGAGACTGCGGCCCCAGACAGAGCTCCATCAGGTCCTGAAAAGACAACATCCGCCTCAGACCGATCAGCTGCTGCTAACACCTCTGAAGGAGAGCGATCCAGTGGACCCAGTGGTACTCCAGAAGGTGCTGGAGTAAAGGAGCGATCTGCATCTGCTGAAAGAGGAGTCTCCAGAGAGAGACAAGGAACTAGTGGAGAGAGACTACAGGGCTCCGACAGAGAGCAGGACAGAATCTCAGGGATGGACAGGGAGCAAGATCGAGCTTCTGGATCAGACAGAGAAAGAGACAGAGGTCTGGGGTCTGACAGGGAGAGGGGCAGGGCATCGGGGTCACAGAAAGTCTCGGTTACCGTGGACAGAGATTCTGAAGGAGAGAGGTCAGTAAGAACAGAACGAAGGAACTCGAGCGGTGGAAGTGGACCAGGGCGGTCTGTCTCTCTGGATAAGATGACCATTGGAGAAAAATCAGCCAGGAGACAGGCAGACCACCAGGAGAAGCCAAGCGCATCCTCTGAGAAACGAGAGGCATCAGAAAGAGGTTCTAAGTCTGACAGGTCTGTTACATGTGTTGCTTGTCCCGTCATTCATATCCATGACTGAAAGAGAGCCTGATGTAGTCCATCTGTAAACAAAGTTGTTTTGTGTATGTTTTATGTGTATTTTGTGCTATATGTGTAATTATATTCTCCTTCCTCCCAGGAGTGTCTCTAAGGACAGAACAGAGCGAACTGTACCCTCAGGAGAGAAACCAGCTGCTGCTCACAGAGAAGGTAATTTGAATCACCAAATGAGTGCATGTATGTGCGAGGAGATTGTTCATTGATTAAACTGGTCTCCATTATTACTTTGCTCCTTATGCAGCAGTGAAATGCGGTGAGGAGACTATTGTGAAGAGCAAACCCAGGATCAGCCGAAAGGTTCTGTCAAGCCACGCTGCGAGCTCCACCAGGTGAGTTTGTTCTGCCCTTTTATTTATTTTATATGTGGACGTATCTAGTTAGTTTTTTATTTGTAGCTTCGGGACCGTATCAAACAGTGGAACAGGAAATGCATCTAAATGAATGTGTCAATGGCATCATATTATGTTAATGTACTTTTGGAGGAATTATACTCAGAACCTCTTGGATAGTTGAATAGATGCAAAATTGCCCAATATCTTTCCTGTGTTGCAATTTAGTGGGTGGGGTGTTCTGTGTCCAATCCCTTTAGTAACTTTTCGAAATCGAAAAAAGTAACATTCACACCCATGTCTTGCTCTGGTTTACCTGCTGTAAAAAGATAAAGACTGGGATTGTCCTTCTGTGACACATACTCTTTCTATTTATTTGTGGCACTTTTCAAGTGCCTTTCTCTGTCCCAGCGGTCAAGTGTTTCAGGAGAAAATATACATCCGTATCCCCAGATTTAAGCAGTGTCTCCTCCATTTATGATGGCTGGATTTTTACTCCACCTTCAGGTGGGACTGTTTGGAATCACTGTTCATTTTTGGCTCAGTTTCTTTAAGTTCCTTTTAAAAATAAGTATTTTGATGAACAAGGGTTTCGGTTATGTTATATGATTCTAGTTGAATATATTTCAGGTTTTGAACTATTGATAGAAGCATGCAATTCAAAGATGTAACCTGGGGCATTCTGACTTCTCATAGTCTAAACAAATAAATAGATGATTAAACTGTTGAATGATGCTGAAAATCTAAATATTATTAGAAAAATGTTTTGTACTAAAACTGACATGTTGCTTGAGTAGCAGTACTGAAATTTTAAACAATGCTTAACCTCATTGGTTGTTATTTGCAGATAATCAATTGCCCAGAACCAACATTAATGTGCTTCTCCGTTACCTTAAACATTCTTGTAACACTAGATCATCCCATGAGACAAAGCGGGATCCAGAAAAAGACCAGAAGACCACTAAGCCTGCAGAACAGCCTTCGCCTAGCCCTGTGAAAAGCTGTGGCCGGAGCCCGAGTATCAGCCCAGAACCCAGTCCGGCCAGGGAGGAGCCGCTCATTCAGCCTCCTCCTCGCTCCAAGTGGGAGAGAGAAGACGATGAAGAGGGTCAAGAAAATGGAATCACTGCTCTCAAGGAGCCTTCACCGGTGCTTCAGAGGAGCCGAGGCAGAGAGGAGCACACTGAAGCACCTAAGTCTGTCAGGAATGAAGGTCGAGATGCCACAAGAGAGGAGAGAAGAGGAGTAGTGAAGGAGGAGAAGAAAGGCAGATCACAGAGGGAAGAGGGAAAAGGCATCAGGACAACACACACGAGTTTGGAAAAATCAACCAAACCAAAAACTGTGAGGGAGGAGGGAAGAGGAGTAAGAGAAGAGGGGAGAGGAGGGGGACTGATGGGGAAGGAAGAGAGAGCAGCAGAATGCAGAGGTGGAGCAAGACGAGAGGGGAGTCGTGGCCCGGAGCCCAGGAGACAGCGATTGTGTTCTGATCTAGGTCGTGAGACAGACGAGGCTGCCTTCGTTCCTGACTACAGCGAAGGGGAAGGCTCGGAGCCAGAAAGAGGAAGGAGCGGTAGCCCCAGTCTGTCCCTTAGCCAGCCGTCTCACAGCCCCACCCCAAGTAACCACAGTGGCTCAGCAACCACCACCACCACAGTGGACAAGAAAAAGAAGAAACACAAGAAACATAAAAAACACAAAAAGCACAAGAAGCATAGCGGTAATGAAAAAGAAGGTGAACACAAGGAGCACAAGCATAAACACAAGAAAAAGAAACACAAAAAGAATAAAGACAAAGAAGAAGAGCATGAGGAGGAGAAGACAGAGAAAGCAGAAGAAGAGACTCCATGCTAACAAGCTAAACTATGTCTGTTGGCCAAAATCTTTAACCCTTGTTAACAAGGTAACATAATGATGCATCTAGAAGGATCAGCTAATGCCGGCATGCTGATTCCTATGCCACTCAAAGGGGATTGGAGAAAACCGCTCTTTGACTGTCCGCGGCACTGATGGAGTGCTGTTATTCTAACACTTAACATCCCCGCAGCTCTCCAAACCTACACAGTACTTTGTTGCTTCTGGGTTGCAGGATTCTAAGCTTTGCTGAGAATTAATGTGAAATGGGACAAATTGTTGGACTGGTGTTCTTACACAAGTTCATTGTTTTGTTTTTGTTTTGTTTTTTTCTTCCTCTTTTTTTATTAAAATGTATTGAGATGATTTAATTGCCTGAGTTGTTTAATCTGTGTTTGGACTCTTAGTTGTGTAATGATGAATACATAAATCTGTACTGGAAAGCTTTTGGCATTTAACTGGTACATTTACCTATTTCAGGTGTTTTGTAAGTTGAAGTTTTCCCATGGAAATCAGACTGTACTTGATAAAAGTGATTACAAAATACTGTATGCAAAAGTGTTAAACAATTCCTAATGTAAGACAGGTTAATGTATTTTTTTTTTAAGTGTTTGAACAATAGGTACTACTCTAAACTGTTACAAAAACCAAAGTCCTTTGTCTCTGCAAAACTGCATTACAGAGTTTTATCTTATCATACAAAGTTGCAGCCCGTATAGTACAAAATTTATTTATATCTTTGTTTCACTGCAACGTGACAGAAAAGCATTGCCTAGGGAAGATGTGTAGTCATTATTTTAAGAGGGCCACCTAATTTGATAAACCTACAGCTGAAGGCTCATACTAGCTTTAGAGATGCATTTGAATACATTTTGAATATAACATTGGCTATGGATCATCTCCATTGTACAGGATTGGGGAAGGATCATTTATGGCTATTAACAAGAGCGATAATTAGAACATGGAAGATATTTGTGTTTGTAGGTCTCCCTGACTTCTTTTAAGAGAAAAGTGTATGAATTTGTCCCTCAATGTTCTCAAAAACCAGTGTTAATTCCAAAAGTAATTGTTTTGCCATTATACACGTATATAAACAATTTAAAGGTTACATGTAATCTTTTTGAGTTGCATTAGTCAAAAATAATATTGGAATTTGTGGAATTATTAAACAATGACACTGAACAGCAAGAGTTTTAAATACGGAAAAGCGTCCTCATATACAAGTATATATGAAATAGAATTCCATTTATTTTAATGCATTTCCTTTAATCAGATTAGATCAAACTTTATTGATCCCAAAGAGCTGAGATTCACTTAAGTGTTTTGTTTTTTTTTGTTTATTTTTTTATTTTCAAATTTATTGAAAAGTGGGCTATATAATGTATATACAATGGCATTTATAAATCCTCACAACAAATGCACAGCCCAGAGAGTTTACAAGTAATTTAAGCATGACCAGAAACATTCAGCTAAACTGTTGAGTTGTACAGTCTTACAGCGGTGGAAATGAAAGACCTGTGCTCAAGGAGCTGCACAGACCCTCCACTGTCTGTAGTAGCGGGTGAGCTGAATAACGGATGTCATCTTGGCCCACCTCCTCCACAGAGTCCAGCGGGGTACCCAGGACAGAGCTGTCCCTCCTGACCTGCTTTTGTGTGCACACACTGGTAAATGGTTTCAGGTAAAATCAGACCGCTTCTGAGATGATCTCTGTTCATATTTGTAGGAATGATGTTGAGTTCTTAAAAGCATAATAATAGACACCACAGTGACAAACACATTAATTTATGTGTACAAATGTTACTCTCTGAACTCCCACCATCTAACAATGTTTTAATACATGAGCATTACACTGCAAAGGTAGTACATGAATGTGAGTACTCAGTAGTATTGTTTACAATTTTGCATTTTTTTTTAACATGAAAACTCACATTGATACTGTAAGCAACAGCAATTTATAAATGAAGTGATTTCAGCTAACTATAAAGACCTGCTGTGGAAAAAATACAGAAAATACAACTTTGGTGTTAATGACCCTCCATGCAATTAAAGCAACATAGACATGATGTTGACAATAAAGGACTGGACCTTAAAATTTGTGCCTCTATTGATGTATGTTAAGCTGGAAGATGAATGGGATAAACACCACAAATGTACACAAGTTTCTCTTAGGGAATAACTGGATTTTGCAGAGAGTATGGAGTATATACTCAAAAGCACAATAGTCACTTTCAGAGAGTTTGGCAGCAAGTTTTTTGTTAACATAAATAATTAAACTAAGCCATCCCAGTATCAAATGCATGCAGTGAGACTGACTGAACACTGTGTGGAGCTGTAAGATCTACAACTTGTTATGTAGAAGGGAAACCCATTAACGATAAAAAAAAAAATAAGAAAATCATCTTTTATATGGTCCAAACTACTACTCCACATGTCACTACGTCTTGCACCCAGATCACACGTCTGTAACCCTCACTGTTTGTGTGTCTGTGTGTGCATGTGGTAAGTGGTAAGTGTGTGTACCTAGCTGGAAGCATGGCGTGACTGTTGGATCACAGAGCACACAGGCTGAAGGCAGGAGTTGGGTTCACAGGCAGGTTGAGGGAACAACAAAATAAAATACAAAATAACAACAAAATAAAAGCACAATGACAGCTTAGTCCGTGTATTGTGTGTGTGTATACGGTATATATATAAGGTCATCCTTAATGGACTCAGAGATCAGTGAAACCATTAGAGAAGATTAATATGTTACTTTAACTCCTGCCCAGATTATCACCACACTCATTAATTCCTCTCATCTTCCATTCTGCAAGGTTCACTCTGCCTGTGTGTGTCTGTATGGCCGCACATGTGTGCACCTGTTATCTGCCTTGGTGTGTGTTTGTTTTGCTGCTTCTGTTTTGTCTTACAAGCATGACATCGTTTCCTCTCATCAAGGCCAAAGGTTGCTAAGCAACTTCACTTCTGTCGATAGTCAGAAAAGATGCTCCTCCACCGACTGGCTCGCAACCCAACTCTCTCTTATCCTCTGGCATAAATATAATTTCTGAGGGAACATGCAAGCAACGTGTGCGCTAGCTATGATTGCCCATTCGTTTTATTGACCGGTGTGCTTTTATGCTTGCAAACATGGTGAACAAAAAGGTGGGAGGGAGAGTGGAAAGAGTGGCACGTTGAAACGTATTGTCTGATACATTTCTATATACATTTCTACATGGCAGATTCTCTCCACTTGTTTGTCTAAAATACAGCAAAATATGGCCAAGTTACAATGCACAAGCATTGTAAAAGTTACTTTAGTCCTTGATTTATATAACTTATAAAGGTTTGACTGTGTTTCTAAAATAAATAACACTTTAAACTATAGTGTTAGTATTTTTTGCATAAATATCAACAAAGCACTAACTGGGTATCTGTGTAGAGACACGTAAACATAATGTAAAAAAGACAAGAAGTTATAGGACAATAGCACCAATGTGTATATAAAGGAATTACAAATTAAAATGTTTTAGCATGTTTGCAAATTAGACACCACAAATCGCATGTTAAGTGATACTGCATACGCTGTTTCTATCAAGGAAAGCTGAAAGAACCCTCACTATAACGCATTGCAAGTCAACAGTACCTCATACATCAGCAGCAAATAGTTTAAGTGAAGAGCCATCATTACAAGCTTCATGAATGGTTTATTTACTGCAGTGCTGTTTATTACACTGCAATGCTTTTAGCTTAGGGTACCCATATACTGGAAATTTGATTTTATTTTAATGTGATGAGTCAATTTGCAGCTCTGGGAAAATGCCCTTAGAATGTCAGCAGGCTAACATGCTCACGGTGACGACGCCAATAAGTTCAAGTTGTAGCAGATGTTATCTTTATCATGTTCACCATCTTAGGTCAGTACGCAAAAATGTGCCAATTAGAACTAAAAACAAAGTGCAGCTGTGGGTGACGGCAATGCACTAGTTTTTAGGTACTTGGTCATAAACCAAGTATTGGAGCAGAACAAACTAGACCTAATGAGCGCACCTGATGAATAGTTAAGGGACCGCCAACGTTATCACGAATCACTCAGTGGAGAACACAAACCATCCGATTTTACGATCCTCCATCCAGTTGTTAAAAAGACATTTCACTTGAAAACATTAATTGGTCATGAATTTGTCTGTGAACCATGAATTTCTGTAAAAACTCTAATGGCAATCCATCCAGTGGTGGTTGTGACATTGGAACTGCCCAACACTGCTATCTTAAAGTGCAGGAAATAAACACTAATGTAAATATTGAGAAGCAGAAAAGGCAGTTTTAAAGTTACACAGGGAAAACAAAGTTAGTGTTGTTTCTGTTCTGAACAGGGAGAATTTTAGAAACTCAACACAACTGGCCATGTGCGACAACTGTAACCAGAGGAGAAGCCAGGGTCAGTGTCACAGTGCTCATGTGCTTATGCACATGTACGTGTACAGTTTGTGTATGTTTACATATTGAATTGGGATGTGGCCTCAGGTAGCTGTCAAAGAAATTTCCCTGATTATTTATCTGTAAACGAATCCCCACAGTGTATGTGTGTGTATCCATGACAATTGCATGGAGTAAACAAACAAACAAACAAAAAAACATATATAATGTTATGTGCTGGTCACCATGGAAACATGGCCATGGGGCTCCTACCACACACTGGTAATAATGTCTGGCCTAGATACCCATCATCAAATGATAACAGTGGGGATGTATTTCTGCACGTGTGTGTGTGTGTGTGTGTGTGTGTGCATTTCAGAGACTAATGTAAACCAGTATTTGAACACAGCACTTTGGCAGAACAGGAGTAAAAAAAGCATGAAATGATTCTGTGGAGCAGAAAGGGTCTTGCATGAGTTACACAAGATAGTAAGTGTGAGAAAGATGAGACGAGCTGGAAGGAGAAGGGAAAACGAATGAGAGTGGGAGTGGGAACACAGCCAGGGAGACCCACTAACAACCGATTACTAGCAATGAACACACTAAACACACACTGTACACAGAGGTTTCTGAAAATGCTCATCAGTTTCCCTTCTCAGGGGGAGTAAGATATTAGCTGCAGAGGTCTGTGTAAGTGTTTGTGTGGTTAAATATGTCATAGATATCTAGAACTGGATGGTTTGGACTGGAGACACGCTAAATGTTTTATATGATGCTCCTGTAAGAGTTATAATGGCTCTGAGACATCTGTCTGCTGTCTGTGCTGATTGGTACTGTGCAGTGTTTTCCTTTCCTGAAAATCTAATCTTAGCCCCACTACTGGTGAAACAGTCTAAGTCTTCACCCCCTATTCTACCAGCTTGTCTGTGTATCAGTCCAACATCCACAATGAAATATCTCAATTTGGTGTCAACATGACTTGTGCTTGTCTAATTTAGATAATAACTCGATACACATTGGTAACAAATCAAAAGTCATCTTCTTGAACAGGTCCAGTGCATATTGTCACAGATTTCTCTGGAATCCCATTCTCTCTCAAAAGTTAATCCCTGATTAATATTTTGCTAGTGGTGGTCTAAAGTGCTGCTGAACACGTAAGTCCAAAATAATCTGCATACTCATTAAACCATTTACTGACCTTTGCTGGCCTGTAGAAAGCACCTGCCGTCGTAAGATCTCTCCATTATTTGGGTCCCTAATTTGCATTTGTCTGTTCTACAATTAATTGCCCAAATTCCCACCAAGTTGTTAGCTCCCAAAGCTTGTAAGATGAGTTAAGGTAAGTTTCAAGTCAGGCTAAACATCACAAAACAGCTAGTTTTAAGGTGAAGGTTAGGTTCAGATTAAGGTTAAGGGGGAAAAAAAACTATGGAGAAACAGACTAAAGACACAATGATTTCTGCATCCACATGTCTGTGTCCTTATTTATGATGTAAATTTTATCACCACCCTGGTCCACTAGTGTCCAGATACATTGGAGATTTTCCTCTCCACTGTTGCCTATGGCTTGCTCCAGGGGGAATTGTTGGGTTCTCTTTATATATCTTTATAAGCTTGACTTTATTCTGTAAAATGCCCTGAGATGACTTTGTTGTGAATTGGCGCTATATAAATAAAGTTGAATTGAAAATAAAGTTGAAATACACTGTCTATGGACTACTGCATGCCGGCTAAAACTTTGTGTCTGCACAGACTAGTGCACTGACTTTAGTTCAAGGTTTATTTCAATGTCCTTGAAATTGTTTGTGTGAAGCATGTTTTCAGATTGCTCATTTAAAGTTACCAGTGGAGGGCTTCTTGTCATTGTTGCAACTGTTCAGAGTTGCCGTTATGTTTTGTAGCGAGCTTGTGTGAAAAGTGTCCGTGTCTGTATCTGTTGTGCATGAAGTATCATTCTGGGTGACTCATTTTACATTTACATTTAGTAAGTTACAAAGCAAGCAAAAAAGCTAAATCAGGGATAAGACGGTCAAATACAGTCTCTTTATAAATGCATAGGAAGCTGTGGAGGAGTTCAGTCTCTTTAACTCTTGCTGAAAATCTTTGTTGGAGATGGACCATCAGCACAGGCACAGGTTAATGGCAGAGTGTACTGGGCGACTGGGAGGATTGTTCAGGTAGGAAAGTGTTGAGTTGACCCAGATTTAAAATTTAATGTCTTCCTGACCTCTTGTACTGCATCTGTACATTCAATTAGGGCTCTGCATCTTTCATCACTCATGTTGAGTTATGCAATATTTATGTATAAAATTTAATATGCAATCACATAGCCTGGAAAATTTAATTGACGTTTGTTTCAAACAATTCAAAGCCAGGCTGAAAACAATGTGGATAAAGCATGTTGATTTTAGAAAAAACACGACATTTCCTTCAGCACATAACCAAACTTTAAATCTCTGGCAATGCTACCAAGGGCTAATAATAGTAAAGATGTCAATTTTTTTTCCATCTAAATTTATTTTGTAGAGTGTAACGAGTACTTTAGCCTCCCAGAGCAAATACTGTGGGACTTTTATTTTCTGTCTAATGGAGTGTAAACATTAAGCAAAACATTCCCAGAAAATGATACAGAGGCCATATGTAGATATAAAAAAATTAACAGGAGAGCATTTAAGACTATTGCTCCCTGTAAGCTGTTTGCTCAGACCGAGTGTATACTGTAGTGCTAAATTTAGTTTCCAAAGCGGGATCCAGGGACTGCTGGGGGCCTTAAGGGAATTAGATGGAACCCCCCAGAAAAATGAGCAGTAGTTGAGATTCAGCGCTATTTTAAGATGCCAATTCTGCCCCTTCTACTCTCTGCCTTGTTACTATCACTTCAGTCTTCTACTGTAAAATACTAGTCTTTTCTTTTAAGCGAGAGTTCATTACATGCTACTTGTAATATAGATATAAATTAGTAATTGATTGGTAATACTGAACTTATACAATTAAAGTACCTGCACTATACTTATCTTTCCATTTTACAACACTAAGTATCACAACATTTCAAAGTGAAACTTTACTCCAAAATTGTGCATTATTATACAGCTAAACCCAGTAGCAACTTTCTATTTTACAATTCTGACCCAAAACAAACATTTTACAGTGTAACACACCTGGATGGTAACTTATGAAAGCACCAAACAATATATTCACCTTGGGTGCCTATAAAATTGCAAAATATTGGTAATGTGCTTGTGCCAAAAATAATAAACCCATAATATGTATATACAGTAGTTTCACTGTACATTACAACCCCAATTAAAAAAGTTGGGTGTTGAATAAAAATGAAAACATAATGGAATGATTTGCAAATCTCATCAACCCATATTTTATTCACAATAGAACATTAACAACATATCAGATGTTGAAACTGAGAAATGTTACCATTTCATGGAAAATATTAGCTAATTTTGAATTTGATGGCAGCAACACATCTCAAAAAAGTTGGAACAGGGGCAACAAAAGGCTGGAAAAGGTAAATGCTGCAAATCAAAAACAAATGGAGGAGCAACTAATAAGGTTAATTGGCAACAGGTCAGTAACATGACTGGGTATAAAAGGAGCATTTCAGAGAGGCAGAGCCAATTTCAGAAAAATGTTTCTCAATGTAAAACTGCGAAGACTTTGAAGATCTCACCATCTACAGTATATAATATCTTCAAAAGATTCAGGAAATCAGGAAGAATCTCTGTGAGCAAGGGACAAGGCCAAAGGTCAAAATTCGATGGACTCGATTTTCAGGCCCTCAGGTGGCACTGCATTAAAAACAGGCCTGATTCTCTACTGGACATCACTGCATGGGCTCAGGAACACTTCCAGAAATCACTGCTGTGCAATCAACAAATGTAAGTTAAAGCAGTATCATGCAAAGAAGATGCCATGTGTGAACACGATCCAGAAAAGCTGCTGTGTTCTTTGGGCCAAAGCTAATTTAAAATAGTCTGAGGCATAATGGAAAACTGTGGTCAGATGAATCAAAATTTGAAATTGTTTTTGGAAACCACAGATGCCCTGTCCTGCAGACTTAAGAGGAGAGGGACCATCCAGCTTGTTATCAATGAACAGCTCAAAAGCCTGCATCTCTTATGGTATGGGGGTGCATTAGTGCCTATGGTTTGGGCAGCTTAAACGTCTGGAAAGACACCACCAATGCTGAAATGTACATAGAAGTTTTAGAGCAACATATGCTCCCATCCAGTCAATGTCTCTTTCCGGGAAGACCTTGCATATTTCAGCAAGAAAATGCTAGACCACATACTGCATCCATCACAACAGCATGGCTTCAGAGGAGAAGAGTCTGGGTGCTGAACTGGCCTGCCTGCTGTCCAGACCTTTCACCAATGGAAAACATTTGCCAAAAAATCTGGCAACAAAGGCCCCGGACTGTTGAGCAGCTAGAATCCTGCATCAGACAAGAATGCTCCAGCAACTGGTCTCTTTACATTTACAGACAGTTGTTAAAAGAAGAGGGGATGCAAAAAATGGTAAACATCGCCCTGTTCCAAGTTTTTTCAGATGTGTTGCTGCGATCAAATTCAAAATTAGCTAATATTTCCAAATTGACACTTTTTTCTTACTATTTATCAATAGTTTGTACTTGTACTTGTTTATTGTCTTGGTCTGGTGGAAGCCTGTTTCATTTCTTCTCTACTTTTCATGTGGATAGCAGGAGTAACAAGCCAGAACAATTTCCCTATGGGATCAATAAAGTTGTTTGAATCTTGAATCTTAAATGTTCCATGAAGTGGTAAAATGTCTCAGTTTCAACATCTGATATGTTGTTTATGTTTTTTTTTTGTGTGTGATTAAAATATAGGTTGATGAGATTTGCAAATCATTGCATTCTGTTTTATTAAGGTTTAATGTTTTTTGAATTGGGGTTGTAGAGTAAGACTGTACTTCCAAAACTGCCACATTTACTCTCTAAGAATGTCAGGCCACCGGAAGTTTTAAAAGGAAATATCCTCAAATTTACAAAACCCCAAATAAGTATTTTTAGTTCCATTTCTATTTACCTTTGTTATGTAAGTGTGTAAGTGCACCGTCCATGTTTAAATGCTTAGATCTTGTACACAAGTCTCTTGAAATTAAAATGTTAGCATTTTTAATGCAGGATCAACACTTGTAATAGTGCATTTGTACATTTTTAAAAAAGTTTTAATGAGGTAAAGAATCTGAATATCTCAACCAACCCTGAAACCTAACAACATAAGCTGAGGTTAAGGTATTGTGTTGGAGATCTGTGACACCTTTGGGTTTGGTGAATCGACACGCCTGCTGAGTGTGACTGGGGAGCATCATGTCTTCTCTGACAGCAACATCCGCCCACACACTCATACTGTCCGGGGTCGCTGGCTGTGCGATAACCGCAAGGCAGAGAAAGAAAGAGGGATATTGGGATAGGGTTTGCTGTGAGGCAGAGGAGAGGGGACAAGTCACATGCTCTAACTCGCTCTGTCAGTGTCAAGTTATCGAATATTAAGAATAAAGCTGTCTAGTTAAAACTTTCAAAATAAAACTGTTATTGAAGAAAACAATAACATGACATCTGTGGCCCCCAAAGGTTTCAAAAATGCCAGATTTAATCCATGTAATTTGGGTCTACATATTTTTATTAATTATTAAGGTTTGTTACATATAATTACATTTCTTTGACTATTTCTTTATAAAGAAAATGGAAAAAAACACATTATTATTCTATCATAGGGGACTGTACAGTTCTTTCGGAAGTTTCTGAATTAGATTGCTTCTTTTGTCTACAGTCAAATACATATACATTTTTATAAAATAGAAAACAGAGAAAGTTCACATTTAAGAAACTGCTATAAAATTATTTTAGCTATTGTTTAAAAAATAAATTTAATCAACAAATATTCCTCAACAGTATTGTGTATTGATTGTTTGGAAATAATTCTATGAAAATCAACTAATCAACCTTTTCTAACTCTGGGCCATTGGATGGTTTCTGGGTCCCAGTGGGAACAGAGGGCTAACAAAAGTAGTTCCACACAGAAGTTATGAGAACAACCATGCTTAACGTAACTCCATACAGCATACAAAGAGTAGTTTAGGCCAACAACAGCAAATCAATATTTTTATTCAAGTGAAATTTTCTAATAAAATCTGAGAACCTAGCTGCCAATGTTTACTCACATAGTATTAATATGGTAGCCTGGGCTAGCCTTGTATCAGCTAATGGTGGCCGGTCGCCATGCAAAAAAAATCGCTCTTCCAGAGAACAAATTTTATTCGAATAACACTATTTAGTTGTTTTGTTTTCTTTTTTTCATACTACCAAAATGCCCGCACTTAGACCTCTAATAGAGTATCAAACTAATAATCTATTAGCTAATAGCCTCCATGGCTAACCACACCAAAGCTAGTCAAAATCTCTATGCTGATGCATTCACACCATGTTGCCAGAATGGGAAAACGGGAAATACTTCACTGCCGTGCTGGGGGCCTTTATCTTGGTTAGTGAGAGAAACATCCGGAATTAATTTTATTTTGTATTTTTTTTAAATAAAACCGTGTATAATATGTCTAAACTCTGTGAGTAGCTAGTCAACTGGAAGTAGTGTAAGTAAAGGGGGGGCTGTTTTTTTTAAACATATTAAGTAAAAAAAACCACTACATTCCGGGAGCATACTGTCTTATTTTGAAAATAATCCAAGTATCTCCGGTCTGCCTTTCCGTGGCTGGCTTGACTCAGCTCTCCCTCTCCCCGGTGCGCCTGAACTCCAGCACCTGACACCGCGGAGCGCGTCCAGCGGTAGCGGGGGACTCAGGCGCACGGGAAAAACGCGTGCTCTTTTTCTAACTTTACTTTTCCCGTTCATGTAAACTTCTGTGCCACATTCCGCTCTCATTTGTATTCCTTTTCGTCCTCCCGAGTGACGGACTGAGTTTGGATATAGGCAGGGGGAGGAGGCAGAGGACCAGGGGGCTGCTCTCAGATGGAGCACCGGGGCTCCGGGAGATTGGGGCGCACGGCGGACCCGGAGTAAGTGACGCTGGTGGATGGACGCTGTTCCTCGGTAAGGACTGGGGGCAAAGTTTTTGCCCTTTGTGCTACAGTGTACTTTTTTCCCCTCCAGTGTCCCGGGCACTGTGGCATTGAGAATGCCCATGGCACAATCGGAAATGTCCATATCCACTGATGTCGCTTTTTGCCAGTGTCGGTCTGTCTCCCACAAAAATGAAAAATAGATTCCAACAGACATTTGTAGGGTTCCTGTGCTACTATTTAATAAGTTAGTGGCCTTATACTTTATTGTAGGCCTATATATATATATATATATATATATATATATATATATATATATATATATATATATATATATATATATATTACATCATAGAGACCAATATGATAAAAATGTTGGGACTGTTTTTGAGATGCTTAGGTTTATAAAATTCTACAGGCTTAATTGGCTGTGCTTGTCGTGTTCATCTATTAGTCGAGTGCTCCGAGAGTCGAAAGAGATGCTACATCCTCATAGGTGTCGTCAGTATGTGATACTGCCTGGCCATCTGAAGGATGTACAATAAAGGCCTTTAAGTGAAAAATCAAAGTGTTGTTATAAATTATTGGTAAAGATACAATTTATGTGGACTTTTTTTGGGACGTGTGGACAGTATGAATGTAAACGTGAGATACTGGGTTTCTGAGGTCTCATAGAGGTATGAATATATTTTGTTCTTGACATTGGTTGAGCAGGAGGATTTAATCTCCACATGGCCTTTCTGTTAGCAAGTGAGGCACATAATGAGTTTTTCAAATGTTTTGAAAGGGCTCATCAGCAGGTTTTTAACTGTGCAGGAGAATAGCTTTTTTTTAAAATTTTCAATGCTTAGTTGATGTCTGCCCAACAGCCACTGTTGAATCACAACAAAAAGCCTTAAACTGTGCAGCCCTGGATTCCTCACACAGTCTAGGCTACGTGCCCATAATGAAAATACACAAGAAAGACGGATACTGGCAGATTCAATCTCATTATTTTTATTACACACACAAAGGTAGACTCCTCTCTATGCTGTGAACTTGCGTGCCAGCTCTCCTGTTGTCCTGTCACACAGTGCGCAAAGTATATATGGCTGCATAGAAGATTCTATTGTCCCAATTCTACTTTATGTTAGTTGTGCAGATAATCCAGCTTCTGTTCCAACTTAATAAAAAAATTGTTAGCTTTGGAATAAATTTGCCAGAAGCTCTGGGGATCAATAAGCAATGGAAAGAGCACACGGTGGACCAGTGGGGAGTGTTTGCTATTCGTGACAATGTGGACTGTGTCACATGCTCTGGCTCCCACCTTTTCAAGGCTAAGTCTACTGTAGACTACCCAATTAAGCAGAAAATTTGATTAAATTAAAAAAGAAGCCAAGACACGAATGTTCTGTTGTGATCTCACTTTTAATTTAAACAGAGATTATCATTCAATTTGACATTTCCTCCATGATATTCCCATGCTCCAAGACGTTCCAGTCAGTGCTTGAGCTTGAAGAAGTCCCTGTGTGACTAGCTCAAGGAAAAGTAATAATTCAGACAGCTACTGCATCACTAATCATCATGAGTGGAAATTTATTCTAAATGAAAAAGGAAATCGAAGAACTTAAAATATCAGTTGCTAACCCAACACTTCATTCTGTTGAGTGAAATATGAAATAGCCGTCTAACCTACCTTCTGTCAGTATGTCCAGATTGTTTAAAGCCAGTCTGGATTAAAAAGCATCAGCATTAATGGCCTTTTGTCATTACTGAACTGCTAGGATTACAATGAATGGGTCTAAGTGCTTCCTCTTGTCTGGACTGTCTATGTGTTTGCACCTTTGCTCACATGTGGTTCAGTCTGTTTAGATTCATGTAGATTTATGTTTTCTGCACCCACTGGCTGTGATTCCTCTCCTAAAGGTCGCTTATTGTTTCACAGGAAAACAGAGAAGGTTTTTTTCTTTTTCTGTGCTGCTTTGCTAGAGGGTAATGGGTCTTGTGGACAGCATGGCAGGGTTGACAGTCAGTGAAGCTCTGGTTCTCTGGCCAGCCACAAGGCAACACACAGCAGAAGCCCACACATTTAAACACACATATATCCATATGGTGGTATCCTGAGCAGTCTGCTGGTGCCCCTACACCCTCTTTTAGGTTCAGGCTGTTCCCAGCACGGCCATGACAGGCACCCAGGAGCCAGACTTGCATGAGCAGCACAGAGGACCAACGCAGGAGGAAGGGGAAGAGGAGGAGGGGGAGAAGGTGCATGTGTCAGTTGAGGGAGAGGAGAGGGAGCAGGACGGGGAGGAAGAGGAGGAGGAGGAACAGGAAGAGCTGCCGTACCCCTCATTGGCACCAGTGGTTCTTTTGGCTCTGACCCAAACAAGCCCGCCCCGCTCCTGGTGCCTTCGAGCTGTCTGCCACCCATATCCTTCATGCCAGGAGTGCACCTGAATCACTGTGAACATGTTTCTGTGTGTATGTGTGTCTTTGTGCATGTGAGAGTGTGTCTGGTTATAATGTGCGAGAGACACTGTCTGTTTGATTTTTGGCTCTGTACTTTCTCAAAGCCCTTGTACCTACAAGGAACCTAGTGCTAAGGTGTTTACTTTATATTTAAACACAAGGGAGACAAGAAGAAGGTTACTATTGTGCAAACCATTGTGTGTGTGTGTGTGTGTGTGTCTGTATGTGTGTATTTGGAACATCAGGTATTTCCTTGGACCTGCTAGCTGTAGGAAAGGATGGCTAGCATTTTTCCCTGATTGGAGGTTTCCATAGTGACAAGCCCTAATGAATCTCCAGGGTTACAGTTGCCTGTCAGTAGCATTGTTACTGCCCTCCATTTATACAGCAGTAGAAGTCACAAATAGTAAAAACTCACGTCACCTCCAGAGCCTCACTCTGCTTCTGTCTTCATTGTCTCATCATGTTTTCCCCTCCCTGTCTCTCACTCTCTTTCTCAACCTCTACCCACTTCTCTAGACATGAAGCTGTGAGTGTGTGGTGTGTAGCTATCAGTGCTGTAGTGTGTGTGAGCAGCTATGAATACTCCTAAGCATGCCTAAACGTCAGCAACACCTCGGGGATTTGTCAAGGCTTTCCAAATTGAATATTTTCCACTGCTTATGACTTCACATGTGCATGTGTGTGTCTGTTCCTCTGCTTGTGTGTGTGTATTTCCTTCGGTGCTTGTCAGTGCATGTGTGTGGGTATTTGCCACCGTCAGCACTCTGTGTACTCTATAAAATATAAATACATAATTGCTGAATAAATAAAATGTAAGTGGAAAAGAGAAAAAAATTACAAATGCCATGGACCTAGATATTCTGTAGCCTGCTGGGCTGTTACCATGGTCGCATCTCAGAACATTTTACGCTCACTGTGTCAGCACTAACTTAGTTGATGGACATGCAAACACATCATACACACACACAAATGGAAACACACACAAACACACACACACACACACACACACACACACACATACACACATACTAGCAAGTGAATGCCCTCACACGAATGAGGGAATCTCCCATGGAGAGGCTCTTTAGAGGAATCACCTGGTTGCTTGGCAACAGCGTAGCTCTGCCCCAATGGCACGCATACTTCCGCTTGCAGTCTCTGTTTGTTTTTGTATGTGCTTGTCTGTATTCCCTGCTGCTCGCATGTTCATACATCATGGCTAATGACATTATTGTCATGGTACTGTATGTATACACTGTACTCAGGGTGTGTGTGTGTGTGTGTGTGTGTGAAGGTCTGTGTGTGTTACTTAAAACAATATTTGGCGAAGTTATGTGTGTGGGTGTTATTCGACAGGGACATTGAAGTGAGTGTGCTGGGGGGCGGGGGGTGGGGGACAGTCCCCAGGAGCAGTCCCATTTTTCCTGAGGTGACCCCTTCTTCCTTCCCCTCCTTCTTGTCTATTTTGCAGATAGTACATTATTACAAATTAATTTCCTAGCTCTAACCTTCCATTTTCTCTCTCTTAGAAACAAAGTCACTTCGTGATTTCCTCTGTGCCATGTTTACAACATACTGTACATCTCTCCACCCAACAGTGCATTAATTTGTTTGGAACAAGAACAAGATTGGCTTTTGCTATTATATAACATTCTCCTGTATTACTTCCAAGCTATTTTGAGTTGTATTATTTCTTGTTTCTTTGGGAGTCCTCAGTGGTTAAGTGAGAAACAAGGTGCCTATTTGGTGAAGTGACGAACTTTCCTTGTGTAAGTCGTTCCACTCCTTTATTGTAACATATGTAACGAAAAGAAAAATGGGTGTGAGCACACACACATACCCACACAGACACACACATTCACACACTCACAGCGCATAACTTATTCAGCAGTGCATGAAACATTCAGAGCATTTCCTTTTGTTTAAAGATGAGAAAAACTGATTCTGTCACTCTTGTACAAGTACCTGCCTTACTTCTTATGGCTTCCCTCTCTTTTGTCTTTCTCTCATCCCTTTATACACAATTAGCATCAATCCCATGGCTTTTTACTCCTTTTCCTAAACAGCCTCTTAATTGGTTTGAGGTTTGTGTTCCAGGTGGGTGAGGTGGGGGGGCTACAGAGACAATATATAGGAGGGGGTCTAACTCAAAGTAGGGTAAGCTGTCAGAATCATTTCAGCCAATTAATGTGATTCTAACGAGCGTTTCTATGGTTACCAGCTGTCAGAGTCTTAGTGGTTGGAGCCAGTTGACAACTTGACAATAACTTAGTCTACCCTCATTTGAGACACTGTCTCCCTCTCTCTGGCCCAGAGCACTAAAACACACACACACACACACACACACACACACACACACACACACACACACACACACACACACACACACACACACACACACACACACACACACACACACACACACACAAGCTTAACTAGGTTATGATTAATCAAGTCTCTGTGTGCGAATGCCAAATGAAAGTGTGGGGCCCAGCAGCAAAGAGCACAAGGAAACTAGGGAGCAGGTTGCTCGCTGATATGAGATACACTTAAGTATTCCTATTCAAACACTCATATGTTTTTACACCAATGTCACTCTCAGGAAGGGCAGCCCTATAGGTTGCTGACGTCAAAATTTGTAATACATTATCATAATATATGTATTTATATGTCTAAATTGAAGTATCTCTTGGACTTTCAAGATGTCACATATACCTTTGGTTTGTGTCTTTTCCAGCATTACACTTTTAAGATGTCTCTTGAGCTCATAAGGCAGTTATAAAAAAATTGCAGACTCGGTTATAGAGTACAACAAAGTGTCAAACTAGTGCTAGTATCAGAGAAAATCAAGAAAACTGAGATTTGGGATGGATTAGGTTAAGGCCATCTTGTGCTGTAGAAATATAAATCTATCCATGTGATCCAGTTTATTTAAACTTGATTACTACTGAGTAGTGTAGAAACTATGCTCTTAGTGATGTCATACTCAAACATGAAATCGGGTACCCAAGCCCAGTGCTATGCTGAGTCAGAGTGCATATATAACTTCTATAATCAGAGTTAGCCTTGGACTTGGGTGATAAGCAAAGCAGGATGTTGGAAATGTGCTTTAAAACTAACATCACTTTTGGCAAGCGTGACCACAAACATTTCTGTCAGCAGAAGGTACAGAATAACATATGTGCAAGACTAGGCCTGCAAACTCTACCTACATTTGAAAAACATTTACTTTGTTAGGGAATGCCATGGCCCTAAAATTCTGAAACATCCTGTTCAAGTCTCAGTTGTGCAACAGCAGATGGGAATCTGGACTATAAAGAAAAATAAAGAGAACTCTAAACAATCTTTTGTCAACTAAAAAGTCACAGATGTGTTTAAAATACTCTTAGTGTTTATACAAATGAGTCAGAAGAGTCAAGGTACCAACTATTTAAAGTTACTGTATACGACATTTTTACATATTTTTTAAACAGAAATATGTTCCAATACTCATCTTAATGTGGAAAGGTGCAGGGGAAGCCTCCATTCACACAGACTCACTAAACAGCACTACAGATATTGACTTTTTACAAGTCTCACCCCTCTGAATAATCAGAGAAAACTGTGGAGCACATGGGGAGTGGGAAGAAAGAGAGCTGGGCAGGACAGAGAGGAGTATTTTGAGTCTCATGTTAGTAGTAGCTTAAGTTGCACATTGTAGCTTTAATTGCTTTCTAATGATTGTTGTAATTACATTAATTAAAACTAATTATACATAAGTCATAAGTATTGCTTTCCAAAATCTGGTCTCCAGTTTTTGAGAATTTTTAGACTTTTTATAAATAGGACTTTTTCAGATATATTATAAGTACAGCCCATGAACAAAACCTTTTCAAAGTCCTTTAGCTGAGAATGTTCAAGACCCAGCTTAACAGAACCAGTTACTAGTGACTTTTAATATTTCTTTCTAAAAAGCGGCAATTGTATATTTATTATTAAAAGATCTGGGCATAGTACCAGTAATGACCAAATTACTACTAGTTAATTATTAGTATTAATTTTGACGTGATAATGGCTCAGTGTGAAAGATTAGGCAATTGTGACACAGGCCATCAAAAAAACGTTGTTATGATTCATCCTCTGGGGATCATGGAATCTTTTTGGCAATCCGTGCAGTGGTTGTTGAGATCTTTCAGTGGTGAACGGATCAGCTGGCATTGTTGCCCACAAAGCCATGCCACAAGCAAGGAAAAAGAGTTAGCTAAGAAGTCCTTAATAAGGACTCAAGGGTTTCTGACTTTGTAATAAGCTAGAGGATTTGCAATTAAAAATGTTAGCAAGTTATTAGGCAAGAGCTTTTATAACAAGTCCACAGTAAATGATAATTAGCTGTTAATTAATGGGTTTGGTCCAAATTCTCTGCAGAGCATTTTCAGAAGTTAGGCAATCAGATGGTCCACTGGTGAGGTTTTCGTGGTAAACTTAAGAATTAGCTAAAAGCACCTCAGCAAATCTTAATCTGGAGGATGATACAGAAAAGGAAAGGGGATGTTTTTTACAACCTGGCAGGCCAAAAGTTGTTCTTTTGAGTGCTTTATACTGACCTATTAAGCTATAAGTTACAACTTCTAACCTTTTTTAAACGTGCCTTAAGAGAAAGTGGTACAACACTGGAGAATCTACAGCCTTGTCAGTCATGCATAAAAAAAATATCTGTCTTATTCAAGTGTCCAGACAGTCACTGTGGACTGTTAATCAACCTTTCATATGAAAATCTTCCCATGCACTGGGCTCAACATGTGTACCCCAACCAAGGGTGGAGGATGAGAGCAGAAAGATCAGGATGATGTGATCTGATATGATTTACAATGTCTGCCTGACCTTTATTACCTGTTTTGGCACTTGAGGAGAGAGAGTTGAACAAAGGGAGAGCATGGGAGATGCTGAAGAAAAAAAAGGGGGGGGGGGGGGGGGGGGGGGGGGATTGTGAAGATGAGAGTATGATGCAGTTAGGCAGAAGAGAAAAAGTGCAGCAGCCTTATAACATTTGCACTTGTTTTCACTTAAAAGCTTAAATTGTCAGGGTCTTAACCTCTCTATCATCTTTCTGTAACACGGAGCCTTTTATTACTTAGGCATCCGCTATTTTTCTTCACCTTATCTCTAATTGACCTTTCGTTTTGCCCCCTTTTCTTCTTTCTAACTGTATCTATACCTGTATCTCTCACCTTCTCTGTCACCCTGCCTCTCCATCCCTCTGATGATGTTAATTATTAAGTGTAGTTCCAGTTTATCTTTTGGCCGAGACTAAGATTTCTGACAGAGAGACAAAACTCTACCCTAGAGCAGTCATACGTGGAGATGGTAGAAACAGACGGGGAGGGCACTGAGCAAAAGCGGTTTGGAGAGAAATAAGAGTGATTGTGCACGGGAGTGGATGAGAAAGGCAAAAAAGATATGCAAAAATATTATACGGAATGAAGATGGGAAATTATACTGCACTATATAAAGAAGGAAGGAGAGACAGAGAGCAGGAGAAGCCGAGTGAAGAAAAAAATAAGTGGGCCAAAGAGAGGGAAAAAGGCTGTAGAGGAAAATGGGAGATGATAGAGGGAAAGGTTGAGAGTGAAAGGAGATACAGAAAAAGCAATGGAGAAAGTAAAACACAGGAGAGGACGTTCCTCTGTGTTTAATCGCTGATGTTGAATGATGGGCCAACTGTGGAAATACTCCTATCTAATCCATCACTCACACCTTTGCCCTACCCCTGTGCATGTGTGTGTCTGCGTGTGTGTGTTATGGACTCACAGGGTCATTTAAGCTGCTGTGACAGATAGATACAGACACATGCAATTAAAACAACCCTCCTCAGCATTGAAAAAATGACGCGAGTTGTGCTGAAGGACATCATTTTCTATTCTATTGTTTGTGTTTTTGTTTGTATTAATTGTGTTCCAGTCCAGACAGGATGCAAGCGGATTGTGAAACTCAGAAGTCAGTTCCCACGGTGAGATGGGGGGTTCCCATGGCAACCACAGCAAAGGGAGGACACTGGATTACCCTCTCTCTCTCTCTCTCTCTCCCTGTGTCTCTCTTCTTTCTCTCCCTGTCTCAAGGGTGATAAAGGATTGTACTCTCATTAATTTTTCCGCCCTCTCGAGAGCAAAGTGTCCGGGAAGGGGACTCTGTGTGTGTGTCCATGTGTGTCTATGTGTATGTGTCCATGGGCATGCTCCAGGCTTTATTATGCACGCGTCCTTGGCTCTTGAATATATTCCTGTCATCCATTCAGCAGTTTTCACATTTGCACTCAAATGTGAAAAAAGTGTGCATATGTGTATGTGTCTGTGTTTGTATGAATCCAACACAATATTTTCTTTTAACTTTCTACTTCAGACCACCATTTTTCTTATAAACCTCTCTTCTTTTCACTTCTGAGCCTTACTCTTTTTCCAGTTTGACAGCTAGGAAGAAACACAGATGCACAGCTCACACCACACGCAAGTTAAGCTTAAACTGACTTCAAATGTCTTACAGACTGTTTCATGGTAGCTGTCTTGCTTTTGTAGTCATGACTATTAGACATGTCGAAATGTCTCGTCAGAAGTTCTGCTTGTAAATATAACTTGATACTTTTAAGCTTATTATCGCAAGTTTCCACCCTTATAAATTTAGGGTAGTACATTTAATTCGGCCCCTGCAAATTTGATTTTACAAGCTATGTGGCAAAGGATTCACACATTCACACAGTTGTGTGCGCACAGTCAAACAGTCTGCTGATGATTTGAGCATTGCCAGACATGACTGAACCTTTAACTTTGAGTAGTCAGTTTCCTCAGGCATTCTTCAAGGTTGCTACAAACAACACAGCTGCCTGGATATAGAAGGGAGCAGAATGAAGGAAAAAACCTGAGTAAATGAGTGGAGACACATAATGAATGCAGATGATTTCACACAGGGCAAGAGGGGTCACCGAATGGTTTGATGAGTATGAAAATGATGTGAATTATATGTTATGCCTTCATAGTTACCAGGTCGTAATGGGATAGTTTTAATAGATACATTGCACAACATGCTTCAACACCACCACCGTGTTGAAGAAAATATAAAGTATTTTCCGAGAAGCACTGAAGTAGTACTCGCAGTGCAGTGTATTAATACACAGTGTATTACCACACGTAATTTGGATCTAGATACCTTTAACAAATAGTTTCGTGATTTTCAATCTTACTTGCTATGGTTCCAGTTTGGGAAGTACATGTATATAAATACAATTAAATGTCCTTCTGGCTTACAAATAAGCTATAATAACAAAGTGTCTGCTGAAAAACTCCACCAGATCACACTGTCTAATGACATCATCACGTTTTTCAGTTCAGATTAAGTCCTGCTCCTTAAGAACTCCCCATATTCACAAAACCTGAGCAGATCAGCAATATACAGGCAGAAATATAGATAAGGAACAGGGATGTTTATTAGTAGGAGTACATGTACTCCCTAAACTAGAAACATAGGAAGTTCAAAATTAAAGTCAGCCTTTAAGTTGTCAACCACTATAACTTTCACTAGCTGAAGTTTCAATAGCTGAAACACTGAAAATAACAGCCCTTATCTGATGCATTCTGATGCCATTTTTAAAGGTTGGATTTGAATTTAGTTTTGTAGTTTTTTGAGCCAGAAAAAAAATGTGACCAGTATGTTATGTCAAATAATATAATCAGTTTTTAAACTGTTGACCCTTAACATTACCCCACATGGTTTGAGCGTGTGAGCATTTTGGCCATCCTGCTGAACTGTGTGACTCTGGGCATGTTCCAACCCTGTGGCCACACCCCCTTCTTCCTCCAGGTAAAGCACACACACTTGCACACACATGCATGCACACGGAATCTGAAATTACAAACTAATTATGTTCAGCTGTGAGACTTTATTATCAAGGGTCTGAAAAGTTTTTGCTTTAATTTTTCCCCACTTAATCAGTTTATGCTAATCCTCTGGATTTTGTACGTGTGTGTGTGTGTGTGTGTGTGTGTCTGCAGGCTCTGGATGATGGCATCTTTGTGTTTTTTGCCGGGGAAATGGTGGTGAAGATGGTTGCTCTAGGAATCATAGGTCAGAGTGGTTATCTAGGTGACACATGGAACAGATTGGACTTCTTTATTGTTATAGTTGGGTAAGTATTTGACAGACACACACACACCTGCATACACATGCACACGCATGAGCATCTGACATTAAATATGAGCCAAAAGTGTGTGGTGTGTGTATGAGTTTTGTGTTAAGCTCAGACACTTGTTTAATGCCAGTTAAATGTCAAGCGTGTGTGTGCACATGCCGACAGAAGTGTGTGTGTGTGTGAGAGAGAGAGAGAGAGAGAGGAAGAGACATCATTGCAGAATGACAATTGCATCATTTGGTCCTCTGAGACAAAGATCTCCGTGATTGGTAGCTAAAAGGCTATGTGTCCCACAGACAGTGCACTGCATTCTGGTGGCTTCCCAGTAGATTTTAGGAGTTTGCCAAGGTCAGGCCGATCTGGATGCCAGTGACACAACTCGTAGCTTTCCCTCTCTACAGAATGCTGGAGTACTCGCTTGATGGACACAACGTCAGCCTATCAGCTATCCGCACTGTTCGGGTTCTCCGCCCACTCCGAGCCATCAACAGAGTTCCCAGTGAGTTGTTCTACTCTACTACTACTACATACAGGACACTCAGAGTGCACTCTTCGCTCAAGCACACTGGATTTTAAATGAAACAGTCACTGTGACACCATAGTTATGACTTGAAGCTTAAATGTTTTTTAAAGTTTATTCACATCCAAATTGGGTGAGCAGTGTGTGGCTCTCCAGGCTTTAGGACACTGCAGCTGCAGGCCAGTGATTATAAAGGTTGACAACCAAGATCTAGTCACTGGGTGAACTATGACCTGCTTGACAGAAGTCGTTAACCCGACTGCAATTCAACTCATCATATGTTTGACTTGCAGAAGACTAGACTGAAGGCAAAATGTTCCTGAAACAAGCAAGAAGATGACTGCAGCAGAGGGCTGGCAGAGCATAAGCAGTAAAGATAGTAAATGTCTGCTGATGTCTGTGGGTCAGAGACCTCAAAGAGCCCCCAGATTGAAAAAAACATTACAATATGATGACTGCGCAAGACTTTTAAAATTTGTGTTAACTTGTCAATTTTAGTTTTCCCTGTAAGTTGGGGACTATGCACAAATCAGGCTACAGTTCCTGTGCTGTGCATCTGATGTGGAAACGCTTTCAGCTGAAAGTCGGCAACCTCATTAATCACAACTAAGACAATGAAAAATGTGTCAATGTCCTTGTACTGTCTGGCTGCACTCCAAATTCCACTTTGTTTCTTTAACTTCCCGGGCTGTGCAGCTATTAACAGCTGCAGCTCTCCATTTGATGGAAAACTGTAAACAACTTAGGACATAGTACAGAAAGTCAAGGAAATCATTGTGATGCTCGTGTCGCTCCTAACAGCTCAGTGAACAAACTGGCCTGCCAACATTTTTACTACACTCTGTGAGCCTGGCACAACCCAGGCTGACATCTTGTGTGTTTAAAACAGCTAAAAGACTAGAAACAGCAAGGAAGAAGATTTTGTTTCTGCACTTTTTAGGAGAGTGGAATGACGGCCAATTATCAAGGTTTTAACTCTAATTATTTTCCATTCAATTAATGGCACTGCTCTAGTTTTCTGCAGAATACATCATGAGATTTGTTCTGTCTGGCCAACACTTCCTCTGACTGACATTTAGTTAGTTAAGGCTTATACTTTCATGCAGATTTTTGCGCTTTTAAACGTCTTGTCTCTGTGTTTATGCTGTGTGTGTGTGTGTGTGTGTGTGTGTGTGTGTGTGTGTTTTGGTAGGTATGCGTATCCTAGTGACCCTCCTTCTGGACACACTTCCCATGCTGGGGAATGTGCTGGCGCTATGCTTCTTTGTTTTTTTCATCTTCGGCATCGTCGGCGTACAGCTCTGGGCAGGGCTACTGAGGAACCGCTGTTTCATGGGTGATGATATTAAGATGTGAGTTACTATAGTAACCAGAAGATGTCACAACATTGTGCGCTGTTCTCCTTACTCTGAACCCTGTGTCAAAAGTTTGTTTACAACTAATTTGGTTTTTCACCTAGCTATTATTTCTAAGATGGAATCAGTATCACAGATAAGCTGATCTGGTTTGTTCTCTAATCAGCTCAATCTGGGAGGAAGTAAATGTGTAAATGTGTTTCTTGGCAGAACCACCAGCATTAGAGATCACAAACCAAGGGATTAAGCAGGATAAGTGAATTTAGTCATTATTGAGGTGCCCTCTGTAGCTGCTTCAACATCAGCCTTTTGAGTTTCACTGTCCCTCCTGTTCTCATGATCCTTTTTGTCGTGCTCAGTCATCGTCTGACTTACCCCGTTACACCATCGCTGTCACTCCTACTTTTGCTCACATGTCTACAAACATGATCCTGTAAGATAAAATAACATCAAGATTACCTCCTGACCTCACGTCTGGTTATCTCTCCTTCTTAGATACTGACCAGTGACATGGTTTTGGTATTACTACATATGCAAAGGTGCTGGTGCATCACAACAACTTCTCTTGTATTGTGCTATTTGGAGGTGTCAGACACAAGTAATTAATAGTTTAAAAGGAGTGTATTGCGTGTTACTACTGTAATTAAATACTGCTATTAATATAACACTTTGTATGTTACTAAAAACAAAGCTACAAAGTGATTTTTAAAGGAAAACATACTGTAATTAGTCCAACAGGTACAGTTGATAAAATTCAGTAAAGTAAAAAAAACCTAGACCAAATCTATACATATAAAACATTGTTTAAAGCCTTTTAAAAAAGTACTAAGATTGATGAAGCAACATTATTGTTTTGATTGATTTTGATAGGGAGTCCGTGAACACAGGTGTTTCCTTTCCAGATACGGAAAGGAAATATCATGATTATTTGCTTCAATCACATTTGGTCAAATTAGCCTTAATCAGAACATATCTTCTAGATTTTATTTTCAGTTGCCAATTTGTTTTTTTCCGCTTCATAAACAACAAAGTGACCTTTCCTAATAAGAAGAGAGAGCACGCCTCCCCTGTGACCCCTCTCTACACCACTGATGATTGATTGCTTATCTCTCCACTGCAACCTCCCCTCTCTCTTTGCTTCTTTTCCCTTCATCTGTATTTCTTGCTCCATTTCCTCGTTTCCTCACCCTTGTGTATTTCATACTTTCTTTGGTTTGTTTCCAGAACAGAGACTTTTGTCCAGAGAAATTGTCGATAAATGATTTATTCTCCTAAAAAGGGTTTGGACTTTACCTGGCTTTACCTTTTGTAATAACAATGTATTATTTTGTGCCACTGAACTCTATAGTTGTCCAAAAAGAATTAAAAAATATCTTAATGAGCCACACTCTTGCAATGGGTGACAAGTTTCCTCAATTAAATCGAGACTGTAGTTAGTCTTAAATAAAACACTATGTAATATCCAGCTGAAAATAACACTATTTATTCCTGTTCGACTAATGACATAATGAAACTACTAGAGCTTTAACCAATCCATTATATATATTAATTAATATAGATAATAAAATAAACTAATGATTGTTCAACTTTTTTTTACACGTCTTATTTAGGAGATACAACATTTCCTTCCTGAGTGGCTACTATCGGCCAGATGGCACGGATGACCACCCATTCATCTGCTCGACAGAAAGAGAAAATGGGATGCTCCGGTGCTCTGATGTGCCTCGCCGTCGTGTAGGCAGGACGTCCTGCTTTCTGGCAGCTGAAGAGGCCCATCCAGACATGGGGCTTAGAGTAGATGAAGTATCATGTGTGAACTGGTATCAGTATTACAATGAGTGTCGGGCTGGGGAAATAAACCCACACAAAGGAGCTATTAACTTTGATAACATTGGATATGCATGGATAGCCATTTTTCAGGTAAACATTTGATAGATTTATATACAAAGTTACAGCCTTAATCAATGAATGATATGCACTCTGCACACCACACATTACTGTATTTTCTTAATTACTGTTGGTTTGTGTATGTGTGTTTCCATTCAGGTAATTACTCTTGAAGGTTGGGTAGACATCATGTACTATGTCATGGATGCACATTCTTTCTACAACTTCATCTACTTCATCTTCCTCATAATAGTGCGTATTCACACGCATGCACGAACGCATGCGCACAAACACAGCCACACACAGTCACACACACACACACTAACTAACTTACTAAATGCCTAATTAAATCCTAATTAACTGAAGTATAGCTTCAGTAGTAGTAGCTTCATTTCGTAAAGTAAATGTACAGGTATTGTCCACAATCCCCATATAGATGCGAAAACCAACAAAGGATCTCCCCTACTCACATTGCATCTCTCTTAGCTTATTCATCCATGCCATAGACTCCATTGTTGTCCAAAAAACGATTACAAACTAAAGACACATCAGCCAGACACACTGCTCCTCTGGGTGACCTGTTTCTCTTTTTCTTTAAATCTGAATGACATATTTTTAACAAACTTTTCCCTGATGAAATTCCCCATAATTCCACTGACCAGCATGATTCCGATCACTGCTGCATGTAGTAATACTAATTTGAAAGCATTTGGGTCATATTTGGTTAAAATTATGTTCTTGAAATATGAAGTTACATGTCACCCCGTGGAGCATTGTGTCTTGCTGATGTGTTTTTAATTATCTTTTGACAACAATGGATGCCTGATGCACATATGATTAAACTAATCCAGGCTGAAAGAAGCTGATCATGAGTAGAGAAGATTTTAGTTTTGGTGTCTATATAGGGATTGTGGAAAATGTGATTAATTTATGAAATTACCCTTTAGCTTCATACAGCCCTTTAAAGTTGTGTGGACCGGTCAAAATATCCTCACAACGATGGTTTCAAACTTAAACATAGGCTTATATACCAGTTACATACTTACACATACAAATATGCAAATCAAAAATTTTTTGACAGCTAGTGTGTCTTATATGTGTGTTTCCATGACCAGGTGGGCTCTTTCTTCATGATTAATCTGTGCTTGGTCGTCATAGCAACCCAGTTTTCAGAAACAAAGCAGAGAGAACATGCTTTAATGAAATCGGAGCAGCGCGCCCGCCAACTCCACCAATCAGCTTCCACGCTCGCCAGCGACAGTCAACCAGGAAGCTGCTATGAAGAGATCATCCGCTACCTGGCTCACCTTGGTCGCAAGGCGTGGAGACGACTGTCCCGCTTTTACACTCGGACACGCAAACACTTTCACTGTGTGTGCACATGCCAGAGAGACAGATGCGGTGGATCTGCCAGAGGGAGCGGAGTGGGAGACATGAATGGACTTGCCCATCGTCACTCAGGCCATGTCTCCAATGACCTATCACATCTTCATCAGCTTTATCATCGTCATCACCAACATCATCACCAGCATCGTCCTTCTCAGGCTGAGACAGCTGTCAGTAACGGAGGCAATGGTTTAAATTACCCTTTCATTACGCCTCTCTTCAGTCACCTGGATGCTAAGGGCCAGGCTCAGAAGAGGCTGGATTCCACTGAGACTGTCAACAGACAGGTGCAGGACCATGGTGAGTGTAATGGCTCTCAAGGTCAGGACTCTTACAGAAATACATGCACACATTTGGAAACCACAGTGTCAATTCTAGTCTATTTTAGCTACAGTAGCAGTGTTATTTTTGTTTACCCCAATTACAAAAAAAAATATTTTCTCACTTATGCTTAGTAGTATTCAGTAGTAAACACCAGAAGATCTTCTTTTGATTTATTGTACTAAAATTAGCATCAAACAAGCATTAACGCTTTATAAGTAATGTTGCAAAATTTATGCAAAGATTTCTATGGTGATTTATATATGCATGTAATAAACCATGTATAAATGCATGTATCCACACTCAGACAGACTAAAATTAAAGAGTATTGTAAGGATCAGATAAATGCTAAAATATCTTGTCGCCACAGTTTATGGCGCTCAATTCAAACTCATTGTTTAAGCACAAAGAGTCAAGTGTTGCCCGAAAATTTATCTAAAACATTTCTCTCTGACCTAATCTCCTATGTGTAGTGTAACATGCTTGATTCCCTGCAGGCTAAAAGAGAGATATCATGTGAATATTCATGAAAATAAGATGCTAAAGATCTTTTCAAAGTATTTTTTGTATTGCGGGTGGTAATGCCCATGATTGAAAACCTTTTCCCAAAAAATGTGTTATTGTTTTTCCTTTGCACGATTACCACATGGAGAGTCAAAGCATTATAAAAACAGCAGCATGCCGTTCCATAGACATTTTTACACTGCATAAAACAAACACCTTTTTTTGACTTAAGAAAATAGACAATGAAAAAAAGAAAATTCTTTCAGTTGTTTTTTTAGGTAGTTGATTTAATTTAAAAGGGTTTAAATTACTGCAATCATATAATAGTGGTGGACAAAAATATATGGTGAAAATCAAAGCAGCAGCATAATGATATCCTGACTTGAAATTCATAGTATGGGTCATGCTCCAAAAGCACAGCTTCCAGACTTCTCATACTGCAGGATTTTTATTAAAAGTCTATAGTCTCAAAGCTAAAGCTAAAATAACACTCCTGATATCATGATCAGGGGTTATTTCATCAGCTCCTCCAGTACAGAGGACATTATACAACTGTTTACACATGCTGAGTATTGATCCCCATGATATGTAAACTGACCTTGATGTGTAAAATTGCTTATGTAACAAGGAAGTACATCAAATTTATATACAATTCAGTAATGAACACTTTCCAAACACAAAACCCTGAATAGTTATTATTCCCCTCTGGATCAGTGTATTTTCTGTGTGCAGAGTAGTGTAATTTTTGCAAATCTGTCAGCTTTATGTTTCCTTGCAGCCCAAATATTGTATAGACACACACGTCACAGAATGACTAGATTGGATTTACTATATCAGTCTCCAAAGAAATATGAAATTGTTGTAATTGTGATGACAAGTGAACTGCTCACGGTAGATTAGTGTTTGTTGTTATGTCATTCCTCCCTAGCTGCTTGCTAATGAATTCCACAGAAATCTTCACTCTTGCTTCACTCTATACCCCTTCACCTAACACACACATACACACACACACACACACACACACACACATCCCTGTTCTAATAAAAGAACTCCCCCTCTGTACAAAAGCATCCCAACTACACAGCAGCTTCCATGTTATTGAATTCCTGTCACCCAGAAATGAAATGAAGGTGCTCTCCATTGCTGAGCAGAGAATATAATGAATGACAGAATGTCAGCTACAACATAGAGACTACTCAACCACTGTATCTACTTTGCCCTAGTGCATATATGATTTGTATTGCCCATGTCTACATCACCTCCTCCCTGTGTCTGTGCAGGTGGGTGCACTGTGCATCCTTCCTTACCGTTGCCGGGTGAAGTCCCAGGAGAGTCTTCAGTATGTCCGTATTGCACCTACTACAACCAACTTTGTGACAACGAAAATGTTAATGAGCAGCCTGATGACCAGCAGCTAGGGTATGGCAGCTCATGCCATGGCAATAGCCCGTGTCACACTAACAGCCCATGCCACTGTAGCAGCCCCCGCCGCAATGATGCACAGGTGTCTGAGCCAAAGAAAAGTCTGTTTGAGCGCTGCTGGGCGGGACTGCGAAGTAAACTGGAGCTCATTGTTGGCAGCAGATACTTCAACAGAGGAATCATGATTGCAATCCTTATTAACACACTATCAATGGGCATAGAGTACCATGAACAGGTATGTGTGTGTGTGTTAGTGTACAGTGCTGCATGCTTGTGTGTGTACGTGCTTGTCACAGATTGGTTGCAAATACAGTTTGATTGAAAGTGGATGTGTTAATAATTGTGTGTGGTGGAGGCAGTAAACTTACCCCCCAATCAACACTTACATCATCAAGCATATGCGATCACAAAGTGTGTGTGTGTGTGTGTGTGTGTGTGTGTGTGTTTGTGGGTGTGGGACTGAGTGTGGGTGTGTGCACGCATGTATCAGGAGATGGAGAAACTCATAAGACCTGAAGTGTTAATTAAAGCGTGACCCTGGGACTAGAGAGAGCGAGGGGTGTAGAGATGTAGCAGAGCAAGGGAAGTGAGTGAGAGTGAACGGAGGAGGAGAACAGATATGACATTGTGATTGGCTGAAAGGCAGGGACAGACTGGAAGACGAAGGAAGATTGCGTGTGGCCCATTTCCTGAACAATATGATAGATCTGGCTGGCCTAAACGTCTTGAATAACTAATGTAAAAGAATAGGGCCAGGCTTATTTTAGCCCTTTTAGTATCAACTAACCCATTGAAGAGATGAAAACGAACAATGAAATACAAATATATATACATATAAAACAACATTTAAATGTGTACCCAGAGTCTGAAGTAGCTTTTTTCTCTAGGCATAGAAATGTTTTGTCATGCAAAAACTGTTAAATACAATACAAACCATGACGTTTCATTCAACATTCTCTCATTTCAGTGAACATGATGAGTGCAGTTTTAAATTGAAACACCTCTGAGACTTGTTTTTGGATCTCTGGAGAGTATCTCTGAGTGAGGCAGATGTCACTGAGCATGCTCAGAGGCACCGCTCCTTGTTTACTTAGCATTGATGGTTTTAAGCTGCAAGGAATAAACCACAGTGGCTGTGTTCCCTCTAATAAAGACACCTCACCTACTGCCACTGTACAGCTTTTCATGTCTCTTTAATACCATGGTTTTTGTTCAACAGCAGTTGTGTGGCACAGAAACATAGATTTAGACTTAAAGATAACAAGTGTACATCTTAATCGGATTTGTTGATAAAAAATATTCCACATATTTTTTAGACAATGCGATGTCCACTCTAGGGCTGTATTTTAACAGATAACAATAGCAATTTACTTTACTCTAAATCTTTTTATTTGCTTCTCTTCACCCGAACAGAATGTGACAAAATACAAAACAGACAATGAAGTATTGGTAAACCATCTAATAAGGAAAATATTTAATCAATTGAATGTTCTTTATATGGGTTATGAACAAACAAATACACTGGTGCCCACAATAATATGCTGCACAGACCTCCATAATATCTATATAATAGAAATACACATAGTTCTATTTGGGATTGGGACAGCATTGGGACAATGCTGCAGAGTTTCATAAAAGCGATCTCAACACCAATCCACAGCATTAGAAAATCCATTGTATTTTACAGCTGAGGTCTCTGGGACCTCATGCAGAAGTTTTTCTGTTGCGGATTTCTAAACCGTGCCAATAGTCCAAAAGCTTGTTTAGAAGGAGTTCCCCTAAAAACATCATCAATGTGAAACAATAAGTATGTTTTCAAGCTGTTTGCTCTTTTAAAACAGTGGTTTTCAAACATTTTCTGTAATTCCTCTCTTTGTAATCAGAAAACATTTCAAGCTTTAAACTCATTTATTGATCATAAATCAGTATAAATACAGGCATGACTGGCATGTTTAATTGATGGTCATTACTAGTTTAGCACTTAGTCTAGGACAGTCTGTTTTTTCACATTCACTTAAAACTACAGTATGTACTGTATCTTATAACAAATATTTTGTTATTAAAATATGACACAAAACACATTGATTGACATTACACAGAAAATATAATAAAGACAAATAACTGAAGGGCTGTTCTTCCTGCAATGTCTTATCTAAAGTATATGTGTGGCACATACCTTGTAGCCTTATATTTAACAGATCAAACTGCCTGAGTAAGTCTATTTCCTAAAATGTTGAATTATGGCTTTAAAATGTTTTGTGCTACGAATAAATCTTAATAACATTTATCTTAATAACCTTACTAACAAATGAGCTTGTTTCACATCCGATCAACTCAAATTTATATCTGCGTTAGACTGTTTACCTTTTAAAACGTCCACACCAATAAACCACAGAAGAAATGGTATATTATTTCTGGTTCAGCTCTGCATTGTTTATATTAAACAGATCATAGGAATTTTGGCTTTGTCACGGAACAAGCAGAGAACAGACAAATAAATAATGGAACAAACAAATAAACATCTTTATTAGTCTGACTGCTTTTAAAAGTGAAATGCAACATCGAGCTAGTGGTCTCAAAGGTATTCACTTTGGAGGCCGACTTTGGAAAAGATCTGGTTTGGGGAAAGAAAACTTCCATTTCAGTCTGGACAGATCCAGATTTACCTGGCCTAATGTAGACATGGTTTAAATGTGGTCCAAATGATCCTTTCAGGCTAATGTGACCCTCCTGCAATGACACCACAGACTGAGGAAGGACTCGCCATTCACTTACAGAGCCACCACTTAAGTAATGTCAGTAACATTAATCAGTGCATTCACCTATTCTACCCACAAGGATTGTGGGTAAAGACACCCCTGCTCTCACATTGTGGGCTGCTCATCTTTTTATATTTAACACTGTCTCCACACAGACTCACAGTATAGCCTTTTAGAAACTCTTAGCATTTTCAGTCTAGAGTTTTCCTCTCTAAGAGTCTGTCTGAGTTTATTTGTTCATCTTTCTCTGTGCCTGTCCATCTCTGCACATCAATCTCTACCTCCTTTTTCTAACAACAAACATTCTTCAGCCGCAGGAGCTGACAGACATTTTGGAGATCAGTAACATGGTGTTCACGAGTCTCTTCGGTCTCGAGATGCTGCTGAAGCTTCTGGCTCTGGGGCTCTTTGGCTACATCAAGAACCCTTACAATGGCTTTGACAGCATCATTGTCATCATCAGGTGGGGCTGTCGGGGAATCTGTGTACGCAGGTTTACCCCGCTATATGAATTATTTCAATAAATATTCCTATTTTCACTGGGAAATCCTCATTGTGAGTCAGCACTGCAGCTTCAGCTCACAAACTGTCATTAGGGGCTTTTTGACTGCAGAAGCTTTTGTGAGCCGATACTGAATTTCGCCCTTTTGGTTCAGGTTCAGATTTGTTTCCACTGCCCTCAGGCTGCACCTCTCAGGAGAGAGCACTAAAACAAGTTTTAGAAACTTACAGGTCAAGGTGCTTGTGGGAACTATCATCAGTGAAAGATATTGTAACGGGGAGCAGAGCAGCTGGGTGACGGGAAAGTTGAAGAAAGCTGAATTTTATGCAGATACTTTATCAGCAGGGCTAGAGCCAATTGAAACCATTTTATTTCAGCAGAAACAGAAGGTGTACTACCCAATGTCAAGACATTCTTATCTAAAAAGCGGAAAGAGAGATCGTTGTGCAGTCAAAGACATGATATATTATAGTTACTTCAGTTATGTTAGCAGGTTCCACAAAAACTGTTTTAATAAATAGTAAAAATAATCTTGATTTGTATGCAACAACACGTTGTTAAGTTAATGTAACTGAACTTGAATAATAAAAAGTGACCTCATGAAGTTATGTTCAATTAACTTGGCGGCATTATGTTCAGAGTCCTTTAGGGATGTTGCATTAACCTGACACGGTTAGGTTCATATTAATGAACACCAGCTAGCTGTATTAATGATGTTGGAGTTTGTTTATTGTAGGAAAGTTAGGCTTACTTTGTTTAAGCCAGTGGGTTAAATAAATACAACTCAAGTCCCTTCACCTGACTTTTAATAAAAAGTTTTATTCAGAACAGATGCATAATTTGGCATATATTATATTTTTGTCATATCCCATATTTAAAGTTACCAGGAAGGTAAACATAACTTCAAACCAAGAAAAAAAAAGTAACTAACCTATAGTAGGTGTATAAAAGCGTGTTGGGACACTCTTTACATGGTCCAAGGCCTTTAGTGCGTAAAAAAGTGAGTTATGTTGGTTTAAATTAGCTTATATTAATTCAATTAAACTGTCTTATTTTTGTCACTAAAATTAAAATTATTTCATAGTTTCACCACAAAACCACCATGTATTGAACACAACATCCATAGTTCATTCTTCTGAGTGTGGTTTCACAATTGTTTTGCCATTTTTAGTGCATTTAACGTGTAAATTAGTGCAACAGAATAAAACCAGAGCATGTAAATAACATCTACAACAACAAACAACATCAGATCAGATACATGCAAGTACTATGTAGTCGTATGTGTGAACACCCAGTAAGAGTTGTCTCATTATGGCTTTAAAATAATAAGAGACAAGAGACATAATTAAACTGAGGGAAAAAGCAAACTAGACCTGACCACTTTTACCCTGCAGTTTCAGGTTGTAGAACACTCCAGGAACCTCCAGGTTATGGTTGACTTAATTTCCTGCAGTTGAAAAACCCCAACAGTGATGCTGTTTGTGGCAGGGGAAGCCCCTTAAGTTCCACTCTTAGTCCAGGTGGCCTGTGTTTACTCCTTTATGTAGTACTGCAAGCTAAATTATGTATCTGAGCTTTAAGGCTTTGCTTGTTTACTGTTCCCCTGCACTGTTTTTCATTGGCTGGTTTTCCCAATTCCTCATTTTTACAAGCCACATATCACAAGAATTTAGCCCTTTCCTTACTTGGCGGGGAGGCTTTTGTGGGTGCTGACTTCTAAAGAGTTGCCGTTAAGTAGATTTTTATTTCTTGGTTACTTTAATGCAAATTTAACCTTCTAATGTTCTCGTCATCTTTGTGTGTTTTAGCGTGTGGGAGATTGTGGGGGAGGCTGAAGGTGGCTTGTCTGTGCTGCGCACTTTCCGCCTGCTGAGAGTTTTGAAGCTGGTCCGGTTCCTTCCTGCTCTGAGGAGGCAGCTGGTGGTGCTGATGAAGACCATGGACAATGTGGCTACATTCTGCATGTTGCTCATGCTCTTTATATTTATATTCAGGTACAGAATAATATTTGTCTCTCTAAAGGAAATGCTGCAGGCTGAGACTCACTATCCAAAATATTGCTCAGCTTCAGTCATTCCTCCGGGAAATCATAATCACCACCACTGACCTTTTCTTACTCTGCCACAGGACATATTAGTACATTTATCATTACCTTATCATTACAAATACAAATATTCACACAGGCAGCATTTCTGCATCTTGTTGCAGACTATTCAAAAGTGTCAAGTAATGCAGGTGGGATATTTTCTCATTGTGTGTGTGTGTGTATGTATATGTGTGTGTGTGTGTGTGTGTGTTTGTGTATTGCAGTATCTTGGGAATGCATCTATTTGGCTGTAAGTTTGGTTTGCGACAAGACAGTGGCGACACTTTACCGGACAGAAAAAACTTTGACTCTCTGCTCTGGGCGACCGTCACCGTTTTTCAGGTTAGACAATCATGCAAATACAATCATACAAATATGCATCAGCACACAAGTACATGAACAACACTTAATTTAGATTATTAGTCCCAGTGATAACTGTAAATGTAATATTAAAATAAATTGCTGCCGTTGCTGTCAGCAGCAGCAGAACCGCCGATCTACTCCATTATTTCATTTGCTTCAATTTGGAAGCACTCGTGTTCAATTTTTTTTCAACAAAATATAAAACCTCTCCTCATGGGCAGGTAAACTATGCTTCGTGTGCAGAGGGGAAGGAAGTGCAATGAAACGCGCACTCCACAGGAGCTCATTTAACACTGATGAGCATCATTACAGTTCAACAATGAGAAGTTCAAGGAGTAACCCTCACTTATTTTTAATAAATTCTTATTCTTGGTATGTTCAGAACAGCTACTAGCAATATAGCATTTGTGCATTTGTTGTCCACTTTGCATTTGCATATTTTATTTTCATTTCTTTTAGTTGTTTATTCATATATATATAAATATGTTTGACTACTACAGTGCCACCTGTCTCTTTACGTCTCTTCTCATATGCAGATCCTCACCCAGGAGGACTGGAACGCAGTGCTGTACAACGGGATGGCCTCCACTTCGCCGCTGGCTGCCCTTTATTTTGTAGCCCTCATGACCTTTGGCAACTACGTCCTCTTCAACTTGCTTGTAGCCATTTTGGTTGAGGGCTTTCAGGCTGAAGTAAGGGCAAACAGGCAACTTTATTTGAGCTACTTAGAGATGAGGCGTAGGAAACTAGACTAATTGAGCTCTGTTGTGCTGATGATACCAAAGCTGCCTACAAGAGAATAATCTCCACCATCGAGCCTGTGTGGTTTCTCCCCTCTCGCTTTTTCTCTTTCTTACTCACTCCTCTATCTCTCTTTCTATCCTCTTTTCTCTCTATCTTTCTTTCTCGCTGAAACACACACACACACACACCCATCCACACAAGGAGAATACTCTCCAGGGTAGGGATGTGTTTGATATTGCCTGCCATTCACAGCTGGTGAGCTTTTGTTGTTTAGTTTTCATCTTTTATCTCCAGCATCAGAGAGCACTTGTTCTCTCTCTCTTTCTGTCTCTCACCATCACACATACACACACACATAAAGATAACCCTTTGCCAAAGCCGTCTGCCTCCATCTTTCTGGCGTGAATTTTAATTAAATTCAGTAAAGCTTTATTGGCGTGACTACAGGAGATCACTGCCAAAGCCATGCACATAACTCAACTAGAGAACACTGGAGATCCCCTACTCCCGGCTGCCTCCCACTCTTTGTCTCTTAGTCTTCCCTTCTTGACTTGCTCATATTTTTACAACAGTCAACACATAATGAGAAGGTGATGATGATGATGATGATAATTATGATGATTGTGTTGGTGATATTGGTGCTGTGTGTATGTGTGTCTTGTTTTAGGGTGATGCCAATAGATCTGAGGCTGATGACGAGGGACAATCACTTTCCTATGAGGACGAAGAGAAGTTAAGAGAGTTATATGCTGCAGGTACAAACTTTTAGATTTAGATGAACCTATAATAACCTTACAAAGGCCTTATTGTGCATAATTTTGAGTTTATATTTTATTTGAATGATTTACCACCTGCTAGTGGGATGAGCAGAGAAATTAACCATATATGTAATACAAAAGCAGGTGTGTATGGAGGTCCAGGACAGTCAGGAACATTTTGGGACAGGGCCAGCGAAAGTCCCTGGGAGCTGCCGGAAAACCTTGGGAGACTCTTGTGACAGAATTGACAAAGTAGACAGACATATGTTCAGCTGCCATTTTGGAACTTCGAAACAATTGTTTAATGTGGAAAAAAAAAATGTGATTGATCTACTGTATTATATGTGGTTTTATGTCACATATAATTTTCTTGTTTAGAGGTCATAATGTCAAGCATTATTAAATATTTAAAAAAAAAATTCTGTGGATTTGATACTTTACTAATATGATGTTTCATTCTTCTGCCTAAAGTCAAATTAAAACAGCTGCAGAAGATCATTCTTTATTATATTTATTGCTTTATTCAGCAATTTTAACCTGGGCTCCAAAAATTATTGGTATCTATTTTTTGAAATTCTACAGTATTTTTAAATTATGCAATTATATAAAGTGCACTTCAGGTCAACAAACTCCCCCAAAAATCATATCATATTTTTTGTTCATAACAATACATATTATCAATATAATAAAGAAAAAGTATCCTTTATATAAAAAATATGTGTCTGGGTGTGTGTATGTGTGTGTGTGTATGCGTGTGTGCAGAGCTCAAGATCCAGGGAATGATCCTGAGCCCCAATGGTCTCCTGAACCCAAAAGCTTCCATGCCTCATCTCACTCCTCCACCTCTGCCGGTCATCACACACACCGCAGCCACACCCACTGTAAACTCCAGCCAATCACGTCGGGCCAGTGGCGCTTCCATGGACATGAACATTCTCGAGCAGAGGTCACAGGTGAGCTCAGGACTCATTGTTTTACCTAACTTACCACCACATTTACCACAAATAACCAACTTGATTTACCGATGGGGAAAAACAACTTATTTAAATGCATAAGAAAGGAGATAAATTAAGGCTTGACTGTTTAAATGTTCAAATGTGATTACTTTCTAGATTCTTACACTGGGGATTCCTGATTGTTTTCCAATTTAAAAGAATAACAACAAAGTTGTGTAATATCTGATACTGACATCTTTATGACGTTTTGTTTAGGGAACCTTGATTTATCTTTGTTTACGTTCAGGGTTTCTTAACAAAGCACACAAAAAAGCATTTGCAGAGATTTAAAGAATTTGAAATCAGACCGTTGTTTCATTGGTAAGCAGCAGAGGTCACTGGTGAGGGCTAGGGTAAGATTCAGGTTAGCTTAAGTGCCATAAAACACAACTCCTCATGGTGAGGGTGATGTTTTCAGGCTCTGCTTCTAACCATGCTTCCTTCAGCTGTTAAATATATTTTACTGGTATATTGCTTGTTCTTTTGGCATCTTGCTGCCACCATTTGTTGATTAGTTGAGTCATATAGCCCTTGTTTTATTAACAGACATGCCTTATATTTTAGGCATGCACCAGCTAAAGAGTTAATATTCAACTTTGTGAGATCTTCATTGTTAGTAGTAACTGAGTCATGACCCAGGAACTCAAGCTGAATCCAGCTAATGCACTGTAAAGTACTCTACAGCGTAACTGTTTTATTGCTTTGTGTTGGTGGATGAACATGTCAAGAAGCAAAGCTCACATCCAAGCAAATATTCCATTGATCACATGGTGTGAGAAAATGTGTTTTTTGAGGCGTAACAGAGAGTGTAACCTGTGCAGTGCAGGGAAAATGTTCATGCATTGCTGCTCTTATTCACTGTCTGTTCATTGGTGGTACATCACACTGCTCAGTGTTGATAATGTCTCTGTAATAGGGTGTGTTTGGATCAAGAACGTCCATCCATTTTGGTTAGATATCATTTTTTGAATATGAATTAATGCACTCTGGGTTTAGATTTTCCACAGGTCTGTCTTACTTTTCTTTACCACTACATGATTCTGGTTAAAATGGAAATCATATTTGTTTTCTAGCCACAACTGAGATTATGTTTTCTCCCAAAGTTCTTGGGCACATCTAAGCCTGTCTTCTGTTGCTCTTTTAACGCTCCAGTTATGTATGATTGTGAGAATGAATGTGGTTGTACTGCTTTGCTTGCAGAAAAAAAGTAGAGACTTTTGAATGAAATTACATTCTTTAAATCGGGGTTTCATACAGCAGTACATGGGACATGGTTTTTGGTAGTACAAAAAGGATTGTTGTTAGATTTGAGGCTTTCTATAAAATTCTCGGTCTTGGCAACTCCTCTTTACTTTTATTGTTACTAAAATGCTTTTTCCTGACACTGCATTGTACTGTCCTGCCCTGCTCCAGTGCACAGTGTGTCACATATAACGTTAAAATGGTGACATATCTTAAGAAGAAATTAGTAGAATTTATTTTAATGGGATCCGTGTACAGCCTCTGCAGAATTACTGTTTAAAAAAATAACATTGTATTTTAACTCTAATGTTTATACAGGTTGGGTAGAGCCTGAGAATTTAATAGGGAAGACTAACCCGATGCTGAAGACACACTCTACAGACTTTTGTGTTATTTTCAATTATGAAATGAGAAAGATCAGGAATCAAACTAGGCAGTAATGTTTTTTGAAGTTGTCTTCACAGTGTCATTGGGACAATGGGCCGGAGAGCCGCCGCTCTAGTTGGACCAGCATTGGACGGGCCCCCAGCCTCCACAGAAAGAGCCAGTCGGGAGAGATGGAGTCCCTGCTGTCTGACACACATACAAGCACCGATCACAGTAGCAGAGATCAGTCTCTGGACCAGCTGGAGTACCTGCAAGTGCCCATGCTTCACGACTGCAATGGCACCACTTTTCACCTCTCCGACCACTACAATGATGACACTTTTGTGACAGCACATTACCACGGTGACCAGGAAGAGGAAGAAGTTGAGGAGGTGCATTTGGTTTATTTGCTTATGTGATGACAAACACATACAGTGAATTTCTGACTGGCTAATGTTGAAGACACAAGAAAAAAGGCTAGGATGGTGGCTTCTATTACTTTATTTAACATACAGTTTACATGTTTACTTACACTGTTTAAAAAGAAACATAACCTTTTTTTCCTCACTGTCTGACATTATATCAGGCTAATCTTTTCCTCTTTTAGGTCAGTTAGAATTTAAAAAAATATTTCTATTTGCTAAATGTCTGAATAATGAGAGTGAGAATTTCTTAGAGATATTTTATTGCTTTCTTCAAGGTCAAAAGTTTACATACACTAAAATGCCTTTAAACAATTTGGAAATGCCCAGTAGAGGATGTCATGGCTTTGGAAGCTTCTGATTGGAGGCACACCCGTGGATGTATTTTTATTGCACACCTTAAATGCACTGCTTCCTTTTGTGATATCAGGAAGAGAATTTTGGTTCTGAATTCTGGAGAAGTCTGGTTCAACCTTGGGTACAATGCCCAGATGCCGGAAGGTGCCACATTCATCTGTTGAAACTATTACATGCAAATCTAAACACCATGCTAATGTCCAGCCATCATACCGCTCAGGATGGAGACGGGTTCTGTGTCCCAGACATGAACGTGCTTTGGTGTGAAATGTGCATTTCAACCCCGGAATAAAAGCAAAACAACTTGTGAAGATGCTGGGTGAAGCTGGTAAGAGAGTGTCATTATCCACAGTGAAACAAGTCTTGTACCGACATGGGCTGAAAGGCCACTCAGCAAGGAAGAAGCCATTACTCCAAGAAAAGCCAGATTACAGTTTGCAAATACACAAAGGGACAAACATTAATTTTTGAGACTTGTCCTGTGGTCTGATGAAACTAAAATTGAACTGTTTGGCCATAATGACCATCATTACATTTGGAGGAAAAAGGGGGAAGCTTGCAAGCCTGGGAACACCAGCTCTGAAGTATGGGGGTGGCAGTATCATGTTTTAGGGGTGTTTTGCAGCCGGAGAGACTGGTGCACTTTACAAAATAAATGGCATCGTGAGGAAATAACATTATGTAGAAATATTGAAGCATCATCTCAAGACATCAGCCAGGAAGTTGAGGCTTTAGCGCAATTAGATCTTCCAAATGGACAATGACCCTAAGCATACTGCGAAATTAAGTACATAGTCTCTTCAGGACAATGAACTCAATGTTTTGGAGTGGCCATCACAAAGCCCGGCTCTTTTTGTGGGCAGAGCTGGAAAGACGTGTGTGAGCAAGGGGACCTTCAAACCATACTCATTTACACCAGTTCTGTAAAGAGGAATGGGCAAAAATTTCAGCAAACTATTGTGAGAAGCTTGTGGAACGATATCCAAAATGTTTGACCCAAGTCATACAGTTCAAAGGCAATGCCACCAAATACTAAGGAAGTGTATGTAAACTTCTGATGTTGAAGAAAGTAATAAAAAAAATCTCTCTCTCATTATTTTGGCATTTAGCAAATACAAATAATTTAAAAAATTCTAACTGACCTAAAACAGAAAAGGTTTAGTCTGATTTAATGTCAGACAGTAAGAAAAAAAGTTATGTGTCTCTTCATACAGTGTCTGTAAACATCTGATTTCAACTGTATATTAATAAATAAAGCAAAGAGGTTATTTCGACGAGTTAATTAGAAAAACAGCTGATAATTATCTCGCTAAGGCAGTCATTCTAACCTTAGTGACCTCAGACATTTCTGTTGCTTTAGAAATATTTAATTAGCTGAGTTTAAATTATGAGCACGGTGGAGGGAAAATTGGAGACAAAACATTGTGCTGCTCACATACAGATTCATAAGATAAGTTATTTACACACATGAACTCACACAATAAGCTAAAAATGTATAACTTGAGTGATATTTCAGTTCAGTGTGTAGAATCATGTGTAGTGTGCTCACACTGTTGTTTTTAAATGTGTTTGTTCTTTGCAGAGTTTATGTAAGAAGCTGAAGAAGATTCTGGAGCCATATGAGCCACAGTGGTGCCTGGAGCATGAAGAGTGGTCCCTCTATCTGTTCTCTCCACAAAACAGGTACACACACAAACACACACACACGTACACACTCACAGAGCTCCTGATATTCCCCTGTGTAGCTTCGAGGTTGCTCGAATTACAGCATGTGTGAAAACTCACAGTTAAGGTGTGAAGGTTGAAGTTAAAACTTAGTAACACAATTTTCACTTTTATCAATTAAACCTGGACGTGTGTAGAGACTCAGATTACGTTGAATCAAATAAGGAGTAGAGGAGTGGCTGCTGGTTATCTTCACCTCTCCTCTTGTCTCTCTTCAGGCTCAGGATGTGGTGCCAGAAGGTCATAGGTCATAAGATGTTTGATCACATTGTCCTCCTCTTCATCTTCCTTAATTGCATCACTATTGCTCTGGAGAGACCTGACATACAGCCCCACAGCATGGTAGCACACAAACTCACACACTCACATGCATTTACTCTGTACTTGTGTGGACCCTTATTAGCTTAATGCCTTGTCTAGCAGCATAGTAATTCCCACCTTTAACCTAAAGCTAATAGTCCTCATAAATATGGAGGTAGCAGATCTCACACTCACAAACAAGTTGTTGTTTACAGCACTGTTCATTTTAGCTGATATAACAAAAGTGTGGAAGTCATTACAAGTGCATGTGCTGTTCCCAGTATGTTTTTATGATGTGGCTTCTACAATCATAATGGAGTTTCTTCACCTAATTATGTAACACATTACCATAGGTTGAGTTCAAAATCAAGGGTAAAGCTACTGGGACATGAAACTGACGAATGTGTTTTTCTATGTGCGTCTGTGCACACTCACGTGTGTGTGTGTGTGTGTGTGTGTGTGTGTGTGTGGGTGTGTGTGTGTGACAGGAGCGGGTGTTCCTCAGTGTGTCTAATTACATCTTCACTGTGATCTTCGTGGGCGAAATGATGATTAAGGTAACCATAACAGCACACGTTTTCTGAACAAGCACTTCAATCCAAAGTCATTTTCTCATTTTACTTACAAAAGGTGATTTTCTTCCTGTGAGGAGATCAGAATTGCTTTCGGTCTGATTTGTTATTTTTTTCTCAAATTATTGTATTTTTCAGTAATTTTGTGGATCTGTGTGTTTCTGCATGTGTGTCTGTGCTTGATAAGGTGGTAGCTATGGGCCTGTACTTTGGAAATGGTGTGTACCTGCAGAGCAGCTGGAATATATTAGACGGGCTGCTGGTGTTTGTGTCACTGGTGGACATCCTGGTCTCCATCGCATCAGCAGGTGGTAATCGAATCTTTGGCATCCTGCGTGTGCTTCGCCTGCTCCGCACATTGCGACCTCTCAGGTAGGTACAGTACATTAGTGATTTTCTCCTAAATTTACGTCTTGTTATTATCTGGTGTTTAACCTGCATTTCTGATTGTGTTGCAGGGTGATAAGTCGAGCTCCAGGTCTAAAACTGGTGGTGGAGACTCTGATCACATCTCTAAGGCCCATTGGGAATATTGTTCTCATCTGCTGTGCTTTTTTCATTGTGTTTGGAATATTAGGAGTTCAGGTAATTGTTTATACTGACTGTTCATCGACTGAATATAAAGCCTTTTTTTAACATGTACCTTATTTTCACACAGTTTTATGTCCCTAAACATCCAAAGCTTGTTGTGTTTTCTGCTCGTAGAAGACACTGATCACCAGGGTTTAAAAAAAAAAAAAAAAAAAATGAGGCAGAGCTCAGAAAATGCTTTAGGTAATAAAAAGTCAGGAGAAAAATTGGGAGGAAATGGAAATGAGCTGCTGATTATGCGCCAGCATCCCTGGAAGTAATTAAAAAAACAATGGTACAACTACAGGGGGGTTGTGCTGAGAATGTAGTTTTAAAATCCAACTTTCAACTAGATTTTTATATTATTATTAGCAATAATTAATTCATTATATTATTTATTCATTTTAGGCAACCTTCATCCTAGTTTTTAAAAATTCAAAGCAAAGTGATACCTACAAAGTAAAGCCCCATTTGAAACAAATTAGAAAGGCCTTAATCCTGTGGTTTGGGACTCTACGTGTTGTCTACATCGGGGCTCATATATGATAACAGTATAAGCAATAAAATGAAACAGAAAGATATGCTCATATGACAAATGTGACAAAAAAGCCCCCTAAAAGTCCTTTAAACGTAAAATTTGGTTAAACTTTCAGAGTCAAAAAGAAGAGTCTGCTGAATGCACATCATAATCTAACTGCCTGTCCTGGAAAAATAATAGGTCACCACACACTATGATTTTGTAACTCATTAATATATTCAACTTTTTTTTTGTCAAAAGGCTATATTGAATATGCTTATTGTTGGGAAGCACTTTGTTGTTTTCAGCATTTCTTTATGGTGGTTTTTACAAAAGCCATTAAATGTACAGTAACAGCCTTCTCATAGCTCTCCTCCTTTTTGATGCTGGCTCCCATTTCTGCAAATCCTTCTGGTATATTCAGATTTAATGCTTACACAGGAAATTATGCTTGATGAGTGCTGAGGCTAATATTAACAAACAGGCATATATTTCTCAGAAATGCACTGCCACTGGCTTATGCTGTAATAAGAACAGTCCATGCTGGAGTGTTTCTGTGCTTGTAGGCACTGGATGAGTAATTTACTGTACATAAATACAACAAACCTTTATCTGCTTTATGAAGCTTTGTTTACATTATGTTGATGTTAGTGTTTTATCTGAATGCACACATCTGTCTGTGGATCCAGCTGTTTAAAGGCAAATTCTTCCACTGTGAGGGGCTTGACGTGAGTAACATAACCAATAAAACGCAGTGCCGGGAAGCTGGATACCGCTGGGTGCGACGGAAGTACAACTTTGACAACCTGGGACAGGTTTGTGACAGACTTTCTTGCACTCACACATCCAAGCATCACTTCCTGCTGTTACAAACTGATTGGTAGCAGGGCGGTGATTTATGTGTGTCTCACTCTCCCAGGCGCTGATGTCACTGTTTGTGCTGTCATGTAAAGACGGTTGGGTGAGCATCATGTATGACGGCCTGGATGCTGTTGGGGTGAACCAGCAGGTGAAAGCACACGTGCATAAGAGGGTGTGGGTAGTAAAAAATGAGCGTCGGGGAGACATATAGACTGTATGTGCAGTGCGTATCATATTTGACTGTGTTTTAGTTCTGTTTTGTGTAAGTCTGAGGCACCTTTTGATCATTGTTGTTGTTTCAAGCAGAAAGGGGAAATATTTCAGGAGAGAAGGGAGGTGTGAGGAAAGAAAAAAGGCTGATGGATAAATAGATGTGAGTTGGCAGTGTTGGCAGTTTCGCTGCTGACTCAGGTCTTACATTGTCTTTTTGTTTATACTCTCTCCACCTCACTCTGTGTCGTCATTCTTTGGTCCTCCTCTGTTTTGTTTGTGTCCCCATGCTGCCTCCTCTCTTCTCCTCTTCCATTGTCTCCCTTTTGTCTCTTACTGCAGCCAATAAGAAACAACAATCCATGGATGCTGCTGTTCTTCATCTCTTTCCTCCTCATCGTCAGCTTCTTTGTGCTCAACATGTTTGTGGGCGTGGTGGTGGAAAACTTTCATAAGTGTCGCCAGCAGCAGGAGGAGGAGGAGGCACGGATGAGGGAGGAGAAACGTCAGAGACGGTTGGAGAAGAGGAGGAGAAGTAAGAAAGCCCTAGGGGGGAGGGATGGGGAGTGGGGGGGCATAAGTATGTGGACACCTGAACAACGCATGTTACTGTCGCACCTGCAATTCCCAAATGGTTGGCATTAATCTACTGCTATGCTCCCTTCTCCACACTCTTGTGTAAAAGCTTTCCAGCAAATTATGGACCCTGGCTGCAGGAATTTGCCCCCATTTGTCCACGAGAGCAGAATTTTCAGTGTCTAATTAGTTCTGGCTACACTACGGCTGCCTGAGGTGATCTACTGCCTTTCCAGTCGGAGCGTCAATGTCCACTCTATCCGTGTCTACTTGCAGCTTATGTGTGGCTCTTTTCTCTGCTTTGCTATCTTTTCGCGTCAACTCTATTTTTAGCTTGAGTGGTTCACATCTCTGAAGCGTGAAATTCACGTTTAAATGTGCATAAATAACTATATTTTATGGAAAATGACATTGACATTGATATGGAATGATGCCTTCAGTAGTATTGACTTTGTCTTTACCAATATATTAGTTCATGTTGCTAGCAAATGAAAGAACTGTGTTTTACCCTTTGCTGGCGTAATGGTGTAAGAAAAAATGGCCGATAAACAATGTGAAAAAAAGAACCAATAGCCTTTACTGGACACTAGAAATGTGATTGAGATCTGCCAGATTTATGACACAACTGGACTGTGGATATGTAGAATAATGCTGGATGATAAGCCTGGCTTTTATGTATTCTACTATTTAGGTAAAAACCCATTCCTTGCAGGAATAATCTGCCTGGGTCCAACTGCAAAGAAATTCTAATGTGATAAAACATGTGTGAAAAAACAACTAATGTGCAGTGCCACACCTGGGGACCCCTCTCACCCCCTCCCTGCGGGTCCAGTTCTTCTACATACTAAACCCGACTTTGTGCACAGAGGCATCAGAATGTTTGGAGCTACAAAATGTTTTACACTTTTCTGTGTACAGTGTACGTGCTCTCTATTTAGGGAATGTGGGTTTCCTTAGAGAGTTCTAAGTTAATTCCAAAATCCCCAAATTAGGGCTAGGGTGTACCCTTCCTCTCAATCTAAGGTCAATTGAGATCAGCTCTTGTCCCCCTGCAGCCCTCTACTGTACATAATAAGTGAATGGAGAGAACAGACTAATGCGGTGAGCCACACTCCCAGACTTAACCTAAACAACATAAGGTCTTTGGGCCATACTGTGTGTTGTAGATGTTACATGGTGAACTTCATTTTTCTACATAAAGTACATACTGTGTTAGTACATGAAACATTTCTGCTCAAATTATGCTCAAATACTCACTTAATCCTGCACACACACACTTTTTCCGTCTCCCTCTGTCCTCTCTTTCTGCAGTGTAATCTCTAGTACTTCTTTCCTCTTAGTCAGTTAACTGTCTGGCTGCAGACAGCGAGGGTTTCTGCCCAAAGACACCTTGAGGTGCCACGGAGTGTGTGTGTATGTGATGGATAGGCTTGAATTCCTGAGGTGGCACTTTTAGTGTGTATACACACATATGCTCCCTCACACACAGCAGTACACCACTTGGCACAGACTTCATCAGTGACTTCATAGCCCATATCATATTTTTCTTTCAGAAGCATTTTAATGACTCTGTGTGTGTGTGTGTGTGTGTGTGTGTGTGTGTGTGTGTGTGTGTGTGAAAACAGGGGCCCAAGAGAAGCCATATTACGCTGACTACTCCCCACTGCGTCGATCCATTCATACCGTGTGCACGAGCAACTACCTGGATCTCTTCATCACTATCATCATATTAACAAACCTCCTCACCATGAGCATGGAGCATTACAACCAGCCTAAGGTAACCATGGCAACACCTGTCCTAGAACCATAGTAATGAAGTGGTATAGTACAGTAGAGTGTGTTTTTGAAGTGTGTGTGTGTGTGTGTGTGTCCTGCAGTACCTTGAAGAGATACTGAAGTACTGCAATTACGTCTTCACGCTGGTTTTTGTCATTGAGGCAATTCTGAAACTCATCGCATTTGGCCTGCGTCGTTTTTTCAAAGAGAGGTAGTCACACTCTCACATGAATACAGAGGCACAAACATGCAGCTTCATCCATAAGTAAACTGTAATTGTGTCTGTGTGTGTCAAGATGGAACCAGTTGGACCTTGCCATTGTGTTGCTGTCCATCATGGGCATCGCATTGGAGGAAATAGACCTCAGCGCTTCCCTGCCTATCAACCCCACCATCATACGCATCATGAGGGTCCTGAGGATAACACGAGGTACACACACAGTGACACAAACATAAAAGCAAACAAACAATCAGGATGATATGTGGCTGATAAGAGCTGACACATGACAATGTTTCAGTGCTGAAGCTGTTGAAGATGGCTACAGGAATGAGAGCTCTGTTGGACACAGTGATGCAAGCACTGCCTCAGGTAAGAGGCAGCACTGATTCTGTCAAACAGAAGATGTCTGCTTAACTGTTACCCCGAGTTCCAGATCTGATAAACTGCAGACACCTTGTTTTACTTTGCATGTTATGAGTCCTGGAAATGACTGCCTCCCAAAATATTTTATAGCATCACAGATTTCCCCAGCTGGTGTTGGCCTGGTGACACCAAAAAATCATTAAGGGAGCATGAGGATATCCTCGTGTTTAGCTGAATCTAAAAAAAAAATAACACAGGAGGTTTGATCCTAAAGCTTATTAGGCACAAAGACACCACAGCAGTTTATTCTCCTTTAAGGCAGGATTTGTAAAATTCTGTCAAGTTATCATAGCAGTTTTTCTTCTGTTCCAATGCAACAGACAAACTAAACTAAAAAAAGCAAAAACTGTACAAGACAAACTTAACCAAATATGCACATATCTGGTTAATCCAGATGACATTGAACTGTGATCCAGTGCAACAATTTTAAGGCCTGGTCTGAGTTTCTTGTTCTAGCCCTCTGTGATGGCACATGTCTCACTTACTATACTCCATTTTTCACACTTTGCTGTTTATAAGAAATTCACGTGCAAACAATCCATGAGTCCAAATCATTAGATGCACATGTTTTTGTCTTTAGAAACGTTAATGGCTCAGCTCAAGGGATAACAAGTGGTGGTCCACGGTGAAATAAAGCCATATATAATGACGTTTTCTACAAATTTCTATGATGTTAAGTGGTTGATTACTAATTAATTGACTGCTATACTGACCTGTCTTCTGTTACCACTGTAATGTTTGTTCCTCTGAGAGAAATGTCTCACCACTGTTGGGATTGTCATGAAATTGGATACAGATACTTTTCCCCCCAGGATACATCACAGTAATCTCTGTGATCCCACAACTTTTCTAGCACTAAAACCAGGTAATACTCCTACTTGTCGAACTCTGGTTTATGAATAAATATCTATAACCAGAGGTATTCATTCATCCCCAGCTGAACTTTTGCTTGAGTTTTTTGGTAATTAGCAAATGTTAGTGAGATAACACACTAACATGTCAAACATGAGTGCAAAATATCTGCATCACTGCAAAATATCAGCATTTTAGCATTTTAGTCATTAGTTTGGCTATTTACTATTTTTCAATCTAAAACATATAACCAGTTATAGATGACTGATGATGAATGGTTGAGTAGGATGATGGCACTAGTGCGAGGAAGACTTCAGGAAGGATCTGTCACAGTTCTGGTGGACCCTCGAGGGATAACAGAGTAGAGACGACAGAAGGGGGAGGGAAGGTGGCGCACGGTAAATGACAACAAAGCACTGGAAGACATTTAAATACTATTGTAGGTGTGGTCCTGTGTTTGAGCTGAAGCTAAATTAGATTCACTTTAATTTTCCTCCCACATTTCAGTGAGTGATTATACCTTTCGTAGCACAGTATCTTGACTCTTCCTAATAGATCTCATGTTCATCTCATGTGTGTTCCAGCAAATCAATAGGAATCTCTAGTGCAGAAAACTACCCATAATCCTTCGCTGCCTTTCTGTCCACAAAGTTGTCTTTGAAGTGACACATCACTGCCAAAGATTGAACCCAGGTCTCTGCAGTGGTGTCCGAGTGCTTTTTATTCCCCTCTGCGCGTCATCTGTCGATTTATCCGTCATCGACAGTAATTACACAGCTCTGTGCCTCCTGCCGTGAGTGAAGACGAGCCAAGTCCCTGTGGCCGGTTTTGAAATTTGAAATAAACAGTTTGTCCTTCAGGAGAACAGGATACAGGCTGTAAAGGTGTACGTGTGTTTTTCAAACGGAAATCTGAGATGTGATTCAACTCCAGGTGCAATGACGGCTCCTGCTATACTAGTTTTTAAGATGTACAATAGTAAACATGGATGCAGCATAGGGCTTAGCAGTCTCTGTCTATGGCCTATTTCTATCTGTTTGCATGTGTGCGTCTCTCTCGACGTATACTGTACATGTCTTTTTTTCTGTGTATCATTCACTGTATATATCTGTGTGTGCGTGCGTCTGTCTAGGTGGGGAATCTGGGTCTGCTCTTCATGTTGCTGTTCTTCATCTATGCAGCTCTGGGAGTTGAGCTCTTTGGAAAACTGGGTTAGTGTGTGCGTGTGTGTATGCACGTTTGTGTGCACGAGCACGTGAGTGTGTGTGCATGCATATAAATCAGTGCTGATGCTGCGTGGGTGGGTGTGTGTCTCAGCTGACACTGGTGAGATATCCGTGGATTACTTAACATGAATACATTTTGTTTTATATATATATATATTTATTCAGAATCAATGTTCGAATCTTTGCTCTAATCTACACACAATTCTCCTTCTTCTCTCCCCTTGCCTTCCTGTCCCACGCTTACTGCCTCTAATACTCTTTTTCTCTTTCATCCTCTTTCAGAGTGTTCAGAGGAGAACCCGTGTGAGGGTCTTAGTCGCCACGCTACCTTTGACAACTTTGGCATGGCTTTCCTCACACTGTTCAGGGTGTCTACCGGTGACAACTGGAATGGGATTATGAAGGTTATTTCTCTTTTTCGCCTCTGCTCTGTGGGAGTTTTTAAGAAGATGGAGAGATGACAAAGTCCGTGTTTGTGTCTGTGCATATCTGTGTGTTTCTCGGAGCGTTGGTTATGAGACAGGCATTGCATTAAGCAGAGAGCAGATCACTATTTTTATGAGCTGCTAACATTAGAGGGTGAGGGCAGCGTATTATTCTACTGTGATCGGCTCAACATTATCCCAAGCTCAGATCAACATCTCCCCCTGTTGGAGAGGACAGGGAATACGTTTTTGTGCATTAATATGCCTGGACGTGCCCTTGATCCCTTTATCTATTATAAGTGTTCTTCACTGCTCTTTTCTCTTATCCTTGTTGTCCAGGACACACTGCGCGAGTGTCGCCCCCAGGATCGCCACTGCCTCTCCTATCTGCCATTTATCTCCCCCGTTTACTTCGTCACCTTCGTCCTGACGGCTCAGTTCGTGCTGGTCAATGTGGTCGTAGCCGTTCTGATGAAGCACCTGGAGGAGAGCAACAAGGAGGCGCAGCTGGAGGAGATGGAGGAGAGGAGGGAGAGAGAGGAGCAGAAGGAAAGGGAGGAGGCCAACCAACGCCTTAGCACTGCGTCTCAGGGTGGGGACCCCGGGCCAAATGGGGACACACCTGCCCAGGTAATGCACAGCAAGTGGTTGTATTTGTTGCAAATGTGGAAGGGAGGGGGGTGGAAGTGATAATGCAATGACAGCGGTGATGATTTCATGTGGCAGGTGCAGGTTGAGGATGAGGAGTGTTCCCATGGCAACCTTGTAAGTATGGGACGCATGCTGTCTCTCCCCAGCGACAGCTACGCTCAGCCACTCAGATTCTCCCCTTATTCTCCCATTGGCCACGAGGCCAGCTCCGGCTACAGCTACTCAGGTACTTTGCTTGTTTATTGCCAATTAAATTAAGGAACAGTTTTATACTGTTTTATACAACCACCCACTGATTGCTATAAACATTATTGCTTCCATAAATAGCAGAGAAGGCAGTTAAGATGTGACATGGCACAACAAGAAGCACTGTTATTATAGACCTAAAAGAGGGAGATTTTTTTTGCATTTTACATTACTAGCGTTTGTCTGTGAAGAACATTGGGGACATTGCTGCTGGTCTTATCCTACACTTTGTTTTCAGGCTGGGTTTAGTTGAAATCTAATAAAAGCACAACAGCCTTTAACTACAATATACTGTATGTAGTGACCAAAGAAAAATAACCAAAGCTCTAAAACCCAGAGTATTTTAACCATCATAGTCAATGATGTTTAATCACCTTAACTACTCTACCACCTTGCTCCAAGATGCCTAATTTATACACTTTTTGCTGAAATACAGTGTAGTTTTCAATCATTTCACTGTATAGGAGTGTAGTGGTCAGGCCTCGTGCAGTGGTTTTCCAGCCTTTTGTGTCTCAGGCACACCCCTGGAAAAATACCACTCTCATCACACACACTCCCTCCTTCTCCCCTACTGGCTCTCCCTCTTTGTCCGAATACATGTTTTCGTCATCTCATGTTCATTCAGTGAAAGTTATGTGCTAGTTCATGTTGGTTAACATTAAGGTTGCCTCTGCAGAGTTATACTAACCTTTCACTGTGGGAAACACCTGCTCATCACTTTAACAGGACTCTTATCCTGTTATTTTTTGTTGTGTCCACATTCTAGTTAATATAATGCCTGACCTAAGCCCTAAAAACTCAGGCGTTCATTTTTAGCTTAGTATCATTGGTAAATAAAACAGTTTTTCCTTGAATCCTGTCATCTTAAGGAAAAACTGCAAGAGCAGGGGGGAGCTTTTAAAATTTTTGTTGGTGTGAGGGAAAAATAAAACTAGACTCGATGAGCTGAAGATTAAGAGCGTTTTATTTGACCACGTAACATTAAATCTACTCAATTTCTGTAATTACTTATTAGATTGTGGGATATCAAATTTAAGGCTGTAATTAAACTTACATTTTTTAAGTTTAAGACATGGGACGTGGTGATGGGAGAGAGATGCATTTTATTTCAGTGGCCTAACCAATTCTCCCGTGTGGATACATTTACCAGCAGAAGCACTGAATTTGCATATGCATACAAAGTGCTGATACAGTAAATGAAAAAATGAATTCATACCTTTTTTAAATTGCATATTCCAATAATAATGTATGGTAGTCATAAAATCCCATGGCACACCTGAACTGGAAACTACTGCTTTAGTGAGTATTTACCACAGCAGGACTAAATGCTCCTTACCCAGAATAAACTACAATGTCCATGTTCATTAAAATGAAGGAACATTTCACCCAGTGCAACACTGGGGCTCATTAACGTGTTTTCAATAACTTTATGACAAAAATGGAGCCGTGTGGCACAGAGGAATGAGCTACGATACTGCACTGTGTGTCATCGTTAATTGCTCATTTATTTTTATCATGGGATATGTTAAGAAAAATGTACAATATCCCCTTTTAGAGTTCTAAAAACTAGAACCCATATACCTAACAGAAATAACACAAGAACTTTTTTTTCATGTGATTTTTGCCATTTCTGCCATTACTTGCTCTAGGCTCCATGTCATCTCTGGGCTCCAGTGGAGGCGGCTCACTGCTGCAGGTTCCAGGAGCTTTGCCCTCCATCAGCCACGCTTCACTGGGATCTGGCCGGAGCTTAAGGCCGATGATCTGCCTCAGCACCTCCCAGAGCATCGACAGATGCTGCTCACACAGACGGAGTCCAACAGAGAGTATAGACGCACACAGGTTAAGTCCAGCTCACAGGATAAAGAGACACAGACTTAATTCAGCTCACAGTATAGACGGGTGCCGGTACAGCCCGACCCATCGGATAAACAGACACAGACTCAGTTCGACTCACAGTATGGATGGATACAGGCCGAATCAAGAACAGAACACAGACAGACCAAAGCTCATGTCCAGTCACAGTATAGACAGGCACCCGTCACTCAGACTGAGTCCCTCTCACAGTGCCCATGTTTCTCGTTGGCTCAGTCCTGAAGACAGTTTAGACAGAAACAAGCTGAGTCCCTCCTACGTTCCAGACAGTTCAGTCCTGAAGAGACCAGCATCTTTCCGCGCTGCGAGCAGACAACTACGGAGACAAGTGAGTCACTATCACTTCTTTTCTTTTCTTTTCTTTTCTTCTCTTCTCGTGTCTGTTCTGCTCTGTTCTACTCTTCTTTTCTTCTCTCCCCTGTCTTGCTTCTTCTCCTCCCAACATTTCTTCTTATATCTTTCCTTTGTGTCCCTTTTCTTCTCCCGTTTTCTCTTCTATAGCTATTATTTTTGCTTTATTTCTTTGTAACGTGGGAAACTAATTGCAGGGCTTTAAGACATGCTGAGTTGTGTAATGTATCACAGTGAGCGCTAGGTTTGCATCATTTTTCTCAAAACTACATCAATGCTTCATGATATCTTCAAATAGCATTACCATTATGATAAGCTAATTCAAATTTACGGTTTTTCTGAGTTGATAAAGAACTTAACTCCAGTGCTGGAAGAAAACTCGTGCACAGTATTTGTTTTTTAAACATCTAAAAGTTTTCACCTAATTAGACACAGTTTTCAAATTTGATTCAACCTTCATACAAAACTCTAAACACTGTCTCACATCTTACTGACAAAACACATTGTGCACACAGGCCACAAACGTTTTATCACAAAGAGCACGCTTTTGTCATTGTTAACATAGGGAGGGTAAAAACTGTACGCACTTGTGTCCAGTCAGTAATTGGCCAGTTAATAAGCCAGTTCAAGTGCAAAAGATGTGTGAGTTGGTTAGAGACTTCTGTGAAGAAGAGTGCTCAAATCAGATGAAGTTAGAACAACAGGAGCATAGTTTGGTTTCATTCTCAGTCGCCTCCATCAACAGGACATTAATAAAATTCCACCTCAAAGTCACAATACAATAAGGAGCATTAGAGGATACTTGTCAATTATTTACACATCTAATAATGTAAATTGACCCAGGTAAATTGAAGAAGGCCACAGAAAGTCCTCTGATCAGAGGACTGATGCTGAGACAAAATGTTTTCCAGTATACTTAAAGTTAGTAGCAGTAGTAGTGTTTTTTTAAAAGCCAAATTAAGCAAAAGTATGAGTGAACATTTTTGTTCTCTCTAATCTCTAATGAGTGAACATTTTTGTTCTCTCTAATCTCTAATGAGAGTACAGTGTTTTGTATTGTTTTGTGTTGTATGCATTGGCTTGTCCTGTGTCATTTTGGTGTTTGGTTTTGAGCAAAGATATCATTTTGAGGCGATTGTTTGGTTTCGCTGGGCAGGTTGAGTTAATGTAGTTTGAAGTTTGTCTTTGTGTTTGTTTACTGTTAGAAGGAGAAAAGACTTTAGATAATGTGTTTTATGAATTCGGGAAATTGGATTGATTACACCAGTGTCCTAGTTGTGTGTCCCACACAATGTTTTTTTGTAAAAAGGTTGAATCTTACATATTGACTTATCTGTTATTGTAAGTGTTTCGCCTTTAAATTATGCGGACATCCTTTTTTAGCCTTATAATAATGTAAACAAGCAGGAAAAATCCACAGTCCTCAGTTCAGACAAAGCTAATAAAAGGTATTAGCAGTCAGGGTTAAACAAATCAAGTAAGTGTGTTTCAAAACAAGTTTATAATGAAGTTGACTTCTGAGCTGCACTGCAGGAATATTTTCTCGCTGTTAGATAAGTACAAATAAGGAAATACCCACTGGGCCATGAAATTCCGACTGCTCAACTATATGTTCAAATTAACTTAAGAATTAACTTTTATTTATAATAAGGGCTGTGGATTTTGTTTCTCATGTTTAACTTTGTTGTCGCTTTGTGATCTGTAACAGGAGCTATGCTTACAGTGACCAAACTAACCAAGTACTTTGCACTAGATAATAAACTTTTACAAAATTCTGCCAAGGTGCTGTTGATTTTCTTTTGTTTGAATAAATAAGAAATGTTACTATTTTGCATTTTCTGTTTTGATCACACACTTCTGTTTCTGCTCTTTTGTTGCCAAGCTATCAGGTTGTATTTTTACATTATGCAAATTGTGTGATGTCTGTGTGCGTGTGCTGTTTGTGCAGGAGGCTGTGCGCTGCGACTCTCTGGATCAGAGCGACTCAGCTGACGACCCAGCAGAGCCTCACCACACCATGCCTGCCGTGTCTTCCACGCCGCAATGCCAGCGATCGTCCAGTGTACACACGCTGAAATATACACATCCCCAGAGGGTCATCTCATGCAGGAGCCACAGCCGGAGCCATAATGAAGCCACCGAACAGGAACAGGTACAGGCCATCTGTGGCTCACAACCAGACACAGATGTCGAGAAGACGCCTATCAGTCCACAGAGCCTAGCCAGTCTAAGGGTCCTCAGAGGTGAATGCACCCCATCAGCTCCACTCTGTAGCTCCAGAACAGCAATCCCATGCCTTGGCTCTGACCCCAGCCCCCAGTTGGACGATGCTGACGAGGAGGTCAGCCGAATAAACAATTCTGTTCACACACACTCACACACGCAGCTTCCTCCCAACTCTGCACACCTTTCCCCGAGCCCAGTGGAGCACAGGAGCCGCCTCAGCCAATCAATGTCTCCTGTGTCGGACAGGAACAGGAAGCAGAGGATGAGCCCGCCACCGGGGGAGGAACCGGTTACTATGGCAACCCAGCTGACGGACAGCTGTGTTGAGCTGAGAAGGCGGACTCTGTCATTTGACGCCACATTCCCCTCTCCTAATCAGCCGGACGGGAGCTCTGTGGATGATTAAACAAACCCAGAGAAGGGTGGTGGTTGTTCTTTCCAGAGGAGCCAAACGTGCATCATCACGAGAGGGGCGGGAGCTGCAGTCCGAAACAGCAGGATACCTGTTTCCTGTTTCGGGCCATGCCCCTCATCGTTGTCGTCCAATCAAGATTTTCACAGGGTGTTTGCCTCTATCAGACTTGTGTGTATGAGCGTGTATGTGTTCAAAGACTTTTACCCCTTTGTGCAATTTGCACACAAGATGCACACGAGAAGATGTTTTCTTTTCTTCTGTCCTAGTCCTAGCTTTAGTTCAGACATGGTAGTCATGCCCCGGCCGTATTTACTCAAACCTTAACCCACCCTTTGCTTGCTCTTCCTCTTATGCCCTCACTCTTATCCTTATACTTGTGTCTCAAGCCTAGGTCAGAGTATAAGATAAAACTTACAGCCTGATGTCATCATGTACAAATGTAGACAACAGCCAACACAGCTAGGACTGCAACAGTTACTTTGCCCTACCTATGAATTTATTCTTTATTTTCTCACTAAAGACTATAAAGCATTTTTTGATTCTCTAAACTCAAAAGTGACGTCTTCAAATTCTTTTATATTATACCCAATGTCCTTCGCCCAGAGATAGGAATTTTCACTGGAATTTGAGCTATTATTTCATTGTCACTTTCATTGCCAGTCTGGATAATTATTTACATCCAAAATCAGCAACCTGTTTAATGTTCTACGTTGCTAGAAATGTTTACTTTCAGCAAACTTCCTAATCTCTTCCTCTGTGGTGCATAAATTATAGTTTATGTTTAAAAATTGATTTTCAAGTTGTAAACTCACAAAGATTTTATATGAAAATGCCTAATTTGTAATTGCACACTTATATAATTTGATGCACATTTTAGAAAGTGTATTCCTCCACAACAACAATTGTACAGTACAGTTAAAGTTGAGCAGATAAGAAAAATATATTTAACCAAGTTGGCTTTTCTTTTTGGTGGAAAGCTGACTTATATGACTTATATCCTGATGTTTCTGCCACTGGAGGTTGCCGGATCATTCTTGGAATACAGTCTTGATATCTTGTTGATTTTTGTGGGATTTTCCTCCCACGTCTGAGTCTACCCAACCCTGACAGTCAAAAAAATCAATTCACTATTAGAGCCTCTAGATTAGAGTTATGTAGTGTGACCTAGGCTTTGGCAGTCTCTACCTCGCTTCTTCCCGTTTCCACTCATTTGAACGTTCAGTCAGCTTAGTTTTCTCACTCCCTTTCCTTTCCTCTGTCTTAGTATTCTCAGGGTAGAGGTAGTTCAGACACAGGTGAGTTTGAAGCATGTGATCAGAGCTCCTTGGCGCTACATTGCCCCCTACTGTCGGAAGCTGGAGCTGGCCCGTGTCGTCCGATGTTAGAAGAGATTATACTGTGTGGTGAGTGTGTAGACAGAAAGAAGCAAATGTGGACAAAAGATGTAAAGAAGGGCTTATTCAGGTGATAATAACAGCATGTGAAACTTTGTAGACAAAGGCTAAGTAAATAATTATATTTTATTAACAAAGCAGTGATGGTGTGAGCGCTACAAAGGTGAATTTCTACATTTTTGAATGTCAGGTTATCTGCTGGTGCTTGTGATGATGGATGTTGGGGATGTCAAATATGTTAATTATAGTGATGATGATGATGATGATGATGATGATGATGCATAATGTTCCTGCAGATTCTTGGAAGCAGTGAATCATGTACAGTAAGTTCACCTGTGGTTACATGATTGGACAGTGCTGGAATAAAACCACTAACTGTCTGACTTTCTTTTGACTCCATAACCCTGCCTTTAAATCTCCTCTTGTAACCAATATAAAGAGATTAAAAAAATAATAATAAGTATGATGGAACCAGGCATGGTGTGTTCAAAAATAAAGCCAACATACAGCTGCTGCATGCTGCTGTTAATGAATTCAACATAATTCAAGTACCATATCTAATCATGGTGTTCCAGCAGATGTTGATTAATATGCCTAACACATCCTTGCATCTGGGTGTCAGTACATAATTATATTTAAAAGAGTTTCTCACATTGCAAAAAAGCAAAGATGCAAATTATTCAATGATGGTGTGAACAAAAGCAGACACCCAGCTCATATGTGGTGGTGGTGAATAGATTTTATTTTCATATTCATTGTACCACTTTAGCATATCACAATAAAATATTGAATCACATGAATAATTTACACTGAAACACTATAGCATTCAGAATGCATTAAGCTGTCCTTCCCTTACTTTCCCTGTCATTAAAATGCACCTACCTCTGCCCTTGTTTGCTCAAATCCTATTGGTCAAGCTGTCTGTCTCAATTTTCAGCCAATGGTAGGTTACATGTCTGCAGGGCAGCTTGTGATTGGTCAGACTGATTGAGGGCAAACAGAAACAGATAAACTGAGCTACAAAGCTTCACTGGACTCCATGTTTCCTTCACTAAAAACCTTGTTTACCTTAATAAGGCAGATGGAGCATCATCACTGATCTACATCTATTTTAATCTGCACCTCACCCTATAAACATGCAGTCAAGGTGTGTGTCTGCGTGTACTCTGGGTGTATATACACTACACTATACATGTACTGTAAAGTAGATTTATTTCAGATGTGAAAGGTGTTTGCGTGCATTGATACCTGTGTGTGTGTGTGTGTATGAACAGAAGACACAGAGGTTTACAACTAACAAAGCTGAGCCAGAAGTTGCCATGGTGAAAACAGATCATAATTCACATGACCCGAACTCCCACCACTCTCCCCCAGAGGATGGAAAGCCACTAAACAGTGAGGCAGGATGTCGTCTGTGCCTGTGTCATATGCAGCCTTGTTGAACTCAAACCTCCTCCTTTCTTTTTTCTTTCTTTCCTTCTTTCTGTCTTTCTTTCTTTCTTACTTCTGTCTGGCTCTAGAAGGCTGGAGCCATGGGTCTCTGCTGTGTGAGTTTCTGGGGGTCCAGGGTTTCAGTGAAGGGTGGGGCTTGATATGGGTTTGTGGTTACTATGGTAGCACCGTTAGCGATGGGGTACGGTGTAGCTCGAATGTTGCTGGGTGCAGGGTCCAGGTGTTGCCATGTAAACAAGTTTGTGTTGCTGCCAGTTAAGAAGCGTCGCAGTGCACTCAACGTCAGCACAAACTGTTGGTAACACAAAGATCATCAGAGGCTGTTGTTGCTTAAATTAAAAACATGCAATTGCTGTTCTAGCACTTTCACTACAACAAAACTAATGATAATGATTCTACATGTTCAATAAGCACAAACAAGTCACTTTGCAAAACCATAACCAAGAGCAGTAACGCAACTTACGTTTCACATAATTTAATCATTTTTACTTTTTGCAATTGGTTGCAAATTGTGAATAGAACATTTGCAGTGATTTGCTGAAAAAAAAGACAAACCAAAATAAATTTCCTGAATGTGAAAACCTACCTAAACTCTTCTACGTGTCTATGGAATAAAATGTCTTAGCTGCATGTTCTGAGCCATCAGGTTTAAACATGTAAAAAAATAATTATAAAATTCAAAAAAATAAAATGCAAATAGTGGGAGAAAGTGCAAGTTGCCTGATCCGACAGTCTTTGGTAATTATCAAACTACTTGCCAGCTTATTAGCCACAAGAAAGGGTGGAGGAGATATTGCATTATTTGTTTTTCACAGTAAACCTCTAGCAAAATATTCAGTCTCAGCTTAGCAATTCTAACATTCCCTAATGTGCAGTAAAAATGGTTTATGATTTTGAGAATTGCATAGGTTTTGCCTGTAACCGAGCATGAAAGGTCTGGGGATTACCAAGCCACTCAGAATGGAGAATAACATTTTACGGCGATCCGTCCACTAGCTGTCATAAAATACAAGGCATTTTTTATATTAATTAACAGATGTTTCCAATTTTTGTTGGCCCATGACCCCCTACAAAAAGCTCTGTTCTGTTGATGCCTCTTGTTATGCTTCACAAACCCGTGAGACCTACTAAAGAGAGACTTCCCTAAGTGGACATTTAAAAAGACAATGCAAGACGTCATACAAATTTATACAAAATTTCAGAGGCTTTTGCTCTAAAGATTTACTCAACATGGCCACTACTCTTGACTTGAATGTGTGAAATCAGTAGACTTCTGCAGTCATAACCATTGTTCTCTGCCACATGCTATAAATTCTCAGCAGAAGAATACTGGAGTAATGCATCACAGAGTTGTTGGAAGAAATTGTTTCAAAACCCCAAAATAGATCTTTTGTATTGTACTGTACATCCTTGACACAATTATAGCTTAACCTCTCCAAGTCCTCAGACAGCAGGATGAATGGCTGCTGTGGTTTGGTGACAGCTTTAATGGGCTCCATTGAGTTACCGATGGATAATCAGTCGGTCTCTGTCCGTGGTGTTCGAAGCATTTTCCTCTCACTGAAAGCAGTGTTCTCTTTGTCATGAGCACCTTGCTCACACCCACAATGTTAAACACACATTCGCACTCAAACGGAACTTCATTCTAAATCTGTGCTAATTCCACAACCTAGACAGAAGCCACCGTGACAATAAAAGACGCAAGCTCAGTAAGCTTCTCTTTAACTCTCCCCTATGGGGGGATTGCACCTCACATAAACATTATTATATCAGCAGAGGCTGCTACAATCCACATGTGTAGTACATGTGTACTTAAAAGCAAATATATTCCTGTCTTTAGCGATGGTAATGAAGGATGTGTAAGCACTATTTTTTTCCCTATTTTATACGGGCGTTTGTGTTTGTCTAGAGAGGGTGAGAGGCATCTTAGCAGCCTCTGCTTGTCCCCGGTGAAGGAAATGCTCCTAAATCTGTTCACTGCCAGCAGACAGTGATAACCCTGAAAATAAAGCACACACACACACACACATACCCAGAGATGAGGATGATGCAGACACACACACACACACATACACAAACACAGACAGTTTGTATAAACTTATACAGACCCAGGTGAGGATGGAGAAGAAGCAGAACGCGATGGTGGCTCTTGCAGCGTCAGAGCCCTGGGCCAATGGCAGCTCATCTGGAGATGTTGCCTGCCACTGATTGGCCAGAAAACAGAAGCCAACGAACCACAGGAAGCTGGACAGACCTGAAAAGGAGACAAAAAGAGGAACAAAGACGAGTCAGGGCCTTTTTAACTATATTTATAACTTATTTATTTTCTCAAATACCCTTTAACAGTTTTGATGCTATATGGTAATGATAATAATTAGCATGTTTATTCAATAGATTTATAGTGTGTAAGCAGCCAAACAGCACAGGTGAAGCTGTTGATTGGAAACTCATATGTTTTTGTTGGTATTGGTTGTATAGTATTTCTCTCAGGACTAGCAGGTGTAACACGCAGCTTTTAATATTCTTGATTTATAGTATGGTGCCTGTTTATAAGCTTTAAATTTGATTACAAATGTTCAGCAACAGTTCAGCAACACCAAAGGTGTTTTTGTTTATACCAGAGAAGACGAGGTCTAGCAGGACTGCGCGTCTTCTGTCCCTGATGTTGCTGATGGTGGGAAAGTAAACGTCCAGGATCAGGAAACAGATGCTACCCAGGAAACAGGCCACGCCGATAGTGATGCCGTAGTTACAGGCGTCAGCGTTGTTGTTGAAGACGCAGAGCAGACGCTCGCTGCCGATGTTGATGTAGCCCTCGTTCACGATGCAGCTGAACACCACTATGGAGAAAACCTGCAGACACACGTGGGTTGGTTTACTGTCTGCAAGATGGGAAAGCGTGAACTGACAGTGATGTATGAATGCCTTTCATTCCTCACACATGTCGCACACTGACACACCTGCACAAACAAACACTGCTTCTGTTCAGGTGTGGGTGGACACGAGCCAGAGACAAGAGAGATACATGTGTCTTTCATAGTTGTAATACTTTTAGAGGGTTTGTTCATCCCAAGAAAACCCAAGAAAAACACGTTTTTTCCAATTAGCCTTATTTCTGAGGTTTCTAATCTATCTAATGCTTAACTTATTTACAGTAGCACTACATTCGGTAAACTGGGAGTCAAGTAACTGTATTTCATACAGGCTCGGTTCTGCAAAAGTACAGAACACATTTGCCAACGTAAACTGTTTCCACTTATCCATTTCATTTATACAGTTTCCGTTCAGCAGTTTTCTTAATGTAAAATAATTCTTAAAAAGTATTTTACGAATCACAAACAAATTTCTTTTTGCCAGACCGCGATTAACCCAAAATGCAGCAGAAATTGGCTGTGGACTTTTAATTTTGACCTCCCACTGAAAGGGTTTAGTTACAATTTAAGAAAACGATCATTTTAGCAGATTGTCAGCTAACATGCTAAAAGACAGATAGTTTTGGACCACAAGAACAGCTACAGGGCCAGTGTGTCCCCGTTCTGTTTGTATGGTGCACACACAAGGAAACAAAGACAGTCCTGACCCGACTTTGCACTTTATACTTTTCTTCAATTATTAGCATCAGACAAATAAAAAACTAAAATGCATCAACAAACGCACCAGAGAAGAAAGAGCTTTGCCAATGTTTCATGAGGAAGCAAATGCATTCAGCATGTTAGCCTGCACACAATGTGTCATAGTGAGGAATATAAACATGCTAGTTAGTTCAATTCGTACACAAACTTTAGTGTGACATCTAAAGTAAAAGATACAACTTTAAAAGGAGGTAAAAATATTATAACATTTCATTGTGCTTAATATTGTTTTCTCAACGAAAGCAAAACTAAAAACTGTCATTTAGCTCAAAACCAAAAACATCTTATCATTAGAAGATGTCAGCGACAGTTTGAATTTTGAGTGAGCTGGTCTTTCAAAGCATTTTGTTTCTTAATCCTTAGCAAACAAAGTCACTGTAAAATACTGACATGATTTATACTCGTACACTATGTGACAATGGACTGTCAGCATTTTCAGTAACGAATCATTTCTATTAAAGGTGTGACAATGTATTGATTAATTAAATAGTTAATCGTATCACTTTGTAACTATTTTGATCGTGTATTTAATACTGAACATAGCCTGCAGGTTTTGGGGCCTCAGCTGAGACTATTTGCTGCTTTTATGTCAAAGTAAAATCAAATCTTGAGATGAATAATCTTATCTTAATACTCCAAAATTAGCTGAACAAGTAATCAGCCAATGAATCCATATGGAATTCCTCTAGAACAATTACAGTACTTAATATCCTGACTGCTCCTGCTTTGGGATATGTTTTGCTATATAACCTGAAATGCCTTCCTTTGTCCTAATCATGTTTTTTTTTAATTAAATACATTGACAGAGGTGCTTCTGTTAACCATTATTCTCTTATTATTAAAGTCTGTTTGGTGACTCACAGCTGCACAGCATCACGTCACAGAGGGGTTTCAAGCCAAAGCTTCACATTAGCTTAGACACAAAGAGGCTCCAGATAAACATATGGCAATCATTCCCTGGCCCTGAAGCTCCAGGCATCACTGAGATGGTTTCTGATGTTGCTGCACAGTTCTGAAATTAAGTCAGTAAGATGTTTCATGGAAAAACTGGTTTAAAGTCGAACCTGCTACAGAAGACACATCAGCAGAGAGGGAGGCAGAGAGACACGAGGAATGTGAATGGGAGAGACACAGAATGTATCGGGGGGGTGCAGGTACAGGCCCGTCCATTGATGATAACCCACACACTGCAGAGGATGTCTTACCCACGACAGCAGTCTGAGGATGGTCCGGGGATGAGTGAAGAAGGCGACCGGATCAAAGACGACGCTGCCGGCCTTCCTGGCGCCGTACGCGCCCGCTGGCTCCATCCCTCCGGGTTTCTGCAGCCTGACGCACGCTGAGACAACGAGAGGAGTCGGTGAGTGAGCAGCGCGGAGCGGCGGCGTCCTCCTCCAGCGTCCGTGTGAAGTCACAGCGCGTCACCGAGCAGCTGCAGCTGCTCCCTTCATCCTGGCTTCAAATTAAAATGCCAGTGCAATGCATCTGTGTTTTGTATGTGTGCTTTCTGCTTTCGTTGTTTTACCTTGTGGGCTCAGTTAGACACCAATGAAGTAAGAGCAGGGCCGTGTCCAGGGCTGCTGTCAGCTAAATTAGAAATTTGCATCTTTCGCAGGAACCGACGCAATTTAAAAGATAAAATAATAATTGGATTTTCAATAATAATAATATACGATATAGAGCTTGCTTTGGACATTCATTTGAATATTTATGTGTATTGTCTAAGATATATAGTTTATTAAACTATGTTGCCGTTCTCTAAATAATAGTGTCACCAATCCGCCACAACAATATGTCTACCCACCTTATATTAAGTAAGACCCCATTTGCCACCAAACCAGTCCTGACTCATCAAGGCAAGTCCTCTAAGTTGTGATGTGCAGGGAAGATCACTAAATTATAAGTATATTATGAAGAAATACATTCTTAGAAAAGATTTAAAATGTTTAACTGAGTCTGCTGATCTAGTCTCCAGAGGGAGACTGTTCCGTAATGTAGGAGCCAGGACAGAAAAGGCTCCGTCACCATGAGTCTTAAGATTTGAGTGTGGAACAACTAGGGGCCCTTGTTCTGTTGACCTGAGACCCCTACAATATCTAACAGGCATCGGCAGCTCACTAATATATGAAAGAGCTAAACTGTGTACTGAAGAATTCTAGCTTAACAGAAGCTAAGAGACCAACACTAGGGTGACGTTAGATCAACATGGAGTTTTTCTTAGTAGATGTGCTTTGGACTCTTGAGTTATACAGGAATATTGAAGATATGAAACAATGATTTGTTTGAGTTCTTATAACATCCTTCTTAAATGAAGCCAGCAGCACTGACTCAGAATTAATCTGAGTCTGTCACCAATTCACCAGTTTTCCTTCCTTAGGTCCTCATCACTGCAGACTGAGAACATTACACAGGAGCTGCAGTTTTGGACTTTGGCTCTGACCCAGTCCTAATCTGGCCTTTTCAAAGTCAGTCACATTCTTAGACTTGCCTGTGTTTTCTGCTCCCAAAACAGGTTTGGAACAGAACCTGACTGATACACGATCCATCCATCCATCCATTATCTGTGACCACTTATTACATTCGGGGCTGGCGCCTAGCTGTCATTGGGCAAGAAGCAGGATACACCCTGGACATGTCTCCAGTCTGTTTTAGGCTTAACACAGAGAGTCAAACACGGACAGACAACCATTCACATTCACACCTACGGGCTATTTAGAGTCACCAGTTAACCTAACATGCCTGTCGTATACCCGGAGGAACCCCACGTAAGCACGGGGAGAAAATGCCAACTCCACACAGAGAGGCTACAACCAGGTGGGGATTTGAACTGGCGACCTTCCAGTCTTGTGATACATTATTATTAGATGGTTCATTTCATTGATAATCTAAAAAATATGATCATATTACACCAGCTAATTTTCACTTTTTGAAGTAAACAAAACACACAGAAAACACTTATGATATTTCTGTATGTAAAGAACCAAAATATGTACTGAATAAGATATTTTATGGTAAAGACATTTACTTGTCAGTGCTCTGCTGGACAAACTGTGTAGAGTGGATGATTTATAAAACAATACCATATATCTATGTCAAGATTCTGCAGAATCAACCATGCTGATGCATCAATCAGGCTCTGTATTATTCATTAGTAGAAGCAGAGTCAGCTTTATTGACCAGGCATGTGTGCGAATAGGAGTAACTATTGGACTTAAACACAATCAGTTTTAATTTTTATTTCTTTTGTTTATTTGAAGACTTTACTGTATATGATTTGATAGATGACACACGTAAACACACACACACGCACACACACAGTGCGTTCTTTGTTCTCATGTTAAAGCTCATCTTTGCTTTCATTGGCTTTTTTTGCCTCTTCAGCTTTTATGGCCTCCATGTACTTTCTCCTGTCTTCATCTTCCTGGAGAAACAAAGGAAAAGTATTTACAGTCATACAAACTCCAACCAGTGCACTGATGATGAGGAAGATGATTTACCTTAACTCTGTCTTTTTTGGCCTTTTCCATCTCTTTATTTACAAACTTAACCAGGTCCTTCAGCTTCCTTTTTCCAGTGTAAACCACCATCTGATGAGAACGCAGATGCAGTATCACATACTAAACATTATTACCTCAGTGGAGTCAGAAAAACTGTAATACTGCTGTCTAAAACTAAATATATACAGAATATTTCATTGTTAAGAAAAAACTGTTTTACAAAATAAAATGAAGTAGAAATATTTCCAGATCAAAAATTAAAATTCAGCAAATTTGTTTCGGATCTCCTTAAGTTTTATCCGTTCTGTTGCCGGTGTGAAGTGACACTTGCACGTTGTTTGCTTTATTTTTCTCATTCATTGTTGTTTTTTTTGGTTTTGTTAATCAGTGTTTAATTTTCCATAATGTGGATATTTTGTGTCTGAGAAATCGAAGTTCCTGAAGTAATCTTGAACTTAAAGCCTTAAAAAGTCAAACATTCACACAAGGCCTTTTGCGCTGTGTACATTTCACCTCAGGTGCATGTTGTCACTGCAGCGAAAGGCACCTTACACAATACTTAGATTTTCTGAAACAAAACCGCTCATATTTCTGCTGAAAAATGCTTGGAATCCACTGTCAAAGCAGGATTAATAAAAGTAATCCCAATGTTTCAGCCTGTGTTTAAGTTAGATTAAACTGCAGTATATATTTATCCTCTTTATGTTTGCCTCTATGTTAAAATTAGGTTATTATCAGTATTTAGATTTAAATTTCTGTAAACATTTATAACTAGTTTACATTAGGCATGAATCAATGCATAAGTTCTGAAATAAAAACGACTTGCTCCAGGGCTGCTTCCTACCCTTTCAGCATATAGAGCAGGAAACAGGCAGAGTGATGGGTATGATCCCTGCATCGACATGTTTATGTCATTTCCTGAGGCGTCGATGCGAGCAACTACCACATCCTCTTGCTCCTTTAAAGCTTCGGCTAATTCCTCCCACAGCGGGAAGAGACCGCGGGACTCCTGACTGTAGGGCAGGTCTGAAACACACATGAGGTATAGATCTTTCAGTAAGTGAGTAGAGGCGGAACAATCAGACCAAGCCAAAGCAGAAAAGCATCCACTTATTCATAGAGTCTTAATTTAGCCTGATGTTAACTAGTGCTGATGCATTTTCACTAAAATATAAATGAAGATTGATTTACATACAGAACAGGACAAAAACCGTCTTGTTAGGATTAAAGGCAACTTTCTCCAGAGTCACCCCCACCAGCTCCTTCACTGGCTTTTTGTCCCACCCCTCAGGGATTGGCTCACTCTGCATCTTAGGCTGTAGCATTAACATACACACAAACAAATTATATACATCAGGAAAACTTGTCCTCCAAGGTTCTGTTACATATCACACACCAGATCTAAGTGTATGCTACCTTGGCTTTGCCCTCCAGGTAGGACTGGCAGAATGTTTTAATGGTCTCCACATCCAGAGTGTCAGAGGGCAGGTGGTAGGTCACATGGTTTGTCAGGTTAACCAATCGGATGAGAGGAGCCTCAAAATCTCGCACCCTGAAGTACTCCATCAGTCGGCCATTACGAGGCTCGTCCACATTCACCATCACAAACACAATCTTTTTATACGCAAACATATACAGAGGTGAGGCAACCTAACACCAAGCCTGCAAGAGAATCACACTAATATGTGCTGCATCACTTTTGTGTGTGTGTGTGTGTGTGTGCGTGTGTTTACCTTCAGTCTAAACACCTCTGCAGCACTGTTAAACGCAGAATAAATCTCTCCAAAGTCTTCAGCACTTTTGTTGACAAAGAGGAGGGCATGGTTTAACACTGGTGAAGATAAAATCTGGGAGGCTGTCTGGAGGAGTGAGAACAACATGTAAACATTCAGTGCACATCACACACACGGTTATAACACTGTGTATTACATGTGGTCCACGCACACCCAGAGTTAAAGCAGTCTAATCAGTCCTGACATAAATGCTTCATCACGAAGGTGATAATGTTTGGTTTTTGTGCTCAGTAACAGAAACACCTCTGTATGTAAATATTAAACCCAGAGTGAAAACATGTGAATGAAAAACTAATTTAAAGGACAGCACTGCAGATTTAGAGAAGGCATGTGGCAGCCAAGAGATAATTAATTAAACTCAGCCCAAAATAACCAGTAATTAACATATTCATTTACATGGACTTGTACTGTACTTAAGCACAATTTTGAGGTACTTGACTGGAGTTTTCCCATTTCACATTAGTTTTACTCACTAAAATACTTTTTACCCCACAACATTTATTAACTAGCTTTTTGTTGTTTGACAAATATAATGAACAAATTAATGATGTTACATGGATTTAGGAGTATTCTTCATGGACAGAGACGAGTCAGTTAATGTCTCTTACACTGAACTGCTATTTACTGTATGTTTAAGGGATTTAAATCATGCAAGTTTAGCTACTCATATTCACAAACACGTAACAGCTTTTAACCTGCAAATGTTTGAAACTGAAGAGATTTGGAGGGTTAATTTGTGGGAGACTTTATTTGTAATTCAGGATAAATTAACAACAAAAATGAGATGAAAACTAAAACTGATTCCCGTGTGTTGACAATACAAACATCACGAGTATATAAATATAACCAACACTGCAGGGCAGTAATATGGAAAAGGCATCATCTACTTTACCTTCCCGGTGTACTCAGTGACTGGCTCCATCTGGTAGACGGTGATAAAGACGATCAGCTCCTCTTTTGACGTCTGAGGCATCATTTTATAAGCCTGGATGAGCTTAGACTGCAGCAGCCACACAACAACACACACACACAGACACACACACACACACACATACAAACACGTGCACACACAGTAGATTAGGATGGTTTTGAACTACTTGGTGTAATAGTGTAACAAGTCACGAGTTCCATATTTGCAACAGCTACTTTTTGCAGTATCCAGTTTACAAACTGTAACTATGAGGGGCTGTGGGTGTGGGGTTGTAGCAACTGTAGTACAATGTAAAGTGGCTTCATGATAAATGGCAAAATGTGAAAGTCCCCATTAGGGGCTCCTTATCCCAAAAGATCAGTCATACAGCAGAAAATGATCAACATCATCAACGATTGTGATCTTCATATCTCATATTAAATGGAGTGATTTCTTCATACATCACACAGCTAGAATTTCAAGAGCAATTTCAGGGTGTTATTATGGCTTTGATAACATTTTATTAATTTTTGTATTTAATTTTTTTTAGGTTTCTACATTCTGTACCTGAAATCTAATTTTTTTGTAATCATCACACCTTTACTTACTGTATTAGGGAGGAGATACAGAAATGTGTATAGTAAATGTTTCTTGCCAAAAGTTATTTAGAATGTTTTGTACCGGCCGGTGAAGCTGGAGACAATTTTTCACTGTGTTGCCAAAAAAGTTTGTATCCTGTAACTATTTTCACATCCATGTTCCAGCTGTATGCTATAACTGTAAGCTGTGTGTGAGGTGTGAGCTGTGTGTAAAATGTGAACTGCGTGTAAAGTGTGAGCTGTGTGCAAAATGTGAACTGCGTGTAAAGTGTGAGCTGTGTGTAAAATGTGAGCTTTGTGTAAAATGTGAGCTGCTTATAAAGTGTGAGCTGTGTGTAAAGTACCTTTTTGAGCAGCAGTACAACATCATGTGTCAGACCATACTTGCTAATGACTTCATTGTTCTGTGTAACAGCAAAACTAACGTCAGGAAGGTCGATGGCTGCAGCATAGAACACCTGCACATACTCGTGGTCGAGCTCCTGCAGGCAAGCACACACACACACACACACACACACACACACACATTGTTAAGCTGGACTAAAGCCTCAACACCAGAGAGCAGAAAATGCACCTCACTCAGCTGTTTTCACCTTAAAGAATCCAACCACTGCGAGCTCTTCCGAGGCTTCTGATTGGCTAAGATCAGTGATGAGATCAGCAGCAGACCCCTCCCTGCGTTTCAGCCAGGTCAAGATGGACGCTGAGCTCTGAGGAACTAAAACACAAACATCTTACATTTGACATTGAACCCCAAAATATAAAATCCAACAGGATGATGATGATAAGATTGTCTCATTTTTAAACCAGGAAAATAGAAGCACTAATGAAATGACTAATAACAGCTCCATCAACCATCAGTTCACATTGAATTCATACCAGGGCAGGGAACAGGGTTGTGTTTATCTCCTAACAGGTATAGCCTGATTGTCGGGGGACCTGTGGCATTGAGCTCTTTAGCCAGCTCCTTCTCCTTTGTCACATCAACTACTGCCAGTGTGACCTCTGACCCCTGCAGCTCTGCAGCAGCACCTTCAAAAGCTGCTGATACACGGTGTCCCTCTCCAGATAGAGGAGCATCTACACACGGGAAAACAAACAGACGTAAAGCGATTATGATGCTGCAGTGTCAGGTGGTTATTTTATTCTTTCAACTTTGCTCCAAGTCAAACTGCGTGTGCTTTAGCATGTGACTTACAGAAGTGCACCAGGAGCTGCTTGTGTCTTCTCAGCGCCCTGTTGAAATTTCCTTTCTTGAGCTGTAAAACTCCGTCCTTCTCTGGGAAAGTCTTGTCTCCCTGTCTGTCGGGCTGTGTGTCAGCAGCGACTAACGCACACAGGCAGAAGGCCGTCACCCCGAGCAGCAACAGTCTCCTCATGGCGGCTCATGCACGGTCTGACAAAGTGGACACGGGAACAAGCTTGACAGGAAGGTATGCAGGGAGTGGTGATATGTGTGCATGCATCAGTGCTGAGCTTTTGTTATCTGCCGACCAGACCCACCAGTCTGTAGCTGATTAACTTTCCTATCTAAGCCCCGTTGTATCTCTACTATTGGCTTCTGTTCATATCACATATATATCTCTAATATCTAAATGCCCTTTGCCTAATGCTGTTAGCACGAACAAGGTCAAAATGGAAGCACAGGGCCTTGCTTGTTTACATAAAATCAGCCTCTTGTGCAGATGTTGGAAAACTAAAACAACTTTGCAGCTTTGTGAGAGAACGTTTTTCCTCATCAACATGTTAGAATTAAACATGACAACAGTATGATTGATAAAAGACCAACCTGGTAGGGATCATTACCCGTTTTGAGCATTTTCCAAGAAGGTGTATTAACAGTCACTGCATTACAGTGCATGGACCCATGAGAAAATAGACCATAGCCTGGTGCTGTGAAGGACTCCCCACCCTCCTATATATAGATGATTTATCGCTTTATTTCCTATTTTTGTGTATTTTTAGTCAATTTGTCTAAATCTAAGCTTTTTGCCATTTTTGCACGTTTGCAAACTGTCATGTGACTTGCAAATGAAAATTATTAAGACTCATGTCATACAGAGGCAACCAAGGGGCCTGTTCAGGAATTCAACCATGCAAAGAGCCAAACACGGACTTATCTTCCATTATAGCTTTTCCACCACTAATTTACAACGTACTTGGAGTTACATGAAACCTCATCTACATCACTTTTATTTAGTGACAGGAAAGAGAAGAAGTTTAAAGTATGATACAAAACTATTTTATTGTCACATTTCAATTCATCTTGCATTTCAAGAGGTAAACACACAATATAAATATAATGTAACAACACTTGAAAAGACATATTCTAATACTTGTACTAATTATAAAGAACATTTTCTTTGGATTCAGCAATATTCTAGTTTGAAGTTTGATTAAACAACAGAATAGATTTGATGTACAAACCAAATATTCAGTGTGCTGTGTTCAAACTGAGAGACTCCAACTCACGTACAAAAAGGTAAAAGATGGGATCCTCTATTTAGGACGTAAGGAGCCAGAGGACTATGTTTAAAAGAATTTTCTGTGGGAACCAGGCAGATCTGCAGCATACAGCAACTCTCTGAATACCAGATTTGATCAAACAGGAAAACAATGTCACTGCTGGCTCCGAAAGAAATAAGCCTGCAGAGAAAGTTTATATGTTTCTGTGTTTTCTCACAAACAAATTTATGTGAGGAATCCATAATGGAGTTTATTTGTAAGAAGATTAAACAATGCACAAAATTTCGTTTTGTGAAGAAATGGATTTTCTCTCACCATGTTTGGTGTTCATACCCAGACAGGTTGGCACCACTTCATTATATTAGGTGCAAATGAGCCCCTAACAGCCCTTTCCCATCTCCAGCTGTGCAGTGCCGGTCCAGCCCCGTAGAAATTGGGGAGAGTTGGGTCAGGAAGGGCATCCAGCCTAAAAACTGTGCTAAATCAACATGTGGACAATGATCCGCATGAAAAATACTTTGTTTTTAAAGTTTAAACATTCAGTAAATACAACCAATTCAATTCATGAAAAACAAAAAGAGAATTTTAATTTAACTCCCTGACCAGGACATCATCTTAGTCATCGTAAATGTTGTTTGTCTTTTCTCTTGTTTGTGCTGTGTAAAACATTCTTACACTGTTTTTTTATATTATAAATGAATAAAAAAATAATGTCCAAACGTGTGTAATATATCTTAGAGTACCAATCATGTCAACTACAGAAATGGAATATGATTTAAAAAGTAATATTCAACATTTAGTGGGAGAGAAAGTGAACATAAGGTCACAAGGAATCAGCAAGGAATCGGTGTCACATATTCTGCACATACTCAACCAAGACATTACATAATGTCACCAAATTGTATAAAACCATATAAACCTTTGTATATTTTTATACTTTATGACAATAGAAAGTTGAAGTTTATCACAGTAACTGTTGTGATATGTTTGCACAAAGGGAGATTTGCCAGCTAGGATAAAGTGTATAAATTTACTTCTGTCTTCGTTTGCATGATATAAAGCATTTCCTACCACATTTTAACCGGTGTATTCTCAAAGGTTTTTTTTTTCCCCAAAAAATGATGCTTTAAGTCGCTTTAGTCTGGTGACCTGTCCAGGGTGGACCCCGCCTCTCGTCCTATGACAGCTGCGATAGGCTGTAGCCCCCCGTGACAATGATCAGGATAAGCAATGATCAGGAAGAGTCCATCGATTGATGGACTCTGAATAATGAACAACGTCCAAACATGTGTAATATATCTTAGAGCACCAATCATGTCACCTACAGAAATGGAATATGATTTGGTATATGAATGGATTTAGAGATGACGTTAAAAGCTTCAAGCTTCATATCTAAAAGCAGCTGCTTTGAGTTTTAAATCTCACTCATTGCAAACATTCCTGTGAACTGTGACAATGTTTATAGAAATGAATATGAAAACGTCTCAGAAAGTCCTCAAACGACAGCATGATGCACTGTTCTGTATGTAGGTGCTGTACTATGAGCACTATATTGTGACAAAAATATAAAGAGCTTGGGTGGACAAAAGGAGTCTTATTAATCCTGACAGTGTCAGCTTTTGTAAATGTGCAGGAGATTTCCACACTGTGGGCAGGTGTGGTGTGTATCTTGTAGTCCACGAATCATTAACGGGATGAGACAGCAACCAAAGATCAGCCTGAAACACACACACATGCAGAGACAGAATATGGACTGGATGCTCTTTTTATAGCTGCTTATACACTGTGACATTAAATGCTGTGCGTGTGTGTGTGTGTGTGTGTGTGTGTGTGTGTGTGTGGTCTCACCCTATCATTGAGAGAAGTACACACATCCACCAAGCAGCACACCCAGGCACGTGAGTGACTTTAGAGATGACGGTTTGTTGGCAGCGTGGGCATCTTACCAAACCCGGGACGTTTGTCAGACATGTGGCTAAGATGGGAACAGGTGGCGGCTGTGTCAAGACGACTGCTGACGGGGTTTGCCTGCTGCTGACAGGAGGTATTACTCCAACTGATGTTCAGAAGACAGGGGCAGGACAGAGGATGATGATAGGGGAAAACAAGAAGAGGGAAAGAAGCAAATTAGCAATTAGCAAATGATTGTATGAAATCATAGCAATAACTGAAATGTAGTCCACAGACTTTGTGTTGATGGATGCACTATGGCCCCAGGGTTTTGGGGAGAAGAGATGACAACTGTTGGCACCGTGGGTGGAGTCAGGACAGGAAACAGATCTGGATGGGTTGTAACTAGGAAAAAATAAAGCATCTGAATGATTAAGTTAAAGGAAAGTTTGTGGTTTAGATTAAATGTCACCTCCAGTAAATAATCACTTCGTGTCTCAAGTGACTCTATTGTGATGTTAATATTGTTGAAGCTGCAAGACACATGCTACTGTTTTTTGATTTTAAATGTTTTTAGTAGAAATATGCTTCATAACTTATCTTATTTTGAAGTGGTCCTATTGAAGCTTCTTGTGACCCAAACTCACAGCACTTCACTGGCACCAGTGCAAACATATCCGTTTCTAAACGTTTTTTTTTTATCGAGGCTCACCCGTCTGACCAGTCAGAGAATTTACTAAGTTACTGGTAATTCAGATTTTCCAGCACCCCTGTTTGTTTTCATTTCATAAGGACGACTAACTGAGGGGCTCTGAAGAGCATGGAGAAGCATAACAAGCAAAGCAAAGCTATTTCAGAGCAGGGAGAGAGACAGCTTAGCATTGGAAGGTGGCTCGATTTTAAGTTTCATGCACTGCTTGCTTAAGTTGCATATGGCACCTTTAAACAAATGTTAATTAGAAGTTAAGCTCAGGAGGTTTTCTGACTGTGGTGGGAAACGGGAAGGAAGAGGGAAGAAAATCGCTAGTTGGCAAAAAGTGTGTGTTCAGTCACCTCAGACTTAATGCAAACAGGAAATAAAACACAAGTTCAGTGAAAAACCAGATGTCTACTAGATCATTTTTCAGACAATCTTTCACCCCGTTGCCATTTACAGAAGATTATAGTGGGACATTGTCTTACCTGCTTCTCCATAAGTGGGGGGAGGTGCTAAAGGGTAGGATTGCGAAGTGCTGTAAGAGGGGGGTTGCTGGAGACTGGCCTCTTCATATGAAGGAGGGTCCATCAGGAGATCATCCAGATAAACGAGGTGCTGCTGAAGAAAAGGACAGTTGTGATGCACAAACAGAGAGCAGGGCTAAAACTAGAGAAACCCTGAGATTAGTTCTCCTAAGTTAAAACAGGAAACGTGTTGAAATGTCAGAGGTGTAAATGATTTATTTTCAGGGTTCTGGTGTCGTCACACTCTCACTGCTTGGAGAGGCAACAGTAAGGTTTTTAGCAACATCTGATCTCAACATCACTGAGTTGGGTTTAAATGATAAAACAGAAGACACGAACACCTTTTGAGACACATCCAACTATGTTGCCATAAATTCGTCATTTTTTTATGATGGCTCTGCCTGTTTACACTGAACACTCGCAAAGCCATAAGTGACCAACTAGAATTACCACCCCACAGTTGTACACTTCCATACTGCACTGCACTGATGAGAATGTAGCAAAAGTAACGCTAAAACTAATTATACCTCTTTGTCTCAGGCCAAAGAGGTATAATAAAAACCAAATATGGAGTTAGTTTTAAAAGCTTAATGAAGATCTGATGTATAAAAATACATAGAAAATGTATAAAAACCTCAAATATGTTTTCCCCGACTCTTGTCAAAGTTATTTTAGGTTATTTTCTTGCGAAATACAGGATGGGGATAAAAATGTCTTTGATTCAAACAGTCTGAGAAGAAATGATTCCTGCTCATTAAGCCATACAGGCAGGAAAAGGTTTGGAACCACTGATCTAGGTCCAGCTGTATATCAGAGCATAGGGGCAGGTTTAAAGCACTTCTGTATAGGATTCAAACATTAGTGTTTTGGCAACCCACCGAGGTAACATCAAAAGACCCAGTGTCATAACCCAAACATACCGAGAACTAATAGGCTGGAAGGATTTTTTACCTTTCCTACTTTAAATTCAGAATACTTTTTCAATTCCATAATGTAAAGACTATGCTGAATGGTTTAACTTCTTAACACTGAATGGCAGGAAACAGAAATGCCACACAGGCCGCAGTGTTTTTCATCCGAGACCATGAAACCTGCCCTCATTTAAATATGAAAATCCCGCCTGTTAAAGCATGCGATCTTCTAGTAACAGATCTGTTTGACATGTGCTGTGTGTTGCTCCGGTGTCTCCATGTAGTTACAAACTGGTTCTGCTGCTTTGGTGGTAATAAAAGGTGAAAGAAGTACTCACATCCTTCAGTACAAATATCACAGTCTTAAAACACTCTATAAGGGCTGGAATTAAAATACCAAAGTACTCATAGTAAAGTAAAATATACCTAAACATTCTAAGTAAAAGTCCAACGGTAAATTGTCCCTTATGAATGATATATTATTATTAAAAAAAGTTTTAAATTGATAAACTGAACAAGTTGTGGGCATCACAATATTTCAGCCATTTAAGGTATAAATAGTTGATAGATATCTATAACCTTTAGGATTTAATCTCAGAGTGCAAAAAAGGAAAAACGAATTTCTGTTCACAAATTGATACAAATGTATAGTTGTTAAAATTGGATTTTTATTTTCTGTCAATACCGTAGTTACAGCTATTCAACAGAAGATGTTGTTTCCTGATGTTTGTTTTAGTGCAATTGAAGAGCAAAAAGAAGTTCCCTTTACTTCTGCTGGGCACTTTGTGTGCTGGTTTGAGTTTCAGTCCGACTTAGGATGGATTTGATTTGAAACCCGGAATGTAAAGATCTTTTCTTTGATTGAAACACTATACTCTGCTGCAGCCTTTTGATCAGCGATGGGACAAGTGATTGCCACTGATTACATAAACCAGGTTTCCTGTTTACATGAGACTTCAGAAATACAGATTATAAAACCGTTTGTGAGCTGGTTACTTAAGCAGAGGTGGTAAAAGTACACAAACTTAATACTTGAAGGAAAGTGAAACTATTTTCTTAAAAAAATAATCCACTGGTTAGAGCACCACCTCAAACGTTTTATTCAAGTGCAAAAGTAAAGGAATACACTAAGGAAACAGTATATTTAAAAATGATTGAACTGGTGCAAATAGGAGAAATGTCCTGGTGAAAATGTCCTTTGGCAATAATCCCTTGTCATCTTGGGAACTGTGGAACAGAAACAGCCCTCTGTAAGAGTGGAGCTGCTTTTAATTTCTTTATGTGCTGACAGGTGATTTGTGTGTTGTGATACGCCAATGTTTTTTTGTTTATATTATTTTTTGAAAAAGTACAAGTACCTCAAAACTATACTTACTATAAGGTACACTCCGTTGGACAAGTACTTTTTTATTATTTATCACTCCTGTACTTGTCCATGTAAATTTTCATGTGATTTTATTACAAGCCAAAAAAATGTGTATTTTGTAATATTTTGAGTAAAATTTTTAGTAAAACTGAAATTATAAAAACAAAACTGATATTGAAAACTGCATTAACAATAAAGCAGAGTAAAAAGTTCAATATATTTCTCTCTGGAATGTATTAGAGTATCAGAGAATAGAATTTCTCAAGTACAAGTATCTCAAAACTTTGAAAACAAGTATCTCATGTGCAGTATTGTACATGTACATGCACCGTTTAGTACTGGGGGTAATCTGAATATGTCTCTTTGTACTTCGAGCTTCATGTTCCTGGACCACACATGGTGTCACATTACTGCAGGCCAGTCTGCAGCTCTGATTCTGGTATCGCTATCGTCTGCTACAGACAAAACGGCAGAGATGCTCGAATTCGAAGTCTGAACTCTCACAAGTGACACCACACACACACACACACACACACACACACACACACACACACACACACACACACACACACACACACACACACACACACACACACAACTAAATCACAGCACAGTTATATACTACAAATACAAAGAAGACATCATGTATTTAACTTCAGTATTAAAAAAATACACAGTGTGTGACTGTATTATCTCTGATACTCCAAAAAAAAAAAAAAAAAGCCACAAACTGAATAGAATCAGTAAAATATTAAAATCCACAAAGCTCTATACACAGTAATCCAGACTTACTATAAATTCACAGTGGTTTCAGTTCAGCAGGCTGTGAAACACTGAGTACACAATTAATCCCGAATCGTTCGACCTCTTCTCCACTAGTTTTCATGCTAATATGTCACCTGAAACCAACTGTATTTTAACACAGCGGCTGAATGCAGCCCTGTGCTTCTAGCTCACACGGGACTCTTTTCTTATGTAAGTCAAATCCAAACAGGTCCCCAACACACCTCCGCCACATACAACGTCTAAATACACCCTGTCACACATGTCCCTCTTCACTAGTTAAACCATGTGATGTGTGTGATATAACAGAGCTGTGGTCTTACCTTGGCTGAATGAGGAAATTCGACTGTCGGGAGGAAACATGCTGATGACAGTAAGAGCCTGCTGAACCTGTTTTCCTGTGGCATTAGACACATTTTTACCTGCCACAAACCAGCCCTGCTGCCCTGTTTGCCTCATAGGAGTGAACCTTTTAACAGAGACCCACCTGTGTCCTAAATGCTAATGCCTTCTCCAAAAGGAGACAGCAGAAGAGCTCGTGAAGCTGTGTGTGCAGTACAGTGGTGGAAACACACCACATTCATTCAACCACAGTACCAGCATTTTTTTATTATTACCATTTAACTCCTGTACTATGTATCTGACAGATTCATTTACTTAACAAATGAACACTTTTACTTTTACCCGACTGTGATTTTAACTTCTGGAATGGGAATTTTTCAGCTTTTGCTGAGGCTTGAACTGTTGGTCAAAGCGTCTGAGGGTGTGAACTCTGAGCTCCGGGCACTTCTCTGTGCAGCACATAGGTCGATCAAGAAAAACAAACCCATTATTTAAAGACGTATATGAGAGAGCTACAATTACAGCAGCTCCGCCTTAACTACACAAACAGTGAAAGGCTGCAAAACTTTAATGCATAACGAAATTGATTTATATACTTAGGTAACCTTTTGAACTGAGTGCTTTTACTGTGCATTAGTGGTACTTACAAATAAGTAAGTACCACATATAAGTATAACATAGATATTTATGATTATACATTTCCTTGAAACACAATGGATGAATCACTCAATGGAGGTCAGGGGGCCCACAGACCAAAGCTTTGGAAGTTACTGTTTATATGTTTTGTTTAATAAACACAAAATGGCCACACAACTAAAAAATTACAAAAAATGTATTATCAGACCCAAAATAATAATAAAAAAAAAAGGGGCTGGAGGGGGCTTTAGTCTGTCTCTGCCCAGGGGCCCATTTTCTTAAGATCCATCCATGATTCACAGTATCAGCAGGCATTCAATATCTTATTTGTCCTATCTTATATTATTTATATCTTAATTGCAGTAAAATGTAGTAGTTTGGTAATAATCGTAAACATGTTTCAGCTCAGTTTTGAATTATCCTGTGAGTTCAGGGTCGCCACAGTGGATAACTGTCCACATGTTGATTTGGCAGTTTTTACGCCGGATGCCCTTCCTGACGCAACCCTCCCCAATTTCTACCAGGCTTGGACTGGCACTGCACAGCTGGGGATGGGAAGGGGCTGTTGGGGGTTTGACGTATAGCTGAGACCAGGGATCTGACCCTGTGGTCCGTGGACAACTGCCATATAAACTGAGCTACAGCCACAGCCACAGCCACCCCCATCAATCTTCTGCTCCTCATGTGATTATGTAGCTCAGTTGGTCTACAACATTCAACATTGTAAAGCGCTTTGGATAAAAGCAATATATATGGTGCCATTTACAATTTAGATTAAATAAGTTTTATCTATCTAAATATCTGCTACAACTTCTTCATGCAACTCTACAACTTGTTTTTAACACTTGTTTTTAAGCACTTCCTTCCTACTTCTTCTCTTCATGTCAAACATTGTTAGATTTCTTTAAATCTCTTGACTTTTCTGTCTGTCACACAGATAAACATGCACAACATTTTTAACCCCAAACTGATTTTATTAAGAAAAAAATGGTGCTAGGTTGATCCCGATTGACTGGAAAGTGACATTACAGCTCATCTTTGGATGTTACGTTGCTCAGAACATCATCAGCCTCCTAAGGGAGAGAAACATTAATAGGACAGAGGTGAGTGGAGTTATTTCAAGGAAATAAATATATAGTAGGTTTAAAAATGCAAACCTTGCTATCATCATCGACATCATTTCCCTCCTTAGGTTTGTCTTTCTGCTCATCTTCTTCCTCATCCTCATCATCCTCCTCCTCCTCTTCATCCTCCTCCTCATCACTTTCCTCCTTAGGCAACACTCCTCCATCATCCAGGAACTTCGACAGAGTCTCCAGATCCCTTTTTCCCGTGTAGTCAATCACCTGCAGGGACACAGAAGGAGTGAGTGACACATCTTTACTAAACAATGTGTGTGTGTGTGTGTGTGTCTCTGTGTGTGTGCTTGCGTGTGTGTACCTCTTTGCTATCAGCCGGGAAGTATCTGAGTGTGGGAAATCCTTGAATCACAATTGACTCCACCTCATTGGCTGTGGCGTCCATTTTGGCGATGATGATATTTTCATGGTCAGAGTATTTCTCACCCAGCTGTTCCCAGATGGGAGCCAGTTCTTTACAGTGTCCACACCATGGAGCATCTACACCAAAGGGTGGAAGGGGACAAAGAAATATGCTCTGATCTATGAAGACGAGTGGGAACTAGACACTGATGAAGATGCACAGAACAGTAAGAACCACTTTGTTGTTTTATGTGATGAGTTTTTCTGCTGCAATAAAATGTTTCCCAAATCTCAGCGGTGACTAGTTGGTGAGTACGACGTGCAGTAAATAACGCTAATAAGTGATGACTCAAGTCGTAATAAAGTAATTTGTTTGGTCAAAATGTGGGATTGTGGGGAAAGTCCACTGTGCACAACACCACACAACAGACTTAAGCAGCCGTCAGACTTAACAGGCTTCCTCCGTGTTCGAACCACGGAGGAATAAAATTATCATTATCTTTTTTTTTTTACTGACATCAAAGTTAGTTGTATTTATGATGGTGGTGGTTTGATTTGATTTTTTGGTTATTACACTGCTCAACAAGGGCAGTATCAGTTTCTTATGAGCCTATAAACATTTTCCCTTATCTTCTGCCTCATAGTGCTCTGATGATGAGGCGACATCTAGGGGCCGTAGTAAAAATGACAGAAGCACAGATAAATTATTGACTTATTTTAAAGACAAAGTAATGTCAGGGCGAGGAGGGTGCAGATGGCTGGGTGACAACACAGAGCAACAAGATTTGTTTCTCACATTAAATTGACGATAACTGTTTGTATTTTAATATTTTAACCCAGGTCAAGCACATCAGGGATAATATATACCTGCTGACTCTGCTAGAAAAAAAACAAAGTGGTAAATTTCTCTGCATTTACCAGCACATGTGTCAAACGAAGGCAAACTGACTTACAAAACTCCACAAAGACGTTTTTAGTTGGGTCCAGAGCAACAGACTCAAAGTTCTTTCCCACCAGGACTTTAACTGGGCCTTTGTCCCAGTCCTCTGGAATGTCCTCTGTCCGATAGTAGGGCTGCACCACAAAGTACACAGGTTTTTATTTAGAAGAAAGTAACATTGTAACATTTTCACTCCATTACAAAAAACCCTTTACTTACTGTACTGCATGTAAAAGTATTGCAAAGTTCTATTGGTATTATCATCAGCTTTAACCATGTACAGTATTTTATTGATAACTGATAACACGTTATTGTTCCCCAATAGCAAGGACTATGATAATAAGCAATTCAACAGTAATATATGTTTTTGTATAAAATGTCAATCTCAGAGGCAGATTAAGCAGCTAAAACTGTATAAATATTGGACATAAATACATCATTAGTACTGAAGTCTCGAAATATAAAGTAGCATACTGGGATAAAGCAAAGTACTTCAAAACTGTACTCGAGTAAATGTACCCGGTGACGGCCCCCCCCCCCGCATTTATGAAGTGTGTGTTACCTTGGCAGTGCCATCCACAACCTCCTGGCACAACTGTCGCAGTGAATTTGCTGTGAGACCCCCAGTGGCGATGTTGAACTTCTTTCCCGTCTCCATGTTGACGAGGCGTGCAGTGGGAGCGTCGCTCTCAGACACGCCAAAGTATGTTAACACATGTGACAGGGCGGCTGTCACGTCAATAGTAATGAACAGCATCTACATGATAAACACAGGACATAAAAACCCGTCAAGACAACAAGGATAATTTGTGATTTGTTTCTTTCTAACACACACACACACACACTGTCACCTTGCCCTTGAACTCTTTGGCAACAGTCGTGATTTCCTTCACCAGGGCTGTCTGACTCTCCACGGTGGAGTTGATAAACAGCAGGCTGTGCAGGCGGATGCTAGAGGTAAAGATTTTATCTGAAGTCTGAAGACACAAACACATAAAACACACAGTGTAATTACAATATAATCGTAGGTTTAATTAGATTTTCTAATGGTGTGAGTGTGAGAGAGTGTGTGTACGTGTGTTTTCATTACCTCCTGTTTGAATTCGATGATGAGTGCCAGACTGTTGTCCTTGATGAAGTGGGTCAGATTGTTTTTGTCCAATGTCCCATCTTCTGACAACACAAAGTCTGCTCTGCCATCATCAAACTATTTCACGCAAACACACACAGACAGACACAGACACACACACACACTGGTTTCACAGACTTTCACTAATATAGTTCTGTAACAAAATTAAGCCTCAACACTTCCGATATTTTCTTAATCATTTGTGTCACTTTGTGTTGTTCTTTTTTTGTGTCTCTGCAGTTGTTTTGTCCATCTTCAGTCATTTTGGCATTTCTTTGATGTTGTTATGTGTCATTGGGTCTCTTTGTCCTGCTTTCTGGCTGTTTTATGTTTTATCTTTTTACTTGCACTAACTGATGACTTAAGTCTGATTGTAAAGTGAGTGAACCCTAAATCTAAATCACTTCAGAAAAATACATTCAGATACATTTTCTCACTCTTGCATACTTGTGAGGAGATTGCAACTCACACAGCTGCAGCTTTGCACTGCTCCCAGAAACTCTGGCCTTCTATCTGACTGTCAGCACATGTTCGTACCTTTTTGAAGAGCACCACCGAGCTGCCTTTTACTTCATACTTCTGGAAAACTTCAGGAGCCGCTGTCATTGCAAACTCTACGTCAGTCATCTCGAAGGCGAGTTCCTTTAACACCTTAGCCGAGTCACCTTCCAGATCCTAATATAGACACGCATCCAAACTTTCATATAAAGACACTTTCTGATTAATGGGTAACGCTCAGTAGATGACATTAGATTAACGTACATCAAAGAATCCGACGACAGTGATGTTATGGGCATCGATGAAGTGAGCCGCAGCTTTTGCAGACTCGAGCACTGCAGCACCAGGACCTGCACGACGCTTCATCCACTGGATTATTCCCTCGACTGACCTCTTACCTGGGCAGCACACACAAACACAAGCACATATAGCAATGTCATAGTTATTTCATGTGCTTCAAACAAACAAGAGCAGGAAAAGATAAACAGAAACAGTGAGGCTCAAACCAACAGGGTATTAACATGTGCACACACACTGATGAGGTACTGTAGGGGCTGTGTACTGGGTAAACTAGTAGAATGGGTTTGTCTAAAGTGTAAAACTTACCACCTAGAAAATTCTTTTGTTTTGTTTTTTATTCAGAGAGGTGAATAACCAGATTCCCTAATGTGTGTACACTTAAATGTGAAGCCAGAGAGAGCAGCCGATTCATTTATTTAAACAGAAACAAACTTGGCCTGAGGTTTAAACAAAATATGCCGCACAGCAGAGCCAGGGTAGCAGTCTCCACCTTTTTACTTCCTGAGTAACTGACACAGACATTTGCAAACAAGCTAACAGCTAAAACCCCACTGTGGAAGAGATCATCAAGTGTCATGTGGCTTATTTCATATGTGTTTAGTCTTTGGAAAAACGATCTTTAATGTGTATCAGTTTTCCTCAGGAGTCCATGAGCAAGTTGAGGAGTTGTGGTGAGTGTCTGTAATAAGAGCTGGAGAGAGACGCCTGTAGAAATGTTTAGACAGTAGATATTATCTGGTGTCGTTGGCCTTATTGATGCAGCTGAAACTAAGTTAGGAAAGAAGGACCCACTGTGTTTTTAAGAGGCACCCTAGTTTGGGGTCGCTTTAGATCAGGGGGTAGAGCTTGTCATCCACCGGTCACATGGACGATGGTTTGATCCCCAGCTCTTGACACCTGCATGTTAAAACCATCTTAAAACCCTAAAACCTAAGAAAAAAGCATCATAGTGTGTGAGTCACTTCCAAGTCACTTCCAGAGAAGCGTCTGCCAAATGACAGTAGTTTTGTTCAAATCCCAAAAGGTTTAACTGCTTATAGAAACTGCTGTACTGGATGTGAATGTTGTTTAATACTTAAAAACAGATTAAATGAGTGATGAGTGAGAGACTGCACTAAGTTACAGATGCTTGATGGAACAGAGACTTGATGTCAGGAGTTCAGATTTTTATTACCACAAAAAGATGAGAGTTTTATCAATATAAAGAAACAGAAAAGTGTTTTTTTTCTGTTGAAGGTGATTTGCACACACATAATATTTGTAACACAAAGAACTTGACCCAGTCAAACAGCTTAGGGCAGATTAAAGACAATAGACAGGTTCAACATAGAAAAAACAAACACACACACACTCTCTCTCCTGACAGTCAGACTTAATGATGATGCAGAAACATAAGACTGTGGAAAGACAACGTTACAGTGGTACAGCTGATGACTGATTGGAGGTGTGTGTGCATGTGTTCGTGCGTGCGTGTGTGTCTGTGTGCTTGTGTGTGTGTGTGTGCGTGTGTTTACCTGAGTAGTCGATAGGCTGCTTGCGGTCACCATTAATAAACAGTTTCAGAGTGGGAAAGCTTACGATTTCAAACTCTTCAGTCAGCTCCGTCTCCTCTATTGCGTCCACTTTGGCCAAACGCATGTCTGGCTCCTCATTCTTCAGCTTTTCAGCAGCCTCTTCGTACACTGGCTCCAGCTGTTTACAGTGACCACACCAGGGAGCATCTGAACACACAAAGAAGCACGTTCGACCTTTGCTACAGCACAGGACTAAATACCGCACTGATCTGATGCTTTTGCAGCTTATGCCGAAGTGAAAAGGATAACTGAGGGGGTTTAATAACCAAAGCAGCCCTTGTTCTGCCCACATTTTGTTGCTATCAGCGCCACATGCCCAGATATACATGGAAATAAACTGCTGATAGCAGCAGTGGCAGTTGGGCTCAACTTTTAACCCCTTTTTCTCTCCTCTGCTACAGCTGAGCTCATCTGTGAGAGAGTTGAACATGCAGAACATCTGGACGAGAGAGACCATGTGTATGATACGGCCTCGGGCACATGGGGATTCAAACAGAAAGCACTGGTGGAAGGATCCCACAAGACATTTTATAAACTGGAAAAAAACTTAATTTCTTCATTTCTGATCCTATCTCACGGCTGAGCTTAAAGTTTTATCACAATAAATGTGTCACTAAAGCTTATTTTACACTTTGGTTTTTGCATTAATTCAAAATAAGAGATCACAGCTGCAGGTCTTCTTGAAAATAATAATTGTGTATGAAATAATAATCACACAACCTTTCAACAACAGTGCCTCTTAGCTCAGCATATGTTATCACCGATGTTGTTCCTGCTAAAAAAACAACCCATGTCATTTCAAATATGACAGATGTGATGATATTTAGTGGGAGATGTTGAATATAAAAGTTTAAACATCTACTTCTACTCACAGAATTCGACCAGTAAATACTGATTCTCGCTCAGAGCTCTGGCAAAGTTGTTAATGTGTAGAACCATCACATCTTTGATCTCCTCTATCTCTGTTGTTTTCTCTTTCTTTGGTTCCTCTTCCAGTTCTTCCTCTTCTGTGTCCTCTGCCGTCTCCTCTGTTTGCTCCCCCGACGTCTCTTCTTGTGTCTCTGTGTGTTTCTCAGTGCTTTCGCCCTCGTCGTCGGCCTGGATGCAGGAGGCCCACAGCAGCAGGCCCAGCACAGTTACAAACAAAAGCATGTGCGCCCTCATGTCTCGGCTGCTCTGGTATCTCTGCTCAGGTAGCGACACCTTCAATACAAGAGTCACTGACGGTTTGTAGCTTTATGTATCTAAGAGGGAGAGTGTGTGTCAGAATGTTACTGGCCTTCCTGATCATCCAATAAGGACTTACACCTACAGGAGACTTACTCTCCTTTAGACCAATCACACGGCGCCCTGTAGAGTCACAATCAGGCAAACTGGATTATCAACTGTTAGTCTGAAGATTCATCCAATTTGATCCTCTCCTCCCTCTTCATTAGTTTGTTTGGAAAATGTTATTCCACTCCGTTTATAGATTTCTATCACACCAGATTGTAGCATGTATATTTAATATTTCAGACCTCACACCACTGCTCCTCTCTCTGGGTCCTACCAGACCCTCATTTACCAAAAAACAGACAGGGTGCAGTGCTTGTGTGGAGCTCTGGCTCGCACTTTATTTCACAATTTCTGTTTACTTAGAGCAAACACTTTCACACCCGCCCACATGAATTTGAATTTGCCTTCAGATTAACAAATCAATAATTAACTGAAATTAAAAAAAAGGGTAATTAATAGAATCTATTTTGCCATAAATTAATATGTGAGCATTATTTAGAGATGACAAACTGTTTTAGCAGGTTTTCCATGTTTTGAGCGAACGAGGTGCCTTGTCATGCAGATGTTTCGATTTGAATGTAAAGAATATGCTGTTAACGCTGTTAAATAATATTGAACAGGTTTAGATTACAGAAAATCACACAGTCTTCATCACCAGTGAGACATTGCTTTGTTGTCATTTATTGTAAATACTGTCAACTTGTTGTTTGTGTTGGATTTAAGTTTCTCATGTATGGGTGATCAGAAATAAGGGGGCACACTTGCAGTAATTTTGTCTCTGTTTGGTTTTTGACTACCTGTACACTTTGACTGACTAACAGAAGAGTCTTTTCTTTTATGCCTTAACTGTAAAATAAGAGGAGGGATCGGCAAAAAGAGTCAAATTGGTTTTATAAAATACTCACAAGCAGATCTGTCACTTATTTAAAGCAAAAGAAAACATAAAGGACTTAATTACTGACCGAGGCAAATCAATAAGGAGGAGGTGTTTTGCAGTAGAGTATTGCAGAGTTTCTCTAAACAATGTGCTGGCTACTCTGGATAATCCTCAGATGTCGCTATCAACACTTGATGTCCTTTAGTAAACAGTAGTGTGACGGTTGTAGATTATACAGAGGAACCTTTTAAAGCTGTGAGCTCCATCAGCTAGATTTCACTCACCTCTCTACTTTTTTTGGTGCACAAATATCAGATATGAATATTTGTCAGATAAACAGATAAAAAAAACAGTTCTGTGCACAAGAAATGTCATTTTATTGAACTCATAAGTTTGTATAAAAGCTGTAAAGGACTTAAATGACGTCTCGCTCCCACCAGGTTTAGTGCTGCATGTGTGTGTTGTCTGTCAGTGTGTGTGCAAGGTCTGGGTTTGGGTCCCAGTTTGCCAGCAAGTCACTGAAGTCCGGCTGAGAGCTGTCAAGGGCGTGTGTGTTGTGGTGTGAGACTGGGCTGTAGTGCATGTGTGTGTTAATGTCTGTGTGCGTGATGCCCTGTGAAGGTGTGTCACTGCTTGTGTGTGTGACCTCAGGTGTGTTACTGAAAGTGACCAGAGAGCAGCAGGGGATCGGCTCAGTCCAGAAACTGAGTGGGAGATGCCGCTTGATCATCGGTCGACTGCGGCCCTGACTTGGCCCTCTGTGTTCAAAAAGTTCAGCCAGGGGCCCCAAACTGTTGTTGCCCTTAGCAACTACGGCTTGTTGATCATTGACGTAACTCACAAAGCTGTTGTCTTGCTCCTCTGGACTTCCTGCTCTCGCTAACCTCAGCAGGTCATCGTAGTAACGCAGACGGCCGCTGGTTGTGATGGAGATGGAGTCGCTGTAGATGTCACAAGCTTCCTGGTCACTAGAGTTGTGACCGAAGTACCGTTGAACATCACGACTGATGAGATCTGCAAACCTCAGCAGCTGCTTGGTCACATCCAAAGCACAGTGGGATGGGTTTAGAAACACCTCCTCCAAACTTTCCTCCTCCTCTTCCTCCTGAGCTTCAGATTCTTCATCTTCCTCTTCCTCCTCCTCCTCTTCTCTTTCGTCTTCGTTTTCCTCTGGCCTGCCCTCCAGCTTCGCTTCTTGTTCGTCTTCTTTGCATGGAGAATGCTGGAAAATCAGGGGGAAGTAGGCTGGAGTTGGGGCGTGGATGAGGAAGTTCCTGATGATGCCTGCTGCCATGTTGTCTCCTAAAGACTGAAGAGACAAAGAAAAAAAACAAGAGTTTGATTAAAGGACAAAATGCTCCACTTTTGAGAAAAGATGATGTTTTATTACCTCATCAAGTGAAATTAGCTGCCGGGCTCAGGGGAGACTGTCTACAAGGTGAAGTCTGGCTTGGTTCCCTGATGGATCCACTTTTTATGCTCACGTACTACTGGTCCAGCAGGACTGTGACTGTATATATACCTCAGCACACGGCTGCAGACGTGTGTGTGTGTGTGTTTGTCTCCTGTTGGTTGAGGCAGTGTCCAGAACAAATATTTGTGTGCCGGATTGGTCAAACACACATTGTTTACTTTATCACTGGGCAACTGGGGAGGGGTAACGAGGCTAATGGATCGTCTGCTAGGGGATGATGGAGAGTTGTTATACACACACATAATTCCTTTTCCTGTCCCTGTTATCAGGCTAGTTAAAGGATAAAAGAGCATGAAATCAAATCATATGCTGTTTTGACTTCTAAAGGGGGACACTCTGAACTGACAGGACTTCTCACCAATAACAGCGGACTGAGATCCCTGTTGTAACGTGTCCTTAACATAAAGCTCACAATGCCTACGCAAAGACTGGGACTGAGAAACACCATCCGAATCACGTTGGCAGAGGAAATCTGCGTTTTCCACGAGAAACGTACCTGAGTCGAAACCAGTTTACTTGCGAAGGCCAGTTGTGGGCGAGTTACTCACTTAAGTTCATACAAATGCACTGTTGGCAGGCAGCATCAACCTCTCAACAAATAACAAGAACCAAACCGATGATATTACAGCACAGTGCTGTATGTTTACCTCTAAATGCTTCTCAGCGAAGTAGTAAATCTATAGCGTTAGGCAGCATCATTTTCTGATCCTTTTTTTTTAACCAATCCAAATAAACAAATGTGCTGTCATGGAGGAAGTGAGTATCAAATATCACACAAAGTAAACAGTTATTTTATAAAGCAGTATGTTTTCTCTCCCACACTCTGTAATACGTTTCAGCACATCCTGTATCTACCTATTCTCACAGGTTTCAGGTTTCAGTTCACTTTTTTATGGATCCTGTGCATTTATTTGCATTTGTTCACCATTTAACCCGATACGTTTAAAAGCTTTGGAATAAGTCACAACTTTTCATACAATTAAAACAAAGGTCAGTTGGTTTTAACGACTACTGGTCTGCACAGTATTTGCAAATGGCAGTTTGCTTTTGGGTGATGAAGTCATGCCAGTGTACTGTAGATAACAGAGTAAAGTAAACTGATGTCTACTTCGTGTATGTGCAACAAATGCACCAGTAGGTGTTATGCATCAGTGCCCTTATACGTGCTATATAACCAGTCAATGAAAGTCAATCATGAAAGCAATAATTTGAGGGTTTCAGGTTCTACACTTCATCAGATTTTACTGACCTTTACAAACATCTGTAACTCTGTCCATATACACATGCGCTTCTGTTTATATGTGCATGTGGAGCGTTCATGTGTGTGTGTGTGTGTGTGTGTTATCAGGACACCCTGACTCCCGTGGCCTGCCTGTCGTCAGTATCCAGGCTTCTGTGTTGATTTAAGGGCTAAAGATCAATAGCGGCAATATGTCAGCTCTCAAGAGCTTGACAATGAATTACACAGGCTTTTAGGCACACGAGCACATCGACACACACCCACAACCTCACAAACACACTTTAAGGTTTGTCATATGTTATATTCACCTTAAACTTATTTAAGCTACAACAATAACATCAAAACTCAGTCGGGTTGATCAGTTTTTTTTACCTGATCAACCAATAATTTCTAATATGCACACTGAAGATTACAGAGCTTTTTTCTTTGTTAGAACTCCTTCCTATATTAACTCTACCTCTACACTACATTTAACTGTTCCAAGATAGTAAGAAACAGTCATACTTCATGAGAGGTTGATTTCAGCAAAGAGCTTCAAAGGGGCAGGAGGGACTTTCTTCAGGGGACAGGAGTTTGAGCAGTTTTGCTGCATTAGCAGAAGGGCAAACACAAGAGCTTTTAGGAGTTTAATCTGAAAAGAAAAGAAAACGAACCATCAGACTGAAATAAATGAAACCATCCGACAGCCAATGTTGCTTTGAACTCATAAAGCAGTGGGTGCAAATGAATTGTATCCCCTTATTTTGAAACAGCAAAACTAGTAATACAATTTTTTCATCAACATATTATTTAATGCACATTTAGCTTGTACAAATGCTCCTTCATTAGAAAGTAAAGTTCATTTTTAATGAATTTATCAAGGGGGCTACAAATGTTTGCACTTCATTTCATTATTCCATTACTTTTTTTATTGATGGTCTATTTTGTTACTTATGATGAAAGAATCATGTAAGATCACATGTATCATGTAAGAGAACATGAAAATTGCATTTAATACTAAATGTGAAAAAACCTGCTGTATTAAATTATTTATGTAAAGTGTGATCTAAATTTAATTTGAAATATAATTTGCACAAACATTAAAAAGCTTTTTTTACATTACAAAACATCAAATTACTTTTTTTTTTTTCTAGTGAGTAAAATACTGTACAGCAACACTTGATCTCCAAGGGGGAAATTCTCTAATGTTAAACATATTGATTTCTTGGTAATAATTATATTTTGACTGTATACCATTTATAAATAAATCTTAAGCCTACTGTAAGTCCAGCGGCACAGATCATGCTCTATAAAATTTGACATTACCGAACAAATGTAGAAATAATTGGATGACTCGTGTCCCACTCACCAAAACTGAAATTTCTCATTCTTCTTCAGCAGAACCATGGACTGGCACAAAGATGTATTTAGAGATTCAGACATTTTATCCAGCAAAAGTCAACACTACCAACTTCCGCACAGGGATGTGGCGTTGGACAATCTTCAGGTTTCTTTTTTTCACAGCTGCAACAAACCAAATTCTTTTTTTATAACAGGCTGCTGCGCAACTAATAGGCACAAAATATTTACTGTCTACTATAAACCGTATATTGAAAATGTAGTGTAATGTCTAAGATGTGTGTTATTCTATGACATTGCTGGTTTTTTGCAAATTTATCATTTGTGTAAAATAATTTCTGCATGTTCTTATTAGATGTTAAACTTAATGGTTTCCTTCCTTTTTGTGGTTGTTTTATGACAAAATAAAACCAAATTTAAGAGTTCTTGGTCCATATGCAGATTACACATCAGACATGCAGTACTACACAAACAGTATTTTAGATCTTTATGGAAAATATGGAATATCTATGGAAATATGGAAAATTATGCTAAACATTACACGTTTAACAAAATAAAAGTTGAACTTTGTACCTTTGAAGAGTGATTTAAATGAGCACATTTTAGTGGGCAGCAAAGAAAGAATGACTTGCTGTACATTAAATGACTGAATAAAACGCTGAAAAACAAGTGGTTCAAGTACAAAACCTTTTTTTTTTATTTTCTATGGTCAAAACTGCAAAACATCTAGAAAAATATACAACAAATGCTTAACCTTCCACAACATTTAACATTTGAAAGTAGGAACATAAAAGAAAAGGAATATTCACATTTTTCCCCAATAACAATAAAAGAACATTCACTTTTTACTTCCTTTCTTTTCATATCATTTTTATATGTTTGCAATTATTGTTGATGCCATTTTGTTTACGATCTTATTTTAAACATCTCCACAGTAGCCAGAGTCGTTGGAGAGCTGTGAGTTGGAGCTGCGGTTGGAAGAAGAGTTCCATATGTCCAGGTTCATGTGTGGGCCAAATGGGTTGAAGCTGGAGTACTGGATCGGTCCGCACGGCACCTCTGGCTCCCTGTTCAAGGGACAATGAGGAGGGGTGATGGGGGACACAGGAGATATCGGGGCTGATCGCTCAGACTGGAAGTGGCTCTGGTAGTGCTCACTCTGAGGTGTCCAGATGGAGCCAAACAGGCTGGACATGGGGGACAGGCTGCGGGTACCCGAGAAGAATGGCTGTGGAGGATGAAAAGAGGGAACACATGAACTCTTAAAGCACCTTATCTGAGCTACTGTAGCTGGTTTGTCTTCTCGGGAGCTGCTGTAAAAAGCTGTCGAACAAAGCTCTCGACTTCACGACATTTCTAACCTAACCAGTCGGTGCTTTGCTGCCACTGGACATTTGGCTGTCTGTTCCCTGCGGTGATGACTGGCCTGCCATTTTTAGCTTTTACATTTGTTTCTCCCTTGTTGAGCTAAAAACATGCATATGCAACACCTCCCCATTTGATTCCAGCCAGGCAGCTTTCTGTGTGTCATACACTTGTCTTTGCAAATGCTTCCTCCGTGTTTCTACAGTGTCACACTCACTAATCAAGTGGAAAAAGAAAAGGTTATCCCGTCAAGAAATTTCTCAGGCGCAGCCAATATTTGTAAGATTTAACTGAGAAAACATTAAAGGCCTTGACTTGATTCTGGCACTTGCTTTAAGCAACTGACTCAATTATAGAAGTGTCTCAGAAATTCTTTTGCACGACTTTTGTCAGGAAACTGCAGTGGGTCTTGCAGTTTGTGTGAAACAGCATTTATGATCTAGACATGTACATTACTGCGGAGTCATTATGTGCTGATTTGGAAAACAAGGTCCATTAAATACCAGTTTAGATGTACTTTGTTTGATGACAGCTTTTAAATGTCATTACATATCTTTATTGTAATTGCTAAGCCTAACAGACTGGGATTTTGAGGCAGAACATAATAGGCATAAAACATAATAAATAAATGTTTTTCTTTTGTATTGAGGTAGTATATTTCACAGTTGTCATAAAATTGTACAGAGGAAAGCGAGACTATATAATGCACTATAATACAGAAATATTTAAAAAGTAATTGCACAACTGTACAAAAATGAAGCGTAACATTATGACCACATGCGCAATTTAATGCAAACTTATACAGTGGCCACCCGATTTGAATGAGGTAGCCAAAACATTAGAACCACCTCTTTCTACATAATAATTCATGGCGGAGCCACTATTGCACAGGTGGTCATAAAGTTATACCTGATCGATGTGTGTGTATATATAAAAACATAATAATTATTGATATATTTGCAGCCCACAGAAAATGTATCTACTGCTGTTTCTTTTTGCATGTAACAAAACTATGTTGGGCTGACAACAGTGGGTATGCAAAGAACATAAAGACCTCAAATGAAGTGCTCGCAAACCTGACCAAGACCACCTATAATGACAGCTTTTATAAAAAAGGAGAAGCCACAAATGAAAGAGAAGTTTATAAATACCAATTTGGGTCTATTACACTACACGTTCTTGTTCCTCATTTGAGCTAAAAGTAAAAAATGTCCCCTAAAAGAGGAACAACAGAAAAGACTCTTGTATCTTTACTTTACGTGAGTGTGTACTGCTGTTCAGGGTCTTTGTCATCTTGATAGGAATGAATCTTACACAAGCTTTGCTCAGAATCATGTTACAAACTCATATGAAAAGTTTCTTTTTTGTAACTATAGCAACAACAACAACAACAAAGATCCTGACTGTGGTTACAGAGTTGTGTAAGAAACTAAAATAGTTTTACTATAATCCTGCTCAGTATTAGTACCAGTGTACACCAACTTCAAAATTATTTTACAAAATGCTCCCTCATTCAACTTATTTCCAATGTGATTTTACATAAGCTTGCTGCATTTATTGTTTCATTGCCAGACTACAAGACTTGTCACATCTACAACAAATATTTCTGTGCAATTTTTGGCTGTTTGGGGAAATTGTGTTATCTTTGTGTTTACGTGGGCATCAGTCAAATTTAATATGAGGGAAAATCTTACACCAGACAAACGCAGTAATTGTTTGCAAGGGTTCGTTATGAAGTATGGTACTGAAGAAAATAATCATTCCAAACATTATATTCACTGATAAAAAATGTCATTATCTGTGGCTGTACAGCAGAACTATAACAAATAGTATTGATCAGAAACCCAGATCACTTAGTCCTGATTAAAGCAACTTGATTCAGTATTATGAATTGTCACCTTGCTGCCCACACATGCTGCTGTGTCCCAGGTTGAGGGCGATTCCTGAGGTTGCTCCTCACACCAGCTGGTCTGATTGCTGTGCGCGTTCTGGCCCTCCTGTCCGGGAAAACCACTCGGAAACGTTCCATTACCTGCAAAGTGATCACAGCAAAAAATGCTGAGCTTGATTCCACAGATGCTTCAAAGTTTTAGGTGATACAGCAAACAGCTTGAGGGTTTAAACATTCAAATACCTAGGTAGGGGACTTCCTTACCGTAGGTGTAGGGACTGTTGCCATGGCTGTTGGCACTACTCCAAGTAAACCTGCAGAGAACAAGCAAACATTTGATCCAACGGCTTTAACAGAGACAGGTACAAATGCAACACAGATCTAATTAAACACAAAGACACCGCTGCAACACTGGGAAAGTAAATATTTAAACTAAAACCTAGCAGCATCAATTAACATGGCATTTTCTTCTTTCAATTTGTAATAAGCAAATATGATACAACTGAAATAAATTACCAATTGTATATCACATATAACATACACATACACTGACTTCATAAAGTATTTAGACCGCTTCACCTGTGGCACATTTAAGTTGCAGATTTAATTTAAATGAAAATGTAATTTTTGACAATCAATCTACACCGAACAACCCAAGACGTTGTGGTCAAATTCTTGGACACTTACTAAAGACCCTAAATTGATGGGTGTCTTTTCTTTTGCATTACATGATATTTTTGCCACTTGAGGGCAGAACACCACCACAAACACTTGCACAAAACTGTGTTAGCTGTGGAAAACTAGCACAAAATGTCTTTTACATGCTGCTTTTACATCCAGCAGACCTAATGTCACATTAATGTTAATTTGTTGTCAAGTCTGTCTGACAAATGTTTGTCTAATTTGAACTCAGTAATTAAGTCCTTTTTTTTTTGTTTTCTCCTGAAGAAAATATATCTCAGATTTCTCAATGTTTGACTTTTTCCACAAGCTGGTTGACAAAGTTGGTCAGTTGTGTGTCGCTGGTTTGTCACTCCAACCAACCTTTTACAGTACACAAATACATTTCCTTCGTGCAGCATTTCTTGTGCATACAAACACGTACCCATTGTAGGCCCTGGTGGTTGCTGGCTGAGGTATGTAGGGTAGTGCTTCGGGGGTGTTGTATCTGAACTCATTGGTGAGGGGAATGGATGGAGCCGACCACGTCTCTTCAGGTAAATACTGATCTATACGCTCTGGGGGACACATGAAACCTTTCCATTAGAAGTGGGAAGTCATGCACAAGCTGTTTATGTTGACAAAATAAACATCTGTGTAATTCAAACTTTGTTTTTTCTTAAATATTTGTCTTTACCCATGTTTCTCTCCACTCCTGCAGCAACAGCAGCAAAACTTGGGGCAAAGTTGGAGGCTGTGGAATCTGGGCTTTGGCACAGCTCTTTATGGTACAAGGTGTTCATGCTAAGCAAAGCAAAGCAAATGGTTGCAGTTACAAAACTGTATATTTACCTTAAGCTCACTTACAAAATTAGAGAACACAGTCTGGACCTGTGGTGTGGCTACGATACAAGTATAGTGCAAGACATTACAATGCATTTTTTCAAATTAATTGTAATATCCACATCACTGAATCTGCTCTATTCACCTTTAGACACTGCAATTCATTGCATTGAAAATGACTTTAAATAGCAAAATTATGCTCTAAATAATGCTTTGCCACACAGATAAAGTACATAATCTTTTTAAAGATGCAGTTCTTTTGATCTAAATATTTGTTTTTTGTTTACATCAACAGATTGATGAAGTGGCATTGATGATATATTTACCATGGTTACAAATACGAGCACGTTTCTAAGGCTTAACCATTAACCAGCCACCAACCAACCATCCACTTCTCGTATCAACTTTTGTTGTGTTTAGTCAAAGTACCTTAGAGCTTTGTAGTTTGTATTCATGGTCTGGTAGCAGTCTCTCTCAACTGGATAGTTGTATGGTATGGAGTCTTCTGTAATAAACAACAATTCATATATCAAAATAATGCAACTGATCCTGGATAAAATTATGTATCCTGGCAGCTTTTCTACATAATAGCTGTGCACGAGGATTATGAAACTTAATGAGTATGACTGCAGTCTATGTTCTTAAATTCCTAGGAAAAGTAAGCCCTCCATACTTTTTCTAGATGAGGTAGGGCAGCCTTGTGTTCGTGCATTGGGGTCTTTGTCTCCCTCCATGCTGCTAGCACTGCTCCAACTTCCCCAGCTTCCTCTGCTGGCCCTCACACTACCTGATGAGCTGCCAGAGTCTGAGCCGGACTCACACACTCCGGCACTACGACGCTCTGCAGCACACTTTCGTCTAGAGCGAGCAGGGCACATACCTGCTGGACATCAGCAAAGGCCAGTGAGAATGAAATCAATTGCAAAGTTCTTGTTGAATTGCTAATGCTGCAGAAATGGGTAACAGGTCGAGAAGTTACGCACCATTCTGTTTGATGAGGTTCTCAACACTCTGTACAGGCTTTGGTGTTTCTGACTTGGAGCCGTTGCAGCAGCGGTTCCTGTTATGAGTTTCACTGAAGTCTGTTTTCCATTCAGGTTGTTTCTCCCTTTCTGGTATCACTAGCACATTTTGCACAGGAGCGCTACAGAAACAATTAGATATGGTCCATATTACAATACTAATAATTATCCAGTTAATTATTTTAGCTTTACACACAATTTAATACCAATCACAATATGTCCTATTTAGTTCCCTAGCTTTCGATTAGTCTTAGTTTTTCAATTTTACTCTGTGGCAACAAAAGAAACAGTTTTATATATTAAAATTAGGGGCTGGCAACCAATAAAACAAACAAAAAAATAATAAAACAATTATTATATGGTGTGTACTGCCTTACATAACCTGAGGACCTCAACTGAGGATTCGGCAGTTTGTGGGGTTCAGTGTCTTGCTTAGGGACATTTCAACACGGCAGTCGGACCATGAACCGTCTAGAAGCAGCCAATCTGTGAAGCCACTGCCGCCCCCTCACCATGAAATGCAGCTTTAAATTTTATTTTTCTTTCATTCTTTTCTCTGACTGATTAATCAAAACTAAAGCTCTTTTGACATATATATATATATATATGATATAAATATTAAGTGTGTCCCACCTGGAGACATTTTCTGTCTTTCTACGACTCTTCTTTCCCTTTGCATTCCCTGCTGCAGTGCCAGTTTCTGCACTCTCTATCTTCTTTTTCTGGCCCTTTTCTTCTCTTCGCTGGGAAAGCAAAAACATAGTGAGTGATACTAGTAAAACAATGAGATGATGAATTCTGAATCAATATGTAATAAATCATATTTAATTAAATAAGTAAAGAACCATCTTACTTCCTGTTCAGAACTGTCCCTTTTCTCAGAGTTGATCTTCTCTGCATAGTGATCATGGCAGCTCTTCTCTACAGGACTGCACACCAACAGGCCTGGCCTAGGCCCTGGACCCACTGTTACATTATTTGGGAAAGCAGCAGGTATTTCCACAGGAAACATAACTGCTGCTGGCACTCTATTCTCTATACTTCTGAGAGGGTCTTCTTTAAAGTTAGTAGGTGTCTTCTTTTCCAGCTCACTGATGAAAGCTGGCTCGTTGTTGTTGCAGACATCGGGGTCTGGGGTCAGGGGCGCATCCACTGTCAGGTCTTCTTGCTCTTCATCCATCATCACACCACCAGCTGCTGCTGGGGATGTGCTGGACTTGTATTTGGTGTAATAGAGTGAAACCTTGTGTTTCTTCTGTGATTGGGATGGGGTAGTTGAGGAGCCTTTCTTTGAAGACTGAGGACGTTGGACAGGGCTGTTGGCTAAAGCTGGGGAGCCACGCCCCTTTCCCTTGTCAGAGGTGTGACAAGTGTCCACATAGCTCTTACAACTTCCCTTTGTTTTACTGCCCAAACAACACACAAAACACTTATTTAGGTATTTTTACACAAGATAAACATCCACTTGCAGTAACTGACTGTGTGAAACTGAAAACACCACTAGACATACTTTACTCCATTGGGTGTGATATTGTTGACGGAGCCGTTGTCTCGGGACAAGACAAAGGTGTGGTTGCTTCTGATGCTGGGTGTAGAGAATTCATTTAGGATATATTGAGCCTGACGGAAAGCCATTAAACACACACCAAAAAGGGAGAAACTGCAAAAAAAGAGAGATTATGAAAAATTAGCAGAAAGTCTTAAAAAAGTAAGAACCAGAGCCAATGCTCTTTGATTATTTGACAACATACACACTGCTGTGATCCCAGTGGAAACTAAGGGGAGAAATTGTCGTGGGTGTAAGCTAATGGTGGCACAGTACAATTCCGCATTTGGGCAGCATGGGGTTGTTGTAGGAGTAACCTTGTTTAGTGTACATCTTAGATGAATGAAAGAATTTCTTTGGCGATGCAATAATGCAAAAATCATTAAAGAGAGCACTAACCATGTGAAGATGAGGGTGACCACCCAGAATGTTTCCTCCCAGCTCGGGCCAGGAACCACCTGAGCGCAGAGAGGCAACATGTGGTGGGGTAGTGTCACATTGAGAGTAAAAGGGAAAGAGGTGCCACGTGATGTCACCAGGGTGAGGTCCCGAATCACCCATGATGAGGTGAAGTCTGGGGTAAATCTGAACAAACAAACAAGTAAAGACAATGAGAAAAGTGGTGAGATAAAGAATAAACGGTAAAATAAAAAGAAAGCGGAACGTATAATTTGGGCATTTCACATATTGCAAGAAGATTTAAAAGAGACAGTGGAAAATGAGTCGACAGATAAATGCACTGCATTTGTTTATAAGATATCGGAACCTCTAGTACTTACTTGGTAATAGGTTGCATGTAATAACGGTATTGCATTACCACATTATTTAAATGTTAAGCATTAATACATCAAAAATACCCACAGTAAATAATAAAGCTGGCTACTCTTCCACTTACGCAATGGTGATCTCAGAAGAGGTGTTGTGTTCGAGGCTAAAGGTGCGACACTGCAGCACCTCAAAGCCAAATCCCTGGCATTTGTATCCATTTATATTCATCGACATGACGGTCAGTGGAAGCTCTCCGGCATTTTCCACCTTGAAACTTTTTCTTATGGCAAAAAGTGGCTTGTTGGTGCGTAGACCTAGAAATGTGCAAAAACATTTCGCCATTTGTAAAGTGAGTATTTGTACCCAATGCACTTGGACAACATCCTTCTACATGAATTAATCTACTTTAAAATGTGAACATTAATCTTACCATCACGACACTCCATTAGAGTTGACTGAGGAACGTTAAAACGTAAAGAAGCTCCCTGGCCAGGCAATTTGCCTCCAACTCTTAGCAGCTCTTTGGCCCCATGGCCCTGCACCATCACCATGTCAAAGACAGTCAGGTTGTTCCTAAAAAAATAAAATTAAATTAAATAAAGGAGTTTTTTGTTTTTCGTTATTTTCCCATTTGGTAAAGTGTACAAAAAAAGTTCTAATACATAATAATAAAAAAAATAAATAATAATGGGCTAGTAAACATAGTTTACTGCACTCTCATCTGGCAATATTTTCTTATAAACCCCATAAATGCCAGTGTTCCCCCTATAATAGTACAGGTATTGCGGGCTGCGGTGCCAACAAGACCCCCCCATAATGCCTACAGAAACAAAATAAAAACAAATCTAGCAAAAAAACAAGACAAAAACCAGTTTTTGTTGACAATGTGCACAAATGTCACTGCTTGACCTACATCCCCTTCACTCCACTCCAGCCTTTAACAAGACAGACACATTGTCAGCTTAGTAAAGGTCATATGATTTGTCTGTTGCCGTCAGTAAATGCAGCATTCAATTGGTCAGACAGACACACAGACCTGAAGCTGGTTGCATGTAATGTATACAATGCAGAGCAGTGATATTAGGTCTAGCAATATGATTTCAACTGTTAAATCAAGTCACTTCCAATTTGTTAACCTCATAAATTTAAAGTGTCTTGAATGGAAATTTAAACCTAAATTTTTAGTTTTTTGAAATACATTTTTTTGATAAGCAGTTGTTAATAATACAATGTCATTCATAACTGATATATTCTGGATTCTTAGGAATATTCTGTTGCAAACCCCAAAAGCATAAATAGCCAGTTAGAAGAGTTTTGTGTTTCTTGAGAAATAACCAAAAATTGTGTGCACGCAAAAAACCTGTCATCCTCTTGCCACCATGCTGAAAAAAATGTTCCAGGAGAAACACTGAATCCAAACATGAATGAAGAAACTAATGCCAGTGATAGTAAGGTGAATACCTGATGACGAGAATGGTAGTGGTGGGTTTGTGTTCTGAGGGAGTAAAGACCACAGCAACCTCTCTGGCCTCCCAAGGCTGCAGCAGCAGACGCAGGACACCCTCTCCTTTTAAATCATCAACACTGTCCCCTCCCTGAACACAGATAAACAAAAAAGGAGGTGGGAGTTAGCATGAAAGGTAACATTAGCAAGACTGCAATGCAGCAAGAATGCCAGTTTTGCCCATGGGTTTAATAAATGAATAAAGTTCGATAAAGGCCCGTTCTTGTAAGACAATTAGTAAATACAGCAAGACAACTTCATTTCCCTGCAGTGTTTTTAAGGTTTACCTTTGGGGGAGAAGCCAACAGAGAAAACTCTGTGGTGCCAATGTGGACAGAGAGAGGGCTGATATTAAACCTGAAAATCAAAACAAAGAACACATTTTCAAACAAACTAGAAGAATGTGCTTAAGCAATGTTGCACAAAACAACTATTTACTATTTTATGCATACCATTTGGTTAGAAGGTCCAGAGCCTCCAGGGGGGCAGGGTACACAGAGATAATTCGAATCTCTACAGAAACTACTGAGGATGAGGGATTCTTCAACATAAAAGTCTTCACCTGAAACAACCAAGGAAACATTTCCCAAAAGACAAATGTTAGGTTTAAGCATATCCTTAAAGGTAAAACCATTATTTTCATAAAAAAAAAAAAAAAAAAAAAAAAAAAAAAAAAACTTTTTAAGGGTTGGTCACCTTGCTCTCATTGACAGGTGTAGCACCAAAATCCACAGGAGAGGACGTATTGACGGGGAGTCTAGGCCACCTGAGAGAACAAAAAGCATTTCCACATCATCAATTGGCAGCAGTCTGATGAAAAACTAAAAAGCTAATAGCTTAATAAAAAGTAGTGTGACTGACCTGCATGGCAGTTTGTCCTTGCGTTTCTGCCATCGGGAGCAGAGTTCAGCAGCCAGCTTGTTGTCTATAACCCAGGACGAGGAAGAAAAGTCTGGGAGAAGAGACCGCTGCCACTCTAATTGACCTAAGGGGACATTAGAGGGGGAAAATTTTAAAAAGCTCATAACTTTTTCTCTTACAGTAAGGATTATAACATGTTAGGCCATGTCTTACCCATTTCAGACAATCTCAGTGGGCATGGTCGCCCACACTCTCCTTCCACCTCAAACACCACATCCCCCTGCTGAGAGAGTGAAAACATCATCAGTAACTGCATCTGATTCTGTATGCTGACCCCAAATGCAAACTGCTAAATAACCACCAGAGCTAGTTTTTACCTTGGAAGGAGTAGAGTGAAAGTAGAGGGGGATTTGCAGAGAGGAGCCCAGACTAGTATCTAGACTCAAGGTGTACAGCTGGTCAATGGGCAACGTCCTGCTGAGCAGCTGGAGGGACAGAATCTGCCAGCAGCCTTGGGGAACTGTCAGTGGCCCACTGACGTTCATCACCTGATAGACAAGGGGCAGCAGTCTCAATAGTTTTTCTTATGAGAAATTAACTTAAATTAACTAAAGGTTTGCTAATTATAGCATATTGAATACCTCCATCACTCCTTGCAGATTTGGTGAAAGGCTGACATTAAATATAGTGAGGGGCAGGAGGAGGGAGTTGGTCATCCACAGATCCACCTGGTCAGCTTGTCTTTGCTTCACTGTGAACAGTCTGGACAAATCCCCAATGCTCCATCTGCAGAAAGCAACAAAAAAAGATTAACACAGTTTCAAAGGGAAATGTGATTTTCAAATAGACAAATATTTTTGATTAACCTTTTTTTATTTTATTTTATTAGCATACAGTTTAAAAACAACATAGGTGTTTGGCTTGGTTGGAATCCTGAGTATGAAAATGTGAAAAAGACTCTGAATTACCTGTGTGTGATATGTAGACCGGGAAAGCTGTAGGCTGTGCTGTTTCCCAGAATTTTTAAACTCATTTGACTTAAACATTTCCTTCCATGGCCTGGCAATGAACCTGATTAAGAAACAGTTAGTGATCCACTTTTCTTAGACATTGGGTCAAATGCTTATTGCATTTAAAATAAAAGAGCTGAGGAGAAACAACTTGAAATTACCTCTGCAGGATATTGTAGCCACTTTAGTGAAGTTTTTTGCTTCGGGTCTCAAAGGAACCTGATGAAATTCCAGGTTTGCCTCCACTTTTGAGAGCAACTGCATGTCCTACGTGATGTAAAGCATCTTGTCAAAGTTTAAATAATTCTACCTAAAGGCCACGATAAAGCAAAACCAAAAGGAAATCTCACCTTTACATACAGCTTCTTGCCTCCAGAATTTAACATATAAAGTCCTAGTTGTGGCTCCCCTGTAGAAAAAAGAAAAACAGTATTTAAACTGTTTGTAAAGGATAACAAACTAATGGACAAGTTGAAACGATATAAGTGATCCTGGTCTGTGTAACCCTAGCAACCCTTTTTTTTCTTCTTCTGTGGATCAAAATATGCATTACTCAAAGAAATAAACATAAAGAAACTTTCTATTTCTTTGTATTACTGATGAATGCCAGTTAAAATCTAGGGGTATGGTTTCTTTAAGTAATGCTGTGCAACACACTGTAACATTCACATAGCGTCACCCACCTACTGCAGTCTGCTCTGCAGTGGGGGCCACCAACAGAACCAGTATGTGCTCAATGACGTAAGGCTTCAACTTGTCCAAGTCAGCAGGCCGATCCCCGTGCGCCGACAGATTAATCTGCAGACTGAGGCGCTCCTCACTCTGGAGACAGGACCCCTGGGACGGGACAGGAAAGGCATACCAGTCACACACCAAACACAGTTGGTAAAAAGGAAACAACACCAGAACAATAAGGAACAGTTCAAGAGTATAGTAAATACTGTAAAAGCAGGGCAAAAAGGGAAATTTAAGTCTTAAACAGAAAGAAAGAATTTAAGATATGGATAAACTAATAGGTCACAGTGCAAAGAAAACTAATGCAAATGGAAAAATGCGAATTACAGTTTGTATTACCTCGACCAAATTACAGTAACCAAACGGACAGCAAAAAAGTGGTCAGTAAATACCACCCCTACCTTCACCCCTCAACCCCCCCTGTGACTAAACCCTGTTGAAGCTGACAGATCAGTAGTGGGAGAGTGCAAATCTCACTCCACACCACAGCATGTCTCAGTGGGTGAATCAGCAGTTGACGACCTGTAGACAGATGCCCTGGCTTGGATCCACCAGCACTCAAAGCTTGCAATAGCAAGTCTAATCCTTTGAAACCAGGGCTACTTCTAACTTCCTGTAAGGCTCATTTAATCTGTAAGCAGAGTCAACACTAACCAAAGGCCATGTTCACAATTTAGTTAGTGGAGTTTTAAAAATAGAACTAAGGAACAGGTCTTGAAAATGATGTGGCAGTCACGTGAGTAAAAGGATGATTTCACTCTGTATAATTATGACAATATAGTTAGGTTGTCTGGATCCATGTCTTGCATCATGTGTATTGTGCCACACGAGCACTGGGAGGCCCACATCAATTACAGTGTCTCTTGAGAAAGCAATTAAAAGTCTGGAACGGGATCTGACCCTCTTTAAGGGTTAGAGAGAAAACAGGAGGTGCTCAGATGATGAGCCCGGCTTTCTCTTAAAGTTTTAGACTTCCTGGGCTTTTGCTCAAAGGTGTGGGTGTGATTAGAGACAGCTAAATTTGTGTAAAGTAGGAAAAACTAAACAGGTCTAGGAGAACACATCATACAAAGATTAAGAAATTTTTGCAAATGCAGTTCTCAATCAAAAACATAATTTGGAGAAATTCACGTATTTCACAATAACAGATAGCCATTTTTATTTTTTAGTGTTATACAGAATTTCTGAATAACACTGATTATTTCACTATTTAACACTGAATTGCAGTTCTCATTCTATGTCTTGCAACTTTTGTGCCGAGAAATAGAATGTTAAGGTTTAACTGACTGAACTGTTAGATGGATCACAGACCACCCCCAGAATGCCTAAATGCCCAGTACAAAGGGCTCGACAGCATAAATTATTATTGATTACAGAAACAGACTTGATGAAAAGAAGTACCTGACGACTGCTGAACAAAGTCTTCGGTAAGCTGCACTCCAGGACTAGACCCAATATAGTGATGTTGGAAGCATCTTCCTGCAGGAGGTAAAGCAACCAGGGGTTGACAGGGTTAGTGTAAATTTTAACGATAAACATTAAAAATGATTTGAATACAAATTGTACAAAATTCCCGAAAAACATATTTTACTTTATCATTATCGGTCACCCATTAATTGATTAGCAAAATGGCAATTTTATCCAAATCTAGAACACAAGAAAGGCTGCATACTTTAAAATGACTGAATTGTGTTCTTTTATACTGTATGCTATAAAACTATACAGTGATTAGTACAATTTTACACTCAAATCTTTTTGCAACTGAAATGAGACATCAATAACAATATGACTATTCAAATTATGAGCACCCTTTAAAAATTTTATTCAGTAGTCCAAAACACCACAAGGCCAAACTGGTCTGCACAGGGTCAGTGGTTATCATTACTGAAAAAAACAAACAAACAAACAAATAAAAACAACTTGGTCATTTCCAATCAAACAGCACCTCTTTTTACCTGCTCATTGTCACATAAATTTTATAAAATACACTAAACATGCAGTTTTGGTACATTGTATCTACTACCATTGTGAGGGACTAACTTTCTAAATATCCTACAAACTGGCTAACCCTAAACTTGCCCTAAACTTTGCTGAAAGCTGAAAATTAAGTTTATTATTGTTAAATAAAAATGGTAGGCAATAAATATTTGGATTTGTGAAGAGGAAATGCAAAGAAAAATACTAAATTTGAGTCAGCGTACTGATTTTTAATGAAACTCATAATTATAAATATTCTGTTTATGTAGTGAGTGTTTTACCTATATGTGGGAGAGCTTGTTGAGAAAAAAAACAAAAAGGGAAAAAAAAAAAAAAAAAAAAAAAAAAAAAAAAAAAAAAAAAAAAACCAGCAGCTGTCAATGTGAGTGTGAGAGTCTCTCTGCACTTGGCCGAGCTGACATTTTGCAACTACCACCCCACTTCCTGTTGTGGAGGCAAGGACTCCTTTCAGATAGCTTCTAACACGTTTTTACTATCTTGGTTTGTTTCTAAAACTATGCACCAACTTGTCATTATTGGTTTTCAGTATGAACAACAATGTGAAATAAAAACTTAGACATTTGGTGAAAAAAGTTGAGTTTTTGTGGATATAACTTGCATGCTAAAAATGTTTAACCCCCAAAAAGTGAATCAGTAAATTAAAAAAATGATAAAATAAAATATGGTTTGAGGGCTCCTTCTCATTCACTACACATATTGAGAAAATACATGACAGCATTTGAGTGTTAATGTGTATCACAAAGCCTCAGTGTGTCTGTATGCAGCCATCTGTTTATCAGAGCTAGCAGGAAAGGGGAAATCAGCTGTTTCCAATGATGTGCTATTCACTTATCTAGGGCGTGCACAAACCAATACATGGACATTTAAACACATACCTGAGTTTGGGTCAGCTTAATGCTCTGTGTGTGAGGGAATATTAGCAAACTATCCTTTCTTTGGACAGACTTTAATGAACCCTGGTGATCTCCCACACCAAATACCTGCAAAAAAGACCGGTTCACATTTAAAAAAAAAAAAAGACACTATATCATGCACATGATATTAAGTCCAGGATGTCAACAATCAAACTATTGAGCAGGGTCATCAAAAGGGTCATCACTGAATGTCTGGAGCTGTGGCAACATGCTAGCTAATGCGTTCCGCTTATCCATGCAGAGACATACAATATAAGTAAAATTAGCTAATAAAAGGAGAACTACAAATGATCCAACATTTTGCAGATTTGGGGTTTAAATTTACAGGCTCTGGTTGACTTCCTCAATTAACAAATGAATTGAAAAAGTACTGACCAAACATGCTTCTGATACTATAAATGGTGATGTGATTGGCTCAAGGTTTTCAAGGTCCTCACTTAAAATATTTTAACGATAAGATAAAAAGCATGCAAGGCCGGCCAAACTGGCTCCTTGTTACCAAGTTATCTATGGTTAATCATTCTACAGTCATTTAACATGTACCACAACACTGTACATAGCACAAAACAAATCAGGTTTAAGTGAATCATATCAATTACAGAAATTACACGACTTAACTACAGTGCATTACAAGAAATGGACAGAAAGTTTACCTAGAAATTGTCAACTGATAATTCATTGTAACCCAAAAAAATGCATGAATGACTAAACCATTTAAATGTCTTTGAAATATAAAACGGGAGTGGCACAGTTAAAGGCTGGACAAGCGAGTCTGGGCTTGTGTGTGTCTGGGTGTGTGTGCGTGCCATGAATAAGTACATGTAATAAAACACTAGGGTGCACATTTAGTATGCCATGGACAAAATTTAAGACATAAATCATATTTTTTGCTCTTCTGGAATATACCTAGTAGAACCTATTTCTTTCATATTCTTATTTCTAACCAACTAAAAATGTAACTGATGCACACATACAACAAGTATTATCTTTTTTACAAGCTACAATTTGAAATATAATATTGGCCACCAAGGGTGGTAACAAAGGTGTGTATAAATCAAGCAAACCAAGGTCATAAAACTAGTGCCTAAAGTGGTACACTAGCAAAACCAGTTTGGGTAAAACAAGACAGACAGAGACTGGAGTGAATGTAAGCCCAAAGAAAACAGCAGTTTGAAGCATGGGAATGCACATTTGAGAGAGCAACTATCTACTATCAGACAACAGTCTGATGTGCTGCTACTTTGACACATTTATACAAAAGCTTCATATGGCTTTTATAAATGCATTTTGTGGTAATACAAGTAACACGTGTGCATCGTTCACTCTACTATCTGGTTATATAGGCTATAGGCTGAGTAAAAACAAGGATCACATGCATTATGATGTAGGAATTTAACTGCCATCACAACTGAACACCTCCTCTGTCTATACAGCAGGACATGTACTAATCCAACTGACCTGGTATGACAGCAGCCCATGGGCCGATGTGTTTATAAATAATGTGTTTTCTACATTGCCCTCCTCAGACGGGAGGAAAATTAGTTTAAAAGATGCCTTCCCTCTGGGTGGTATCACCTAGGACAGAGAGGAAGCGTGAGACATTAAGTCACTGAAACAAGATTTTAAAAAAATACAAAATAATTTATAAAATACAGAAATTATACTATACTGTACATTATACATGAGGTTTTTATGTGCACCCAGAGGTGCAGCCACATGGACACTTACTCTTCTGTGAAAGGAAGGTATGTAAAAATGCCTGCTGGATGTAAACATTGACAGCAATGTCACAGGAACCTCCTGGCTGGGGTTGTGTATATATATGGTTTCAGCTCTTGGCAACCCCAGCGGCCTGTAAACACAGACAGAAAAGCATCATAAAAACCTGGGCTCTGTCCTTTTACTCATAAGACACCACGGCCACCTGAGAACCAAATGTGAGGACATTTTTCAACTACATAATTGTTTAGAAATAATAGTCAGCTTATTCACATGTTTTCTAATGAGTCTTGATAACATTTAACAAATTAGCACTGGAAAAGCTACTGTGGTAAATGCTAATTTAAAAACCTGCTATTTAACAGTCAAATTATTTTTTCTTAACAGATAGGTAACAAGTGGGAGCTCCTTATTTTTAATCTTAGAAAAGCCATGGTGCCACAAAATACATACACAAATGAGGACAAAAGCAAAACCTTTAAAAGGCTTTGCACAAGCTCAAAGATTAGCTCAGCGGCTTTGGCCATTTCTGCTGTAACCTATTAGAAATACATTGTTTCTCAAGTTTCTCTTGTCAAATCCCTTTCCCAAGCAATTCTAACTGATTTAAACCATAGTTTTATTTCAAATAACTTTAACACAACCTTATAATGTTATGTTTTCTGCTCATCATAAAAAGAGGAACTTAAAGGCATACCAACATTCATAAAGTGTGCTGCATTCAGTTTGAATGGCTGAGAGTCACATTAACATGAGTGAAATGTCAATTTGACTGGATCTTAAAGATAATGCAACGTGTGTGCATGTCTTCAAGTAATTTTACTTTTGTTCTTTGGCAACAATTAACCTCAATAGAGTATAGTGTAATTAAAGGATACTATGGGTGCTGCAGTAATTGAGAATGAGTAGTGTGGATTAATACTGTTAAATTGTATTAATTGGCTGGTTGTGTTTTTGTGAACACAAAGTACATAACATTAATTTGAATTGTTAACAGTTATTTTTTTCCAGGTTTAAAATAATCACATTTTCCTTCTTTAATCTAATAATTGTAAACAAATGATGATAAATTAAGCTAAAATAAACAAATCTGTTGAAACAGTCACATATACAATATTATTCTTCAACAAGAAAAACAATTGCTGCATCTGAGCCTCATTCTAACCTGCATAATCTAAAAAAAACATACAGATCATGTTTGAGCTAATTAGCATTCTTATTCAGACAATTACATTTTCCTAAATTAGCAAATAATAGACATTGCAATACTACGAAAAATGTAAAGCAGAGGTGTGTTTGGAATAAAAGCTTTATGAACACTGCTTTCAAAACACATTGGCAGTATTGAAGCAGGACCTATTCTTGAAAGCCATCAACAAACTACTAGAAATAGTATTACAAGAACTGGTTATTCCAATCTGCACCTTTAATAGTAGTCTGGAAATCTTATCTTTACCAAGTACTTTCATGTAATCATTAGTGGGCATGCAATAGAATATGATTACCAAACTTTCATAAGATGTAATATTAACATTACAGGCTTTTAGCTGCAAAAATGTTTTTAAGGTGCAAACATAAACATAAACATATCAAAATGTAGTATTTGAGAGCAGCCCCTGAAATGCAGTTGAGGAGACTTTACCCTGTAAACACTAAGTCTACAATGTTATCTTTACCTTTACATCTTCATCTCAAATGTTCTGCCAAGTCTCAACTGAAGCACTTTTCATTTCCTGTTTGTGTTTGACTTCACTTTCACTTTAAACAACTGAACTAAAATTTAGCTCAACAGAACTTAAATCAGGACAAAAAGTTATTTTGTTAAACAGTAAAAAAACAAAAAACAATATATATATATATATATATATATATATATATATATATATATATATATATATATATATATATATATATATATATAGTTTTTTGTTTATATTTATATATTTATATATGTGTTTTGTTTATACACACACACACACACACACACACACACACACACACATATATATATATATCAAGCTGTTATTTGATTGATAAAGGTTAAATAAGAGTAATTTGTTAATACAATTTTTTGTTCAATGTTTCTGAACATGACATGATCCTCTACACCAAAGATTATCAAATGCCAAACAGCCAAACGTGTTCAAACTGCAACCAAGATAAACTGCTTAGTATTGGTAGTAGGTCTTGTGGTCAGTTTACTGTTGCAGTCACTACCAGTTTATTAAAAAAAATAAATAAATATTTCAAGTGCATTCAATTGTGTTTGCAATGTCTCACTGTTTTCTAATATTTCTATCACAAGTGCTTCAGTGTCTTCTTTTGTTTATTAACTAATTATGTGTGGGTTAAACATGAACAGTAGAATCACTACTGTCCCCATAGTTTTGTCAGAAAGAAGAAACCACAGGCTGTGTGCGCGACTGTATTGCAAACATGATAAAACATCATGAAATGCTGCTTGGGACTTCTTACTGCGCAAACAGGGCAATGTGGTGTGACACAACATTACATTACATTACCGCTGTTTTGAAAGTATGGAGGAAAACAGAGAAGCCTTTTCGCCCTCTCATGTGGCTGGATACTGGGAAAGTAAGCTTATTGCCATATTTGGAAATCCTGTCTTTTCTTTAATGTCCCACTCCCACTCCTTTTAGGAAACCTTTCTATTTAGTCGGATTCATGTCAGTGACTGGTCACTTGGTATGAAACCACTGTCTTTTTTCTACTAAATGAAGTTAGTGTAGTTTTCCACATCACACATCAGGTGGTGAAATTAAGTAAATTTTCTCAACTGGTGACCATAGGACGTTTCATAACTTTTAGTTCACAGTGAATAACATGTATGCCTGTTAAGGCACGTAATATTAAAACCAAGAAGAGAGAGCAGGACTTACTGCATCCCAAACTCCAACACTGGGGGCTGAAAATGCAATGGCCTCCCATTCTCCCGGGTATATGAAGAGGAGCTGGTGGACAGAAAAAAACACACAATTAAAAAATAAATAAATAAAGCCAAATTACAGTACATATATTTAATCAGTTTTAATAGGTTTGTATATTTTACCAACACCTAAAAAAGAATGTGAAAGGTTAATTAATCACACCTAATAACTGACCCACCTTATTGCTTAACAAACGGACTAGAAATTAGCACAGAAATTAAATAATTACATGTTACATAAATAAAATTACAAGTAATGTCACTAATTTTCTTGAACTGCCATATAAAAATGTCTTGTGTACACATAATGATTAACAATGATCTCACAATATTTTAAAAGTGCCTTATAACAAATATGTTGTTGCAGAGCAGGAATCAATACAGTAAAAGGCAAATGTGTTTGTGACCTACTTAAGGTAAAATCTGATCATGTTTCATAAAAACACAAGGTACAAATATAATGTCAAACAGCCATGAGGTCTACATGTCGATATTCCAGAAAATCGAGAGAAATTCCACAACTGAGCTAAAAGAAAGACAACATTTATGAAGAACCGTTGTTTTATCAATGATTTGTCCGAATTCAAACGGTGCAGTCACAAGAAAGCCAGGCAGCTTGAAGCAGGGGGTTATGTTTATCAGTACTGAGTTTTTTTAACTGAATATAGTTAACACACAACAGGCTGATGTTAATGTCCCATATAGACAAATATGGCAGGTGCATCTATAACCTGTGCTTCTCTCTCACAACAAATGCACAGCATATGAAAAAGTCTAAAAACGATGAACCAACCACAACGCACAGTTAAAACAGGAAACTCTTAAAACACCAGCTCTCACATAGACATTAACCAACCAAAACATTAAACCACCAGGCAGTTTAATATTAAAATATATTTATACACAGTTTTTAATAAAAAGGACAAAACCCACAAAAAGCCAATAAAATCTTTGTTACTTGAGAGTCGTGATGTGGGAAAAAAAAAAAAAAAGGCAGCTGGTGAAGGTGGCGTAATTTTATCCATAACTTGTACTAGCAGCTGTTAATCCATACATCATTATTTATGTAATATAGGTATATGGTTTTCTAGAGTCAAATAGAAATTTGCCTTGAAAATAAAAAAACAGTTTTCTTTTATTATCCTCAGCTTTGATTTTGTGGTATGTTTTATTAAGGCATTCGATTATTGTTAATTATTGTTGTATGATGAAATACTCTGAGATACTGTACTGAGCTGGAAACACAACCATTTATGGAGACTGAATGATGAACAGGCATACTCTTTGTATACCTCTGTGTATTTACAGTATGTTGATAAAATAAATGCAAATGTGGACATTTCTGAAATGAATAATGTCCTGTCAAGGCACTTGTTTCATTTGTATTATTGAAGGTCAGAGTGTACAGACCTCTATCATCTGATTTGGTCAGTGTGGTTTGTGTTTAACAGAACAGTGTTGATGATTGATTTTATATCCAGTTACACAAATACTGTCACTAGCCAATAGTCAGACTTGTGTCTCTAGCCAAGAATTAGCTGCTATTTTGTTTTGCTCAATTCTATGAAAAGAATTGCCTTCAGGCTAACTTGAACTGTAACAACTATTTACCACTAGCAATACATATCAAAATACACCAAAAGACACCAAGTACCTGCAACATATGAGTGTACATAAAGACCCAACAATACTATGATTAGAACCATACAATTTATCATTAACACAGTTACTTAGAAATCATTTTCACAGTAAGCAAAACCAGATTAAATGACTACATCACACAAGCACTTGGGTGTGCGTAAGGATTTTTGTGTTACAATAAAGGCCCTAATTTTTGGGGAGATCCACTTCGATCATAAGGCATCTTCAGACTGTTCTACACTGCAAATCCTGCAAGACTGGGAACTTCGGTCTGTTCTTGTGCCAAAAGAGATATGGTGGCAACCGGGAACTTTGACCTTTTAACTCAAGGTGAACAACTTTATTTTAACAAACCTTTTGGTAATTTACCTATGGCCTGTGTTCATAGCAGTTAAAAATGTTAAACAGCTGGTGTCAGAGTTAAAATACAAACTATTGCTCCCATGTGCCTAAAGGGAGAAACATGCATTTTATTGGGTATAACAAAAGTCTGCATAGTCACTACAAAACATTATAGAAATTCATAAATTAGATCAACTGTTGTCTAAGCTATTTCACTTTGAGTTCCTACTGCCAGTGCAAATCAAAAACAGAGAAAGACCTCCTGAAATTTTTGGGTAGGCTCCCTAAGCGGTATTGTTTAGAACGAAGTACCTAGAACTGTTTGAAAGTGCCTACAGTAGCACCTGCTGCAGTTTGGTTGGTGAACCCAAGTGTCCTTGGGTAAGATCCAGCTGATGCCACTCTTGCTTGGGTTAATGTTGTAGTAGTTGCCTTGGACAAAAGCCACTGACATGTATCTGTTTCGTTTTATAAAGCTAATAAAATTAGAGATGATGTTTTACTGGTGGCATTTAAAGGGCTGGTAAGAGTATGATAATCCCACCACTGGTTCTTTGACAATTAAAAAGTTAGTTTGCTCAAAAATGCTAAAACCAAATATCCAAAATATAAAGTCTATTCTTTTCAACAATAGCCACCAACCTGCTACAGTGGTGAGATGCAGTTTTAACTGAAGCGGTAGAGTTCCAGATCAGCATAATCTTGTCTAAATCCAGCCTTTTAAAAAAAATGTGTCTTAAATCTGTGGTTTCTAACAATTGGGGCAATATATCGGTTTCTTTTTTGGTCGGATGCATAGTCAATCTTACTTCTACTGTTTAAGCAATTGCTCTGAAACAACTGGGCTGTAATCATGCCTCGTCCATAATGAGGCATCTGCTTTAGAACAATATGTTGGCATTTCCCTCCTGCTGCAGATTTAGCTTGAGATTAAAAAAATGCAATACCACAACACAAAAGAACATACAGGCTAGCAATGGGGTTTGACTATGTGGGGCACTGTCTTATATATGCATAAGAAGTGCTACCTTTTCTCACACTTTCTGAAGTCCTAAATGTCATTTAAATCATAACATGTCATAAAAGTATAACTTTAAACTGTTTGAGGGAAGAAACTGTGGGGGTGAGCATATGAGGGGTCAAATGTGAAGGAGAAATGAGTTCATCTGCCTCTGCAGATGGGTATCGCATGATAACAGACAGGTGATATGGATCTAGCATTGTTTGAAAAGGTTAGCAGTTTCTACTTCACCTAAGAATTTGTCTTCTTAAAAGCAGATAACTATTACGATGTGGAATAAAAGAATATTTTAAAAGACGGTGTTTTGGAACCTTATGACAATTTACATTTGCTGATTAATGCAAATATCAAAACATTCATTTTAATATGCAAGTCAGTTTCAGTTTCAAAATGTAACACTGAGAACACGCTTGGTAGTTTAGTATTAGGTTCTTCTTATGTACTTTAAAGGTGAAGGAGGCCAATTACTTTGTGTCTAATTAACTTAGTATTTCTGCAGTGCAACACAAACTTCCCTTTTAGAAAATAGCATATCACTGAGGTGTGTACAACTGTTCTGTCCACTGCTGTGGCACAAAAATAACAAGTTATGTTTGGCGTTATTTGATCCCTTGGATCTAACTCACAGAAAGTCAATGTTAGCAGTGACCTCAGCCATTCACCAGGGGAAAGGTTAAGACCTGGGGAGAGTTTAGGTCAACTCGTGTTCAAACACTTGTTAATGTTAGGGAAACAAGAACAATAAAACTGAAACATTTCCACAGGCTTGTGTCAGGGAGATCATTTTTCATTGCCATCATAAAAAGCCAGTGTATTTTAAGAAACAACTGATTCAAGAGCTAAAATGATCAAGAGCCAAGTAATTTTGACACGAGACTGGGCTCAGAGATAACATTAACCTCTGTATCTGCAGCCTGCTTTGCTCTTTAGACTGGGAGAGAGTGTTGTCAGGCCTGCCTAGTGTCTGATAACCCAGGCACGAGCAGCATTAAAGCCCAAAGCTCTAGAGGTCTCCAGGTCAAACACTGCGACAAAGGCTCCCTTGCCTGTCACCTCCCTGTGCTTAACAGCCAACAGCCACTTTTAAGTCTAGGCTTAAAACCCTCCTCTTTGATAAAGCTTATAGTTAGTTATAGTCATGCTGCTCTAGGCTTAGACTGCTGGGGGATCCACCCCCATGCATTTCCTGCTCGTCCCTCTCTCCTCTCACCCCATATTTGTCACCACTGTATGACATTAACTTTGAGTCTTGTCTCTCCTCTAGTTGTCTCCCTCTATCTGTCCCGTTTTCCAGTGTGCAGCTACAGGTCCCACCAACCTGCCCAGTGATTTGTTGTTGCTCTTTTTCTTTTCTCTCTTCACTTTCCACTCACCCCAAACCAGTCAAGGCAGAAGGCCGCCCAACCCGAGCCTGGTTCCGCTGGAGGTTTCTTCCGTTAAAGGGAGTTTTTCTTCTCCACTGTTGCCTAGGGCTTGCTCCAGGGGGAATTGTTGGGTTTTCTCTATAAATCTTTATAGTCTTGATTTTTTCTCTGGAAAGTGCCTTGAGATGACTTTGTTGTGAATTGGCGCTATAGAATTAAAGTTGATTTGAATTGAATATTCCCACACTGTTCAGCTGTGTGTGAACCAGATGAACTCTTATACCACAACTGAAAGCAACTTACTTTAAAGAAGTACCCCAGTGATGAAGTGTTTCATTTTCATAAACCCTTGAAACATATTTAGAAAAAACAAACAAAGATTTTGTAAATTGTATTTCCTTTACCTATAACACAACTTGAGAGAATGTTTATTAGGTTTACGCCACCTAGTAAATGCTAATACCTATGAGCATACCCCCCAGCCCAGTTTTTTTTAATGCAGGTTGTATGTTTTAAATTTACAAATCAGGTTGATATAAAAATGATTGCATTTATACATAAACAACTCACACAACAGACATTAAACTACTGTTTTCCCAGGCTGGTAAGTACTTCTCATTTAAAAAACACATGTTGTTCCCCTTTAACATCATTTATCTACAGAAATTAACATATTTTAAATACCAAGCTGCGCTTTAATAATATTATGGCACTATTCAGCTATTCTGAAATGTTTGGGGCAGTTTTCATACAGTGTTGCAGGCAATTCATCTTTTGCTAGGTTGCACAATTTTCCTTTTAGGACTTTAAACTATCATGACAGTCATGGCAGGTTATATAATGGCAACTCATCAGTATAGAATTACAATCATCTTACAGAGACTGGTCGGCTGTACAGTACCTAATATGCTGGGGTCCAATTAAGTGTGGGATACAAATGAAGCCAGTTAAGGTAACAGGCTGGACATTTACATTCATGACAATTCTTTTCTAGTGCAAATGCTGCAATATGTGTGACTTAAAAACTAGTTTAGAGTAAGAGGAACAGACAAGCCTCTAAGATTATTCCTCCGAGGAGGTAATGACATCACGACATTCTAACTAAAATATTGCTGCAAACGTCTACATTCTAAACAATTTTCAGCAGCAACAAAAACAGCTCGGAAAGACAGACCTCCCCCCTTTTTTTCTTTCAAGGAGTTCTAAAATTAGTCAGGAATTTGGTTCTGTGCCTCTCTAACACACGACCCCAAACTCTCTCCGTCACCCCCCCCACCCCTTCCTTCTCACCAGCATAAACAACATAGCCTGCATAGAGTCGGCAACTATTTAGAAAACCTCACTGGCGTTCCCCTCAAACTTATGTCATTTGCCTGTGTAAATACATGTCACCTTATAGTTAGTCTAATTCTGCATATTAAAAAAAAAAAAACAGTTTGCTGAGCAGGTTTTACAGTAAGTTGGCACACGTTTTGTATGTAGCACATCACACACTCTTTGGTGATGCAGAGGTAGGCCTGTTTTTCCACTGCGCTGTCCACAAACTGAACCCACGCTACAGCTCTGCTTTCATTCTGGGTCTCAGTGTATGATTCTAGTGTACACTATAAAAGAGAAACCCTTCTGTATGATGCAATCTTTATGTTGGTTTGAGGTTTGTCTGTAATTATGTGGCTTGGTGGAAAGTCTGTACCTGCTCCCAAGTGCCACTAGTTTAAACCAATGTTTAAACTAGTGATGTTTAATGGTTTAAATGTTTTTTAATTGCCCTTTTCATATGATTGCTGATTGCCATGAATGTGTAACGCATCACAAATGTGTGAAAAACCCACAAAGAGTTTCAGTATCATGCTGTTCTCACAGTAGAGTCAGTAAAAAGGGCTTACCTGTCTTCTAAAGGAAGGCCATCTTTTCTGCGCTCCTTCTCCACCTGACAGTGAAAGTAAAAGAGACTTCGTCAGAATAGGTAAATGCAACCCATTTCTTCCTACACACTGTGGCATGTTTATATGTAGGTGAAACAAACAGCCTTGTGGCTATAAAGATAATTTTCACTAACAAGTGTTTTAATACATATGCTTCTTTATGTTTCAATGTGCATCATTTGCATGTTATTTTGTGTTTAATGGTCAGGCTTTTTCTTGCATAAAATACGATTTATTTGTAAATAAAACCAAACGCTGCAAGCTGCAAGAGGTAAAGAGGAAGAGAAAATTATATTGTGCCACAAATTTTAATGTATAATCAGGTTCACTTATTTTGGTCTCTTACTTTGTAGCAATAATAATGTGTCCTTTAGACTATAGTACATCCTGTAAGATATTATACTGAATTATCACAAAATCATGTCAATGCAAACTGATGGGACATCATGTGCACACCTCAAACTATTGCCAAACCAGATTACATAGTGCATGTTAATATACAATATGTATTGAGTTTACTGCTTTTTTAACCAGTATTGCACCAAGTTAAAAGATCACAGATTTTTTACATTGCAATGGTGTGGTTTGGATCAAGCCATCCAACCAACCAACAACTTAGTAATTTCATGTGACTGATCTGCAAGATTAGTTGCAGTTTTAACATTACCTGAGGGAATATGGTCAAATGCAGAAGAACATTTCAAAATAAATACATAAATATACAATGAACATAATGTAGGAGCAACCATTTATTTTCACAGACTGAGGATTTCTAATGGCTGACTGAAAATGAAGCTTGCTTATAGTTGACTGAAAATAAGAGCGATACAGTGTTAACTACAGTGTAGGTTATGTGAATCATGCATGGCCTACACAGATAAGCTCAGGTCTCATCAAATGCAGAGCATGCAGTTTCCATAGGAACAATGAGAGTCCTTATGGCTCCAATATTGAAAACTAAAAGGAAATTACATCAGAGGGACATGCTCTGGTTATAGGACAATAATCATATATCAACTAATAAAATATAGGCCTACATTGTTTCTACTAGGGTAGATACCCATTTAATGTCTCTTATTACAGAGCATTAAGCCACTGCAGGCAAGGCAGAAAATCAAGAGCATGGCTGCTTTATGGCAGTATTTCTTTAATAGGACTGATGACATAAAAAAAAAAATAAAAAAGAACCATGTATATATATCACATTTTAACAATAACATTTGACTTACCAATTCACTGCATAACATCACATTGCTTGTCTACACATGACACAAGTCAAAGGTTGCAGTTTTAAATGTGCCAATTGATATATCCTACAATGCCCCCAGCATCTTCGATGCTGGGCATGTTAATGGCTTAAGTTGAATGTGCCAAAATTCATTTTCCGCATGGTTAAGCACAACAATGATAGAACACATGCTGCTGCTGCTTATTCCAGGTGGTTAAGTATTAAAACAGAGGGAATATTCAAAAGCAGAACTGCACCATTTGTAAATTAATTCCAGATGCAGGGTGTTTAAACATTTATGACAATGGCCTGGATACAAAACACAGAACTCAAGTATGCAGATGGAAAAGCCTGAAATTCTCTAATAATAACTAGAGAGCTGAAAGTCACCTATTTTGAGTTGCATATGATCCTTAGTCAAACCCAAAACATTAGTCACTGTTTACAAAATCACAAGTAGGAGATGAAGATGGAAAAATTACGCCCTCTGCTTATGCACACAATATGTGCTTAGTGATTATGTATGCTATCTAAATGTGATATCTGATTTAATTATAACTACATATGATAGCACATGATACCCTACCTCTTGTATCACTGCTTCAATATAGCTACAGCAGGACTAAAGAATAGAGTAGAGACATACATGTCACGCTCTATTTCACATAAGCCATGTATTGCTCCATTCACTGACGCCTACCTACACAGCACACGTACCTTTTGCCATCTGCCAACTGGTTTACAAGTAGGGGATGAGTAGAAAAACACTTCAAAAATTAATGTGCTTCTCCTTCTTTCACAATTTTACTTTAGAACATATTTTTTATTACATTTCTCCAGCAAACACCCAAAATTACCTTTGGCGCTTAATGAAAGAATGTCACCCTTCATGTGTGGTCTGTCTGTGGTAATTGCTGTAGTGTGCAGGTTCCAAAGCATGATTTTATTTAAACTTTACTAAATAAAGTGACACTATCGACAAGGTGACAGTATTTCCACAGAAAGCCTACAATTAATGAAGAAAATCATAAACATTCTGGATGCATTTATAATAGTGTGGTACCATTTTATTTGTCAACCACATATCAATGCCAATTACATGTGTTTACTAAGGGCTGCAGAAAATGCCACACCCCCCTCAGGTAGCATGACAGTCAGGTTATCACTAAACACTGAACTCCTGCTGTTTGTGTTTGTCTTGCACCGTTACATAATCGCAACACACGCCTACTTGAACATGTTAAAAATATAAAAATAAATGGTAAATTGGATTCCTGCACAACTAGTTCAAATAGCAATACATGCAAACTAAAAGGAAACGCAAATAATTGCAAAGCCTCATTCCTAAAGTGTTATTGACTGAAATCCACAATGGAAACATATCCAAAAGGTAATAAGATAGAACCACATGACAGGTGGATTCACGCTAAGGTTAATTCCAAGAGTCAAGTGAATACTAGCTCTACAGATGTGAAATATGCATCGTGTCACGATCATAAATTCGTGGCCTTTTGCTATTATAAAAGGTGCAAGTGCGCAAAGTGGAAACAAAACACAACAGGGCTGCACCACCCACACACGTGCTCATGCATCTGGCTGCATTTGAAAACTGTTGTTGAATGGTGTGTGTTTTGCATAGTGTTTCTATTAGAAACTCTCAATCACCCTTTCATACATGCAAGGAAAGGAAAGGAAATTATGATTACCTGAAGCGGGACTAATGGGTCCGCATCCTCTGGCTGCCAGACCTCGACCACGCTGGTGGACATCTGACTCAGAGCTTTGTGGAAGCAAGACGTTTAATTAACAGTGGGTAAATTAGGAAAAGACACCCTGTTGAAAATGCACCGCATCAAAGCAGTCAAAATAATCACATGGGCCGCTACGAGGCCGCACCACTATTAGAGGTTATTCCAAACGAATGAAGTGAAAATAAAGGGAAAGATGATCACTCGAACAAGTGAGGAAATGACTTCGCCTCGGCAGCCTGACAAAGGCTGTTAGCTAGCTGCTTGACTAGCAACAACGTTAGCTCGGTGGCTAACGAACTTGGAAAACACATCTACCTACTGCTGTAACACACACACGGCTGTTTAGCTTAGTAGAGCTACTTTAAAACACCGGTGCTTGTATTACGGCGCTAACAATAATGATTAAATATCGATTTTAAGCCCCGAGAATACGCTACTTCCCTCCCTGCCAAGTTATCGTTTCGTTTTACTTAACAGTAAAGGGAACTGGCAGCTAGCATAAACTAGCAGGCTGTTAAGACATATTCCAAGTCAAATATTGCCCAGGGCATAACATGAAAACGCATTTTGGCCACATTTCGCCAGTTGGGTTACTATGCTATATTTGGACAACCCCACTCGCCAACGTTACCAGTTTTCCTCTGTAGCGCTGGCTGTCAAGTCAGCCAAGCTAACTTAACGTACTTTTTTGTGCAACGGTCATTTTGAAGGTACACCACCGACCAGAAAATTAAAGGTGAGAGCAAACCTTGCAGCTGAGCCCCTCCGTGCTGGACGCATGGCAAAAGTAGCTGTAATATTCCTAATAGTATATTGATCCACGTTTTTCTGTGACAGTGGCTGCCTTGCTGGAAGTCCTGTAGACCCGCCATGCTGCCCTCTCGGTTAGCAGCCTACCTTGTGTTGCGCTGGGTTGGTCTTTCTCTCTCTCTCTCTCTCGCTCTCTCTCACCGAGGAGCAGCAGCAGCAGCCGCAGCAGCTCCCTCCCTCTGTTCCTCCCCGCCTGCTCCAACACATCGCACAGTGAGCGCAGACGCCACTGTCGCTAACAAGGCTGTTTGCGTGTTAGATTAACTAAAGAAATCTGACGAAGATGCGTTTTACAAAGATATGCACGGATTATCCTTCAGTGATAGATGTGTGTATGCTGTACTAAGTCACATATCCGATTGGCTGTTTTGATACTTACAGCCCACTACATTTCAGATACAAAGTTACCAGTGCCCACAAAAGCCCCAGGATCACTCTATAATTTAGGTCCAAACTGTTTGATTAACACCACATTTTTACCACTGAAGGAGAACAGCAACAATCTGGGTGTATTTGTTGGAAAATAAGGCTGCAGATTTTTTCTTGCCTACTATTTCTATTAATATAAAAAATATATATTTCAGGAAAAATTGTGTTTACCTCTCCTGTCATTGTGTGGGCTGCTTTGTTTTCCCTTTCAGTACTGGTATTGTTTATTGAGGGAATCCCAACAATTCAACTTAATTAGGCAGAGCCTTTATAAGTGTATGTATTTCAGATGAAAATAATGTATTTTTTTATTGCAGATTGTATCTGAAGACTTTAGCTACTACAATGCATTATTAGAAAATAAATGTGTGGTTGCTGACCTTTGTGGATTGTGGGACTTTACTTTTGATATTTTAAAATGTTCTGATAACACATGTGCTCTAATCTACTTGATAGGATACTTGAGGAAACTTGCATGCAGGTAAAGCTAGTTACACAGTACTGCAATCTAGAACTTTTTCCATGTTCTTCAGTGGGCCTATACTTTACATTAAGTCTTTAGTTGGCATAATAACTGCATTGTTGATCTCAAAGAATAAGGCGTTTAACCAAAAAAAAAAACTGCAATTAAAAGCAGTCGTAACATTTGAGAGTGTGAGCAAAAGCTATGCATAGCCTTCTTGGAAAGCCTTCACATTCAGCATGTCAGATTCATGAATCATAGTTAAAGCAGGTTGGGCAGGTACACACACGAACACACTCTCCTCTGTGGGTGTGTCAGTTCCACCAAACAAAAGTGCAGCTGGGCGTTTAGTTTTTTTTTCCCCTGGAAAATTGTTGTTATAGTCATCAGTGTACTTCAAACAAGGAGCTTATGGTTTCCACAATCTGCAACATATAAGAACTGAAATTTGCATCAGCACATTGGTTTGTAACAGATTATCCATATCACCATAAGTAATTTAAGTTTCATGTATAATATGTCTCAATGCTCTTTACTGGCTCTTAGCTCAAAATTACACACAACTAAAAACAACAAATAGGGAATCAGCAGAGAAATAACAATACATTTGCCCATCTTTCATCTACTGATATGAAGAAAAGCACATTTGAAATTTAAATTAGCACACCCAGACATGTTTCCCATGCCTATACGGTCAGTGAGTAAACACAAAACTCACAACTAACTATTGTGCATGTGGTTTGAAAGAAAAAGAGGAAAGAAAGCAGAGCAATAGTCATTTTAGAAATGCACAAGTGTTCCTCTTTTCATTATAAAGAAAGTAAATGTGCAGCTCTGAAAAAAAATCTATTCGCCTCATTCCAGTGAAGAAATAAAATTACAAAAGGAAGGAAGTGAGGTGTACACTCAACACTAAGTTTAGGAATTAATATTATTGCACACACAGGACATTTCATTTGTAACACAGGAAGAGATTCTGCAAAAAAAAGTAAATGTATTTAAAGAACTGGGAAATTGTGTTGCTTAAATTAAGTGTTTTCCTCAGCAAAAAAAAGGGAAAAGTATAAAGAACAAAATGAAGAAGCATTTGATTCCAAACCATCTGTTTAAACCATATCAATTAGATCATTTGCTAGTTGCAACACAGATGTGTCAAGTGTTAATTCCTTTCCATCATCAACTTGGAGCTCTCAGTTTTCACACAAACAGGTGCCTGCTCAGTCTGCTAAACTGTGTTTATCACAGAACCCCCTCAACCCTTGTAGCTACTAATGGTCAGTTCAGTCTCTTCTCTAGTGGCACCAAAAGAACAGATCTGCTGATAAAGGCCATCTGTTGCAGCAAAATGACTGAAATGGGGTGTCTTTCAAAGGCCACCGCAACAATCCTGGCGCATACATTTTCCTCTACTTTTACAGAACAGAAACTATAAATGCAAAGACCAGGTGAGGAGGCTTCACACAAACCCAAACTGTAGCTTAAAGACATATTTTTCCACTTTTTGTATCCAAGAACTATGGCAAGAAGTCAGTCCATGTAGTCAAAGTCCTCTGGGATCCCAAAAGCCTTATTAATGCGGCTATCATCAAAGGCGAACTTCTTCTTAGTCCATGACTTGATGGCAAAAACATTATCTGAAAATAGAAATAAGAATCTTTATTTAAGGTCTAGGTTTACAATTTCTTCAAGGAAACAAGGTCATGTAAGAGTCCAAGATCAAACATTAGTCTCACTGCTCTATGACACTTAATTGATTCAGCTGAATTAATGTCGATGATGATGATTTCAGATGATTTCTCATCAGCGACCACTGAGAACACCTGGAAATTATTTGGGCACCTAAGGGAAGTCTGATGGGTGAGGTCTGTTTCTGGTAAATGTCAGTGCATGATAGAAGTTTATACTGTCAGAGTTAACCGTGTTTTTTTTATATGTACAAACATTAAAAACCTAATTTATTAACTCCCCTCTATTCTCAAATTCCCTTTATTTATTAAATACCTTTTAAAATGTAAGCATATTGACTGTAACACAAACCGTTAATAAAGCAGGCAGTTAGAAGAAATCTCTCTTGAATGTGATGAGTTATCGTAAGCTTAAAATGTTACTAGACAGTCAATAAATGCATAAATACACAATTAAACTGTTGTATATTATCTTATTATCCAAAATTAATTTCTGTGAAATGAAAGGGAGACAAGCATAAAACTGTGGATGTGTCATCCACTTTAAAAGGAAATCAAATATCTTCCTTTACATTCATGTCTTTCTTATCTAGGGATTAAGTCAATAAAGTCTGAATCACACTATTTGTAATGCCTTTAGCCAAAGTCCTGTGAGATCAATCTACTCCAATTGTGATATGACCACAAGCAGTTAAAGTGCATGTAATCAATGGTGTCAGGGCTTGTATGTGTGCATGTCAGCATGACAGGACACAGGTTATGCACAGCTTCATTTTAGGAAAGTGCACTTTTAACCCTCTACAGTACAAAATTCACCCACAGGAAACTTAATGCATTAAGCTGTGTGGTTAGTTAAAACCTGAGGGGGTCTGTTTTGACTAGTGTACACAAAAATAACCCAAGCTAAATAAGCAAAAGCAGCAATGAAGGTGTAGTCATGTCATGTCTGCAAAGACTAGAAACATTTACCAGTCATTATGAAACATTTAAGCAGTCTGGTGGTTTTAATGTTGCTATGGTAAACAGGTGTCAGCGTGGACTTATTTAATGGTGGTTGTGATCACCAGCTGTCAGAACAGACCCTGGGGCTGCCTATGGGCTGCACAGACAAAGCCAGCTCAGAGTGTCCAAGCTGACCATCTTCACCAAAGGTCACCTATCACTAAGGCTGGCGCTCAGGGCAACTATTGCACACAGCCTTTGTGTTGACATGCAGGACAAGAGGTGCCTTTACACCTTGCCCACCGGGAACTTGAGTTCTCATTTCTGCAACAGTCCTTCTTTTTTTTTGCATCTTGGTATGACTGAATATTTACAGTAGATGGGACTGTCAGAGGTAAAGACTGTAGAAGTAAGAAAAAGACTGCAACTAAGGATTTGATTTGTATTGTATTAATTATTCGGTCCATAAAAATAGGTTTCAACTATTGTCTATATTTACAGATACTTTAAAGACCAAAGGATTTGAAGCTAAAAGAAGAACATACTTCATTGGTAGTTTAAACTATTGTTAATTATAAAACATAAATAAAAAAAAAACACAAGAAAAATGAATTCTCACATTTGTGATGAAGAATCTATGAAATTTTTGGCATATTGCTTAAAAAATGACTAGCATGATCAACATTTAATTAAACTAGCACGATCAACGATAATCAACATTTAATTAACAATTTTTTACAGCTTGATTTCAGATTTATTACACACGCATTTATTAAAAAAGTTGAATGACTCACCTGTCCACCTGGAAACAGCCTCTTTTGCTACAACATTGGACTTTCCTACAAAAGAAAATGCATGATCAATATTTTTCATATACATTTTGTATTTTTTCTTTTAAATATCATATAAAACAGAAAGCACTGGCCATGCAATTTAATGAAAACGTCTGGCAAAGCATCACCAGTGATGTGATGGTTGAATAGCTACAGTCATGTAGTTTGAACAATTGGTATACTATGAAACGTACATTGTTACATAAACATTCCCTGCAGCTGTAACTGGAAAAAGCCCATTTAGATGTGATCTATGTCCTCCAACTGGCAGAGGTGGCAACTTAGTACAATTACTCAGTTCTGTAGTCAAGTATAATTTTGAGGCAATTGTACTTTACTGGACTATTTCTATTTTCTACTACTCCACTGCATTTCAGAGAAAAATACTTCGCATTTATTTTAAATTTATTATTTACATTTATCACATTTATTTTAAACCTTTAGTTATTAGTTGTACCTTCATATTTTGAAAACATTTTAGAGGATGAACTTTAGCATTTCAACAGTATATTCATTACTAAAGTGGTCTGTCTACATGCAGTAGAGTTTTTGTTCAGTACTTGTACTTTTACTTGAGAATTGAGTTTGTCTACCACCTCTGGAAAGTTTAGTATTACTTGGTGACCAATAAAAGTGAAGTTGAAAACAAAAGCAGGTGCTGTTACTGTGCACCTGCAATCATTTCTTTAATGTTATTCCCAGCATTTGTGTAAATTGTATGAACTGGGCAATCGCAGCAAAAAACCCAGTAAAAAAAATAGTTATGTACTTTAGTCTCAGATTTCGGGCACGTTTGGGAGAATTCTCCTAAATTTGTGCCTCATTTTAAAAAATAATTAAATAAATTAAATAAATATATATTAAAAAGCATTTATTAATAGTACTACAGTGAAAACAATTGTGCTATATTTGCCATCCACAGTGCTGCAAAATCTTTGCCGTGCCTTTTGCCATTTACATGTTTATTGGTTTTTAAATCCCACAATACTGTTTTGGTGTCCATGGGTGTGGCAACAATTGTGAAACGTCTTGACTTGACAAAATGTTGTCCATCCCATTTGTTGTTGGCATTTCCACATTTTTTCTAGAGGTAATTACAGTGGGCATACATTTTCTTTAAATAGCACTTTGAATCTGAAAGAAAAACGTATAGAACACTGCGCATCTCGACCACCAATCTATTCCAATTTTGGTTTCAGTTAGATGTTTTTCATCCAACCTGTTGTGGGAAAACATTAGTGGTATTTGCGGCAACCATTGCTTGGGGCAGAATACACCATGAAGAAATATAAAATGGAATAATTACAATGTAATTAATAGTAGTGTGGCTTTGGTTTTCATATGAACAGAGGACATGCATAGAAAGTAAGTCAAATCATTAGACTTACAACTGTATTAGTATTGGCAAACAGGTTTTAGAAAGGGCAGCAAACATTTACCGACTATTTATTAGAAATATGTTCCTCCTTATACAGGACATTTATGGTGTATAGTTATGATGTATTGATGGGGTCTCTAGCTTTAGAAATGTTCTCTGTACCTTCAGGTATCATGTGTATAGCTATGCCATAGAAATGAACAAGTCTGAGCACATTCTGCAGGTTCAGTGTAACCCCCTTAGGAGCAGACATAACATAATGTCATAAACTCTGTGCATCAGTGCACAAAGCTCTTAGTATACAGTTCAGATTTCACTGAGAAGAGATGGTTATCTATAAAACAACTGTGTGTGGTGTAGTTCAAAAAGTAGTAACTGTGTTAGCAAGTGGAGACAGTGGTAAAAGTAAACACAAAGAGACTAAAAGTAAGAAACAAACAATGTGAGGCTTTTCTATGGGATTCACAGTAGAAATGTAAAAATATTTGATTATTTGATTCTGTTTTTAGTTTGGACCGATGTTTCATAATGATTTTCTTATTTGATTTATTTATTTTTTATCCCGTGAGTTCAGGTTCACCACCGCGGATCATTGTCCGCATGTTGATTTGGAACAGTTTTTTATGCTGGATCCTTCCTGACAAAACCCTCCCCAATTTCTAGCGAGGGGAATGGGCTGTTAGGGGTTCTTGTTAGGGGCCGAGGATTGAACCACTGACCCTGTGGTCCATGGACAACTGCCTTTACCAACTGAGCTACTGCCCCCTATGATTTTCTTATTTGATTATTTAAATAAATATCACAAAATAGTCAACAATATTCTAATAATTTGTCTGATCAACATTACTTAATCTAATGCTATTGTTTACTATTATAAAAACATCTAAAGAGGAAGAAGAATTTCTGTAGAATTTTTGATTTATAACTGAATATATTTATTAAACCACAGTATTTAACTTCTTCCCCACATTCATTTATTTACAGAAGTCTCCAAAATAAAATGGGTTTTGAAACTGTGTAGCTTCTCATGTATTTCGTAAAACTAACACCTGAAGGGCTTTTTATTAAGTCATAGACTTAATTTATATTACTTTTAAGAATGCTGCATGTAGATTTAACCTTTTGTAAAACTTCTAAAAATATCAAAACCTCAAAATATCCTATCGGAACACCATGCTCATTGCTGACATGGTAGATGACCCTATTACCTAGCTTGAATGGAAAAGAAAACAGCTTTGTGCAGACTAACAGCAAGCATCGGAAGTGCAAACACAGGTGTAAACAGACCATGTATGTTGAAAACAGACACCAAACATCTGTAACATGAAAAAAACCCAGTAAAGCAGAAATGGAATTCTGTAATACCACCTAATAGCTGTGTGCAACGTTGGGCCATACAATGGAAGGTGTGTAACGACCAGTGAAGATGCATGGTCCACTGGCTTGTCTTTGTGTTTTTAAATGCTTTAAAACCGATCTCTTCAAGTTAAAAGGTCAAGAGGTTACTTAAAGCTTAAATTGAATTAAAATTGATGAGTACGTTTTAGGTAGCAACAGTAAGGCTCACACGTTTTACATTTACTGGTTTATATAAACATAGAACCAGGTTGTGGTTCAGTTTGAGTTTTTATAAGGACAGAAACGGACATGAAAGTGCATCTTAAATGCACAAGTGACCACTTGTGATTGATGCTCACTTCCTGCCGTGCATTTTACTTTAAGCGTGGGGAAACCCTGTAAATGAAAAAGACAAAACATTTACATTGCGCCTCGGCAAACGCATTAGAGAAGAGGACTGCAGTGACAGATACGCCTACCTCAAAATCCTGTGCGAAGTGGTTTCAAACAGGAAGACACTGTACGTCCATTTGTGTTTTGAGACGACATTCATAACATATTACATGAGGTGGTTACATTACATGTTTGCCTGGTTAACATTGTACTTTACTAAAGCAAATTTAGCAGGGCATTTCTTTTATGCATTTACAAGTTAAGAGCTTTCTGAAAATTCAAGATAGTGTTTAGCAAATTATGTAAGGGGGAATTTGAGGAGGTAAAACATGTCACCATTACCAAGGCCTCTTACTTTTAATCACCTCAATATTTAACAATATGGTTACCTTATTTCTTTCCTATCTGGTTTTCAAACCCTTATTTGTGGCAGTCTGACTCATACAGAAGCTCCACATGATTTTGTTCTTAGATGTTGCTCAACCAAGTTCCTGATTTTAAAAAGACACCCTCCACGGGTTGCAAAACAGATTTAAATGCCTGGACTAGCCACTTCATGCAGAGACCAGTGCCACATCTTTAATTCTTCTTTGTGTTCTAATAAAAAATTATTACACAAGTACTTGTACTACACTTCTCTCAACCAGGCTTTGTTTTTGGACTCTTGTTAAACAGAGACATGTGTAGAGACATAACACACTCTATACCAATAATCTCATGCAAAAGACTTAACTATTGTTTATTCTTTTGAAAGAACCAATAAGTTGCATACTCACTCATCTCCTCAACAACTTCTGGGTCACATTCTCTGTACTTCTCCAACTCGGCCTGCAGCTGAGTACGCTCCTCCCTCAGAGCCTGAAGCTCCTTCAGCAGAGAGCTTCTCTCCTTCTGCACACAGAACGTTTTCCCAATTTATTTTAGAAGTCTAATTAAAAAGTATTGTTTTTTTAGGAATTTGTTAAATATACATATATATTTTCATATAAGGCATGTGCAAATCTTCTTACTGTATCCTCACGTCCTACTTTTGCCTTTTCAACTGCTTTCTGTAGAGACACTTTCCGCTGCTTTGCTTCAGAAATCTTTAAAATAAAAATAGCGTTACACATGAAAAACTCTGACAGCATACTACTTTCAAGGTAAATGAATTTATAAACTGGAGCTTTTTTTATTTTTTTTTATTTACAAAAACATGGGTTCCATAGTCAAAATATATAACTAAAAACTATAGAAATATTAAGTTCGACTAAACTAATCAAATGTGCTTCATTATATTCTAGAACAGTAGCACTTTTGGCACTCCTTAACCTTTACTGATTAATTTCCTAAATTTTCTGATTCCCGTAAATTGTCTTAAAAGCACTACTAGAATCAATACTACGGCCACTGAGGTGAAATGACAGTGTGCAGCAGAGTACTGATGTGTTTTCTTTCACACCCACAGTCTTAGTAGATCACAGTGAAGGTCTCACAACTTTTACATTTTCACTGCAATGCAGTGACCAATAATAAGTTAAGGGCACATTAGAGAACTAATTACATAGATGATAAAAGATAATATTGAACTTATTAATTTACATCGCTGTCTTAAATAGACGAACATTTTGTATCAGCTGATCAGATGTAGAACGAATGGCTGTATACTCTTATGTTTATGGTAAAATCAAACGTTAATAATTCAGTGACAGATTGCTGCTTCATAACATTTAACTTCTGTCCCAGAAAATTGGTGGCTAACGCTCTCTGAGGAGCCGCTACCCTCACACCATCTGTCTGCCATGCAACAGGAGGCAGAAATGGGTCATTACAGTTGATGAGAAATGGAAAGATGGGCAGTTCAACTTTCTGTTAGTAAGATCTAAGTTTTAAATAAATTAATATTAATGGTTTTATCTCTTACTCTATGTGTCTTGCACTTGAGCTCAACTAACTTCCCATTTTTCTTTACACCAGAAGTGTTTTTCCGAACTGTGCTGATCACAGGCTGGTCTCATTTACTGTAAACTACAATGAGCAGAAGACTATTTTCTCTTTATATAAAACACCATGGAATTTGAGGGGGAATAGGTTTAACTATTTTATTTTACAGTGCAATTTATTACTTTGATCACCACATAATAATAATACTTATTATTATTTTTTTATATAACATCATGTGTCTTAGGTAATGTTTATCTTACATCTATTTTAAATTATTTTTTAATTTACTATTTGCATTTCAATAATTAATCATACCATTAACTACAATACCTATAAACTTCTATATATTGTATCTTCTTGTACACAGTTACTTAGAATAAATTAACTTTATACAATCCAAATAATTGTACAGAGTATGTTAGGTCAACCATCACGCCGTGCTGAGGGACACAGGCGCCACCTTGTGAGGCATGTGCTCTGTTTGTCTGTGCTTGCTACTCTGGCTGGGGTCAATAACTATTTGCTGTTCTCCCTGGGTACGTCTGTGTAAAGTGAGCCTCACATATGCAAGGAACTATATGAACAATGACACAGATGATGTTGCCATTTTTCTGTTAATTAGATAAAAACGGGCACAGGTGAATATTAAAATACATAACAGCGTTTAAAGCACAGCTTCATTATCAGAAGTAACAAAAATGGTCATGCAGTGTATAAAAGAACATTCTAGTAAAATAATCTAAATTATATATGATTGCAAAGGTTTGCATTACCCCTTAACGAAATGTTCTCTAATACTTTGTTCCAACCTCTTTGGTACCCTCTGAGCAGCATTTGTACCCTTTGAGGTGTAATTTTAGCCCGTTCTTTATGCCATAATTGTTCTACCAGATTGTTTGGTTGTCTGCCATGTTCAGGCTTCTTCAAATCTCTACACATAACAATTCTAAAGCCTGGACACCGGGAATCCAATGATAAAACATTTGTCTTATTCTTTTTAAACCATTCCTGAGTTGACTTTGCTTTGTGCTTTGGATTGCTGAAGAATCCACCACCTCTTCATTTTTATCTGACTGATGGAAAGAAGGTTTGCTTTAAAATGTATTGAATTGGGCTGCACTCATTCTTGTTTCCACTCTTTGGAGAGCTCCATTGCCTGGTGCAGACATACACGCCACAACTATTACTGACTGAGAGAATAGTGTTCCTCTCAGCTGAGTTTTCCCCCCCCTCACCCCACAATGGTGGATGTACATATTATGATAATTCAACTTTGGTCTCATCAAACAACATAAAACAATTTGCTCACACACTCCTTAGGATAACCTTTCAGGTTTTTATAGTTGGTACTGGTATGCCTAAAAGCTTTGAAATATTTTCATATCCCTTGTCGGCTTTATGAAAGTTTACCAATTTCATTTTGAGGTCTTCTGAAAGCTGATTTCCTGATCCCACTGTTAGCTTTCAGCAAATGGCTTCAGACTCTCCCTGAAGATCTATCCACTTTGAAATTTAATGTGCAAGCCCAGTTTTACAGACCCGGTGGCTCTCATGAAGCATAAAATGGCAGTCTAAGTTGAAGATCCGACACCTAATTTTACCCATTAAAAGTTAATTACCTAAAGGGTTTATCAAGGGGGATGCAAACTAAACCGAAATAATTTTCATTATTTTGATATAACTCTTTGTTTTACCCTTCTTGTTACTTCTGATGATGAAGGAACAGTTGTATTAGGTTAATGTGCATATAATATATAGTTTTAAGATAAGGGAATGCACACTTTTTTACTCAAAAGTAGCCTTTTCAGTATAATCTCTGTGCTAAAGTATCTTAAACAACAATGCAAGCTCAAATAAAAAGACATCTCTGGAGATTCAGAGCATCTGTGTATTGTCTAAAACATGCTGTTCTGCTTTTTTATGCTTTTTTTAGTAACATCTACAACTCGAGAGATGTGAGATCATTGTGGTAAGACTAAAACTAAGGCGGGGCCTCACCTGCTTTTGCAGTTCTTCTATTTTGTGATTGCGAGCATGTAAAGCCTTGCTGGGGAAGGCCCAGTAGTAGTTTGATGTACCTATTCTTTCACAGTCCACCATGTTGTCATCCACCAGGCTCTGCAGTACTTCCTTCACAGTCATGGGAGCTTAAAGCAACAGAGTATTGAACATCTACCAAGTTAAAAGGTCCATTACTACTTTATTACACTGTTTGTGGATGGCTGGTTTGATTTGTGGTCGTGATTGGTACAGGCTTAAAAGACTTGTGGCAATATAAACCGTTTTTGATGTTTGGTATAATTGTGTATTCCATCGAGGATTTCAAATAACAGAAGTCAGCATCCGGTCTCGCATTTAGTCCTGGCAAGGCCCACTACTAATGTTAGCCAAACTAAAGCCACACATCTGCAGCCTCTGTTGACGTTTTATATGCGAGAGAACATTGCATGAGGGGGTGTAGCTGAGCAGAGTGGTGAAATTGGATACTGCCACACGTTTGCTCAGCAGGTCCTAACTGAAAGAGTTTATGAGCTGAGGGGATAAACAGCACCAGAGAAAAAAGGATTAAAAATGAAAAAGATTAATCAAACCCAATATGTGCTTGACTTAACCGTCTTTTCCAGCCCTGTGCCTCTTTTCAGTTCATGTGATTCAAATACCTTTTTTGCCTGTTAACTATTCAGCCTATTAAACCAATGTGTTAGAACGATTCCTTTGTCAATTTAGTTGAGATCACTCCCTTGGCCCCTTTTCTCACTTTTTCTTCCCTTCTGAAAGTGTGGCCGCAAAACACATATTGCCCACTTCCCCCATCACTCAGCAACTACACTGTTATGGGGGTCAGAAACATGTGCTTTTAATCACAGCATCATGATCCCGTTTCATGAGATTGTTTTGTCTACTTTAAAATAAAATCTCTCCTCAGTTCACCCCAACACATGCACAGTTCTGCTTCTCTGCAGAGCGAATAGATGAAAAGCTTGTATTTTTATACATTTTTTTCTCTGATACTCATAATGTAAAACTCAATTTTCACACAGGAAATATGCTCTATTGATAAACGAAAACTTTCTCTTCTAAGAGAAATTACTGCCATTGATTGGTGTGCTTCTACATATATAAACTCAAAACAGATGAGATGGCAACAGTTATCCCTGGTTGCCATGGTAATTTTGCAAATATGTCATGATGTTTTTTTAAAGAATCTATAAGGATGCAATGACATCCAGACTGTATAATGGTAGTAAGCAAATAATGGGCTCTGGGTAAAATCTGGGTCCCTCAAAAAAAAATAAAATAACATAAAATAAACACAGCCGAGGTTTTTGTTTTATGGTCTGTATAAAAACATTTACACAACTAATTTTACAAATTGTTTATCTAATTTATGCAGCCATCTAAATAAAAAACTTGTGTACATCCCAATAATCCCTCATGTGCTCATATAAAACATGATGTTACTTTCCCCCCCCCTTCAGCAATAAAATACTTAAATTAAGCTATAAATAAACAGGTCACTGTTTACGATATGTCGACAAGATGAAAATTATATTTAAAGTCCTACAGTGCAACAAAGGCCATATATTACTGTGTACAACTGTACAATACAACTAACTTCATCCCTGGCAATATAATCAGAAATAAAGTTCTATTAAACTGTTTTAAATAAAATACTACTAATTAAAAAATGGGTAGTCATGGATAGTTATTGAACAATTCAGTTTCACCGATGTTTCTACAGTGACATTGTTGATCATTACTCACCTATGCCTTTTGTCTTCGGGGCAATCTTCTCAATGTCTTTAAGCTGAAACACATCCTTCTAAAAAGAGTGAAAAAGCATATTTTAGAGCCTTTACTAATCATACCTTACATGCTTCCACTTGGAGACATTATCTGTAAATGTAATGGGAATTTCAATTTTAAAACTGATTACAATTAGCTTTATGTACCCATAACAGTGGGTTACATGTGACAGATACATTCTATTTGATCCATCATACTCTATTCAACCAATCCACAATAAGTTTGTCTAGCAACATGTTGTTAAAGACCCAAGAGTGCTATTTTTTTACTTAGTATTAGTGTAAGATTATAAACAGTGTACTTGCTGTACAAAAACTCAAACTTTGAACAAAATTAATCAGTTATTGAATCCAATCAGTTCAAACCAAAGGTCTGTGGGAGTTGTGACTCCTTGTATTGATATTGGTCCTACTTTAATTGTTGTCTGATGACCTGCAATGGGAAAACACACCGATTCAAAGAAAATCTCCATCATGCGAGTTCTCTTCTCCTCCAAACTTAATCCTTTCTTCTTTGACTGCAACAGAAATTTCAAAGTTACTACTAAACCACAAAGTAATGTCATATTACGATTAAACAGTGCATGTAGGACCAATTTATATTGTGGAACTTGTGCCTTGATTAACTATATTCACTTAGCATGCATCAAGAAACAAAGCAAATATCTAAAGTGTGCAGCACTTTAAAATCCCATTTTATACGATGCATCGGTGTTGTTGTAAGATAACTCCCAGACAGCCCAGGCAGCACTGAGCTGCAAAACAGCCGGCGACGAAGAAGTTAACTCTTGGATTTCACATACTTGAGTGGAAATACAATTAACCAAGAATCAGAGTAAATCCTGTTGTTCCTATATTTGCCTGACATCGACCATTTAATGTTTATGATAATAATCCTAATTTAATTTGAATTTTGACTGGGACCCCCGTCGGGGAACTTAATTGGCAATGACGAGCGAACAGTTGAACACCCGTAATAGGCTCGATACCGAATAATATTGAACCACCGATTTATAATACACGTATATTAATATTTATAACGTTACATGGGATCAATTTGCATATCGACTTGGTAACGTTACGGCAGGTTGGTGAGTGTGACCTTGTCGTTAGCTAGAGCCTCACATCTTCTTCCCTGATCGTCTCTGAAGCACAATTACATAGAGTAACGTTAAAGAGGACGCACTATTTACCATCTTGTTGCGCAGGCACTTTCACCGACGACGTCTAAGAGCAAAGTTCCAGGAATTTGACTTTTTGTATTTTTGTAATCCAAACGAGGTTAAGTAAACGTCAGACGTTACTGAATTTCCCGGGGAATGTTGTGACGGCGATATGTCGCCTTCACGACTTTTCGTAAACTCCAACGCTCTTCCACTGAGGCGCAAGCGTTAATTTTATATCCGGGTTTGTTATTCATACTTTAGAACTATAACATAATGTTACCATTGCGTGTTAAACTTGTTGAGTCTCAACGATTGGTTGTTGTTGTGTACAAAGTTATGTGGAGCGGAAACAGCGGTTGTACATAAAAACCTAGGGTACAAAGATGTAGAATCCAATAACAGATTTTCAAAGCTTTGTATGTGGCTTTTTCTTACATTAGACAGTCTTTTTAACAAGAGCCACCAAATTAAACGTCATATTTGTAAAACACAAATGTTTTGGCCGCTTTTTCGTGATTATTTCTGATTGTCCTTGAAGAAGCCTCCCTTCAACAGGGAGGAGCGACATTATGGCTTCGGCAAACTCTCAATCGAGCGCTTATGATTGGCCATGGGGTTGGTCACGTGTTGATTTAACGCGACTCAGCGGTCTGTAGAGTCTACTCTCTTCCTCCCCTCCTCATTTTCCAGCGCCCTCTGCTGCGTAATAAGACGACACTTACAAGGCTTGAACAGGAAAAGCCATTATGGCCTAAAGCATGTCAGTATTAATTTATTTTGGTCTGCTGCAGACATTTAAAGATAAATAATCAGTTCATTGGTTGAAAGAACATTAGTTAGAAATAACAGATCGGTAGTCATTGTAGGCAAATGTAAAAAAGAAAAATTAGCTGAACAAATGAGAAAATACAGATTAATTAAAGTTTTAAAACAACATTTCTCCTTGAGACCACAAGATGGAGAACTCACCACAGTTGAATTTCCACTTTTGTCTTGCCTTTGTCTATCTAACAAAATATTACTCACATGACTGCTTTGCCTGGTGCATACCTAGTAGAAATACTGTATATTTATTTTTAACAAACAAATGAACAAATACAGTTTATAAAGTATTGTAAAAACAAAAACAAATACAAACACAATATATATTTTTTATGGGCACTTTAATTCAATTTGGCGTTTCAAATATATTACATGACAATGGAAAAAAAATGTTTAACACGCTTGTGTAGAAAATGAATGATTGAGTTAATGATACATAATGAAAACTATGTTTAAAAAAAAAAAGTAACCATGGCTTTCTAATTAAAGCAGTGCATTTTAGACAACAAACACATAAACTGTTTTTAAGAATGGACAAAAATTGCTATAGTACACCTTGTTAGTCAACAGATGTATTTGAAAGACATAAGAGCACATGGGAAAGAGTAAAGGTGATCATGGTTTTGCAACTCTGTGCCATTGTTGGATGAAACCTACACTAGAGCACAAGACACCAACCCTTTCAGTGTGCACACTATTATGTTTCTTTCAGCATTCTTGCTAATTACTCATATTCTAGTGTGTTAGCACGTAATTATAGAAGACTGTATACAGTTTTAAAAATGTCAAGAGGGATTTATATACACCTAAATACACAGGTGCATACACATATACACAGAGGTCTGCACATCAGGTGGCTTACTGTATGCTTGATCGGTCACAACACACACGCATTCACATAATTTACCAGCATACTGTGTGTTTATTTAAAGTAATCAAAAATAACTGGACAGTTTCACATAGTGCGAGAAGTTTCATTTGGTGTTTTTTTGAGTGTCTGCTTGAAACACATACATTGGGCATAGTAGTTTATTATTAGTAAAAACAGCATGCACAAAGATGCCTAATCATGCTTGAAAATGCCCTGCTAACTACAGTAGGTGGAATATTTTGTCTCTTTTTTAGTGAAATAGGCAAAATGTGAAGAGAGTTTAATAGGTAGCAGCAGTTATTGTAACTATAGGTCCACTGATTAGCCACAACAGTAGTACGACCAGGTGGTTTTTAATTTTGTGGTAGACAAGCATAGAAAAAAATTCATATTGGCCTTGATCAACATGTGTCAGAACACAGTGCACTGCACATTGTCGCATAGCTGCAGACCAGTTACAGTGCCCATACTGACCCAACATTAAAACCATCATGTGGATTTAATATTGTGTCTGATTGCCATGGAAACGGTTATATTTTATGTAGCAATTCTTTACTTTTATTTCAAACGCAGTTAACACAGTGTGTGACAAGGGACTGGTCAGTCAGCAGCAGATGTTTATGAATATTATATATCCTCTCACTTCATCCAAACCACAAAAAATTTCCTCTATTGTTTCTTTCGCATTGGAGGTCAAACGGGACCTCAGGTGAAGAGACAGTCAAACAGGTGACAAGATTCAAGGATGAATGGGTGAGTACCAAATCTGCCAATCACTTTTTACTAAAGGGACAAGGTGTGTCTATATACACTGTACAATTTGTGCATTGTGGCAGAAAGGCTACTGCAGGTAGCGGTAGACTTTGAAGCAGTGGTTGCCAGAATCAGCAACTACAACGTGTCCGTCAGAGGTGAGAGCCAGTCCCTGCGGGCCATACAGCGGGTCTGCTGAAGTGTTGATGTATGAGAGGAATGAACCACTGCCATCAAACACCTGAGAGGGAGGAATATAGTCAGTGTTGTGCTAATACTCATATTTTGTTAGAAAACCATGTGATACTTTGTCTTCCATTTTATTTGCTTCCACAGTTTCCACAAAACCCACAAAAAAGTGCAATGAACAACACAAGACAATTATTGTGAAATGAAGTACAATTACTGTACAGTACATGGCATCTCTCTGATCTGTTGTAGAAAGATCTCTATTTGATAAATGTCACTAGAATGAGTAAATACACTACTACAGAAGAGGTTTTAATTTGTGAAGTCAGTGCATAATTCAGGGATGAAACTTCAATAGAAACAGGTCGTAGTTTGTTTTATTTGTTCTGTGTTTTATAGGAATATATTTGATATGCAATATAAAAGCTGAGAATGATATAGTTCATAACAACTGAAGAAGGCTGTTTAAAAACGTTGTTTTATAAAATTAATGGTGAAGAAGATACGATTGTGTCTATAAGGTATTTTTAATATGAAGTTGAGACTGCTGTGTTTGATTAGTTATTTCTGTAAGTGTGCATGTGATATACTATCATATTACCATAATATAATACTATGTTTCTGATGGGATTAAAAGATGAAAAGGGTAAAGAAATATATATATATATATATATATATATATATATATAGCAATACACATTAGGCCTGCAAAGTGTTAATAATAAGTATATAATAAAACTAAGACTCTGCTTAAACTTGTATTTTTACTGGACCTATTGAGGTGAAACTTTTCCACTGACCTGTATTCTGCTGTTGCCCCAGTCTGCTACTATGATGTTACCATTAACATCCACTGCCACTCCTGTGGGCGCGTTGAATTGGCCATTGCCCTCCCCATTAGAACCAAACTTCAGCACGAATTCGCCTTCTGTGTTGAACACCTTTATTTTGAAATAGAAAACATAATCTAAACTTTGGTGACAGCACCACATCAGCTTATTTATAATCATACAAGTCACGTTCATGTATTAGTAATGAACTCATGTGCAAATCACTTCCACTGCTCTCTCTACTCTTACCTTGACTGAGTGATTGTGGAAATCGGTCACGATAATTTCATTGTTGTTGTTGACAGCAGCAAAGTGAGGCCCTGATGAAAAAAAAATTTAAAGTTTTGCTTAACAGAAACGGTTCACAGAATAATTGTAGACATCCAGATAGGACTGTGCAGTATGATAATAAACATTGTCACGCAATAAAACAGCCAGATGCATTCGTGGCAAACAAGATCAAATTGAAAAAATATCAATTCTGTGTCAAAGTATTTTTACCATGATGAGCATGTGAAGTAATGTAACAATGTAACAATGACCATGTTTTATCCTTTTAGTAAAAACACTTCCTAGTTTGTCATACATTACATCTTCATTCCACACGCAGGTGTGAGAGAGACTGGGTGGAGACCCGTAGGGGCCAGTGTACACATAACCACTGAATGTACCTGCAAACTGACGGTCACCGTTGCCACGGTTACCGAACTTGGTTACCATCTTGCCGTTGAGCTGGAAGATGAAGATGCAGCACGCCTTGTTGTCGACCACGATTATGTGACCGTTTCTGTCCACTGACACTCCTTTGGGGCCCATCAGCTTCCCTGAGCCAATCTTGTTCTGCAGAAGCAAGGGATTTGACATTTATGCTGGCAACACCAGAAATTGTAGGAAATTGGACATATAGTAGTATTAGTAAATTATGCTGAGAGTAAATATATAGATATATTGTCTTTAGTTTCCTCATACAGTCAAGCATTATGCTCAGGCCAGAGGTTCTACTTTATCTTACCTACTGTATATGTGAATAAGCCGAGAGCAGAATAAAATATTCCATGAATGTTCTGAACACACATACACAGAAAAGCCGACTTAAATAACTTGGTGCACAGTTTGTGGCAGTGGTTAAGAGAAGACTTGTATTTAGTGCATAATTCCCAGACTGCCCTAAATAGAAAATGGCAATGGCTTATATTTTGCTAGTTTAAACCCCACTGAGACTGTGAGTAGGAAAACATGACCAATTCCAATATTAATGCACAAGGCTGCTGCATCTTGACTTCACATCAAAATCTCTACTTCCTTCAGGTCTCCCTTATACATGCTTTTATCGCTACACGGCTTGACTCTCGGTCAGGCATCACTCTCTCGCTTACAGCTGGTACAAAAAGCTGCAGCCCGAATGCTTGGCGGCACTTGTAAGCGACGGCATCTCACTCCGATACTAGCTTCCCTTCGCTGGCCCTTTGGTCCATTTCAGAGTTGAGTTTAAGATTTTATTGTTTGTTTTTAAGACTCTTAAGGGTCTTGCTCCCTCTTACATTAATACTCCTTATACCCCTGTTCGAGGTCTACTGACCGGCTGCTCCTTAAGATCCCTAAGACCAGGCTCAAGAGCAGAGTTGCTATTTCAATCATAGGGGTTATTTTATATATTGTTTATTTATTACGTGGTTTTACTGATTTTTCTTCAGTTTGCAATGTAAAGCACTTTGGTCACCCCAGTTGTTTTAAAATGTGCTTTATAAATAAAGTGGATTAGATTATTCAAGATTAAAACCACTGACATAGGCCATCGACGCCTCTCTTCACACTCTAGAAATTTCAGCCATTGTTTTTCCAGTTTGAACTGCTCAGAATTCAACCATTAAAGACAATGTGGCATTTAATAATTGTATGTTTGGTAGCTGTATATACCTCCTTTTATTGTTTTCACTGATTAGTAGTGAGAGGTGAAGAGTTAACATTAGAACTTCTGCACTGCTATATGATGAATTTTATGACACTGTCCCACTGACGTAAAAGACGTAAATTCGGACTCACCTTAAACTTTCCCTCACTTGAGAAGATGCTGACCCATTTGTTGTCATAGTCTGCGATAAGGATGTCACCATTTGGGTGGACGGCCACGCCTGTGGGCCGCTGCAGTTGGCCTGGAGTCCTGCCCCGGACACCAAAACGACTTTTAAATAGGCCATCGTTGGAGAAAATCTGCATCATACAAACACATCCAAAAAGATGTGATAAATCTTTTAACAGCTGAAACATAAAATGAGAATGTAAACGAATCTGAATGATGTGAAGGTTTTTCACTGTCAATGCTGTCATACTGTATGTTTCCATGGAGATGGCAAACTTAACAATAACTCTGTGGCCCTTCTTATCTGCTACATTAGGGAGTTATTTTTACCTGGACACACTGGTTGTTGCTATCTGCTATCAGCACCTTCCCCAGAGAGGAGGCAGCAACCCCCTGCAGGTTTGTGAACTCCCCTTTGTTTCTTCCTTTTGTGCCTAGAAAAAAAGCATATTTGTAGACTCAATATGTCACAATCCAGCTAATATTTTAAATACATTTTTATTAAAATCTTTGCACAGTGTAATGTAATGCAGTAAAGAAAAAATTGTACCAACAACAGTCAACATTATGTAGATTATTGTTTATATAATACTATTCAAAGTCAGACTTTTCGCCTGATTTGTTTGCAGAGCGAAAGATCTCACCTATTCTGAAGATCAGATCGTCCTCGATGGGGTTCTCTTTTCTCCTCCCTGTGCTGTACATGCTGGCCGGCCTTTTGATGGCCCTCTGCTTGATGTGCCCACTGCTTGGAGACTTCAGCCTCTTCTTTATGCCGTCTGAAGTTGGCGACACATCTATAGACTTGGTGGCCTTTATTTTAAAGGGGCTTCCTTTGATGTGTTGGTCATATAACCGCAGCGATAAGTTAAAGGTCCCCTCTTTAGGGACTGAGAACAAGTACTCGTAAGTGCCATTTTTGTTGTCCAATATCTCTCCTTCACCTTTGCTGCCATCAGGTGAGGAGATTTCAGCAGTGATGAATGCGTTACCCATCTTGCACAGTTCTCTATCTTTGTCCTTAGTGGTTATAGTGATGGAGGTGGGTACACCCACCACACAGTGCCGTAAACCTTCACCAGTTGCCACGGACTCAGACGCTACTGCATTAGTCGTAACAATAGTGCCCAGATTGTGTATGGACTTCTTTACTCCCTCTGTTTCCACGATAAAGTCCAGCTGGTCATTCTCTCCAGGCTTCAGAGGAAGCTCCTGGCTGGCCAGCTCCATGAGACATTCACTCATCTGTTTCTTCACCAGCAGAACCTCGGCCTCTGTGCCGTGGCTCAGCGCCTGCTCCGTGAAGTTGCAGCTGCTGTTGATGCCCTCCTGGCCTTGCAGCAGGGCATCCAGTTGGGCTTGGAGCACCTAATACATGGAAACAGCAGGTGGCAGCAGGGGTTACTTTGTGGTTAGAATGACTGGTATTTCCTAAGCTGTGAGTGAGTGAACCAGAAATCTTTTTTTTTTCTCTTTTAATTATTTATTGTTCATCTGACTGTGTGTAGTGAAGCCTGCACATTAAACCAACCAGCTCAACTGCAAGTTAAAAAAGTTCAGTATCGTTAAAATAGAACAAGAAAAGACCAAATAAGCATTAACAAAAAGAAAAACAAAAACAAACAGTATACTGTTGTTATTTCACCTATACAAACAACAGTCTTTGCTGCACAGAGCTGCAGGTGTACTGCCCCTGAAAACAGCTGAATACCTGTAACCAACCTGTTGACGGAAGTAGTCCCTAAAAACATTGGCAAATCAATCAGACTCGACTTTTGCTGTCTTGGTAATTCCCTCTCAGTTGGCACTTGCTATGTCTTTTTGGTTTCATTTTCTTATTACCTTCACTTCATTTGTTTCAACAACAAAAAAACACTCTGTCCCCAACTAGCTTATCAAATGTGACACAAAGATCTTGGATCGTGCAGCAACATGTAGATATTCGCATCTGGCAGCCAGCTTAATAAATCAGCTTAACATTTTTAAGAAAACAAGCACTGTTCTGTTTTCAGAAAGGGATGATGAAACGCATAAGTCTAAAACAATTTTTCCCATGAAACTGGATTCCAGGTAACTTAGATACTTACTTAGTGACAGATAGCTATCACACCGAATGATAATAAACAGTTAAATGAAGTTAAGATCCTGAATAAACTTGTGCCTTTAACTGCCATCAGTTACACATTTGTTATGCATTGCTTATGCTTACTGTGTTTCATAACCAAGTGTATAGTTTTAGCCACGTTTCCATTATGAAATCTCTCATGCTACACTTATAAAACATTAAAAAACAAAATGAATGTTGCTTGCTAATGTTTGTTTAGTTGACTCCTCACCATTTCACTCTGCTGCCAGGACATCACCACACTCACACACTCTTTAAAGCACCAAGACAGACTCACCTGCATCTGATCGTCACGCTCCTCTTCGTCTCCAACAAGAGAGGCCATTAAACCACCTGTCTCAGACTACAGCCGAATGCTTATTATAAAACCTTTGTATTTTCCTCTTTCTCTTTATACTATTTCAAGCTGTGAAGCTCTGAAGAAGCCCAGATACTCTCCACTTGTTAAGAGAAATGACATCAAGCTGGCAGTGTAAGTGTTTGCAGTATGAAACGCAGAGCTGGACTGTATTGCCTCTCTGCACACGACACACCCATACCAACCCAAGTGTGTATATAATGCACTGGCTCCATCTAGCTACAGAAACAACACAGCAGAAAGTGCCATGTCTGACTTGCGCTGAATTGTAAATCATTAGCAACCCATGTGATGGAGCTCCCTGAAGCGTAGCAGCAGGCACTTAACCAGACCGAGTGATTTGTTGTCTGGATTGGGGTGGTGCACCAGCTCTCTGACCCCCCTTCTTTCTGTCTGTTAATCGCCTATCAGACCAGCTGAGCCACTGACACATAGATCAGCAAAAAAAGCCCGATGAGCAGCATGTGACGTGATATTGCTTTCCCAAATTAGATTGAAACAAGGTCAGAGTTCCCCTAATTTTTATTGTTAAACCAGCTGTTTCTGTCGATATGATTTCTCAATAAAAACAAATCTGAGATTTCAATCCGAACAGCCCCTTTAAGACACCCACTGATTAAAAAACTTAAACAATACTATGTTGCAGACTTCACCTTCTGTTTGAGCCCATAGTTGACCTCCAGTTCCATGAGTAAAACACTTTTTCGGACATTGAGGGTCTTCTGCAACTCATCAAAGGTAGTGTGGATGTCATCCTCGATGGAGCTCTTCTGATTGGTCAGCTGCTGCAGGATCTCTGACAGCGTCTGCAGGGCTGAGTCAATCTCTGGCAACCTGAGGAGGAGCGCAGGAATGAGGAGAACTCAGGCCTGTTAGTGCAGTATAATGCAGCTACATAATGTGGTCATCATTGTCATTGTACCTTTTCTTGACAGCATCAAGCTGGGCCTGTAACGATGCCTTGTGTTGTTCCACTACATCTCTAAGAGGCACAGTTGGATGTTCTCCATGTTCGCCACATGTACACTCCTGACACATGGCTGTCTCACATGGAGGACAGTAAAATTCCATCACCTAAGCAACAGGAAAAAGTAGAAATTCAACTTAAATCCAGGATTGAGTCATAGTCCAAAATGTTGCAGTCACATTAGCAACAAGGGTGGATGTCAGTGTTTGTCGGCCAAAGTGAAATATCTCAAACGTATTGTCACTAAATTCTATACAGACGTTCCCCCTTTTCCCATGTGGTGAATCGGAGGGACTTCGATGAGCAGCAGGCTGCTCACGACACACAGGCTGACTGATTGTGCTCCTTCCTTTCAATTTGCTCAATACAAAATGTGAATTCCTAACTGTCAAAATGTTGCTGATAAAACCTTAAAAGAACGATCATAAACTCAACCAGTGACTAGTGAGCCTGACAGCCTGATACACAGTCACACACTCACACTGTAAACATGCTGTATTGAAGGTCACCAAAGCCCACAAACTAAACATGTAGACTAGAAAACAATTACAGGCAGACAACATCTGGTGATCCAGCTGTGGTTACTTACAGGTTTAACCTACATGCCTAAGTGCAAGTGGCCTACACATCTGCTTCATAAGCTCTTACTTAGAAGACATGCATAAGCTTTCAATTTGGTTCCCGTTGGGCATCATTAGAAGATTTAGAAAACACAATATTATGAGGATGAGAGACAGTTTCTCTCATGAGGCGATGAAACGGGCAGACAACCTGACTTTGTGTGTGTTTGTGTCTGTGTGCGAGACCCTTACGTTGCCCCAATGGTTGGGGCAGGAGAGCAGCTGGCCTGTAGCCACGGCAGTGATGTTGTTGAGAGCAGCGGCCTCCTGGCTGCGGCTGTCCGGCGTCCGCTGTAGCACGTCCATCAGGTTGGTAATGAAGAAGTTGTTCTGCAGTGCCGCCACACCCTTCTCCGGCAGGATCGAGGTCTGGCGGCACACAGGGCACGACAGTGTGAGGCTGTGGGCAGGGATGTAATTCTGCAGGCACCTGAAGGTGGATGGAGACGATATTATTGAGTTGGAACAATCTGTAGTAAGTTATGTTACAGAAAAAGTTTCCTGAATACACAGTGACTCTCCCATGACCCCTGACAGAAGAATGGTGCAGATTATAGATTATAGATTTACAGTTTGTATTTATGACTGTAACTCTCTAGTAAGTCTCTAGAGATACATTCTTAGTTATTCTGTTTACACAATATAAATCATAAGCATTGAACAAAAACATTTAAAGCCAATAAGTTAATTAACAGTTATTTGATGTAGGATCACAGGGAGAAAACTGTGCTTTTCGTGGCATCTAGTGGTGAAAATGATTACACCTGTAAAGTGATTTACAGTATTGCATCGCACCCGTGCAATCCAGTGCAATCAAATACAACTGACCTGCTGTAAAGCCATACATTTGTCAGAGAAGATGTTGATTTTTAAATAAAAATTCATGGATAACATTTGGGGTCACTGTTAGCTTGTTGAGTGGTGCATCTAATCTTCCTTATCTTTGTATGTATAAATTGCAGTGTTGAAACACTTCACACCTCTTTGTTTACCACAACCAAAGTTATTGCTGTGTATATATATATATATATATATATATATATATATATATATATATATATATATATATATATATATATATATATATATATATATATATATATATATATATATATGTGTGTGTGTGTGTGTGTGTGTGTGTGTGTGTGTTTGTGTGTGTGTGTGTGTATTGATAGTATAGTGAACATGTTGTTATATAAAATGTCTATAACATAACATTAAAACAATCAAGCTCTGAGCTTTAATATATATATATTTTGTAAAATCAATATGATCTCAGAGTACTAGAGTGATGACTCCTCTCATAACATCTACAATTATGTGTGTAGTTAAAAATACAAGGTACAGAAGGCTTTGTGTACAGGTCAGTGCAATAATGCCCTTCTGCCACTGAGGATTTAATCACAGTGTAAACGCTCATTTAGTTGTTCTGAGGTCTCTTTTAGTACCAAATTATAGTTTAATATACCCCTGCAGTAGATAGTGTAAATGCTATCTGGTGCATGAAATAAATAAGTTGCAAATATTAAATATGGTAGGAAAGTATTTGAAAATTTATCACAGATGTTGACGTGCAGAACATAGACATCGCACGGTGAGAGAGAACAAAGATATTGTTCATTTGTAACAGTGTAACCGAAGGAACTAGAGCAAAGCTACAGACAGACACAGGCCACAGTTTGTCTTTTGTATGAGAAACAAAGGCTGGAGAGACATAGCACCATCTCTTGTTCATATTAAGAAAAACAATATTGATTGATTTCACCTCCCGCTTACATAAAACATACAAATCTTACTTTGGAATTGAAAACCACACAGGATGCATTTACCCGCTTTTTCTACTCTTCATTTCCACAAATAAACCTCAACAGCCAATGTACACACTTGAAAAACTTGAAAACACTCACCTCTCACAGAAGGTGTGCAGGCAGGGGAGTACTTTGGGGTTTTCGTAACGGTCCAGACATATGCTGCAGATCAGAAACTGCTTGTCAATCTGGCGGACGACAGGGCTGGGAATAGTGGAGCCTTCACTGGCCATCCTAAAACTCTGAAACAGGACTCCCTCTTCCTCTTATCCTGCACCCTACAGAGCCACACAGAGGGTGGAAAAGATAAGAAAGTTTTATAACTTTTAACAAAAAAGTTAAATGCCTGCTAATTTCCTAAAACTTCGCAGGCATTTAACTCGAAATGACTGGGCTGTTTCAACTAAGACCTAATCAATTTGGCCCAAAGTGCCAATTGCTCCAGTTTGTAACTGTATTTCTGCCAAAGTAGGAAATAATGTAGTGTTTATGTGAAAAATACAGTAGCTTATGAACAGAAGTCATATCAACACCAATAAAAATGAATGGACATGTAAAGCAAAGTTGATGAAATAATTTCTGAGAGAAAAAAGGTCAGACTAGAATAGCTAATCAGTGGTGAGATAATGTTTTAAATAGATAGACCAGTTAAAGTAGAAAGAAATGCTGTGGAACAGTCTTTTGCCTTTATGAAGCAAAGTTACTTTTACTTGGAACCTCATGTGACTGTTTGCATATAAATTTAAAACAATTCAGCCAAAGATTAAAAAAGCCCAAAGTCATGTGTTATTGTGTTACAAATAAGCTCATATTTGCCTTGAGGATCCATTACAGGTTAATCCAGGAAGTGACTAAAAAGGGAAATTTCCTTCTCATTGAGCAGGAGTGCACCGGATTAGCATCAGCAGGAATTCTGACCTTTTTAAGTGGATCATGTCTCATCCAGTCTCATCAACACAGTTTCTTATCTCATAATAAATTTTAACAAGCCTACACCAATCTCTGACCTCGTGTTCAATCCCATAAAAATTGATCTGAGCTAAGTACACTGGGTGCATCCGTCCTCTGTATCAGCACATATCCTGAGTGAGAAAAGGTCTAGCAAAAATCCAATCACTGGGTGGAATCCCAGGCCTGTTATAGCCTATCCAGGTTTCCTCCAGGTACTCCAATTTCCTCCAACAGGCCAAAAACACGCATGTTTGTTAAATTAGTGAGTCTAAATTAAGACTGGTGACCTGTCTAGGGTGTTCCCCACCTCTCACCTAATGACAGCTGGAATAGGCTCCAGCCCCCACGAGCAGTTAAGACAGTGGATGGATGTCTTTACCGATGTATGGTTACCATGGTAATGTGCTACCATAGAAGCAAAAATGCAGAGAAAGAGTCAAATCAATACATTCCCAGTTAGTAGTACTATTGTCCTGTACAATCGGAGGAAAGTCTGAAAAAAATAAATCCATTACATAACTTTTCATCTTACCTAATGATTTCACTATGTGACCCAGTGCAAGATCTCGGCCGCATGTTGGAAACTACTGTATAAGCAGAGCATTAACAGAGTGAGTGGCTCTGCTGCTGGGTGTTTCTCATAAAAGGCACTTTAAGTGATGAATATTTGATTATATAAGGATACCAAAGTACTCTGGCTTCAGCGTACGTCAGTAAGAAACACACCACTGGAACTACACACATTAAATACCTTGTCTTAGTAGCACAAAAACAGTCATTCTGGACCAATGTGCTCTCCAGTTTTATCTGAAACATCTTCATGGCTGATAGTCCTGTAATGTTATCTGGCAGCTAACTTAGACTCAGAAAGTGTGTCAGTGCTTTTATTGTCTCCTCACATTCAAGACAGGCACCGAAAGAGGCCACCTCCGCTGGCGAGAGGAAACCCTCAGGGACTCCACAGTGCATGCTCTCTTTCTCCTCTTTTCTATTCCATTTTAATTTAATCTCTCCTCTCTTGTCCGTGTCTCCTCCTCTCAGATATGAGAGCCTCTAACTACAATGTGGTGATTCTGTAAGCCAGAAAATGGAGAGTGGAATTACTCTTATAATGATGCCGTCACTGGGGCTGTTATTTCCAGTATTTCATAGCTGTTATCTACACTAATGTGTTTGCTGTAAGATTATTATTATGACTTGAACAAAACCTCAGAGCTGTTCACAATTTGCTCGGTTCACATTCACATTAAAACTAGCTTCAGAGGCCATAAACGTTTAGGCATAAATGAAAAGAACTAAATCTTCTCCATCTGTGAGACATGAATGACAGCATATACACTGCGTGCCAGTACAGTGCATACGCTCAAACAGAAATCTCAGTCTGTAGGCTGAGCTCCACAGGCGAGATTAGGCAGATGAACAGAGCATCAGAAATAGCACTGATTATTAAAAACAAAAAAATCCTAAATCCCTCTGCAAGACAGTCACAACAGGACAACAGAAGCAGCCCAGTGCACAAGGTCGCGGCAGCCACACAACGCTCCACACTCTTACGTAATCAGATATACACCAGTTAAGCAAAATAATTCCTGCCGGACTGAGCTGTCATCGCCTACACAAAGGAGGGTACATGTGAGAAAAGGGAAATTTGTGCTAAAACTAAGGGGGCTGATTCCATGAGAAAATAGTTGTCATCATGCAAGACAACAGCAGCTTTTCCAAATGCATAATCATATTAATACAGACTGACTTACAGGGCTGCATCTATCAACAGGCTTCATCCAGTCCAGTTCACAGACCGAAACACTGGCTTCATGTGAGTGAGATTCGTTGTGCTCAAATTTCTTACTGTGTATTTATGGGTGTGCACACACACACGTGAGCAAAGTTGAGGAGGGGCGATGTTTCACATTTTGCATCATTTCTCCCCCCTCCCTCCTTTGCTTACTCTTTCTCAGCACTTCCTCTCCTCCCATCACTTGCATTCGTTGCCGAGTCTGTCTCATCCATTCAACTTCCTCCTACCTATCAGTCTGAAGTAAATGCTGGCTCACTGCAGTGCAGTGAGCGTGTGCAGCGTCAGGAGTATGTGAGCGAGCATTGGCTGACGAATGGTGACCTAACAAATGTGGGAAAAAAGGGACAGCAGTTATGGGCCCCCTCCATGGCCAATAGAGTCGAAGGCAAACAGAGCTTAGTATGTACGTGGGTGTGTGCACGTTGCTGCTGACTCACTCTACGTGCAGAGACAGAAGAAAGGGTAAAAAAAAAGGAACCTAGGATAATCAAAGTCAGAGGCAAAATATGAAGAAAAGGGGACAGAGGATGAAATTCATGTATGAATGTATGATAAGAAAAAGAAGTGAGCACAGTGCTGCAAATCTGACAAAACCCGAGTGTGCTGTACTTATAAGCATGTACATTGTCCTTCATATATCACACGTGCGCAGACCCACACACACCTACGCTATGCCCCTATTCCCCCATCATCTAGAGGTGCACCGGTCATCTGCATATTTAGTCTACCATCACATCACTGTGTGGTGTGATGAGTTCTTTTATCGGCCGGTCTTTCACAGTTTATATTTTTCTCTTTGGTGTTTAGTTGTCTTGACAGGTCTTTCAGCACATGATTCTGTGCACTGTTGACGTGTTCTCTGATTTGACATTGACATCATTAAGATTCTCAGTCGTCCAGTTGTCGGTAAATAAGTCACGGTAACTGGATTTCTTTGTTGTTGCTTGTAAACCTCGGTCATGGGGATGGTTGATCTAAACTTCTCTCTCTGGTTGGGTGAATTTCTTGTCTGAGAGGCTCTACACCTGCTTGACCCGTGTCTTTCTTGTCCTCTATTCTTGGTGCATAATCAATATTACTCCCGGCGATCTCCTCTGCTGTTCGTTTGTTGTCGAACCTCTCCGGTTTCATGTTCTGGATGAATTCAATGACTCCAACAGGGACTGGGCTGAGCAGAATGACACTGTGCATAGGTCTGAAGAAGCGGGGGATTGTAATTTTCCCACGAGGTTCCAGAAGCTAGCCAGTTATTAAGCTACAATCATAAAAAATATGTGACATCAAATGGGCAACAGTCACAATATACAAGTTTTCAGTGCACATGCAGAAGCTACAATTGCTACATTAACATATTAGTTTAATCAATGTGAAAATGTTAAGTGTCACAGTATGATACTCACTGCTCAGTGTTAAGGGAAAACTAAATTAAAATCAATTAAATTGATTGTTATGAACATCATGTCAGGCTGAATGGATTTAGTGAAGAAAGATACTATGAAAGAAAGCACTGTGAAGGACATTTCCGTCGATGTAGATAATGTCGTCCATCGGTGACAGTGTAGCACAAAATTTTTTAAAATAATGGCATCAAATAGAAAGTTTTAACATGTTTGCCAAAACTTATCCGGCTCCTAAGTTGGGAATTGTTGCCTAACTTACACAATGATAGACTTTGCTCTCCTCCTTTCATCTACATTATCGTTTCATGTGGAGATCTTTTGTACAGTTGCCTTCCCAAAGTAAATTGACTGCTTATTATGCCTGGCAGCTCCACGGCTGTTCCAGTGATCTCATTTCAGCAGCTGCCAAGCTCGGACTCAATCAGGGGAGTGGGACACAGCACAACAACAACGTCACTGTGAATAGCATGCTTCACAAATAGTCATTGGTCGTGTTTTAACATCAACATGCAGAAGAATAATTAATTTTCAAAGCTTCTTCTTGGAAAGAATCCCATGAAACAACAAAATCAATAATGTTATAATCACCCTGTCAAAGACATACGGTGTCATTTAAAGAAAGCAGCTGCAGCTTTTAGAATGTGTTTCTAAAACTCAAGTAAGTTGTGCATTTGTTGGGGACTATTTCAAAATCAAATTCCAAGTTTCACATGCAAACAACAACACAAACATTGTTCTTTTCATCTACTAGTTGCAAAGGTCCCCACAGGAAGCTTTTACTGAGGGGTGAGAGAGGCTGCCTTCAATTTGAATAATGCAAACTCACATTCATCCAGCCAAAGGTTTGTATGACAAACAACACACTTCTTTATCGCTTTGTTTCTGCTCTGTTCTGGGCACAGTCTGTAATATAAGTAAACACTAAAAGTGTCAATGTCACCAGTATCAATCAAAACACAGGACTGGATCCTGCAGTGATTTTCAAACGGATGAGATAATAAATCAAATGTGAAGAATAGATAAACAAAAAACTAACTATGCAAAGAAAGAAATATGTGTAATAAAGAGAAAATAAAAGCTGAGTAAATTAAGCATAAATAAAATATTATATGAATAACAGCGCAAAAACCGGCTGTAAAAAGAGTTAGATTTAGGTTTGTATTCAAAAGTATCTGCACTTGCAGCTCTTCTCTGATTCTTGGAGCATAAAAACAGGCAAAATAACGGTTACTTGGCAAATGCAGCAAGAAAATATGAGTTTTTTCACAGAGATACACAAACTGTTGACTTTCCTCTGCAAGTTATGCAGGTACACAGTGAATGTTCTCAACAATTCCAGTGTCTCTCCAGCATAAAGAAGTGGAGGTATAAAACATGCATTCACACTCTGAGTAAACACATCACTTAACTTCCCTGTTTACTCCCTCATCCATTTACCCACCCACATCATAGTTTTAGACACTTTAAAGGCCACCATCATGCAGCGCGAGGCCAGTAGCTTAATAACAGCTTGTCCACCTCACGTAAGAGCTGTAGAAAACTCAACCCATTCTCCAAAATATGAAAGCAACTTTAACCAAAGTTAAACCTTAACTGTCGACTGCTGAGATTCTAGACAAAGCTGTAATTTTTTGCTCAACTCGTTTCCACTCACCGAGAGGAAACAGGCAGTCCTGGTCTGTATATTTTGGGTTTTGGTTTATGCAGTAGTGGCTGCGCGAGTGCTGCTCCGGGTTTCCCTCTGGTGTCCATCCCACAGCTCTTTCCAGAGCACTGACCTCAGCTGTTTTTGACATCTCTATGTTTCTGAGCACACCAAAAACAAAATGTTTTGTTGTGACCCTGCACAATGATGACACAGCTCACTCAGAATGACCCCTTTTAAAAGGGTAAACGATTAAAGTAACAATCCTGAGATAGAGGATTTTTCCAAAATAGGGCAAAGTGAGGCTGTGGGATAAAATAGAACCATGAGGCACTTAATTATGTGATAAATCATCAGTATATCATATCACATATAATTTCTGGTCTGAGGAGAACAAATCCACTCCACAGTATTTCAAGGCCTCTCATGAGTTTATCCTGCTAGATGCTGTCCCGATCCTAAATGTGACTGGAGTGCTACATATGAAAACTGTAAAAATGCCTCAAATGACACTATGAGCACATTCATTCAATTACCTTCACAGAACCTGTTTAACCGGCTTTCACCCCTCTCAAAAAAGACGGAGAAACATTAAGACTAGGACAAGCGGGTTCCAGAGCAGCACATTCCCCCAAGCTGCTTAATTAACTCGTTAACATTTTTAGGTAATTGTTGGTCTTATTTATGGGGTTGGGGACTGTTTTATGGGCAAAGGTATTTATTTTCTTATTGATTACTGTAATTTTTTCCACAGGGTTTTAGTATTTCATATTTCCCTAATCATCTCTTAATTTAGATATTCCCTTTGGGTGATCTATAAAATTATTAAATAGATTTAATTGTATTGATGGATTGATTTTATTATTTATGTTTTTATTTTTTTTATTTATTTATTTTTTTTCCCTGTTGGGATTTTTATGTAATGTGGTGTGCAAACAAATTCCAATGGGCAATGTTGAAAAAAAGCCAACTCCACCCCATAAGGCTGGAGGGTCAAACTGAGGGAGCAACAGTTTAGTCTTATCTACAACTTTGATGATAAATTATTTCAAAATATTTTTAATTGATGAATTGCCTTTAAACTGGTAAGAGTGAGAGTGAAACTGACTATTAACAAATGGATGCCAATGTTTATACTTACACATTCAGTTTAATCTACTTTTTAGGTCATATTTTCAGGCCCTTTTTTCAAAGACACATTTTTAAAATTGAATTATATTGGAGACAACCTGGGATATAGGTGTATATTTTTATTTTACCGTTTTTCTCAGTCTATCAAAGCTATGTAAAAATGCTCTTATCTTACTCCACTCTGCCCTAATGTTTCCTTATATAAGTCATATTAGTTTGTCAGGTCAGAAGTCCAAGAGTCCAGTCTCATGCAGGTTATGGCAGCATGTTGACATCAGAGTAAAGTCACAGGACAGTTTTTTATAGTTTTTTCCTGCACAGCCAGTTTGTTTTACCTCACGTCATGTGCAAGAGTTTATTTGTCTTAACTGCAATTTTATACAGAAGACGTTGATATGTTGAGAAAACCTAACCAGAGTAAATCGCATTTCATTCTTCTTTGCACAGGTTTATTAAATATAGTTAAACTGTGTTAAAATGTTTTGGGTTTTTTTTTTTCAGATTGGAAAGCTTGTTTAAATTCAAACTAGGCTTTTATGGTTCCATGTTAGACGGTTGAGATCTGACTGCAGAAGTTAAAAATGAGCCTGCACTGTGAATGAAGCCTAAATGCTTTGACCCTGCAGTTTGGAATGACTCCAGAATCACATCATCCTATTTGTTGTGAGTCACACATCCATAATAAATGTTTCTGGTAAGAAATTGCCTACTTACTATAGCTACCAGGCCTAAAATCACCATAATCAGGAGAGAACAACATGAATTGTTGACTTTAAACATCCCATAACTGGTGTTTATGTGTGGGTCATGGTGGGATTTGGTTTTTGTGTTTTTGAGACCTGTCAGCACCTTTACTCCGATGGTCACCATATAAGAACATTTCCAAGACCATTTCATCAGCCTTGCAACAGATAGATGAAAAAACGTAGCTATCTGCAGCAGCTCCATGAAGCATCTGCAAGTTATTAAATAACACACCTTTATGTAACTTTTTCAGCTTTCTGCTTCAGTGGAATCAGGGGCTTCACGTCTTTAACACTGGAGAGGATCACACAGGCCCCACCCCTGCATTATAACAACACTCTCATGCTAATCTAAAGCATCCACTGGGGACAGGATGATGAGAGATTACAGTGGCAGAGCACGCCTTCAGCCTGGACATCCCATCGTCCCCACCCTCCCCCTTGGAAAAGTCTAAAACCACCAGCAGCATCTTTCAAAGCATTTCATAAAATCCAAAAATAACACAGTTTGTTCGGGCAGTTTAGAGGCATTTGTTTTCTTCAGAGAGTTGAAACATTCATGTCAGAAAAACAAATGTATTATTCTTTGTCTAATCACATTTACATGCTTCTAAGACAAAGACTGTGCTCTGAGCGAACACGGAAACTGCACGTTTGTGTATATGTTTGTGTGTGTGCGTGTGTCTGAGTCGGCTATATATCTGCCAACCATGCATCTGGTCACACTAGATAAGACAGTTCTGTGTCTGAGTTTGCATGTATGTTGTTTACTGACCTCAAATTAGTTGTGCAAGAGTGAGGACATTGTAAACTGTCCATGCTGCACATCTGTCAGCCCACTGTGGCTGATTGACCAGACAAAATGTACCTCTGGATCAAAACAGTACTCTTCTAATTCTTGATTAAATTGTATCACATTGTAAGGTACGGTTTGTTTAAACCCAAAATATATATAATCAATATGCTTGTTAAATATGAAAATTGCCATTCTCCTCTGTGTAAGTTAAATGAGAAGTTAGAGCCAGTTAGCTTAGCTTAGCTTAAATACTGGTAAAAACAGCCTTTAACATTTAAAGCTGGGTCACTTTTCAGAGTACTAAAGCAATTTTTAATTGGAATTTTAATTCTAAAAATAGAAATTTGGAGAACTAACTAGATTATTTCATCACCTTTAACAGCTGATAGACAGTCTGCTTTTGTTTTTCAGTTTGTTCTCTTTAAAAACATTGAAGACAAACTTTGAGCCATTTAAATAAACTTCACTAAATTCCCTCAAACATTTTCACATGGTTTACAGTGCACCTGCTACTTTTTTAGCAAGTGAGCATGAAAAACAGGAAAAGGAAATGAGACTCAAGTAAATATTCTGCTTCATGCACCTGCACAGACTTACACTTTAAGCACATTTGCTAAGAATAAACAATATATATGTCGCAGCCTGAACTCCAGCTGAAACCTGCATTTCTAGTAAGTCCTCAAAAAAAAGCCTCCAGGGTAAAAACCTAGAACTGTTTAATAAAAATTTTTTCTGTGGCAGATTGACACACAAACAACTCTTTTAGCAGAAGAAGCACTGAATAAAACCTACAGTGCCACAGTTTGTTTCTGTTTTCCTTCATTCTGTCATTTTATCCATCGATTGCTCACTGTTTCTAACCTTCCTCTCCATCTTTAAATATCAAACATCCCAACTTACTTCAACTCCATGGCTGCTCTCCTGTCCTGTCTCTTCACTGGTGGGAAAACAGCGCTGTCACATAATCCTCCTAATGTCTGATACGCTGTTTGTGCAGTGGGCATGGAGGTGAACGCATTTGAAAGACCTGGGGCTGCTGTTACAATAATACAAACAGACTGACAGAGAGCCACTGGTAGGACAGTGGGGAGGGCTCGTCAGTGGTGTAGAGGGAAACATTGGACCAATAGGAGGGTTTATAAACACAGAGGGAGGTTGGGCTTAAAGCCTGTGCTGCTCTTTAAGTCCAGTGAGGGCAGAGTCCTAGAGGCTTCATGAGCATGACGAGAAACAGGGAGTGATCGGACAGAAAGAGAACAGGGAAGGAAACCAAACATACAGTGATTTGATTTGTCCAAGCACTGACCCTGGTACGACAGCCGGGGCTTGTCATGAATCCATATTCTCAATGCTAAAACATAATATAAAAGAGTTGAACACCTGCATGATCTAATGCAAAGTGTAAAGCAAATAAAGTTTTTCCATTGGCGTTTCTGAGCATTCTTGAAAACAGTTTGGATTTTCTGACAGTTGCACACAGCATTCGTTACAGTGAATGGTGATCACAGTGCAGGCACGTGCAGTAAGTCACCGTCAAAACAGCAAAAATGCAGTAGCTGTTTGGCACCTACTTCTTATTTGACAGCAAACTTAGCCAAACCCTTGCAGCCATGAGCTACCACCTCCAGATACGGTTTTGCAGTAAATGTTACACCCTTTCACACACAGACACACTGCAACTTTTCCAAAGCTACTGAGTTAAGAGTCACTACGCTGGCTCGCGTCCAGTGCTACTTAATTAGCTTTAACTAGACAAATGCCGCGGTTGTCGATCCCCATGCAGAGCCGATTGATCCTGGGAGGTCAAAGCAACAGTGAAACAGTGAGGCAGCCTTCAGGGTCTTTAGTCGCTGTACCAGAAAAACATCAATACAACCACCAGCCAGCATTCAGAGGAAAACATGTATGTCTCTGTCTGTATGATCAGATGATGCTGCACTTAAAAAAGAAAAAAGCCTAATGAAATACAGGATAAAGTAAACTGAGTTTGGCTTGAAAAAGTTCAATGTAATACTGATGCGTTGCCAGTTTTGCTACTGAGAAGAAACTTTAAACGCTGTCTAAACATAAGCTGATGTATGATTGATTAATTGTAGAACTGTTGCAACATGTGGCCTCACCCTGTACATTTGTAGCGAACCCAATGAAAACTCCAGTTCTTGATTAGCAGGAGAAACATTTACACGCATCGCTCTCTTCTTCCCGTTCCCAGAGTCGCTTTCTGTATTCAGACACCTCTAATTCCACAGTGACTGAAAAAACATCTGCCATAGAAAAGTAAAAACATCAGACATCAAAGGAAGAGACGCTCACACACATAGAGTGAGGAAGAGAGACAGGGACAGAGACAGAAGGACAGAGAGAGACCTTGATGACAGTTTGTCTGTGAAGAATGGAGTCTTGTAATGACACGAAAATGGTTTTATGGTCTGCTGCTGATACAATGTCATGAAAAGACAAATTAAAATATTAAGTAATGCTGCAGCTAAGCGCTATCAAAAAATTAACCGAATAATCATTCAAGCAGAAGTCAAAATAAACGATTAACCTGCAATGGAAAATCTAACGGACTAGTTCCGTATCTTTGGAAGAACCTTGGTAATTGTTAGGACAAAAGATTTAATTGGCTCAGCTTAGCATTAAGGCTGGAAGCGATACTGTCGGTGTCAAAGGTTGAAGTTATTATTTTTTTTAAATCCACCTGCTATTATTCCAAATATAATAAATATCATGTTTGTTTAAGAGAAAATGTCTCATCTGATCTGGACTTCTGTCCTGTCTCTCTGCAGGACAAACAGCTTGTTCTGGTTGCTGAAAAATGTCTGACATTTTCCCCTTTGGGAGACAAAAAACATAATCCCTCCCGTGACATTCTGCATCCAGCTATTAGATATTTATCAATCAGTGACAAAATTGGTAAACTACTAATGATGTTTACGTTTGATGTAACACCTTGATGCAGACACAAACTGCATATTTCTTTCCATAAAATTTTATGATTATAGGTTCAAAACTGCAAATGATGCACATTAGACTGCACTTTTTTTTTTTGCTCAACGTGCTCTCCAGCTTTACTGACAATGAACTTGAGAACCATACAGACTTTACAATGTTTCGATTTTCTGATGTTTTCACTTGATAAATATTACGTGTTTTTCTGTTAAAAACAGTCTGTGTTGTGCATAAATGTTTTAATCAAACAAATGTGATTCCCCTGACTGGTGACCTGTCCAGGGTTTACCCCACCTCTCGCCCAATGACAGCTGGAATATGCTCCAGCCCTGAACAGGAGATTATGGATGGATTGATGAATCTTATTCACAGGCATTTTTCACAGCAGATATTTTGACACAATAATGCCTCCTGCAATGCACCAGTTACATTTACACCACCTGCCTTTGAAAAATCTGAATCTGTGCCCTAAAAAGCTCAGTCTACACCAAATCTAACTTAGGTTTAAACAATGACAGAGTAATGAAATATTGTAGTACTAAACATCTCTACCAGCTCTAAAAGCTGAGAGAATATAGACTATTAATCTATATAAGCTGAACACCAAAACTATTTCCAAATTATTTACAGTAAGTCCATCAGTAGGCATAGAGGTTCATTGAACTTCTTACTGATTTAAGCTGCTGACATAAACATGAGCCTTTAGCTTTCTACACATTTCCCTTGGGAATAGACGTGGTATAGGAAAATGAAGTGGACGATATTCAGGAATTAACAAATCACTCAGGCTGGTCGCTTGTACCTGACACTAGATTGAATTCACATTTAATGTTATTCCGGAAATGCATTTCTGCATCTAAAGCTCCTTTTGCATTAAGCCAAAAGGTTTGGACATTTAGTCAATCCTACAGAAAGATTAATCTCACTCACCTACAGGTTTTGGTATCACCCGGTGTGAAAACTACAGCGACGCATGTGGAGTTGCTGTATCAGATGATCCTCACTGACTTTGCCCTGTTAAATTGGTCAGCTTGTTGTTTCTCTCCATCCACCTCCCTGTCTGCAGCTCTGCACAAAACAGTCTACAGCTGAACCGAGAGCAGCCTCCACTCACTTCCACCTCATTCATTAAAGGGATCTCCCGACAATAAAAGGGAAAGGCAACAGCACCCGGATGTTTCAGTCCAGTTACAAAGAAAAGATTTGTAAAATAAGAAGCAGCATTAAGTAAAAGTAACACAGTCCAGGAATACAGAATTACTCATGAAAGTCTTGTATTTAAAATATTAAGCCACAAAAGAAAGGTGACATATCAAACAAGACAAATAATGACCCCTATAAGTGTTCAGCTATCATTATAGTATTGCAGTATGTTGAAATAGAATTTAGCTGCTGTAGCTGCCGGTTTTAGTCTTGAAAAAATATCGCATTCTTGAGCTTCTATGACCTTCACCATGTGTGTGTGTATCTGCTGATTGGTGCTGAGCAGAATGTGTTGATCAGAGCTTTTACTCTAAGTGTGCTGAGAGTCAACCAAAACAAAGTTTTTGGCATCGAACAAAACACAATGAGCTATAATATGCAAAAATGCTGGTGATAAAGGCAAAGCAGCTCAGCTTTAGATAGTTTAGCGCTGGTAACATTGTTTGAAGAAGCAAAATCTGAAAGCTATAAACATATACACCTCATCTACTATGAACATTTACAAAAAATAAACATTTGAAGTTTTTAAACATGACCAGTCTCCTGACGGGACGTCCCAGCACCAATTGTAACGGTGCATCAGACTCCTCTCTCTCATAAGGGAGGCTGTTGCCATAACAACCCCACATTATGTAGCTGCCCGTGAAAGGCTCTTTTCAGATTAAAAAAAAAAAGAAAAGAAAAGAAAAAGACAGAAACAAGTTATTTGCATTCCTTCTCCATTAATGATTATGTGGTATAGAGAAAAGGCCGCATGAGGTTTATTGTCTGGTGTGTATCAGAGTGGAGGGGGTTGGTCTTCATGCATCTGAAGGCTTTGAAACTATTTTAGAAAATAATGCTGTGTGTGTGTGTGTGTGTGTGTGTGTGTGTGTGTGTGTGTGTGTCACAGTCAAAGAGCACCTGCTTAGCATGCAGTGCACACACACATCGTGTAATGTCTAGGTTCCCCTAGACCAGGGGCATAACAACAGACTCAACCATTTCAACTTGTTTCAGCATCACAACTGGTAGGTTAACAGCTTCAAACCTGTAAGATCATGAAACCTAAGGAAACAGATTTCAATTATGTGTAAAAGTCTGTGCTCAAAGTGTTACAAAAATATCATAAGCAAACTGCGGGGAGTATATTATGCACAACAGTCTGTCAAAATGTTAGAACTTCATATTATGCAATATTTGTTTTGTTAATAAATCAAAGCATCCTATTTTAAAAACATTTTAATATGTTTGGAACGAAAGATTTAATACATAAAACACATTTAATACACATAACCAATAACTGAAGCTGTTAAATATGTTCAGTAAAGTTAAAGTAGGATGTATTGTGCTGAAGTGAAAAAACTCAACCACATGTGCCACAGAATTTTTAAATACACACAAATACAGTACAGTCTATTCAAAGAGTGCACAGGGCTGGTCGTCTTTCTGCTTTTCTTTTTCTGAACATTGAAATATTGAAGTGGCCATTGAAACCCAACTCATCATACTTTGAATGTCAGGAGAAATAAGATACGATGTAGTTTTAGCAGATTGCATGGCATTAAAGTTAACACGTTTGTAGTTACTAACTCTAATCGTTCTTAAGGAAATTTGGTGTGGGGACAAAACCAGAATACACAGACGAGAGTTTGACGTTTTGTCCATAATTTTATGACACAGTGGTCTCAGCTTCCTGCACCTGCTGCTGTCATCAGTTCAGTAGAGCATGACAGGATTAGCACAGAGGTCTGTGATTGGCTGCTGAATAATTGACCAACTTCTTTTGTCTCATTCAGGGTGTTTGGATTGAACACATGTGGCTGATGGATGTTTGATGCATAAATAATTACTGTGGGGCTTTTCTGGAGTGAAGCAGGTTATTGGGAAGTGTGCTTTTCTTAAAGACATCACTATGATTGTGCCTATTTCTTAAATAACTTTAACTGTATCTTAATAATAACTGAAGAAATCGCAAACCATAACATGGGACCTAAAATAAAACTGGACCTTTACCCAGAGAAAGGGTTGACATCCAAAGTCTTTTTAAATTACCATCATGGGATGAGAGATTGTTTGATGCTCAATGATTAATATCTAATTTATTCATAAGGAAGCATTTCTCAAAAACAAATATAATAATATAGATACACTGAATCAAAAATCTGATTTTAAATCTGATTAGTTATTCACTTTCCATTTTACTTACATTTTTTTTACTTTAATTTTTATTTTACTTTCCATAAATCTTGTTTAGTCCTAACACAAAATTCCCAGATAAGACAAACAAGCAGCAAAAATGAAGCTTTGTTTCTTTTTCACCAGACAACTAAATAAATCAGATAACTTTGGGGCCTCACCTCATATCTGTTGCCTTCAGTTTTCTGTGGGGTCAGTTCTGGAGCTTGATTTTGTGTTTCCACGTTATGTCAATCTGTAAAGATGAGAAAGATGTGGACACCAGCATGACCTATACAACCGTGCTGAATTCTCCACAAGCACATTGTGTTAATTAGATCCTTGCTGGTGCTTCACAGACACCTGGACAGACTACAAACATCCAGCTGTGTCAGCGGTGCTATGCCAGTGGCTCTTCGTTGACGTCTCACTGATAACATCAATGGCTGCAGCCAAGTGGCAAGTTGGTAGTTACAGAACAGGAAATTCTCATAGTTCAGTACTTTATAGAAGCCAATGTAGTTGTATTTACAGCTCTCCACACATTTGCTGTGGAGCTGAGTCTGGGCCTTGGTTGGACTCAGAGACTGAAGTCTTGTCTTGGTTGTTTGCTTTGGATCACTTTCATGCTGAAACATTTAACATCACCCTAGACTCAGGCTACATGCTCTCTGGAGTTTCTTTACGGAATTAACTGTTTGGCTGCATTCATCTCTATTTCAACTGTGACCAGTGTCCCTGTCCCTGCTGATGAGAAGCCCCCTCATATCATTATGCTGCCACCACCATGTGTCCCGGCATGGATAGAGTCTTACTTCTGAAAAAAATAAATGCCCAGATCTGTGCCTCATCGAGAAATATTGACTTCATGACTTAATTGTTGTTCTGACATGCACTGTCAGTTGTGCCTTGTTTCATTATCAAAGTCAAATTAGCCAATACACCAATGAAGTTCTACATACACCTAAAGGAAAAGGGAGGCAAGCAGCTTCACCTGACCAGGATTCCCAGTGCTACAGCTGTCACACTTGACATTATGTGTTAAGACAGTCTGTTTTGGACAGGCTGATGGGCTCTAAATACTTCCAGAAGCACATTTCATTAAAGTTTAGGGAGAAGCAGTGCGTGGAATGAGCAGTGACACTGTGTCCTTTAACATGACAGGAAGTAAGGTCATCACTAGGACACTGTAGGTAGACTCTGCACAGACCATCATCTGATATTAGAAAGCAAACTATCATTGCAGAGCAAAATCAAATAAACTGCATGATTAATAAAGTCTAAAAAGCAGTGGCAGATTTTCAGTTTGCTTAATTTTACACTGGATGTAAGAAAAAATATGCTACATTCATCCAGACAATAAGGAGGTTGAAGGATAAAATAACAGCTGTAGTAAACTTGCACTGGAAATTGTTCATAAAGCAGTTATGACTCACTGTTTGCAGGGATTGTGCTGCTGAGAACTGCTTCCTGTGCAGAAACACCGGGATTGTTTCTAATGCCAGTTGTCTGCTTCATGACAAGCAGGAAAACATCCTTGAGCTGCTGTTGTATCCATCAGAAACAAGAAATCGTGGATGCTTTCCTCACGAGCCGTCGTTGGTAATGAGCAAACGTTTCACTTCCTACAGCAGAGTGAAAGTAAAGATCCAGCTCCTCAGGTGTTCAGTTGAGCTGCAGGATAAGGAGGGATTGAGAGGAGCATAATCCCCCACACATGGCCACAACAACTTTGATCTATAGGTAAATGTGCCAAGTCACGAGGTGTTTGACATAGTACTTTGTCTTTGGTAGTAGCCTGCACAGGTTTCTGCTTCTAACAGATCACACGAACAGACTACGTGTGATTTGTCCAGTTCTGTATATTATATATAATATATATTATAATATAAATATTATTATTTCAGCTCTAAAGCTTTTTGGAAGCTTTAGAGTCAACAATAAAGTTCATCTGATTGTTGAAGAAAAGAAAAATACTATTCTAAAAGTTAGCTGCTATTTAGCTTTTAATTACAAGGAGGAACAAAGAAGACTTGAAAAATGAATGTTGTAAAACTGAAATAAAATTATTCAGTGTGGCAGAATTAAGACTTAGTATCTTTGAAATCTCTGTTACATAGTGATGACAAGTTTACCTTTTTTTATGACTTTATTTCACAGATTTTCTTAAATAAAATCTCAAATATGACAAAGTTCTAATCAATATCTCTACCATCCCACTATTTCCCTCTACCCCAAGTCAAACATTTCAAGATTTCCTGGGAATTGCCTCGTAATTACTACAAAAATAATCACCAACATTTGCTGGAAACTACTGGACCTGTAAAATAAAGTGTGGACTTTATGTAGTTTCCTTTTTCTTCCTGCAGGCTTCTATGGCAACCTGTTTGCAGACAAAACAAGATACTGTGCTGCACTCTAGTGGTGCAAAGCTAGATGTGGAGGAAAAAAACACTTTTTTTAACAACACTATCATAAATTTTGTAAAGCTGTGTTATAACGTGTTTTTGTGTCAGCTTCATCAGCACTATTTAAAAATAGTCGTAGCCAATGGCAGCGTCCATAGCCTGTAGACTGTTGAGTGCAAAGAAATAACACAGATGTTTTGAGTTTACACAGCAACATGTGATTTTATTTCTTTCTTTTGAGGTCACCGTCAAAAATAAACTGCAACAAATTTAACATGACAATTATCGGCCCTGTGGTCTAATGGTCGGGGGATTTGCTCAGTGCTTATGATTTTCATGGTGACACAGATTGTGTCCGACCACACAGAGCAGCTGAGCAGCTACAGCAGACGAGTCAAGATTCCCATCACGAAGAATCAGAAAAAAAATAACTAAAACAACCAACCTTTGCTAAGAAGAGGACATATTATTGATGAAATAAAAGATACATCAAGCACAGGTGAAGAATTAGCAGGTGAAAAAAATAATTAGGTCGTCCACTGTGGACAGATATGGGCAGAGTGACATGAAACAATACCAGTTCCACATTACAACAGTTTGCAGACACCACTGAGCTTTTGGTTTATAGTCAGTATTGGTAATTAATGTTTGGACCGTCACTCTGGTAACCACGCTGAAACAAGGAAGTGTTGGTATTCAGTTTTTTTCAGCTGCAGGCCAACAAGATACAATGCACAGGGCAGCCACTGTAAGGATCAGAGCTGTTAGACAGCAGCAGGGGGCAATGTGGGATACACAAAGGAAGACGCTTGGGACAGACATCCTGTAGAAAATGGTGGATTGTTAATTATGCATGTTGTTTCCAAGAGTCAGTTGCTGAAAAGTTTGTGTTTCCTTTTTAAAATCTACAATCCAATTGTAAGCAAGAGTTAATGCTTATACGTGTTTTAAATGTGCAACACACACTTTTCATATTTTCTGAAGCAGTGAATCTGATGTTTGATGAACGTGATTATTTTCAATTGTCCTCACAATTTTACGCTTGGAGGAAGTGTCATAGTTTTATGTGCCAATCAGAATTTACCACTATCTGAATCTAAACATTCCTGGGTTGGTTTACTGAGCTGCCAGTGATGCCAAATACTGTAAATATGATACATAACCACAGATTCCTGATAAAGCAAATAGCTGTATTTGGAATGGGAAATTTTGGGGGGGGCTTATATAGGCAAAACAATAATGAACATCGTAATTAGCTGCAGCCACACATATTTATTTGTGGCTCTAATTTTAGGCCACATGCAGAGCAAAAACCCACAGACATGTCACACTGGGCCTTTTGTGCCACTGCTTAATTTGCATTACAGGGAACAGGAAGACACACATAGCATGTAAGCACACTGCAGGCCAGGGCTCTCAAACACCAGATGGAAGATATGGATGGTTTTACCACTTTAAAATATCTCTGCCCTCGCATACTTCACTTCACTCATGTACCCTTCATTTTTTGATGCCATGTAAACATATTGGTAGTCAGAAAAATATTATGTCTTTACATTATTTACAAAGTAAAACACCAACCAGTGGAATCACTGCCTCACTTCGGAGTGATGGGATGTAGTAAAAGTTTGTTCTCTCCTTTTACAGGACTTTCTACTGGTGATGGATCAGCTACATTAAGCTTTAAGGCAATGCACTGTTGTGAGTGTTGCTGCAATCGAGGCAATGGCACGATACAGTTTGAAAGGCAAGTGGTGTGGGATGGTTTATATTTAGCCCCGGTTTGAACCCGCTTACGTGTTTTTATTTGAAAAATGTAAAACCTGGAAATATTTGAAAACGCAGGTCTTTTAATAACACTAAACTGTTGTGAAGTTTTTTCCTAAATCCCCAAAGACTCTTCTAAGCATTTGGACAAAATTGATTGTTTGCATACAATTTTCACCTAATTCCAAAGTTGCTTCTTAATATTCTGTTTTATTCCTAGGAAAGAGGAGGTGCCATTGGTAATTTTGAAAACACGAGAAACATACATCTTCGATCATAATTGATACAAAATACAAGAAACAAAATGATGCAACATATTTTGTTTTTCCGTACAAAAAGAACATGAATTTATTATGTGCAAAAAATATGTAATTACTGTCTTTGCATATAGGAAATCTTAGAAATCATTTTTGTTGTGCAGCAGTTCACATGGTTAGAGTCTCAGAGGATTTGGAAAAAAAGTTGAATTATTATTTTTTATTATGATTTTTTGACTGATGATCAGATCGTAATGCTGATAGAGGAGAGGCACAAACTGAGGCTGGATTTATTATGGCGACTGTCCATATTTAACCTCGTCAAGAACGCTGAAAAAATACGATCAGCCGACATTCACAGTAGGAAAATTAGAACACATGAATGATCACATGACTGATTTCATTGTTGTTTCAAATATGTTAAATGCTTTTGTTTTAAAACATTAATGTTGATTGTGTATCAGCCTACAATATATAGGAAACATTTCCTACATGCATTTCTACTCCATGATATTATGGAGGAGTTCTAACACATTTACAAACTACTCACATAAATACACAAGGAAGTACCACAGTTAGTATAAACTGTGGTCAGATAATCTGTGAATTTATACATGTTGTAGTATTATTATTATTATTATCATTATACCAGAGATTTGTTAAAAAAGTGACACTGCAGTTCTTTAAACCATGTGATCAGACTGTTCCTACATCTCTTTCATGCTAATCCGAATCATTATCGTCTAGTTCTTCTGCTAGTACAAGGCCACGGCGTTCCTTCTGAGGTATCAAGCAAAAAGAAATCAAAATGCAAACAGAGCTGCAGGACGATGCAACAAAAACTAAAAAGACACCATTACAGCAGCAGGATAAGGTCAAACAAACCTTGTAACCCTGAATGAAACAGACACTGGGACTCTGCTTCAAATCGTCAGAGCTAAGTAGCAGCATTATATTCTCAGTAGTGTTTAACAGCATCACAGACACTAGCATGGACAGTACACAGACAGCTAAGCAGGCAAAGAGTGTAAAAACACCCGTTTGCCATTTGTCAGTTTAGTTAATCTTACTCTCTAGCAGTCATCATCCTGATACAGAGTCAGCAACGGGGAAACTTCTTGAAGTTTGCATCATATGAGAAGACGACGTCCGTACCATCTGCACATGAGGAAGGACAGTGAATTTCCATCAAACCCAGGGAGAGTCTTTACTTCCAGCTTGGTTTAGCACCCCTGCTGGGTGTTGCCAAGGATTTTTCAGAAAAGCTACTGGTTTTACGGATATCCTCTCGCGTTCCAGAGGGAGGGGGGGTCTCGCTGCGGTAAGCGCTTCGACTTGCAGCCTTCACGCTTTGCACTCGTCGCAGGTTCGTCCCTTGTGGCCGCTCCTCGCTGCTGTGAGCTCTCGCAGATATCCTGCTGTGCTTAGTGGAGGCTTGTCTACCCAGGTGTGAGGGGGTAGGGGACGGAGTAGAGGGGACAGATGGGGGGCCCAGTTCCTTCTTGGTCCTGGAAGATGATGCTACGGTGTTACGGGCAAAGCTGGGCAAATCGAAGGTGGTTTTAGCTCCAAGCGTGTATGAGCTGCTGTCCTCAGAAGCAGCTCCTGCCTGGGCCTGAGCCTGGGCCAGGGCTCTCATAGTGGAGCGGCACATTTTCTCCTCAGGGGGAGGTTTGGGGATGTTCCTCAAGGGTTTGCCGCTCGGCTTGTGGATGGAAGCCTTCCTGGGAGCAGAATCACGTGCTGGTCTTGTAATGCTGACTGCAAGGCCACTTCCCCTCTGAGCCTTTGACTCATCAGGAGGTAGACTGGAGTGTCGAGGAGGTCTCGTTGTCTTCTCGTTCGTCCCCCTCGCCGGGGTGCTCTGGTCTCGCAGAGGCCGGCGTGGCTCTACGCTGTCATGCACCAAAGGTCTCTCAGCTCGCTTGCTGCTACCCGTCTTCTTATTGCTAACAGGAACAACTTTCCGCATGCCCTGGCTCTCATTGCTGGTCAGCGTTCGCACACCACGACCTCCGCTGCACTTCATCACCTTGTTAGTTTTACTCTTGGCATGCACCGTCTTTCTGCTGATTCTCAGTGCGCCTTTCTCAGCCAGCTGCTTTCCCTCAGCGGTGTCACAACTCTCTGTGTCCCACTCTTCTGTGGTCGCCGAAGGAGTCACAGATGCTGCGTCCACACATTTTGGCGGCGAGTGCTCACTGGTTGAAACAGATTGGTCATTGGGCGAAACTGACTCCAAGTTAGAAGACAAAGAGCTTGGATCTTTTTGACTCTCTTGATCTTCGCTGTGGTCAGTCGTTCTAAAATGAAGTCCCTCTTTTGTTAGGGATGAGCTTTCAGCCTCAGAGTAATCCAAGGTGACAGAGCAGTCGGTTTCAGTGCAGTCCACTATGAAAAACATTGGCTTCTTACCGGATACAGAGGTGTCCAGTGGGAGCGGTGTTTCACAGGTTGTTGATGAAATGGTGCTGTTGTCCTCTTCTTCTTTTTCTCTCTCAGGAGGGAAACCAAGCTGTGTAGGAGGTTCTACTTTTTTCTTAACATGATCTACACCACTATCTACAACTTTATCATTTAGAAAGTTGTCCAGATTTCTGGGAGGTGAATTTCTCTCCTTCTCTAAATCTATCACCACAACATCCCGCTGGCCGACGGAGTGTGTGTGATTATAGTTATTGTTTGCACTAGGTAGGTCAAAAGCTTGGGGACCTCGAACTAAAGTATGTTTCTCCACACTAATATTCACGTGGCCAGTAATTGTTGGGTTGGGAAGATGGGCGAGCTTCTGAAACACATAAAAGGGCAGAGCGCTGCCCTCTGATACAGATGAGTAATTACTGTTGTTGTATGGGTCCTCATCATCATTTAGTCCACAGGAGGAAAAACTGGCCAGTGGGCCGATAGGCTCAGTTTCCGCATGTGGAGACATCACCGGTCTGTCGCAGCCCAGCTCGCGGTTGTCATCCTGGGCTAAAATCCACGGGGTCCTCTTACGCTGCATAGGGCGGCCCGACCGAGGTAGGCTGTTAAACTTGGAATAATCAGCAGGATACCCGGCGCCTCCAAATAGCTCAAGGTATCCTTGGAGTTCGCGATCTGCTATGGAGGTCAGGGTGTGACGGTGGCGGCGAGTGCTAGCAGAGCGTCCAATAGGGCTGTGTGGACTCTGAGATCTCTGCTGGAGGAAGTCCAAAAGGCCTTCCTTTGTCAGCATGTCCACGTCGCTCTCGCTGCTGCTGCGACCAAATCCCCCACCTGGGTCTGAGCTCGCCCACGCAAAACGCTTTTCCTCCAGCTCTCTCAGACGACGCTGACTGGCTGCTTCCTTCAACTCACGATCCATATTATCCTGGAAGAGGGAGAATAACAAAATAATGATGACATCAAATCAGACCTAATGAAAACAAGTATTTAATTTGATTTTAACAGTTTCAACAGTTTCGCTTCTGTGTCTCGTGATTAGTGCAATGGTTTGATATATTTTAGAGACAAATGGTTGAATAAAATGACTTGTTTTAGTGTTTATTCTGGTAATGGTAAAGATGACTGAAGTATAAATCAACTTTTCTCTGCGTGAAAGTAGTGACAAGTGTCTCATTTACAGTGAACAAAAGTCTAGTTTGCCATTACTGCGTTATGTTCACCAACAATTGGAATTAGCAGTTTTACTCAGTAGTATTAAACAAAGCAGTGCACACAAAAGGTTGATATTCATCCCTCATTTCACAAGAAAACCTCCAACTATAGTAAGTATGTCAGGTCAAAGTCGCTCTGTGTTTCACCTGGCTGCAAGACAATCCTAACCTTGGGGATGATAAAAGCAAAGCAGAGGTTCTCTCAACTGTTCAGTGGACTGTGTGCAATTTTCTTGTGCAAATAAAGCTTCTTTAAAACATGTCGAATTGTCTCCCAGCATTTCTTCCCCGCATCTTTCTAGTGACACTGACAAATCCCAGCTGTTGGGGTAGAGCCCTGTAACTATCATAATTTCATATAAACGTACATCTTTCTAGAACTCAAACTAACCTTAACAGCTTTCTTGAACTTGATGCAAAAGTCTTGAAAGATGCGGAAGCACTCGTCCAACTTTAAAGTGTCCTTGTCTTCGCAAAAGAAATCAATGAGAGCATTTCCCTCTTTACGCAGTTCCAGCCTGCGTCTCTTTAGGTCCTGAAGCGTTTGTGCTGAACTCTGGGACAGACACACACACACAGACTATTATTTTTTAAATGCTGTTATTATGTTATTGTCTTCTTGAGTCAGCAATGCCAGAAAAGTACAATGCCCTGAACCTAAACTTCTGTACATGTGTGCAATGCGTTACATAACCATCACTGCTTCACCTGCAGAAAGGGTTCCAGCATCTGCAGTAGCTCCTCATCTCCTTGAACCTTTTCCTCCAGGGATTTAATTCGAACATATAAGGAGGTAAATTCCATCTCTATGTTCTCCACCGAGATTCTACACGGGATTATTAAAAAAGGACACATCCAGATCAATACAATGTGTGCAGAGACAATTTTGGTCATTTTATACATACAATAATCACACTGCTGGCTCCAAGATGTTCTTCTGCACACTGCAATGAGTGACAACATTTACTTGAATACACTGTTATAGGTAAAGACTAGACTGGTGTGAGAAGTGTGTTCACACTGAGTAAAGGAGGGAGGAGTCGTGTTGGCTCTCTGGTGCAGAAGCTGCACACAGATGACCTTGTGAAGCCGACAGAGCCTGACAGGCAGCAAAGTCACACTGTGTGCTGAATACAACGCTGCACTTTATTTACAATTATGCAGTAAATAAAAATACCTAAACCCTTAATACTGATTAAATGGTTATTCAGTATTCATTTGTCAAGTGCTCCAAATATAACATGAAACTACACACTTTGAAGTATTATGAACAAAAAATTGTTTAAATGTGTTGTGCATTTTGGAGTTACATCATGAAACAGTCCTAACTGCATCTTTACTAAAATTGAGTAGGCTGAATGAATCCAGGTATTGTTTCTGCTAAAAGGTACATGTTTTCAGTTTTCACCTTATGCTGCAAATCAAATATAGCAGCTTAAATTAATAGAAACGCAGTCCGATTTCTTCAAGCTTTGCTGAATTTCTTCATTCTCAACTTCGCAGTCAAGTGCAATGACTGAAATTTTTTTTAAAAATGGTGCCGTTTGCATTTACCTGGCTGCGCTCTGCACGTCTTGGACTTTCTCTGGAAACTTGAGCAATTTCTCGTCCTTTTTCTTTGCCTCCTGCGAGTACAAACACATTATTATTTACATCTACATTTTTGATACTGAACAGATTAATTGGTAAAGCAGATTGCTGGGAGCAGAAGTACTCTTTGTTTGCTGATGTAAGTGCTTGGCCAGCCACTCTTGGCTCCTTCCTGCTTCCTGTCACCATCTGCTGTCCACCTTCCCTCCTCTAATCTTTGTGTTTGGATTAGGTTCATTCAGGCACCATTGTTGTGAAGGATGTATATCAAACTAATTCCCTGAGCTCCATATTATACAGTTTTATTTTGCTCGTCATTTTTGCATGTAATTTCAGTTTTGTCAAGCTGCAACAGCTGCATCAACAACAAAAGCTGCAATATTAAGCAGTTCAAGAACATAACGTTTACCCAAGAGTAAAGATTATAACACACAGACAAAACATTTACATTAATAGGTTTAACAAAACACAGACAACATTATATTACTTTTCTATAAGACCAATAGACTACCGTAAGTGTTAATTTAATGCCATGCTAATTTGTTTAGCCCTACTTTGCTCTGCTGGTCGTAGCTTACATAAAATACCACAGGCCTTAATGGCATTATGTGCATCATACTGTATAAGGTGTGTAAAATATTAACCATGGCAACAAAGTGCAGGAGGTTCATCCCTGGTTTGTTGGCCTTGGTGTCGGCCAATGAGAGGAGGGAGGACAACTTGAATCCCACAGCGTTTCCTGCATAGCCGCCCTGATGACAACAGATGCACAAATAAGAATGCTAATACAAAAAAGTAATAACATAATTATTATCATCATCATTATTGTTATTATTAAAATGCTACAAGGTAAATCTGATCAATTCTGGGGAATGTGGTACAATTCCTTTGTTGCTGAGAGTTTTAGGTGTTTCCCGGTCTGTCCTCATAATATGGAGCTTATAGTTCTGTTTACTGTAACAACTGGAAACAGCCTGGCATTGTCCAAAGTAAAAACCATGACATTAATGGCAGCTAATTCATGAATTAAACCAACAAAATGTAACATATTAAGTTATCGCAGAGATACTGGTGACTAAGACACTGGTTTTTCTCTTTTCATGAGATGCAAAATTATATCCATCAGCCTTGAAATCAGACAGATGGGACTGTGATGTTAATGAAAGAGTGAACATGACTTGCAGACTTACAGCGTTCATAATGTTTCCAGCCTGCAGCACCAGATGCAGGATGGCATGAAGCTCCTCACAACTCATCAGCTCTACAGGAGAAGATCAATATCAACTTAGTTACAGAATCCACAGCAGCAGATTTCCCACTATTTTTTTATTTTATCATTTACCACCACCCCACAGGACAACTGTCAGCAGTAATATTGACTGTCTTTACCATAGTTCATAGGTCACATCGATTGTTTTTGTATTTAGATCATCTGCACGTTTTGGTGCCAATATTGAGAGCAAAAGAGTAAATGCTCAAGTTTTAGCCAAATTGAGTCATAAACGTTCTAGTTAATTTGCCCCTTCCAGTGTTTAACTGGGAGCTCTGCAATGCAGTGAGAAGGTCATGGTGCTGAAGAGGAAGGTATAAGAAAAATCCAATAAAAGCACAGAGAGGCAAGACCGTGTGACTCAGCAAAAATGACACTGGACGTTCATGGAATGAAAAAAGTTGCACAGTTTAATGCTTCTTGGCAATTTTCACTGCAGTTTGCAAAAAGAATTAGTTGGGGATGTGAATAGGAGGCATTACATCTTCAAACATTAAAGCCCTTTTACTTTCCAGCACCATCATGAGGTCAGAGTTCTAACACTGTAGTTTCCAAACAAATATCAGCAGACAATTCCATCAGACACAGCCGTACTTGGCTTTCAGTGCTGATTATGCTCAACTACCAAAATAGAAGAAAATGAACACACACTATTTTATATGGAAATATACACTATTTCCATATGCTATGGTAGCATTTAGCTGAAAACATTGTACAGTTTAAAGAACTTTTTAAGATCATGTTTGATGTCATTTTTACATGATGCTACTAACAGCTCAAAACTGTTGTGTATGTAATTCTGCAGCACCAGCTCAGCAGAACTGACACATAGGCTGCTAAGTGTGAGGGTCTTAGAAAAGAGCATGTCATATTATTACTATTGGTATTATTAAACTGTATATATAAAATAAAAATTTGATCATACACTGTGTATTTAGAAAATAACTTAGTAATTTGTTTAAATAAAAAAATAAAAGTCAACACTACAATACTAACAAAAGCGCAAAAATTACATGCAGCGGCTTTGTTTTTCCATCCTGTTCCCAAATCACTTTATCTTGGGCGACACATTTCTACTTTTTGTTCACCGCCACTGATCGCTCAAATATCTGGGTCACCGGTTTGACCTGCATGCCACGGTGTCCATGTGTTGTGTATCGTTACCTTTTGTGGCGATGCGAATGACATCGATCTCATGTCTCATCACAGAACAAGAAGGGAAGAACTCTTCACGGAGGACCATGGCCTCGATCCGAACCTCGAATCTGTCAGATACGGAACGAGAGGTTTGGAACCTGTTAATCTGAGGTGCAACTCACAGAGGGCAGTGAGCATCATTTTAAATGGTCAAGAGGCATTCAGTGAGCTCAGAAGGTTTTCAGACCCCATTTTATTGTTGATTTTAAAAAAAGGTGCTATTGCACCTTTTTATTTAAAGGCAAAGTCTTTCCACACCTCATAACTTAGATTGCTGTCAGAAGGCACCTTTCCTGTCACACATGGGACTGGATTTGAGCAGTTTATCCAATTCTTCTTTGTAGATCTTTACTCAAAGACTCCAAAAATTATAAAAACTCTCTTTTTTATAAAACTCTTAATTCACTGTCAAACATGGAACTCATTATTTCCCTTTAACAGAAAAGATGCCAGGTTTTCACCATTGAAATCAACTTACCGTGGCACCTGGATTAGGAGGTACATAAAGGAATCGACCAGTGTCAGCTTGTCTGGGTCTCCTTTAAACATCTGTAGCTTCTTGATCTGAGCAGATAATAAAGAGAAAAGAGAAGTTCAGCAGTTAATATCTACATAAACTGTCTTTTATCATCGGCTTTGGTCGTTATTCAAAAACTGTAAGCTATTCACTATTTGTGAAAAGCCAAACAGACAAGCATAAATAGACAAACACAGACCTCCTCTGCATCAGGAAGGAGCTTCAACAAGTCTTTGAGCAGCTCTGCTCCATAAATCTTTCCTTCCCCTCGTCGTATGTCTTCAACAATGGAGCAGTTGGACCTGGAAGTCAGACAACTCATTTCAATTAAGCTTGATGATTAATAGTGCAGGTGCTCCCTTTTACTGCTGGCTCCTCTGTGTCTACAAAGGCACTAGTTCCAAATTCTTGCATAGTCAGACGTCCCTGTCTGACTTAGCTTAAGAAACAGACATTTCTTTGTCAATGTGTAAACGGCTTAGAAAGACCCGCAGACATGCTTAGATTAGATAAGCCTCTACTAGCATATATCAGAATATCCATTACAGCACATGATGATTAAAGAGGTTTCTCTACATATGACATTTGTTGAAAACATAGATTTGTAGCCCTGCATCATAACACCTAAATACATCAGTGCTATTAAAAAAACACTAAGAAAACCTTCATATCCAGTAAGCTGACACCTTACAATATGATGCAGCCCAGTATAACAACCTTAGAAATAAATATCACCAGTATAAATCTAGGTCAGATCAGTATTTATTTTACTCCTGAGGCTTGTTTGTGTTGAATCTCAATGTTTTGTCATTTCGGTCCTCACACCGTAGTTACCTACAGTACTTTAACATTTACTGTGCAATTAAAATAAATGTGACCTTCTCTTGGTTATTTCTGCATAAACCATGTTAGGTGACTCACTGTTGTGGCTCCTCCAAAATGGTAACTCATATGAACCAGTATGAAAGATTAGAAGCTGAGCCAGAAAAGATCTGGTTCTTTGACAATCACTAATAATCTCGTGTAGCCAGAGAAATTATTCACTTAGGACTCCCATGAAGAAGCTCTGTTAGAAAAACCAATTGCTGAGTTTTTTTCCTAATTACAACAAGCAGCCATCCCTGGTAGGAACAGTGCTTAGGTTCATGTGAATGAGGAGCATTTAGAGCTATATACCTTATCAAGTGGATGTATAAACTTGACTTGTGATGGAAAAAAAATGAACTGTTCGTATGATCACAACATAAACCTACAGTCAACTATTGGTAGAAGTATGAGACATCAGTTATCAGGTTTTCTCCATTTTACAGCTCTATTTGTTTATACTGTATTTACTTTATGTTACTAAAAAAGAATACTGTATCATTATTGAAAGACATGAGATGTAGGGATAACCGTGTGCATAGGACAGAGCTGAAGTAAATGAAATGACACAACACAAACACTGACTGTGATGAGATCATTGCAGCATGGCTGACAGTCAAATGTCATTGAAATAAACTGGGTAGCCATGCAAATAGACAGTCATGCAGACACTGAACATACTTTTTGTACTGTTCAGAATGCTTGCGTTACACAATCCTAAATCAGGGGGAAATGCACCTCAAGATTTTCTCAACTAATTAATTGCAAAACAATGGAGCACTACGAAAGCCTATTAAGAGTTTCTGACACAGATTTTGACCCTAATCTCTCTCATTAATAAAAGTCCTTAATGGATTTTCTCTCGGCCAGGCAGTTAAACACAAACAGAAACTGTGAAGGTTTAAGATGTCAGTAGTGTTGGGCAAGAACAGCTTAAATATGCTATAATAAATGATAATAATAAATATCCTGACCACTATATGATGTATGTGGGGCACCATAAAAACACACACACACACGAAAAAAAAAACAAAACATTACTTTTTGAATGAAAAAAAACGTCACCGATTAGAGCCGTGAGCCTGGTTGATGTGTTTTTATTAGTTTTAGGACAACAACAGAGGTCTACAGCACAGACAATAAAGCTATTCTAAGCTAAGCTAAATTCTAAGTCAAGCTAAATTCTAAGTCTGTATGGCGATTGCAGACAATACGATTCATTTGAACCATAACTAAAGTTATCCTTTAAATAGTCTACCAACCTTTTTATGACCACATGATAACCTGTACATAGACGCAGGGCAATATGGATGTATCACAGCAAATAGTCAATGCAGCCAATGCACCATATATGTATTTCACTACTTCTTTAAGTGTGGCTGTGCAGAATAGTTACAAACATTTGCCTGCTGCATGTTCAAACAACATGCTGCACACATTTTCTAGCCCTCAGATCCAGAGACTTGAAACTCTTGAATTTTCCTGTAATCTGTCCTTTGTTTGTTGCATTATGGAAGCAGGCTTTTCCTCAGTTAGTAAAGCAGGAGGAGGACTTACTTTTTGAACTGCTTCAGGAAAATGCCCACATTCATCCCCCTCTTGGAATCAAGGATACTGATCTGTAAACAAATATAAGTTACACACGTTATAATAAAACGTTATTTTTCTTAAGTCTTTGTTACAAAGAGAAAACTGCAATAAAGAATTTGCACACATCGAGTCTCCTTCATTAACACTGCTGTCCCCTAACATGTGACTCTTCAGTTGTGGTGGAAGATATATATACACACTATACTATATCTACTATAGTGAATCCATATGACTAAGTTAGTTACAAAGCAGAAGTGGGCGACATTATTCGGTTTTAGTATCTTACATCTACAAATATAGGATTAGGATGTTATATTAGGATATAACAAATTGCACACATTTTGGTTCTGGGCTATTGGTCAAACAAAACAACCGATGTAAAGATACCTTTTTGGTCTCTAAACCCCCCCAAAATTGGTCAGTCAAAAACAAAAAAACTAATAATAATAATAATAATAATATAAGACAATACATTGTATTAAAGCTATGTCCGTGTGCAGATTGTGGCTGTTTTTGACACAGGATTATTTAATAGCTACTCTTCTGTGCAAATTGGAATTAGTCCATTGTGGAGATATACTGGAAAGTTATTCACTGACATGAATCTTCCTACGCCTCATTCAGGGTTTATTTGCTTTTGTGACTTTCCAGAAGTGCGAGGCAAGCACACTTTTGTTCAGTTCGTGAACAAAAATAACATTTTCCATTCAAAGAAAAGTTGAAAGCTGGGCATCATTATTTAATGTGTCCTTACAGAAATAATACAGGAAAAGCAGTGTAGAATTATGAATTGTAGCTTTGTGTGGTTGTGAATGTGAAACTTGTTGTATTGAGAAGCTGTCATGCCCCGCACAGCTTGCACGTGTTTAAAAATAAAAATAAAAACAAAAAATATGAAAACACTGAAAGTGTGCTCAGTCTTGATGGCATCAGTGTGTGGGAGCTCTGGTTTCTGCTCAGTTAACAGAGCATGCCTATCATTCACACTTAATAGTGTGTTAAAGTAATTCAAAAAGTTTTTTTTTAAATTTATATAAAATATTTTCAATTGGTTAAACAATTAGTAAACATCCAGAACACATAATGAGTCTTTTAGATCTTACAATAATCTTTTCTACAAGAATTCTGCAGGAAATAATATCTGTGCTCTGTGTCAAATACAGTAAGTTCCTCACCAAAACTAAATAAGTTAAGGATAACAAAATATTTTAATTCCTTTTTCAGTTTTCAAGTGTCAGAGTTGCACCAGACTGGTGACAACTACTCACCTCATCCTTACTGCTCTCCTTGAATGAGCGGGAGCGGGATACACGACTTGATGTTCCTGGGGTTGGTGCCACCCCTCTTGTGCCCGTCACCGCCTCTTCCTGCTGCCCAAAAAGCTCCTCCACAGAGCGAACGTCGATCTGGTACTGCTGCTGTCGCACCGCCAGCGTCCAGATGTTGGGTTTCCCACGTACTTTCTCTTCTGGAATGGGCTTCCAGAAGAAGCTGCGAACGCGACGCTTCTTCCTCGCATTGTGGTTGGTAGACGCAATCACTGGGGGCGGAGGAGGAGGGGGAGCGCCGGGAGGTGGGGGCGGCAGTGGAGGAGGAGGGGGAGCTTCTTCCTTGGAGGTGTCCGGGGCGTCGCTGAGGGAAGGCAGGGTGGGGTGAGTGTTTCTGGACATAGAGGACGGGTCAGAGGTGGTGGTGATGGAGGACGTGGTGCAGCAGCTCCCCTCACTGCTGCAGCTCTCTGGCTCATTGGTTGTGGATGGACAACTCATAACAAGCATCTCAGGCATAAACCGTCAGCATATGAGCTTAATGCTGAGAGAGTGTGGTACACAACTGAGAACATGGAATCAGTATTTCTTTTTATTGTAAAGAACTAATTTGTTGGTTTTTTTTTATACGCGTTTCTATTCCATCTGACGGACATCAAAATGCTTCAGTGTATGGCCCCTCACTGCTCGAGGAAGGTAGGGGTCCCTTCATCTAGTCACAATGAAGGGAGCTTGTCCTTTGATTCTGTCCATCTCCATCACTCAGCTGGTTGTCCATCGTGCCGAGCAGAGCCTTTTGTAGGTTACTTCCCAGAGGAGAGAAGAAGACAACGACGGGGGATGATGGTGGCCATGGAGCTGCAAGAGCAACAAAAACAACACGGGACAACATTTTAGAGGGGCAGTCATGCATGTCGTCATGGACAATCTGAAACTACGGTGTGCAACAGATCAAAAGAGAAGGGGGTCCCCGTCAAAGGGGGCTCACAATGAGGGACGTGGCAGATCCTATTTTCTTTTCCATTCTGAGGGCTTTGAAGGTATTCAGAGTCTCTGGGGTGGATAATGGCGAGAGACATAACACACACAGCTTCTGTTACACACAGTTTGGTATCATTTTCATTTTAAACAGCTCCTATGTACAGTACAAAGGAAATGTAAAATAACTGCAGTTAGGACAATCATGGGATTTTCCTATAAATGTCCAATTTAAAAATGTCATGTGTCAGAGCAAACTCTCAAAGAAATCTGTCACATTAACTGAATTCTCAATCTGATGAGGATTTGTTGCCGTTGTCCCACGGCAAGTTAATAATTTCCATTATTCTGATTCCTTGTAGACACAGTATGCGAACCCCTAACCACCTTTGCTTCAAAGTAATGTTGACCAACCATTTTTCATCTTTTGACTGTTGGGCCAACAAGTCTGTACTAAACTTGATACTTGTTATAAACGGAATTCGTTTTTAACCGTTGGGCCTCTTCTTAGGGTTGGTCGGCCGGGGCCTTAGTCCCTGACTAAGGGCCTTAGTCAGGGAGTTGACCAAGAAACCGATGGTCACTCTGAAAGAGCTCCAGCGTTTCTCTGTGTAGAGAGGAGAACTTTCCAGAAGAACAACCATCTCTACAGTACTCCACCAATCAGGCCTGTATAGTAGAGTGGCCAGATGAAAACCACTCCTCAGTAAAAGACACATGACAGCCCACCTGAAGAACTCTCGGACCATGAGAAACAAAATGCAAAGAGGAATGGGAGAAATTGTAGGTTTGCCAATCTTGAAGCATTATACTCAAAAAGACTTGAGGCTGTAATTGATGCTAAAGGTGCTACAACAAAGTATTAAGCAAAGGCAGTGAATACGTATGTGCATGTGTTTTGTACCAGTTTTATTTTTAATACATTTCCAAAGATTTCAAATAAATTTCTTTCACATTGTCACGGGTATTGTTTGTAGAACTTTAAAAAAATAATTTATTCCATTTTGAAATAAGGCTCTAACATAAACTTTGGATAAAGTTAAGCGCTGGGAAAACTTGGAATACTCTGGATGCACTGTATAAAAGTGCAAATAAAAAGAAAACATGCTGCAAATCAGAAAACTCATGCATAATCACATCAATATTTGCTGTAAAACGCTTCCGACTTGTACTTTTGGAACATTAAACCTATAAAGTATTCATTTAAAACACACAAGTGGTTGTACAGTAGATGATGTGATAAATGACTTTCGAAAACTTGACCAGTCTTCAACCTCACGGACAAGAAGCGAAGGAAGTGATTGAGTTTCTCACCCCTCCCCTGACTCTTTTCATCAAACCAACGGCTTTACTGTAGCTCTCAGGACAACACATCAGTCACTGCCACAGTTGGTATGGCTACAGAGATCTGATACTCTGCCCGTCTAAACAAAGAAATGAATAGAAGTGCTGGTAAAAAACAAGAGAGAAATCAGACGCACAGTGGTCATGTGTATTCTATTTTTGTTCTTAATGAAACATAATAGTCCCAACAAATACTTATTGTAAAGCACTGCAAATGACCAATTTCACAATCTTCTTACAGCCTCTAATACTACGCTGTAACACCTTAATAGTAATCTCCCGTTAGGTAGCAGCCTTGTCCACCTGAGACCCAGAATTTATTAATAATTAATGACACAGACATCACAAATGGCCTCATGTTGCCAACGTCAACCTGCACACTCAGTTGTCCTGTGCTCAGAGCTGGACCACAGCATTACTCATGTCTAATTCATACGACTGTAAGAACATCTGACCTCACACCGAGTGTCCTCCTGTACAATATATGGTGCTAAAAACGGGGCAACTAACAGTGGCTGTGCAGAAAACACAGGAGCAAAAAAGATGTGACTGCTACCTTTTGATGACGGTTAGGTGCAAGAGTTTGTGGGATAAGCCGAAAGAAAAAAAGATAAATCAAATTAAAATGGCAACTGAAGGGATGCAAACTTAACTATAAAACATAATATTATTGTACCTTCAGCTAGCACAAATGTTCTTTCATCATCAGAAGCAAGAAAAATACTTACTGTAATAAATAAAAATACTGTATAAAAAGTTGCAGTAAAACAATGAAAATGATATCAGTGCAACAGATTGCAGCCCCTTTGCAAAATTATTTTTTTCTCATTAAGTGACATTAGTACAAGCTGAATGTGCATTTAATATTATATTAATTAAAAGTAAAGTATAAAATTAAGTATAAAGTAAGTGTACACAATATAATAAAAATATTGTTTTTAGATTTGTACAAGGTATGGTCCCTTTATTCGCTTCATTTTTTTACTGCAATAATAAACAGATGAAAGATAAATATGACAAACATATAAATATGACAAATCAATTAAAAAAAAACAATAGATTGTAGTTACGTTTACCTTGTTGAAAAACTATTCAATTCAATTCAACTTTATTTATATAGCGCCAATTCACAACAAATTCATCTCAGGGCACAACTAATACGATATAAAATGTTAACTGATCAACTAACTAAAACCACAAATGATTAATTTCAAATATAAATGTTTTATATTAAACTAAATTCAATTAGAGCTGAATTAAGAGGTATTTCCAGCAGTAGCCAATATTTTTTTATGGTGCTGACACCATCCTGCAGCATAACTGACTACACAGTAACTACAGTCAAATGTCTCCAAGTTGAAGTGTCAGCCTGCAGGTAAATAATTTGACCTCTCTAAAGAAATCCGCTCTGTGACAGTGATCGAGTTATGGCTTCATATTCAATTAATTATACTGAATAATGGAGGAAGGGACCAACAAAGCTGTAAGTGACATCATTTGCCTAACATGATTTACAGAGGAGGAAACACATCTGTCACACTACAGTATACAGAAAGCCTGGGGGAGAGAAGGCACAGAGACAATGTCTACAAAATCCACCTGCTGCCTGGAATGAACAGACTGTGAGGCTTCATCTAAAAAGGTCCACCTGTTGTCGACCCTGAGGCCGTCCCACTCCGATCTGTCTTCATTAGTGACAAGAATCACCCCGCCCACTGTCATTAAACTGTTTCATCCAACATACACCAAGTCAATGAAGGTCAACACTGAATGTGAAGCAGGCAATCTTCTACTCCAGTGGGGTTGGGGCTTCTCCCAAAAGTTTTTGAGATAAATTGGAGGTTACAAACGCAACAGGTCCACCCGAGTGCAAACTGAGACCAGACCTATGAAATTGATCGAACTGATTAATTATTCGATCTACAAAGTCTCAGCAAATTGCAATAGTCTTCAACTGTTCTGTTCGACCAGCAGTCCAGAACCCAGACTGTATCCTCATTTCATAAATAATCAAACGGAAGGTGCCCATTGGAAAGCGCCTCCACCCCCAACCCCTTTTTGTTCTTTAAAAATTACTCAAATACAAGAATCTGAGGGGAAAACTGACTTACTGGACTAGTCACCACTCACACACATCCTGACTGACTGTCTTTTTCTAAAACCGTTTCACTGTTTTTTCCCCCATGCACACATCTGTAGTTTCATAACAAAAGTTGATACACAGGGACTGCAGGATAATTCGCTCTTTTCTTGTTGTATAACAAGCCATTCTTAAAAAACTGAAAAGGATTTTAACCAGTGGTAACTGTCAGCAGGTTTTTCCAGTGAGCCATGCAGCCCAAAACAAACAAAATCCTCTTTAACTCACAAATGTGTACCGGTGAAGGTCAAGGCGCCACCATGACCCATAATGATCCCCTGTTGATAACTTCTAGTTGAATTTCCTGAGGGGTTTTAAAGCCCCCACAGAGTTGAGGTCTTTCACTCACACCATAGGGGCAAAGAGGCACGTTCACAGGGGATTTGGCCAATCCTGCTCCATCATCATTACCATGGGAATGCTCGTTAACAGGGAGAAGATCTGCGTAGGGCTCAGCGGGGTGTCACTGGCAGAGCTATTTGTTTTTATCCCTCCCAGCACCTTACTCCCAGCTTGTCCAAATGCTGGTGACAGTGAAAGGTAGCGATGGGATTTTTTTCACCACTGATTGTCGTAACACACTCAAGCAACAACTAAAGACAAGTTTAATGAGCAATCATTTACGTTCTAAAACCAGGTTAATGTGACATCTTCTGAGTGTTTTGTCCCACACAGTCCCAAATAAAAAAAAAAAATCAATTTACAATTGTATATATTGTAAAGCCCCCCAGAAGGGTTTGTTGTCCACATGCATTTGTAAAATGTGTAATACTGAATGTGATCTGGCGGATGTATGCATGCATATGAAGAAACTTAACTTCATTTTAATCAACTTTTCCGGTCATATTCATCATCACTGCACTGTATTATGACTGTCAATTGTTAAATATGACATCATTTACTAAACTTCCTAATCCTTATTTGTCATATTATCATTGTTCAATCATTCATTGCACTGCATTACCTTTATTGTAAACCTTCATTTTATTTATCTTCAAATTTCCTTTGTTTTTACTGACAAATGTAAGAACAAATGAGGTTTTTTTTGCGTTAGTGTGGTTCTTTTTCTGGGTGTGGTTATTTTCCCTTCTTTTGGAGCAGAGAGCAGTTGTTACAAGTAATTTCCCTTTGCAATTAATACAGTTGTCTGAATTTTGAACCTTTGTCCGACAACAACGCCTCAAATTTGGTCACATGAAGCCTTTGGATGTTTTATTTTATTTTATTTTTTATTTTATTTTAGCCAATGTTAGTTAGACCACCACTTTGGTTTAGAAAAGAAAATGTATAGATGGCTGCTCTTTAAAAAGGTTTTACATCTATACTGTAAATACATTGGTTGGATTAAAGCATTTTTAACAACAGGTGCAGCTCATGGCATTTTCTGGGACTCACTGGGTTAAAAGTGCTTCATGTCCATTTAAGACCTCTCTTCACAGCCTTGCTTATCTCTCTGATTTCCTGTCTTGTTTGCAATGTAGGGACACACAATGGACTGAAAGTTGAGCATATTGCGAGCAACACACACACGCACACACAAAGACAAACACAAATACACACTGCCCAGAAACCAAAAACAAAAGAGCTATGTTGCCAAAAATCCTTTTTTTGCAAACAGATGATATGAAATGACACCTTTTAGCTGAGTGTAGCAAACAAACACAACCGTTTACAGTCCAATGGGCCTCAGCAGCAGCAGGGACACTGCAGTTTATCATTTAGATGTACCAGAAGGTGACAGACTGCAGCAGGATCACTACTGTATTATCATATCTCTAGTCTGCTGCATAAATCAAATTTAAGCCTCTACATTCACCCTCAGACAAAGTTTATATGTCAGACACCGTTTCAAATTGCTGACAGTCCTTCATATAAACTCCTCTTCTCAAAGTTTTTGTTATGCAGACAAAACGAGCAAAATATCAAATACCAGGTGAACTGAAGGCTGTTTATCACCTGCTGCTTCTTGTTGCACAACTCAAGAATTAACACTAGAAAATTCAAACAAAGCATAAAAAGGTAGTGTTTAGTTGGGGCATGCTGTGGACAAGGGAGCTATTATTCAGGAAATCCTGGATTTATCAAATAGTTTCCAACACGGACCACTTGGAAACTTTGTTTTTCTGAGTGAACCCTGGCAGAGTAAATTATTCATATGTCTACGAATAAAGTTACCTCCCATCCAGCAAAACTGCTGTTGTCCTGAGTGGACAACCGCTCAGTGGTGCTGAGCCAGAGGCATCCCACCAGTGCAAATCGTTCTCCGATTTACTGAAATATTGACATGTGCTGGATTTGAAAAGAAAATAGAGGTTTTAAAGTAGACACACAAAACAATTTGATGTGCTGGTAATTTGCTCTTTGCTCTGCTTTAATTAGACTGTGTGATAATCACCACTGCAGGATTGATGAGTTCAAACACTCCAGCTTTCACTTCATCTCCCTAAATAGAACCTAGACTCTGAATGAGCAAATACATCAACAAACAGGTCAATACTCTGCCAACAAGTTGTCAAATCAGATAATCCTCTATGTGAGAGTCTCCTTTATTTGAAGAATGTGGCTCAAACAGAGCACAAGAGTTTCTTAACTCTCAAATCTTCTAAACCGGTTTTAAAATGATTATGACATGGTGTTATTTGTCTAGAGTGAGGAATGAATTCCAAATGAGGCCAAAGTACAGTACATGGCACCTCATGCAAACTAAATCCCCAGCACTCACAAATGGATCTTTATGGCCTTTCCGGTCTTAGCAGGTGGAAAGAAGCAGTAGTATCACTTTGAGTAGTGAGTTCTGTCATTTAAACAGCATCTTTTAAAAGCCTGTAGTGCATTGTCCTCTTAAACGGATTTAAAAAGAACAGCTGATGTCCTGCGTGATCTTCACCATGCTGATTACATCCACTTACATCCTGTCCCAGATGTTCCTCCACTGTGACTCAAAACTGGCCCACTATCACAAATGTTGCTATAAATAGGCTGCAATCTCCCTTCCATCTCTCTCTGCATCAAAGTCCCATCCAATGTGAGAGGGAAACTGTGGGTCACAGATTTAATTCACAAAGTATCATAAGCCGCTCATTTATCCTCTCCACCCCTATTGTCTATTTATTTTTCGAGGAACACCTGAGAATTTAAATGTCACTTTGTCTCTGAGCTGTCAATACGGGTTTAAGAGTAACTATAGTTTAGTACTGTAGGTGTTTTTCTTTATCGATAACAACTGAGAGGTTTGAGACTAGTCAACTGTAAGAACAACAGGTCTGTGGCGTGTGTTACTTTGTGTCATCATCTAGACTGAACCTGAGAATTATTCACTAGTTCTTAAAGAAAAAATCTGGATTTCTGGGTTAAGTAGTACAGACCATTGGCTGGGGCCAATCCTGACTCTCAGGACCTAGACAAGTCACCAGTCTATCACATGGCCACACAACCATTCACACTCACATTCATGTTGGCAATTAACCTAGCTGCATGTCTTTGGAGTGTGGAAACTGTACCATCCTGAGAAGAACATGATATCTCTAGAAAGAAAAGGTCAAATTTAAACCCTTGTTTCTGTGAGGACACAGTGTTACCAGCGCACTCTAATTATAGATGCTCTCCATAAATGAATCTCAAATAGATCTATCATGAAGTCTACAAACACACAAAGCACAAACATTTAAATCCCGTGTTTTCATTTTATTAATCACACAGAAACAGTGTGCTTGCTGCTGAGGGTGAAATTATACCTAAATACAAAAACAATACCAGGCATTTTTCACAAGAATCATTTGCAAGTGCAACATTACTTTTTGATGACAGTACTGGAAAATTATTGACTATAGGACATATCGGAATTAAAAGCTGGAGATTGCCAATTCACAAAGACTGCCAACACACTCAACAAATAAGGCTTTAGCTCACATCAGCTCCAAACCATAGGGCTTACCGTTCCTCCATGGTTAAGACCAGTCTGAAGAACAATCTAATGAAGATAAACTCTCATTCTCACCAAAACTGCCATGTAACTAGAGTCCTTTCATACTGCTTCTCTTATAAACAGCAACACCTGTAGAGCCAGAGTGTGAAAGATTTTGTAAATAGCGTGTGCAGATACAGAGGTCTCCCAACACAACATATCCTCTGAGCTTAGCATAAGCCTGCTAATAACAGCCTGGGTCTGAAACAAGGTTTTCAGATTTTAAAGATAAAAGCTGCAAGTTTGCAGAGCATGTGAACCTGCTTCGTCAATGACTGTTTAAACAGGCTTTAGGTGGGTTCAGCTAAGACTTATATGAATGACTATCTCACCTGTAACACAGGTTACATCACGCCTGACAGCTAACCTGTAACTGAGGAGCGAATTCACCCAATCGTTTAATCAGATTTGAACAAACAAGGAACCCCTGCTTATCCTTTTAATAAATGGCCAAGCACAAAATTGCAGATAATTTACTATTACATTCTGCATGAGCATTAATTATATTACCCTCAATATAGAAGTAAATCCTGATACACTGTCATGAGGTAATCTTGATATAATGACAGATCAGCCTCAGATTTAATTCAAAGAGCATTTCCATTTCTGTTGTGTGTTATTTTTTGTTGAGGATAAAATAATTAGATAACTAACCTCCCTGTTATAGTGAAACATGATTGACTTTTTAACCTTTTATTAGTTGATAACAAGAAAAATGTCAAACATTTTCTCAGCCAGCACCACAAATGTGTTTGTTGACTCTCAGTTTTCAATCTTTAGAATATTTTATCACATTTATCATGACGACTGTTGGACACACATTTCCACAGTCTGACAATATACAGACTAAACCCATCAATCATGTAAATAAATTAACAGATTTATTGATTTTAAAATGGCATCGGGATGGGGGGACAGTGTGGGATATGCATGTGTCAGTCAGATATTATGCAAATATCATGGTAGCTATACTTATTTGCCTGTTTATTTGGTGCACCTCCTTTTTATTAACATCCATCCCTTATCTGTCATCGGTTATCCTATTTGGGTTGCGGGGGGGCTGTAGCCTAACCCAGACCTGGACAGGTCACCAGTCTATCGCATTCAAACCTACGGGCAATTTTAGATTCACCAATTAACCTAACCTGCATGTGTTTGGAGTGTGGGAGGAGACACACGCAAGCACAGGGAGAACATGCAATCTCCACACAGATAGGCCACTGCACGTATTTCTAATATTGTTATATCAATAATCTAAATAACAGAAACATCAAGAAAATTCGAAACACAAACTCCACCCTCAAGGCTAAATCACCTCTCTCTCTGAACAAACACTCAGCATTGCATTACATTAGACTATTGTACCTCAATAAATGGCAACTATGTCTCTATAATTTACAATAATCATTGTCATCAACCCTTTAGATCCTGTTAAGGGTTGTGTTTATTTTGTCTAACTGTTTTTGGTTTGATTTGCCACAGCTTTACCCTGATTAGCATCATTCCTATTCTCTGCTTTACTCTACTCTTTACTCTACTTTAAAAAGCTACAAAAAGTCAATGCACTACACTACCTGCTGGTTCATACAGCAGAACAGCAGCTAGAAAAACAGATACCTACCTCGAGAGTAGGAGACCAAAACAGTGCTAAAATTGAAGTCAACATTGGACTGAGTCTAATCAGATGGAGAGATTATGTCCATAAGCCTTAACAATGTGGATCCATGCTGTGTCAACAAACCAACATAAAGATATAGCATCATATGCAGCTCGGCTGACTCGAGAAGTTATTTAATGCAGCAGCTAATTTAAGTCTGGCTGTATTTACAGCACATTTAAGAATTGGGAATCCAGATTGTGGTATCGTCAAAATGTCATTTTAGCCAAAGCAGCATCCCCTGTGGAGAACACAGAAGGAATTTGCCAGTATAGAGGATTTAGTTAAATGGCCCAATCCTAATAAGTATGTGTCACACAATACATCAGCTTCAAACTTAGGAGTGTTTTACACAAGTAGATCACATGTCAGATTACAAAACAACACTGAAGATTCAAATGAAAAATACAAAAGCCATCACACAGCAGTAGGAAAAGTAAACCAAGTGAAACAAAACCCTCTCAGACTAGGAGATGGGAGAGGATATTTCATCTGCAAGGCTACGGATGAAACTCAGAGCTTTGAATCTTCTCCTGTTTGTTCTTTTGTTAACAAGTGATCAGTGTCCAGCCTGCAGCAGGCCACTGCATCATCTGTGAAAGCTCTGAGCTGCCATTGTTGCTTCAGCAATCTGAGCCTGGTGCCAAGATCTGCTTTAGGCAAAATCTTGCTGTACCTCTTGGCTTCCAGCGTCTGCCAAAGAAGCTCACAGGTTAATCACAGCATTTTGAGCTTAATAAAACACATACTGTATGATTTAGCAAAAACCTGCCTAACAAGTGGCTTAAACCAATAGATGCTGAATAAGGCGCATGTTATTATAATAGACAAAGGTGGCAACTGAAGCAGGTGCTTGGGTCACCATGACTACAGCTGGGAAACATGAAGGAAATGCAAACATGTTTACATGGCAGTGGGGAAAAAGTGTTTACCCAAGGGCACAGAAACACAGCTTTACTATAATACACTTTAATGCCTGTGTAACACTACTTATAACCAAGCAACGCAGGCACGTGTATCACAGTATTTAGGAGACACCACGTGTGGGCTAAAACTGCATTGTTGTTTAATCGTTCAGAAAATGAGTCAGTTTTTAAAAGTTCTTTGCCTCATCTCTTGTAATTTTTGTTGTGGCGAAGGCGTTGGGAGCTTGGAAGCGGGACATGAGAGCAAGACATGCGACTGAGGATTTTTATTTCCTAGCTAATTTCTGTCTTCTTTTGTGATCCATTTTTTAGTGCAGACTCAAACTGAGTTTATCAGACAGGAACAGATTTTTAGGCAATAAAGAACAAGGGTGGGCCCAAGGTGCCAACAGCTATTCAGCACCCTCCCTGATCCCATACAAATAAATCAAGCCCCCCCAGTATCTTCCTCCTTGGGCTGACGTCAGAGAATTGAGTTTTCCATGTTACTCTCAGCCGCCACAGCAACCGGGGTTGACACCGCCCTCCCCCTTGACCTGACCCGGGGAGAAACTCTTTTTTCCACTGGGGTATTGTTCCCCACACTTGAATGGATTGCCCTCTAATTCATCTCAGCATGGACAATAGTGTACAAAAGCCGAAGAAGCCGGGATCTGAGGTGCAGAACAAAACCAAAAGGGGCAGAGTTATAAAGCCACACATGTTGAACTAAAAGGGCTGGGACCGTAACCAGTACAACGCTAACACAACACTGCTTTTCACTCCTGTAATCACTTTAATGTAAGTTAAAATGTCCATGAAATATAAAGAGCTTTCTTAAACTTCAGCGAGTTTGTGGTAGCGGCAAAAATCCACCAGCAGCACCAAGTGAAAACTATCAAGAAGGAAACATGGACTTTGGAAATCTGATTAGATTTGTAGTTTTTGCCAATTGAATCAAAGTCTTACATGACAACAAGAGGAATTTAAGAACTTTAGCTAATTTTGGTTAATAAATCTAGCAAATAAACGTGTTTATATAAAGTATTCATTACCAAATCATAACGGTGACAATAGCTGAAAACTTTGAAATGATACTCTAGAATCTAACAAGCATCAGTTATGTACAAATGAGTCTCTTTAAAGACAAGAATGAGGATAGCTGCAGGTCTCACACTGGCTTCCAGATAAAGATCAATAATACTCTACATCAGTGGCTGTGCTTGTTTTCTCACTCAGAAGCTGGAAGACACCAACTTTAACTTCAACTTCAACTTCTCCTTCTCCACCCTCATCTGTGGTATCTTCCAGCTGTTGAGTGAGTGAACACACCTGATGCAGGTGATTAGCAGTGGCAAGGTGGGAATAGTTGGAAAACTCCTCACGGGGTCCTTGGGGACCAGGATTGAGAACTACTACTCTATATAAACCTTTTGAAAAGCCAACTAATAAAATAACAAGTATGCAATTAAATAAAATTTACAATACTATTTAGAAAACAGGGTGAAAAACATTTTGAGTACCTCATAATAGTGATGTTAAAAGGAAACGTTCAAGTTCACTGAGGGAAAGCGTTTCTATGGAGTAAACATAGTAAACAAACACGTTCAGATCTCAAACTACACTAAAACCTTTCTAATGGTTTAATTTCGGACCATTCTAGGACATCTTGTCATCTAAGAGACTTTAAAGAGAGAGAGAGAAAACTGCAGCACCTGCTTTGTCAAAATGTACCTGCAGAATCATCGGGTTGTTACACAGCGCACATCCAAACACAGCATGATGCGGCGGCGCCGTCCGCCTCCACTTACCGGAGGGATGAGAGGGCTCGTCGGGACACGGAATCCGCTCCGACAGCGTGGAGTTAGTGCTCGATACTTTCCGGAGGAGAAATCTGTCTCTTGTCGTAGGTTATCAGCGTCTCAGGTGAGCTGCCGCCGTCCTTCCAGAGCTGTAGCACGACCAGTGCACGCGCACACACACACACACCAGCAGCAGCAGCAGCGTTAGGATGAGAAGCAGACGGTGGCGTACGAGGACGTGATTGGGCCAGGTGGATCTGACGCGTTCACGTGGCCCCATGCGCGCGCCACAGGCAGCTTGTGACCACTGGTGCAAGACGAGATTGTAACCAGCGGCTCAGGTGAGTTAATGCAGAGAGGGGCGATTTAACGGTGGAAAGTAACCGAGTATTATATAAGTACTGTAATTAAGTCCATAGGTTTACATTAAATTTGTTTGAATATGAAATATTTTTTACGAAGCCGAACCTTTCCAGCTCTGTTCCTCTGCAGAGAAATACACCACTGCAGAGTTTACTTAATTATTCTATGAACGTGCAATTACTTTGATGATTATTTTTGTCATTTTGAAGCAACAACTATAAAGTTTATTATTTGCTTAGTCATTCTTTTGCTCAAATCTGATTATATGATGTATTTGTTGAACATACCGATAAAGTAATCATTAGTTGTTGAACTACTACAAGAAATCAGAAGATATTAGCTTTCATTTGGTAGCTAAACAATCATGAAAATAATCATTAGTGCCAACCTACGAAATATTACTTTTTAATTTTCTACATTTATCTGAGATGTACTTTCTTACTTGTACACAGGGTATACCTTTTTTAGGGTAATCCTCTAAAATATTACAACCCCAATTCAAAAAAGTTTGGGACAATGTGTTAAAGCTAAATGAAAACAGAATGCAATGATTTGCTAATTTCATCAACCCATATTTTATTCAGAACATAAACAACATATTAGATGTTGAAACTGAGATATTTTACGATTTCATCCAAAATATTAGCTCAGTTTGAATTTGATGGCAGCAACACATTTCAAAGGGTCTTACCTGAGACTTGTACGAGAGCATGTGCCAGCAGATCTGCAGAACCCGTTCATAAATGGGTGTGGCAAACAACAACTGTGAAGGAACTAAGTTTGGTTTTATAGAGATTTAACAACATCTTGACATTTTTTCAGGGTAGTAAAACCTCTCTCCCATACCCTGATGGGTCTGTAGACTCCTCCGCTCCCTTCAATAAACTTCATAGACATTTTCTAAGTGTGTGTCTCAATACAGAACAGGTTGAAGCGTCAAAGCAACACTGACAATCCCCACAGTGAGAGACTCAAGAGGACTCAAACACAAATAATAAGAGTTACTGAGTAAGTGTCACTCAAGCTTGAAACTATCGGTGTCATGTATTTTTGACACTATACAATGTCAGTGTTATTAAAAATGAGCTTCAAGTGTTTAAACAAGTGTTATACTTACTCCCAATACAGTGTTTCCTCATTTTTAAATGCTAAAAAATTTTGGGTTTTCTACTTTAGTACATTTAATAAATGTTGCAGTCTAAAAAATTAAGTTTTGTTTGAAAAAAAGATTTTCATTGTATGTATAGTGTTAAATAAGTTAACTTGACTTCTAAAAATGGTGCTTGTTGTTTTGTCATGTCTATGAAACTCTTAACTTTAATACATCTCTTTATCAGACTACGCAAAAAAAAAACAAAACAAAAACATGGCTTTCCATTAGTTCATGATTACCTTAAAACCTTATTTTGTCTTTCATTTTTGCAACTGACTGTACCGTTAGCACTTTGTAATTTGGTATTTTCAGCCGCAAAACTCGCACATTTACAGTGACGGACAATATTAGGTCAGTATAAATTACAAACTTGGCTCAGATGTAAAATGTGTCATAAAAGAGAGCTTAATACAGTTACACAAAATGTCATTAATAAAATTCTGAAGCTTTTTCAGTTAAGGCAGAGGTCTGCCGGAGCTTTCCAGATTATTTTTCAGGCTGAATATCTTACACTCGAAGTGTTCTGCAAAGCATCTGCTTTGTAACTGCGCATTTTACTCTGGTGAATCTAAATCTAGATATTTAACCAACACTGGGGGTGATCTTACTCTTTCCGATGTCTGGAAGAGTCAATAGACTTTGTCACTGGATAATTTACACTGGGGAATTTACTGTGTACTTCTACTTTTGACAGTTATTTTTATGTACTGTAGGTTCTGTATTTGAATCAATCAAGTAAACAATATGTTTTGAACGTATTACAATGAACAAGAGTCATGTTTTCTAATGTCAAGTGATTTATTCTTGTTCATTGTATTACTAAAATGTTCAAAACTAATTATATTTACTGTACTTGATTTAGTCAAATGCAGAATGGATGCACCTACATATTTCTTTTGAGTGTATAGGGTGACGTTACTGTACCAGAATTTTGCTCTTTAAAAGGACTTTTCACCACTGGTTTTTTTTACTCCATTACATTTTAGAGCAAAGTACTGCACTTTTGCTATTACATTTTACATTCATCAAGTTTGCCAGCTCTTCTGAGGGAAAATAATTTTTTTCAGATGAAGCCTCAACAGGAAAACAATGTTAATAAGTTGAAAGTTTAGGCTGTACATTTGGTCACTACCTGTTTGCCTAGTCTTCTAAATGAGCACCACGTGATAAACTTACCTAAAACACAAACCACAGTTAAAGCTGCTACAGACCTTTCCTTCCCAATCACTCATTTGCACAATTACGTCGTGCAAACACAAAACCCATCTTTAATTGAACGAGGAGAATTGTATTATTTACATTCAAATTTTAAAATACCTCAATGCTTTATAAAGTTATTAATGTAGTAAATTTGTATACTCTACATTTGCTGCATCATCCAACATAAACCGTTCATCCCTTTTCTTTGAAACACTAAACTAGTTGCACTTTAGTGTGATGTTCTAAAGAATCACGTTTTACTGACAATGTGGTTTCAGTTAAAACGCGTCACGGTGACTGTGATGAACGTCCTGGGGATTAACCCGATCCCATGAAATGTATACATGTGGGCGTAGTAGGTTTGTGATGTTTACAACTTAAAAGGAATCTAGATGCACCTGGACTCGAGTAAACCTACAAGTCAATTACAGCAAATCCACGTCAACAGAAACAAAAGTCTCTACAATAAACTGCTGCTGTATCTGTTAAGGGGCAAGGTGACAAAAAAAAAAAAAAAAAAAAAGGAGCAATCAGGTTACTTAAAAACTTAACATATAATCGAAACTCATGGGTATGTCATAGGTTTTTTTTTTTTTTGCATCATCACCGATACTGGATGTTAGGTACCAAAGACTTTTTCTTGCGTCATTTGTCTGTTGGACCCTGGTGGTAACTTAACACATGGTGCTACATCCTTGCAAAAACAAAATTCAAAAACTGTGGAGACACTTGAAGGAAGGTTTTATTTTTTTCCCCCCCATAAGGGTTACATAACATCCATAATCCTACTTAACTCAACATTTGTTAAAGTTTATTACAAAAGGTAGAGATCCACTAGTACAAACACTAGCACATCAATCTACCCCAAAGGTGTAAAAAATTGCCAAATAGTCACATTGGTCATAGACTACATACTCAGGTTAAAATATACAGTATTTCTGGTATATCTATTTCTGGTTTTAAAAAAAATATTGTTGAAACAACAATCACACTCTCAAACTGGAATAGTGAATTCAGTTCAAGCTGAGGACATATGACAGCTAGTTACAAAGACCAGTCCACAGATGTCCCCTTTTGAAAAATACACTTTTTTTTTTTTTACTGCCCAATGAAGGAAACCATTAGCAGCTCTGGTAAAAGATGCTGGTCTTTCAAATTTACAAAATAAGTTCTTCAAGTTAGTTGTATTTTGGTTTATACCTTTATATACTATAGAGTTGGTCTCAAATGCATACATGTGCATATGTGCAATAGGATTAAATATCTTTGAGAACAGCATGTTATCAAATAGATTTAGACTTCATGAAATTGATGGGGTAATTTTACACAGCTTCCATTTTGCATTGTAGAGTGTTGAAACATGTATAGTTATACAGGCTTTAATTGCATTTCCTCTAAGAGTGAATGCATGTGCATGTGTTTGGCCCATTCTCTTCCTTTAAGAGTTGGTCCCGAAAACTGGTAGTGCAAGGGCCATTTTTAAAGACTAGAATTCATAACAGAGGTGAAGAAGAGAACAAATTAAAGAAATCAAGGCACATTCAGTCACATAAGGCTAATCCATAGTTTTCTCTGGAAGTTGAATCAACACTTTCAACTATTGAGTCGAATGCCGTAAATTTAGACAGAGGAAAGCTAAAAAACTATAATGATTTAAAAAGTAGTCATTTGAAGATTATCTCAGCACAACACGTGTGATTTGTTGTGATCATCCATTAATATGAATTAAGTATTTAAAGCAACAGTTTGATATTCTGGGAATCACTTTGTCCATCGGATATCCATTTAAAAAAAAAAAAAGGAAAAAAAAAAAGAGGTGGAGCAGGAGGCTGTATCTTAGCATAGCATAAAGACATAAAGAATCAGGGCTAACGGCTAGCCTGACTTTGTCCTTAGGCACATAATACTCTGTAAAATAACAACTTGATTTATATACTTTGGTTTTTTGTATTAGTGAGGTTTAGATGTGTCGCTAGGCAGAATTATTCACCTTTCAACAAAGTCAAACTAGCTAGTCTCCGTTTCCAATTAAGCTAAGCTAATCAGCTACTGGCTCTAGAAAATATGAAGTTACATCGCGCCACGTTAACTGTTGGGACGTGCGGAAACAGCCTTGTGAGGAATGTAGTCTGTTTGAGTGAAGAGGAAAGAAACGTGGCATTTAAAGCAACAGTGAATAGTATAAACACTTTTCCAGTGGCTTTGTGCAAGATCTGCCAATTCACCATCAGACAAACTGCCAAGTACAGTCATAGGATGGCCCTCCTCTACTGACCTACTTTGGCTTTTCAGAATCATAAAGTCAAAAGGCAGACTGCAAATGCTGGGGGAATCCTCACAATTTAACATGGTGTGATGTCAACTTTACATTTTCTCTAGCCTTGTATCAAACAGGTATATAAATGATAACGATGCCCATCCTTTCATAAAGCTCAGCAGTGAAACAAATTAGCATATTAAAAAAGAAATGCTGGTAAGGTAACCAACTACCAATTTGCAGTGGTATGGAATCTGAATGCCCCCTTAATTATTAGTCTTTCTTGAAGCATTCATGCCCATCTCAGTCAGCTGAAAAGCATAATAATAATAATAATGATAATAATAATAATAATAATAATGTGTTCCTGCAGCTAACGACAGACAGCCAACACGTCTGCTCTGCTGGGACACAACATTCATAAGCATAAGTAAAAAAGGCCATTTACAATATCCTAATGTGTTTACTGCAGCAACTCCTGTTCACCTAATTAGTCAAACAGTATAAAAAAGTGCTTTCCCGATGTTTTGAAATAACAGAGAAGATAAAAAAGAATGAACATCAAGATTGTGGCAGTTTTTTCTTTTTGTATTTTACATAGGTTTTACAATTCTGAGAATTCTAAAGGCAGTGACAGAGATGAAGGGCAGAAGGGGGGTTCCTGTTGTTTCTGTAGATTGTGACATTTCCTGAAACAAACTTAAAAGGAGTAATTAGTGCTCTTCCAGCCAAGATGGACTGTCCCCACCTGGCATTTTCATCTTGATGTGGAACTGCTTCAGTGTCTGTTCCAGCTGCTGTTGGTTTCCAGCATAGTATGCAGCTATGGAATTGTGGAACAGGATAAGCTGATTATGCAACACCTTCACCTGTTTGAAAGCAAGAAAAGTAAAAAGGGGAGATGACCCAACTTAAAATTTAAATCTGGTAATTTGGCACGTGCATGTTGAGCAGAACTAGCTTCTAGCCAACCTTGTTCTCTTCCAGGAACTTCAGCTTGATGGAGACATCATTTCGCATCCTTTCGTACTTCTCGCGGTGGATCTGGAAGTGCTGCTGGGATTGCTCAATTTTGGGGATGGTGGTGGCATCACGGGGCCCCAGATTCAACTCCTCCAAATCTGTGCGGTATGCATCATACTCAACCCTAGGGATGAAGGAATAAACACATAGAATAGCTTTGTTATACAGTATGTCCTGCACATTTAGTTAAGACCAGCATAACCCCTGCACACCAGTTCGTCAACAACTTTTAAATTTAACAATTGAACTGAGTTAAAATATGCTCCAAAACCTAATGTGACGAGGCCTTATCAGCACCTGTTGTGAAGTCAGACTAACCATACACCAGTGGCAGCAGTGAACATATAGGCTCGCCCCTCTAACCAAGCAAGAGAATTTCAACATAAGGGTTAGCAGCAGAGGCTTCTGGCTCACAGCTACAAGGTCCCCAGTTTGAATCTACCGCCATTTGCTACCTTTGTGTGGAGTTTGCATGTTCGCGCTGAACTTGTGTGGGCTTTCTTCAGGTTTCCTTAAGGAAAAGCATTGTGAGGAGAGGGAGGGCTTGGCTTAGCAAAGTGAATTGAGTTGTTTTTTTTGTTTTTTTTTTCCAAGACTTATGCTATTCCTGGCTTAAGTTGCATATTACTACTTTAATCGACAAAGGGATACACGTATCACCTTGTTTTGATTCCTATAAGGTGCTCAATAGGAGGATCAATGTTTGTTTACATGCACCAGATAAAGAGAAACATGTTCAAGAATGCTAAAGGTGATCTGTCTCTGCTAAATGTGTAAATAATCTGACTTTGATGAGTTTGCTCAGTTCATATATTGCTATATTGCTATAATGGTTTCTCCAAATAGTTATAGTTTGTGGAAGCGAGATGGTGCATATGCAAAATAAACACATTTGTATGTCCTACCTGGCTATTTCATACTGTTTGATATTAACCATTGTGTCTTCAATTGTTTTCTCCACAAGTGTTTTCACACTGGAGATGAAGAAGTTGATGGCACCCAGCAATGTCTCTCCATTTTTGGATAAAAGCTTTTGGGTTTCAGCATTGTATCCAAACTCCTCCTGCAAAACACAATGTACAGAAGAAGCAGTGGTTATTAAAGGTTTATAGATGTTTGGTACTGTCCTCAATAAAACCTAGGTGATTGTTTTGAGATATAAATATCAAGACACTAAGATACAATAATATCTGAAACATAGTTCCCCGAACATGTAGCAATGCACTGATCAGCCTGCACAATCTAATGCTATCCAGTAAAGCAGCACTGCTATGAATTCCACAATTTTGGAAGTTCTCATTATATTTGGTTATTTGGTGGTTCTAATGTTTTGCCTCTCTTATTTGTTTAAGGAGGGTGGCCAAACCTTAGAACCACCTCCAAATATAATGCATTCCAGTACAACACCACCAACCACTATGACCTCAATGACAGTTTTATTACCTTTCTGACAGTTTCAATTTAAAAACTTATAACATTTATATAATAAGCTAAACAATAACTTTGCAGCTTTTTGGGAAATTAACGTGTTGATACTTCAATAAAAAACAAAAATAGACAACAGTGACAATAACCAATTTTCTGACATCAAAACAATTCCTGGAAAATCATAACTGTCCAGCACATAGTCAACAACATATTTTTGTATTACTTTTAAACTCATTGTTAATAAAGTAAACTAAAACACGAAAAGAATGTTTATTGTACTTCACTGTATAATTCCTAATATAAAAGGTATTTCATGTACTGTATCAGCATTAACCCTTTAACTGGCATTGTAACTGCGGGGTTGACCTTTTTTTCTGCCGCTATTTTGTAGTAAAAACTCGGAAAACCTCTCTTTCGCTGTTTATCATCATTCACCTCATTGAGTAGTGTATGCAACCAATTATATCCACTGGGTGGCAATACTGTGAAGAAATATTGTTGTCCAAAGCTGCTCAAAAAAAATGTATATATATATTTTCTGATATCATTTCTAGACACCCTAACAAATCATATTTTAGTTGATGGGCATAAATCAGACCATAACCTATAGATCTATGATTTGTCAGAAAACCGAGTCACCCGCTCAGTTGAGCTGCCACTGTAAGTAGACAGTTTAAACAGCCTTGCTCAAGGGTAATTTCTCATTTTGTAACAGTTTTCCAACCATTGCTAGTCATTCAATTTGTAAGCTAGACAGACATAATTATACCAAAATGATTGCCTACTTGTGAACACATATCTAAGCTTTTGAACAAGTGATCATAGCTCAAAAAAAAAAACAAACAAACAAAAAAAAACATACACCTTTAATATTAATATTGTATGAAGCTATACAATTGTGTGAACATTTTGATAATGATATGTTGAAATACACATTACGCATTATTCAATTTTACACAGCAACAAGATTTTACTATCAAATATGTTTTGGAAATGTATTTCTTAGTGTGGAATTTAAAAGGGTTAAGGAACTTACATGGAGTTCTGGTGACTTGAGGCTGAGGTCAGCAAAGGCATCACCCAGCTGTCTCTGGGTCTGCATGATTTGGGACAGCTGATTGGCCAGTGTTTGAGCCAGCCTGATAACATTCTGGTACTTTCTCTTGTTGTCATGCAGGATTTCGATTTGTGCCTCCAGTTCCAGGTCCACAGTTCTCGAGCCTCGACCCAGCTTCTCTGACAGGATCTGCCTGGTACACTTGCAGAGGACAGGAGGTTTGTTAATAGCACACACTGAGGTTAACTGCATTTTAAAATATCGACGGTGACTATGGGCAGTTTGTGTGCATATCAAGAGAGAAAGGGGAATACAAAGTAACAGAGTGGAGCCAAACTACAAAGATTATAGCAATAAAAAGGTAATGTGGTTGCAAGTGTGGAATATGGTTCACTTTTCTTCCAAGTTCCTAATTAAAGAGAAGATAAAGATTGATGCAAGCCTGAGAGATGAAACTAAGTAGAGGAAAGACATAAAAATAAAAGAGACCGAGAAGATTACTTTATATGTATTGATGCTCCACTTTCTCACTAGGTCCAGTTTTTCCATGGCTGGATTCTTTAAGTCATCTGAAAGAACCACCGCTCCACTCTTTGGCTCTGCATTCATTGGACCTGGACAATTAAAAGCCATTTACTTGGTAAATGATTAAGTTAGTGGATTTGAAGGGTAGAGGGCTGCAGTGAAAATTATGCAGGGTACATTACAGGTGTTAAGCTCTGTAAGCCGTGCATTTAGATGACCATATAGACACTGAAATTCAACACAGACCAAACGTTGAATTAAATAAATAAATAAACTGATTATTTTAATTTTGATTTGAATAATTATTTAACAACTTTTAAAATCACAACAGTAACAGCAATGTTACTAAAAGTGCTTTGTTGTGTTCTGGCCACAGAGGGAAAATACTGAAAGATACGGAGCCCCAAAACTGACATAATGTGCAGCATGAAACTTAAGGTAGCTCTCTGTAAGACTTGAAAGTAATCTACTCTGCTCCGCCCAGCCCTCCCTGTTCAGCCAAGTAAGTGGGCTACATTTACAGTATACACAGTATAGCTCTTTTCTACCTTGGTAGTAAGACAATTTACACTGCTTCTCATTCAAACATTGACGCCATTTGAACCATCAGGGCCAGCTAACTAGGGATTCAGTGTCTTAAGCTATGGATACATTGACATGTGACAGGAGGAGAGAAGAATTGAACCACTAACTCTAGTATTAGTAGATGACTGCTTTTCCTCCTGATCTACAGTTACCCTTCATATTTTAAGCCATTACTTGCTGCAAAAAACAGTACACAAACAGTTTTATTTTGTTTTCCCAACTGATGAATTAATAAAAGATATTCACTTTTCTGATTGGCGGAAAAGGTCAAGGTATATTAAAAAAAAATAAATAAATAAAAAATTTGTTTTCAACAGTATATTTAATAATTCACACATGATCTGACCCTTTGCACTCTGTCAGCTCTGGAGCACCGTAGAGAGTGACAAATGAGCAGGAAAATTGATTAACAGATTAAAACTGAAAGCAATTTTTACTTCCAAGCCAAACCAAATGCTTTAGACATCAAGAGGTTGCATTAGATCTAGACGCGATTTAAATCTCAAAACTCTAAGTGGTGTGTAAATGCTTATTAATAGTTAATGCAGAGCGGAAAACTATATCAATTAGCTCAGATTTGTGCAAAGACTGGAGAGCCTATTAACAAGAAAAGGCATGGAGAAAGATTCTGTATTCAGCAGAGCCTGTGGGAACAAGGAGAGGGTAAGTAACCGAGGAAAACCAAGAGAGGGACAGAAGATTGCAGTTTATGTAGTGTGTAAACTGTTTTGATTTAGATCATTTTGCTCATACTCCAGTGCTGCAGGTACCTTTCTCAGCCTGACTATCACTGGAAGAGCGTGCCAGGCGGCTAGCAACAGCCGAGCTGGGAGCTACAGGTGCCACGGGAGACGTGGGCAGGCTTGCTGACCCTGGAGATATTCAGAGTTATGATTCATTAGTATGTCACCCTCCTCCCTACATAAGCATAAGGAGGATTTCTCATTGATGTTGGTTTCCGGTGCTTTTTTAAATTACGGTGGCTCTCACCGTGATGCAGAGGTGAATGTTTTATTGAACAAAAGCCTACATCAATCAGTGTAAATAACATGGAAAAGAGCCATGGCAACATTGTGGTAAACGAGCTCACTGCTCTATGGGGAGATTTTTTTTTATTTGCATTTGTAAAACAAGGGTATGACGATGAAAAGGAAAAGGGGGGTTACAACCTGGAGATCAGGAAACTCATTAAGTTCAATTGATGTCCACCTTTACAAATTCAAATGCCTTTTAAATTTCACAAACAAAAAGTGGATCCCTAGAAATACAGGGAGAGAAAGACGTACACACAGAATGCTATAAAGCAATAAAATAACATAACAAGTTGACATGGTTGATAAGATTCTGATGAGCTACCGTGTCACAAAACTCTGGGAGAGTGATGAATCATTACATACATTGAATAATAGGGAGGAGTTTTTACCTTTGTATGGTCCTGATTCAATAATGCCCTCTGTTGCTGAAGCAAAGCTACTGGATTTGACACAGGACTCTGAAAGGGTTCCAGGGCCACCAGGGCTGTAAGAATCCTATTAATAATAATAAAAACATATAGTGTTTCATTTATAGCTTTAGTGGTTCTTAGCAAACAGACTGTAGTTGCAGGTAGAAGGTATCACATTCTTTCTGTATGTGCGTTGTGGATTTGTGGTTGAAAAGGTTCCACAATCATCCACAACTTCATTCCTAACTAACACATTATGTAAAAATGACATTAACAAAGTTCATACACTTCCCTGCCATAGACTGTATACTAGACTATATTAGCTCTGGCAGATCAGTTTGACTGATGAGAACAAGAGCGCAGGTCTACATCAAAATGACTTTCTACAGAAAGTCCTCACCTTGACTGACTAAGTACATCACTAGCACACAATGAAAGCTACAGTGGCAATGAGTTGATCATTTTTGAATTTGAGCAAGCTAATCTACAGCTATTAAAAAAAAAAAAATTTCCAATCAAAAATGCTTAATGTTTGGTGGTTACTGCTTTTAAAAAAGTGAACATTCTCGACAGTTTATCAAAAAAAAAAGAATCTATTTACATATATACTTATATTACAGAAAATGTCAAAAAACACCCCCTACTCACTATGTAGTGTGTTTGCCATTTTGTAGTTGGCGTGTTGTACGTATAAATCTATCCACTATGTAGTGCACTCAAAGTATCCCACAATGCAACACCAAAAGTAGAGCCCCCAAATTTCTAATCCATCCAATCCTCCTCATTTTAGAGTTGAGAAAATTTCCGTTGCGTGACTCAAACAGAATGATAGTCAAATTAATCAAAAATTTAAGTAATTGTTTATTGTAGCCCTACCATTTTCCATACATGCACATAAGTTTCCACTTTTAATTTTCATCCTGAAGTAGAGCTTGTAATGTAGTTACTGTATTCTCAATATCAAAAAAAAAGACATTCTTTGTGTTTGGGAAGCCATTAGACTCACATGCTCTGCTTATATAGTTTTCAGAGGTGCTGTTCTCAAATGCCTCTAAATAAGCTCTTACCCTCTGGAAGACCGTCTCAGAGCTCTGATCCAGTTCTCCATTGGTAGTGACAGGGATCTCAGCAGCTGAGCTCCTGTGGGACTCAGCATCCATTGTACTTTCCTGTAATTAGGTGGTTGAAATGAAGCAAGTTATTGTTCAAAGCTTTCCCTGACAACTTCGAACAGAGAAATAAAGGGTACACTTATGGGACAAAAAAATAAAAAAAACAATTCGACTGCCATCTTGTGGACACATCATAGTAAAAGGTAATTAGCCTGGTATTAGTTGCTCAGTAAAACTATAGTAGTATGTATAATATGTTATCATTTACATTACATGTATAAATCACAATGAGCTACAAAACTGAAACATAATTAGAAAATAGTGGTTTTACTTTATACCTTTAACATTACTAATGCAATGAAACAAACGCATTATTAAACATTGAAATCCCAAAACACACTGTAATTACATTACTATTCCTGCACGCTGGTCAAGATATGCCACCCTCTAACCTGTTATTCAACATTAATTTGTAGAGACAGAATGTGCATGTAGTGAGCTTAATGTCAGTTATGTTGCAGCATATGAAGTTCTTGTGAAACAACTGAGAGCAACTTTCAACTTTCCCTATTTTACATCAAATGTATTTCCAACTAGAGCAGGATGGACTATGTTAGAGCCTGTCATTATTCTCACAGTCTACACACATACAAAAATGACACACGTGATCTTACTGTACGTGTACCATGCCCCCCTATAGAACTTTGCAAAAAATAGAAATAACTCATCTCTAACAGCTGCTGTTCTGTGTGCTTTGGACGAGCAATATGTCATTTGTCATTTGCACTGAACATGTCTGTTTCCAAGCAAATACAAGGCCTACAACTAAATATAAAAAAATCACAGTCCATCTTAATGGTGCTTGTGGACGAAGGCAAAACTACGATATGTTGGGTGTGTTTAGCTGCATATTTAAAGGGTTGAGACAACAGTTAGTGGCCACATTAGTACATATTACAGTACAATTTTGAGGAATAATAACTATGAAATTAGGACAGTTAGCTAACCACTATAAAGCTTAACATTTGACAATATGATACAACATAACAATCTATAGCTAGTTAACGCTGATTACTGACACATGGCAAAACGGGTACAGATGTGTGCACTTTTAAACCATCAGTGAACAAGATTCTTTACCTATGTCCATCATCCACTCTAAATAATGCAAACAGCTAACAGAACTTTTGCTTACAGAAACTGTAAGCACAGGCTCCACCAGAATTTACTATTTTAATAGAATAGTAAACACTGATGTTGACATGTGTGGCAAGGGCTTTACTTGAGTGTTGTATCATATGACAGACACATAAATAGTTAAAAGGCCACATGATGCCAGCAGTACAGACTTGAACTGCTAGGCTCCTGTAACCACCTAGTGCAGAAAAAACAGGCTCTTGCTGGATAAAGCAGGCTGCTACAAGAATATTATAAATAATAAGAATACATAAAGATTGTAACTTGCTAACCATCACGGTTTGTTTTTATCCATTTCGCTGTGTCATAAATATCCATATATCAGATTTTTTCCCTGTTTTCATACGGAAAAAGAATATGGAACTAAATTAACCACAGATGATCAGAGTTCACAGAGCCAAACTGAGCCCACCCACAATCTGCAAACATCCTCCAAAGCTTGCTGTTGTTGTCAGACTAGTGGAGCAGAGACAGTAGATGTAAAGTCATCAGGCAGATGAAGTGGCGAGGGATGGCATGTCATGGTTTGCCACAGTTCAGTATCCAGGATACAAGCTAACTTCTTCATGAGAGGGGAGGGGGCAAATAAAAACCCTGCAGTCCAATGAGCTGCGTCAGCAAAAGAGGAAAGAATCATGTCTTTTCCCCCTTCACACTATGAAAGAAACATGACCCAACCGTTTACGTAATGCTGGGCTCAATCTCCAAAAAGGATGAACATTTTGTTTTAAAGGGCGACTTCAACAATTTTCATTTTACGTGTAAATGTACATTCATGCTACTAATTCCCTCTGACTACCCTATGTCAAAATGTGTCTCCGCTTCTAGCTAAAATGCCATCTGGAGGAGTTTTCCATCATTAGGAGTTCAGATGATGTCATCTGGAGGAGCCCTGGAAAAGCAGGTTGGTCATGAATACAAACTTCATAGAATGAGCAACAAGATGACATAATCTGAACTGAAGGTTCTTCCAGATGATGTCATGTGGAGGTGTTTTTTAAGTAGAAGGAGAAATATTTAATATAGAGAGGTCAAAGGGGAGTTTAATGGCATTTATTTTAGTACCCAAACTAGAACAAAAAGAAGCAAGTTCAAAATCAGTTAATGCTTCCGTTAAAGTAAGGACCGCATCATTAAATTTAAAAAAAAGGAGCAGCCCCCCCCCCATTTTATATTCTTGCATTCTGTACAACATTGACCCTCTGCCAAACATTCCAGCTACTCAAGAAATGTGGGGCTGCCTAAGAATGTGCAGTCAGCAGTCCAAATCTGTCTCAATTACCCAGCCATGTGACTGGCAGAATAAAAAATGTAGACCTCTGTGAGGAAACTGTATCATTAACACATCATGTACACTTTCTCGTGCCAAGTTACTTTCAAGGAAAAGGAGGCAAAATGGCTAACAAGGAGCGTATACTTACTGGAAGCAGATATCATCAAAAACTGGGCCCCTAAGACATGTCTCAACGTCTCAAACATGTCATAATGAGATTGCCTCTTTGCATAGTAATTAAGAGCAAAGATAAACATTTTAAGATAAGCCAGCATTAACACATAGCATAAAAACAGAGCAAAGCACTGATCATTTGTAAATACAGAGAAGTGTACTACTAATCAGCAAGAAAGCCACCATCTACACCAACAGCAGCTATTTTATTCAAATCTCTAGCAAAGCAAGAACACAGAAGAGGAACACAACCACTCTAAAAGCTGAAACTCAGGTTTGTGTTGTTGACTGCAGCAGATAAAACATCTAAACAAAATCCCATTGAAATGAACTGATTGGAAAGAGGCTTCCACCACCATTACCATCATCACCAAAGCAAATTAAGATCAAAACAGCAATATGAACAGCAGCAGAGTAAAGAAGTGCTGTAAGAGGCTGACTGACCAAAACATAAATATCACCTTTGCTTCAGTGTGAGAGTCTCCACTTTCCTCTGGTGTTTCAGCATGATTTGTTTCTTGCCCCCTACTGTCTACTCTGCCAGACCTGAGTGCAGTATCACCATCTGTGCGTGTCACAACACTATCACCCTTAATGCCCTCATCCTCCTTCTGAATATCCTCTTCACTGTTTTCTGCATTTTCTTCACCACTGTCAATAGCAATATCGTACATCATCTCATCTATGACATCTGCACTCTCCTCTTTTACATGCTGACTAAAACTCTCCTCTACTTTGTCAGCCTTGTCACAATCCACCTGAAGGTCCTCGGCTGAGGTCTTCCCCGATTCAGCCTTGAGACTAACTTCAGACATACCTGAAAACAGACAGACATAAGGGTGTGAATAGGTCCTACCAGGTGAGCTGAGTCCTTATAACGCACTACAAACCAGTAGCTTATTTGTGCATGTAAGTGTATTATTTTTAACCCTTTTAATAAACAGATTTCTTTCATAATCATAGATACATTTAATCTGAATAGGCCCCAGACACACATATATATATATATATATATTAAAAAAAATCTCAGTACTGTGCACATTTACATATATGCACAGTGTCTATTGATAAAAAGTTTTGGGTTATATCCTCTGGTGTCATGAAAATACACAATACTATACTGTACCAAGACATCCATCTGCAACACTGTTAATAAGTCTCCAATAGATAAATCAGAACGTAAAGATCACAGAACATATGAATAACTTGCAGGTAATCAAACATCTGTTATGATAACTGTCTGGGACAAATACTACCAGCAATGACAGGACATTGCTATGTACAACACTACATGCTGTGTAGATTCACTTATTTATGAAACTGTGTTTTTCAAATATATCAAACGTGTAATGTTTTGTTGATTGCATGTGGCGATTCAAGCTTTTACAGCATCAATAAAATACAAAAAGGTGAATGGCGATTGAGACACCGAGTCATTCTTGCCTTGGACACATAAGCAGAAGTGAGTCAACTGCGGAAAAGGTGATATTAAGGGATTTATGTCCAGGTTTCCAACTTTATACAGCGTGTGTTTCAGCTATGCAGCATTGTTCTCGTGGTCAATGAGTTAGATTTGTAATATTTGAGACAATACAGTAGAAACTACGTTGATTCTGTATATTTTAAAACAGTACAGCTGTTTGCGTTTAGTAACATTACACACCGGAACTGCAAGGTTACCTGTTGCAGCCCGGTCACGTGACCAGCAGGGGCATCGAAAAGTGAGAAAAGTGCTTTGAACAATATCTGATCAACTTAGAAACCTGACTGAAGCTGAGCAACGGACATAATATCCCTGAAATGCAAACATTCAGCAAATCTTTCTGTAGTCACTCAGCTAGCATAATGCTGTGCACGAATTTGAGTAAACGTTGACAACTTAGCTAGCTGACGTTAACAAAGCTAACCCGCAGATAACACGCACACTTCGTAAAAACACCTTAAATATTGAACACTATCTTAAGTTACTATTTCGATAAATACTCAACTCAACACCAAACATAATACTGATCAACACAACATTAACGTTAGTTAACATTACCTGTCTGCGGCCGTGGCTAACTATTTAGCAACGGACTGTTAACAGATGAAGTAACGTTAAATTAGTGTTAGTTCACTGAAATCCTCGGTGCCTCCTTCGCACTGGACGTCTTGTTGTGAAAAGCAGTTGTCCCGTTGTTAATGCAAATGCTGCATGGATACACTACAAGCTTATCATCGGTGGTCCTCCACTCTCCACAAGTACACCAGACTTGTTCTCACCCCGGAAAGACTGTGCAGGCCCTCGGCTGTCATCTGAAACAGACCGCATCATTTGTTGGGTGCGCTCTCCCCCTGCTGACTTAAATGTGCTGCTTGCCGTTTGTGTTTTATGCGTAAAACACGCTTATTTAATTATTTTTTTATGACCAAGCAAAACAAGACAAAATAAGTACATTAGCAGACACGCATGCTGGCTAAGCCTTAATGAAATTAAGGTTTGCCTTAGCTTCAACTAACGTTACTAACTTTGGCCCTGTCGCTTGCCACACTGTGCGATTTAACAACAAACTCAATTTCCCAGAAGTCCCGGGATTAGGGGACGCAGAGCTACGTCGAAACGCAAGCCGAAGCCTGGTTGAGGCAGTCCAACCAGAGGCCATATTGGAATCTATGAAGTCGGCTTGCACTTTGATGGACCTGAGTGTCTGTCGTTTTGGGAGTCTCTAAATCGTTATCCCGGATTTATACCCGAGTGATTGAGCCACGCATTCCACTTGAGACCCTGCCAGATCTGGGCGGCAAGTTGTCTCGCTTCTTTTGTGGGAAAAATGAGTCCAACCGATGCTAAACGAGGGGCTAAACGCAGGAAGAACAAGCGGGGCGGTGGCAGTAGCTGCAGTGCTGTCTGCAGTACCAACGGTGGCAAGGCCGGGGTTGCCTCGGCCCTGGGCTGTGCAGGAACCACAACACCTGCTTCTGTCGTCAGCTTTTTAACACCTGGGAGTACAGGCAGTGGAAATATAGGGTCCATTTCGGGAATCAACGGAGAGGTGAGGGTGTCACACAATGTTAGCCAGAGGATGGCCAAACTGGCGAGCAGCTAGCAGCGTTATCAACGACACAAATCTGATTTGGGCCCGTCACTGATGCGGGGAAGGTAGCTAGCTAACCTAAACTATGTAACGTAGCTATAAATTAAGGGGCTTAATTCCCATCAGTGCTGGCTTGGATGCTTTGTGGAAGGCCGTGTCACATAGCAAACCGTATGAGTTAGCCCGCCGTATAGATGAATCGTGTTCAAACGTTAGCAAACCGCCGTAAACATCAGGGTTGCCAATGTTTCCCTATGTCCCCATCCGAATGCTGTGACTGCTATCGTTAGCTTAAGTCAAGAGATTGTAGCGGAATCGACTACTTAAACATTATTTTAAGCTAATTCAGTCCAGGTCGGTGGGAATTACATTAATTAACACAGAGTTGTTCGTGAGCACGTTTTAAGTTCAACACAGTTGGCCCACGGGCTGCTATTACACAGATAAACATTATCTTAATGGCAGCTAGTGCTAACAGTCAAGAGCACTAACAACTTCAGTTCCGTCGGCCCATGTGTATTTACACAAACCGACCTTCTACTTTCTTTATTAAAAATGTCTTATATTTCCCAGAACATAAGATAAAAGATTTTGCCATGTTATGGGCTACACCACAATGTATCTTAGCACTAGGCAGTAATTTACATTGACACCGTAAAGATGACAGCTGGCAATTTGCTTTGCAGCTGACTTAGTGTTTAGTAAATCATTTCATAAATGCCAATTCAAAGTTAGTTTGGTAGATTTTAAGGTCACAAAGTTTGCGCAAAAGTGAAATCATTTCTGTTTTCCTGTGTATAAATGTGTTATCTACTGTGAATGCATTCACAGTAATGATATCCTAATCTTTATTGTTATTGTTGTTGTTATTGTTGTTATTCTTATTCCGAATTCCATCCCCCCATATGTTTTGTTTGGCATACTACTTAGGTACAATTTCATCTAGACACAGCGTTCGTTCACCGCTTATAAAGGACATTATTGCGTGGATGTGGCTCTTTGACATCTATTATAACTTTCAACCTTTGTATACTTTTTATAAAATTATTGCATTGACGACATCATCAATAACCTCATACAACTGCCTTTGATGTATTTGCTATTGAAGTGTGTAAGACTAACTCTCTTTGAGTTTTGCCTAAGTGAAAGTCCAGCTTCTTTCAGCTTGGCCTGGGAAATCCTTTGGGAAATGCTTTTCCTAGTTCATTCTGATTACTTTAAAACATAGTCATGAATCATTAATACATAATGTCAAAGTACCAAATGAAAAAGTGGTCACCTCTGTGTTAACATATATTACATATTTTTCATATCTCTTAGGTCAAAGTGAACAACAATGTTGCGCCGCAGTTTACGGAAGGACCAGTGAATGCTGACTTCTCCGGAGTTCTTCAGGTAAATTTACATCAGGTTGTTCACACGAAGCCTATGTAAGAGTTTTCTTGTGAATGGAAGGGCTAAATGTAATTTGCATCTGATTGCCAGAACAAGGAAAAGGAAGCACATAACAAGGATTATTAATCTACTGTGGAGCATTCACAGTAATTTCCTAATCATTATTATTATTATTCTGACTTGTCGTGTTTGTTTTTTGACGCCTTACTACTTTCGCATACTTTCAGTTAGAAACAACGTTCAGCTTATGAAGGACATTATAGCTTGTATACGACTTTTTAATATTTTTTATACTTTTTAAGATTATAACACATTTAAAAATAATTGCTTTTATGACATCATCGATGACATAATCAACAAATCACACAATCGCCTTTAAAGTTATTGCCTTTAAAGTTTTTAAGGCTAACTGGCTTTGAGGTTTGCCTAAACCGGAAAGCCACATTTCGTTTCAGCAAAAGCAAAACTTTCTGCCATTTCAGCAAAACAGTTCAGCATTTTTCAGCTTTGCTTGTTAGTTTTAAGTTGGTTTAATGCTTTTTTTTCTCTAATTAAAATTAAAAAACAATCAGGGACATAGTTGTCATAATTGTCAAGCATATTCAATTTTGATGGGTCTTGCTCCTGATGAAGTAGTGCATTCATCAGGACATTAAGATTGCCCATCATGTGTATGTTATACTCTGGAACATCTATACATCTGGAACATCATGGGAGCCAGTTTAATTGTATAGTTACACTCCATCACAAATGCGATCCAATTACAGCACTAAGTTTAGTCTTGGCAGCACTCGAATCTTACTTCCCATCTACAGCACTATTACAGACTAATTACTTATAAGCAGCTGTTTACATGTACCACAGTATATTATCAGCAGTATCATAACTATGTTTTTGTGTGTGTTGTTTAGAACAAGACATTTTACTCAGCATGTTTGCTGATCAAATAATGTTTGTTTAAACTGTGTTGTGGACATTTTTGTCTCCGTACCTGATTGTATTTGTTATATGATAAACACTGCTTGCATTATGTTGCTAAGAAATTAAAATAATCGAAAGTGCCCTCCTGGTTCATGCAATTCATCAAAATATACAGGCAACCGCTTGGAAAAACACATGCTCTGCTCTGCCTTTTAGTGAAGCAACAATTCACTAAGAATATATTACCTATGCTGAAGTGAAGCTGTGAATTTCCCATAGCGATGAATCAAGTATCTATCTGTCTAAGTTGGTGATGCTGAGTAACCCATAACACCTACAGATTTCAAGTCTTGTATGAACTTCTGGTACAAAATAGCAGAAATGCATCCAAGGCAACCATTTAATATATTTTTTTATCCTAAAGTCATTTGTTTACTGACAAACACTGTCAATTTGGATATCATTAATGGAAACTTTTGGCTGCTAATTATGTGTTTTTGTCACTCTGTGGTTCACTTGCTGACAGGACTGTGCATTAGGAAAAAGGTTTCACAGTTTGAATGGTGTGCAGTGTGGTGGTTCAGACAGCTGGTGTGAGCAGTTTCCCAAGGATTGGAGTGTGACTGTGCTTAATTAATATATAGCAAATACCAAACAGTTTTCAAGCTGATGTGGACCAAAATAGATTCACCTAAAAAAATAAAATTAGTTTAGTTTATTTTAGACAGAAGATTAGCTAGACACTCTATAATGAACATAGTTTTATCATTTTCTCTTACCTTTTTACAAAAATCTCTGTAGATGTATTTATAATTTCTTTTTCTTTTTTTTAAACAACGCAGCAGCGATATCCAAATTTTAAAGTGGTTGCATGCCTTATGGTATATTTTTTTCTTTCTTTCCTCCACAATACGCACCAAAGACCCCATTTACATTTGGCTTAAACCAGCGGGCACCCTACACCGCCGGTGATCGCTGCCTCTTATGCCGATGTGAGCGTAAGGACAGTAACGTGCCTTCAGAGGCAGGGATCCCAGGCCATAATGGTACAGCACAGCCCACCAAGACACCCAGTGCCCTCCAGCTTCCTCTGTGGGTGTGTTCGGACTGTAGGCGCACAGTGGAAAAAGAGGACCGACACACGACTCTGGAGCAGTCATTGGGGGTAAGTCACCTGGGTATAATGAGCTTTAAAGTTTGTTTGATGGCATAGAAAAACAGGGAAGGAAAATTTGTGTTTTAGTAAAGGGACTGTAAGCCTTCAAGTACTTTGCATGATTCCACTGTTTCCGAACCTTATCTTTGTCAGCACTAATGCATTGTTATCTGCAGTTTAACTCATGCAACTGTGGTGTTGTAGCTCTTGTGTTCACTTGACATCTTTTGCGTCGTTGTCAGAGCAGTTAAAACAGATGCAGCAATCAAAAGCATCAGTTTTACAAATAATGTAATAATAGACATTGCGTCATTTAATGTTTTGACTTTACTTTGATCTATAACTAGATAATTGTATCTAGGTGAAATATGCAAATTCTGTCAAGTGCCATTAACAAAGAACACTGCAGCGGATCAGATCCTTTTAAAACAATATAGTGAGTATGAGTAAACGCTTAAAAATTGCATTGAATCTTCTCAGAGTGTCTTCAGGGATCCTTTATATAAATATTTTCTTTACACATTTAAGCATGACTATAAATATCTACTTTGGTCTATGCTGTATAAATGCCATAACATTTACGGGTAATAGATCCTCATATAAAGAGCCTCTTTATGCCAAGCAGTCCAAGCTGTCTGCCCAACTTGTCTTTGTAAGGACAACACAAATTTAGCAGAGGAAACATCATGTGATACAACACATTATTTTTATTACTGGAATACAAAGTCACCTTTCTTCCTCTGCTTTGGGTGTATGAAGATGTGAGTATTTATTGTAATTAAAGAGTATTAACTGGAGTTGTCCCTATGCAATCCTAAGGATCACTACAGGGGCAGTGTGGACATATTTTAAAGAATTAGTGTTGACTAAAATGAAGCCAATCATTCTTTACGTTTCCTTTGCTGCCACAACCTGGGGCTCTTTATTTCTCTCTCCTCTCCTTGGGGGGGCCCTCCTAGTAAATAGAGCATAGATGAAGTTATATTGTACTTGAGTCAGTCCCAATGCTATTAAGCCAAGTTTGTCAGTAATAGAGACAATATGAGAAAAGCATCAAACTTCCAGAAGCGTGACATCTTCGCTGCTTTGGCAGTGGCCAACCTGCTAAATTCCCCCTTTAAAGGACGCCTTCACTGATATTGAATTTGCTTCTTTTGCATCTAGTTTGGTTAGTACATGTAAATAAATGCCACTAATAATGCCACTTCCCTTTGACGTCCCTATATTAAAATATTTCTCTTCTTCTAGCTGAAAAATGCTCTCAGTGACATCACTTAGAGGAACCTTCAGTTCACATTTCGTCATCTCATTGGTTATATTATGGAGGTTGTCATTATGGTCAACCTGCTTTTCCAGAGTTCCTCCAGATGATCTCATCTGAACTTCTAATGATGAAAAACTCCTCTGGGTGATTTCATCCAGAGGAACAAGAAACTTTGAATGGAACTCTTCCAGTAAATTTAACCACCGTATCAGCACATACACAGTAATAAGCAACTTGGATTGAGCCAAAAAACAAACGAACAGATTGCTATTAAATTTTTATTTTATTTTAAATTGCTTATATTCTATATCTTTTTATAATTTTTTTTTCCCTATTTTCGTTTTGAATAGGGTAGAAACATATTGAAGACAGTAAGTTATTTATAGCATAAGGTGGCCTGGAGTATCAGTGTTGCGTTAGGGTGCAGAAGGCAGTGGGTTTGAATTCCACCCCACCAGGAGTGAAGCTGCCCATACACCAAGAACTACCTTAGTAATAATATAATAATAATAATTCTAGTATAGATTGCAAGTAAGAGTTCATATTCAGTCGCTCAGTTTTGTTAATTGTGTGAAATTCTGGATCTTTTACTCAAGCATTGAATTTAAAATTTAGGATGCAAGACTGCAACAAAATCAACATATTACAGTTGTAATATGAGTGTGTAAGATTTGGGGCAGGGTTTTAAGTTTCCTCAGTTGTGGGTGTGGGATCCTTGGCCTTTTAGTTTGGATATGCTTTCCTCCTAAATGTATTGTTTCACTCTATCCTCAGAGCAATGTGTGTACTGTGCTGACTCACAATGTAATGGCTCATAGTACACAAGGCTAAACCACTGGGTAAGCTTTTTATGTGAATCAACTTGCTTTAACAGACATTTGGCAGATAATTAGAGCATATGTTAAGTATCCTAGCAACTGTTAGATCAGAAACCAACGAGGGTTCTGTCATTGGGTCATTAAGGTTAGCAGAGTTGATTAGATACTGCTAACTCTACTAACTAAAACTTTTAGTTAGAAATGTGTTTATATGTAATTTCTGACATTTGGGTATATTTGTACCTGTGGATCATCTTGAATATTGCAGCAGAGAACAGTATAAAAAGTATGTGTTATTTAGTAAAGCTGCAAGCGTCACACACTTGCTGAGGTTTGGCTGAACCTCAAGCCTCCCATGCCCTCCTGATGTTCGAATACATGGTTGTTATTGTACCCACTTAACTTGGTTCTGTATAGGCAAACTTCCTGGTCCTTCAGTTCTGTTTGGGGCAGCTGTAGTTAAGTTGGTAGAACCAGGGCAAATGGTTCAACTCCCTCTTACCAAAATGTCCTGGGGGGGTGTTTGAGCGAATCACTTTGGATAAACATGATGTATATAACAGACCTTTTTTTTCCCCTGTTGTCTGTTTATATCGAGTCTTCTTCCTGTCATATGTTACCCCTGTAACTTTCACAATTGACAGGTGAAAAGTTGTCAACATATAATACAACAATATCCAGAATAGATCTGTCTCCAAAGGATCTGATGTGATAGATGTTTTTCTTTCTTGGTAAGCTTTAGCTAAAACGATTGGCTCTTGGGCAAGGTATCACTTGAAATAAAATAAAATACGACTTATTGTAATATATAAATATTACGTTTGTTTTAGACTTGCTCTAAACAACATGAAAAAATGGAAAATGTTTTTTTTTTTTTGCTTCAGACATTTCACATCAAACATGAACAACAATCATCAATATCTCTGAATCATCAACACAAACAAATTGATTTATTTGTTTATTTATTTTAAAAGCTTAGCTCACTTGGAAATGTCGAAGATTTTGTCCCTTGGTCTGAACGTTTTCATACTTCCCACAGAGCCAGGACTTCTTCTTGCACATGCCTGTGGCTAATGGAAACCTGGCCCAGGAGGCAGCCGCAGTGGACAGGCTGACCACTGCTGCCCCTACACTACCCATGCTCCCTGGTCCAGAGCTTAGCACACCAATGCCTGCTCATACAGTGTGCAGCTGTGAAGCATGCAATGAAAGACGGTCAGTTGGGTCTTGATTACCCCAGAAGTTTACATTCAGATTCATAAGTTTGAATGTGTTATTGGCATTTTTGTAAATATATGCCCTGCATTACAGGGAGATCTCTGCTGAGTCAGAGAGGGAGTCGCAGCAGCTGCAGAACCACTGGTCAGAGGTTCGCTACCTGGTGCGCTGCATCTACCGTCAGACGGGAACACCACTAGCTGATGACCACGACCAGCCCCTAGAGAGAGACAAGGAGAGTATGAAGGAGCTGGTAGACAGGTAAAAAGCATTGTCACTTCTCTTCTTCTTGCCTTGCTTCTGCCTGTTATGGTATGTTACCACTAGAGGGCTCCATTGATTTTCAAAAGACAATGTGAAGCTTCTTTAAAAACACGCAGGTCTGAAAGCTTTGGAAAGCTGCAATGTCAACAAACTGAAACTGCTGCCTTTGTAATTGCATGCAGTCAGGTAAAAGCCACATAAAATTGCTTTTTTATTTCATTAGTATGATGTATTTTCTGTTGAAACACCTGTCAAGTCATTGTTTCTGTCACCTTTTAAGACGGATTTGCTTTACTTACATCCTTTAGACTTTGTGAGAAAGATCCATACCAGCTGTATCAACGCTTAGAGCAGCAGGCTCGTGAATACGTCTTAGAAATGAAGATGCGGCTACTGAAGCACCTCTCTGCAGGCTCCAAGACTCCAGGACCAGCGAGCACTGTTGCTGTTTCCCAGGGTCCTCCTCAGGCCCACCAGTTCATTTCGTTGCTGCTGGAGGAATACCATGCCCTCTGTCAAGCTGCACGCACCATCAGCAGCTTCCTACTCACCCTGGTCAGTTGCTCCTAATGTGTAGCCAGTGACGCTGCTTATTCTGCCCTGCAGGTGGCATAATAGGCAACACTATTCCCCTCTCAATGTGGACACCACTATCACATAAGTTGCTATTTTTGACCTATCATGTGTTTGTTTTTGTTTTTTTGTTTTTTTCTCAGGAGAATGAGCACCTCCAGAAATTCCAGGTGACATGGGAGCTGCACAACAAGCACCTTTTTGAGAATTTGGTGTTCTCTGAACCAATCTTGCACAGCAGTTTACCTGCACTGGTTGCACAGCTGAAGTAAGCATAGTTCTTTTGTGTGTTTGTGCGGTTTTGTTTGGGTTTATTTGGTGAAAGAAGGTACTTGGACATTTATCAATAAGATTTTTTTTTAATCAATAAATTGTACTGACGCTGTATTGACTGTAATTTAAACAAACAACTTTGTTTCTTGTGTTATTTACTAAGTGTCTATTGTCCTTGTGGCTTAAACTTAACCCCCCTTTTCCAGACATGGCACAGCCTCCCATGATTCATACAATGAAGACACATATAGGACCCTGTTAGAGAGCTACCAGCAGCTACAGCAGGAGATGGCATCAGTAGCCGCTGAATGGCAGGAGTGTGAAAAGAGAATTGATGACTATGTGGATGAACAGGTACCAATATTCAGTATGTTACATCAACACATTTGGTTCAGAACGTAGTTTTCGTTAATATAAAAAAATGGTACTTTAAAGAAGACCTAACCATAAGGTGTATTGCCTCCCTTTTACAGCTCCTTTTTAAGGTGGAAGGTCAGAGTCTCACTAACCAAAGAACAGAGCCACACAAGTCCTTGATTAGCAAAAATGTAAGATTTTAAAGTTATATCTGAACACATTGATACATTTTTTTTTTTTTTTGTATTTCAAATTTATGGATATTCCTTTCATTATCTGCCCATTGCCAGACTTTAAAGACTAAGCAGCGAATGCTTAAGGAGGACTGGGAGTTCTTTAAGCAAAGGAGATTTATAGAAGAACAGGTACACTGCAAGACAATGAACTTGTTCTGGCTGTTTTAAATGTGTATTCTGTGATGCAGAGAAATATTCTTTTTGTTTTGTTCTCTTTGTAGTTACCTAATAGTAAAAAGTCCCTGAGCGCAGATAACAACTTCACCGACACTATGAGGATGCTTTCATCTCGCCTAAGTATTCCAGACTGTCCAAACTGCAATTATCGAAGAAGGTACATTTTAAGAGCTCCTCGCATCCATTGTAGTAAACCTTTTGGTGGTGAATTTATTGTTGTTCAGCCCAGTTTTTTTTTTTTTAGGCCTAATTTCTTTGACCTGAACACAGCAGATATACTTAGGTGCAGACCAAACCAATAGGGGTTTTCATCCATTCATTTTTTGTGGTGTGAACATGATCCAACCTGGATGTAACCCAACTACATGACACACCTACTGCGTAGCACACAATTCCAGATTCCAGCTGACTTGCCCCTCTTTCCCACAGACCGTAATGTTTTCCAGAATGCAGATACATATAATTAAAAAGTTACATTTTGTTAAGTTGTCAAATTGCGATATTGATTTTAAAAAAAAAACATTAATCATTCAGCCTAACAGCTTATGAAGTAGCAAGATCTAACCTAAGCTAGTATAAATGTATTTGACCTTATTTTTGTTTCTGATTTAACTATGAAGGAAGTAAATGAAACGGTTGTGGGTGTTTTACTTATTTTATTGCCAACATTTGAGGCTTTACAATAGTTAATCACTTTATTTGCTTTTCTGACCCAACAGGTGCACGTGTGATGACTGTAGTCTATCACACATCCTGACGTGTGGTATCATGGACTCTCCCATTGCTGAGGACCTTCATATTAAGTTGCCCTTACAAGGGGAACATCCCAGGGATTACTTAGCAGAGGTGCACCCCCCCAGCCTCTCCTCGGGCAGTTCGGCATCTGGTTCCAACTCCAGTTCTCCTATCACCATTCAGCAACATCCAAGGCTCATTTTACCAGAAAGGGATACCAACACGTTGTAAGTCAACGTCGATGTAAACTTAAATGTAAAACCGTTGGTGTAAAAATGTGGACACTATTTGGCACTATGTACCTTCGTCATAATTGCACATCACTTCTATTATGCAATAATTCCCCCTTCTTTCACTTCCCCTAACCTAACTACTAATTTCTCGCCTTTTCTAGTATAAGTGATGATGACGAAGTGCCTCCATTGTCCAGTAAGTATGGGGACATCTACCCTGTAACTGCTTATGAGGAGAACAACGTTGTGACTGCAGCTGTGAATGGACTCCACAGTGACATCAATGGGGAAGGGGGAAATGTGGCATTGAAGGCAGGGGTGAGTTCTGTACTGTGCTCAGTAATTTAAAGAAAATGCCCAAGATAAGTTGTGAATTTCCCGCTGAGTTTCTGGATGATGAAATCGATGTTCATTATGAGTAGATTACCAGTAGTTTGGGAAATGTTTTGTGTACCGCTCTTTGTCTGTTTCCTAATTCCGTCCGTTTTGTTGTATGCATTTTGTCTCAGTCCTCTCACATTACCAGCAGCAGTAGTTCATCAGAGGGTGACGAAGAAGAACCTGATGGTGAGGTTGGTGGGGAGCCCCCTGGGCAGCAGGAAGAGAATTCCTCAGAAAAGACTAACAGTCTTCCACCCTCTTACAACCATCAACAGGTATTACCACAGTTTCTCTGTCATAATTGTTTGGTAAATGTAGTGTCTCAATCTGTTTTACATACGCAGTGTTAGTGTGTTACTTCCCCAAAGGAAACAACAGCTGTCTCAGAAACAAAGAGAATTTGCGTTCAGAAGTTGGTTTCAAATGAGTTCCCATTTTGGCTCTGCATAGAACCCCTCTACCATTTTTAGTACTGACCAAGATATGTCCATAACCTGTATTACAGATTTCCATTCTTTATTTAGGCCAGTTTCTAAGCTATTAGTGTTTAAAATGTCTTGTGAAGTTTGAATCACTTATATTGTTAAAAAAAAGAGCCTAGAATCAGATTCTTAATTTACACAGATTTGTTCCATTTTGAGGAACACTCATGCCAAATAAAAAGTACACTACATGTTGTCATTTTGTGTTGCCAGTCACAGGTAGAACAGGTTCCGCATGCCTGTGAGTGCCATGTGTGCAACCAGGACCCCAGCTCCTCCACCCTGGGTCCTGCCACATGCTTGCCTCCGAGTCGACTCCACGCTGCGCCTCCCCCCAATGTTGGACATCAGTTCTTCACAGATAGTAAAAGTCCCCCTGCCCACCCTGCCCTCCACCTCTACCCACACATCCACGGCCAAATGCCCTTACACAACTTCTCGCGGCCTCTTCTGCACCCCACACTCTACCCTCCCAGTCCTCCACTCACACACAAGGTGAGAACTATTCTTAAAGCTATACATATTATTTTCACTGATTCTTTAGCTATAAGAGTCTGTTTAAGGGAAAATGATTCATTTCATTATTACTGTTTTTTTTTTTTGTAAATTCCAGGAACAATACGACACTTCTAGTTTCAATTAATTCACCATGTTTGCCACTAGGGGGCAGACTGAACCCAATCTAGGACAAATTGGAAAGCAATCAAGATCTGTTAATTTTATAATCCCAAACCAATGCAGTGATATTTTTTTATCAGTGTCTAACTAACTAACTTTTCCAATCTTTTTTTTTTTTTCTTAAAAGCCCCTGCCCCCAAACCCTACATCAAACCACTCAGCGGCCAAGCAACCAGCCTTTAGCCCATCATTACCAGAGCACGTCTACCAGAACTGCTTTAGCAGTGCAGGTGGAGCAGGTGACTGGAACAACTCACTGCAGTGCCTCTCACTGAAGTTTGAGAACCTGTGGGATGCTGCTGTAATGAAGAGCTGGAATCCATCAGTGCTGTTGCCTGAGTCACTGCCAGGTACAACAGAAACACATGAAAAAACAAATTCAACTGCTTAAAACTTCTTAAAATCTTGCTACCTCTGAGTTTTGTTGTTTATCAACAGGTGACATACTTGGACCACCACTTACCGATGTCCCCCTCCCTCCAACATCATCCATTGCCCCCAAAGGCGAACACCCTTCACTGTCCACCCATTTGCCACCTCCTTCTTCCTCACTGTCATCATCTTCATCATCGTCATCATGCTCCTCTTCAGAAGCCAAAGAGCAGAAGAAGAGTGGTGCCAAGAAAAAGTGTCTCTACAATTTCCAGGATGCCTTTATGGAGACCAACAGAGTAGTAATGGCCACCTCCGCCTCCACATCTTCTGTGTCCTGCACTGCCACCACTGTCCAGTCAAGTAATAACCCACCCATCCACCTACCATCTAAAAGACCCAACTCTTTAGGTAATATAGGAGGTAGGAGCAGTGGTTAGGTTTGTACTTTTAACTTATGAGCCACACCTAGAGATACATTAAAGAGTGTGTATTAGCTATTTTGCCCATCAAGGAAAGCATGCTTTTTTTAACATTCCATGTAAGTGGTAATATTAAATTCTCAATTACTTCATATAGTCTGATTGACTTCAATCGGATAATCATCCCACTGCTTTATATGATTTAGGCCCTTGTTACGATCTGGGCTTTGAAATCCAAAATATAGATGCAATGTGGTGCATTTTTTTCTCAAGAGTTAAATACGATTTTCTACTAAGACAATATTACTAACCATACTTATGTGGCTTTAGAAATTAATCTATAGAGCAGTTGCTGTTTGTAATTGGTTTTTGTTAAATTGGAAAAATGGTTGTCTTACACCAACAGAAATTTCATTCTGAACTAGTGGCAAATTATATTAAACAAACCATAAAATGTTGTACTGAAATTTGAATTCTCCACTTTACACATAACACAAGTTTACTTGATGCATGTTTGACCTGTTCATGAGACAGCTGTCCTCCTGCTTCTCACTGCCAACAGAAAGTGATAGTTTTTGGGGTTTTTTTCTGTGGAATTGAATCAATTACCTGGTAGCAGTGCTAGTTTACCAAAGCTGGGTAGCATCAACATAGACCCCAACATATCTTTGAGTCACATTACTGATTGGTTTGAATGGGGCATTAGAAATAACAATTTCTCTGATTAAAAATACTTTATTTCAGTGTCACTTTAAGCAAATGTATTGACCTTACTTTCTATTATAAGATCCGCACATGACTGTGTTTAGTTATTTTGAAAATAAGCTTAGTTTTTCATTCTATGCATCTTTATATCTTCTAGATGATGTATTTCATAATCTAGGTAAAGAGGACCACAGGCAACCCACCCCAGCCACCCCTAGAAATGGGTCCACAGGACTGACCTCCCTTCCTCCGCTTTCAAACCCGGCCCTGCTCCCAGCACCCACTGCACACCTTCCCACAATGGCATCACAGCCCTTTCCAAAGATGGCTGCTCCAGCCCCGGACTTTGTTGAAGCCCACCAGGTTTTATGTCTCCCACCTGCAGAGCCTCCAGCTTCCTCTGCAGATGGTCCCGCCAGTGCCCCACCTAGTGTTTGCAGGTAACATTGCTTCTCAACGTTCCATAGACTCATGGAAATGGACCCAGTATTGACACCTGATATCAATGACTGACAATGAATTTTGCTGATGCTTATTTTAAAAAAAGTTGGTGTAGGAATAAGTATTTATTTTTTCAGTGATCCTGAGTGTGAGGGCCATCGCTGTGAGGGAAATGGAGTATACGACCACCAACCATATGATGGAGAAGAGAGTCAAGACGAAGACAGCTGCTCCGAGCACAGCTCCTCCACCTCTACTTCCACAAACCAGAAAGATGCAAAGTACTGTGACTGCTGTTACTGCGAGTTCTTTGGGCATGGTGGGGTAAGAAAAATAAATTTTTCACTTAAGATTTGCATCTTTTTTGCTTATGGAATTTGCTTTTAGTCTGAATTTTATTAGCTGAATGTGGAGTAATTGTGTGAAGCTTCTGTCTTCATTCCAGCCCCCAGCTGCTCCCACTAGTCGAAACTATGCAGAGATGCGGGAGAAACTGCGTTTACGCCTGACAAAACGTAAGGAAGAGCAGCCAAAGCGTGAAGAGCAGCAACCCGTGATAGAACGAGATGGAGGGGTCGAAGACCACAGGAGGGTGGAGGACCTGTTGCAGTTTATCAACAGTGCCGACAGTAAGCCTGCCTCCAGTTCTAAGGCAGCAAAACGGGCCAGGCATAAACAAAAAAAGGTAACGAGAGTCCCAGTTACTTCAGACATCTTTGTAAAATAGTCACAAAAACCATTAAAAAAAAGTGGCCCTGTTGGTATGTTAGTTGGTCCTGGTTTAATCGACATCATAATGCTGCATGTGTGCACTTGTATTTTTGTTTTGTTGTTTTAGATGGAGGAGAAAGCCCGTCTGGAGGCAGAGGCCCGTGAAAGGGAAGAGCAGCAGATGGTGGAGGAACAGCAACGACGTCAGCGCCAAGAAGAGGAAGAAGCAGCACTTCAAAAGGAACTGCTCCGGCTGCAAGAGCTTCAGCAACATCGTGCTGCAAAGAAGAAAAAGAAAGCAAAAGAAAACACCGCCCCCCCTCAGAACAACCCACAGCCCCTTAAACAGACAGCTCAGAATGTCCTAGATAATCTACAGAATGGAAAGTCGCAGCTGCTTCAAACTCTCATCTGCCTGCCTGACCAGAGAGAACCCCGATTCGACCCTGCATCCCAGCCCAAATTACAGCACAGCCCCAAATGCATCAGTGACAAGGGATTATCTACTGAGACCAACATCCCCAACTCTATAGCCACTTTCCAAAATGGCACCTCTACTTCTCAGTTTGAGGTCACCAGTAAATGTAAAACCAGGCATTCTGCTAAGGGGGGCACTTGTGAGGCTGCACTAAAAAGAGCTCCAGAGTTACCTAAGAGCCCAGATGGTACCACAAAACTAGCTAACTGCACCACTCCCACCACTACAACAGACACCAAAGCATTGCGAATCAGGCCTGTTGAGGCCTTAGCTCCTCTCCCAACCACTGAAGAGAGGAGAGAGGACAGGAATAACAGAAGTGCCAGTGGAAAACGACAGCAGCAACTACAACCACTGCTGACCCAGATTAAGGAAGGCAGAATTAGTCCACCTGTGTCAAACCCCTCCCCATCTCCCCCTCCAGCTTCCCAGCCTGAGCAGACCCAGCAGAATGGTAAACCTCCTTGTGCCGAGTCCCCACAGCCAAAAGGCAAGAATAAGAAGAACAAGAAGAAGAAAGGAGACAAGATGAACAGTTCAATAGGTTGGTATTTTTGCCAGTTCACACTTAGATGTTGAAGATTCAGACACATAAAACAATAGTAGTTTTATCTTAATTGCAGTCTTGAATCATGACAGCTCCTCACCTATCTTTTCCTGCTGGCAAAGTGCTGGTGGTGAAATTGGGCCACACACAAAACATGAGTGATGTGAATACTTTATTTTGTTTCAGATGATGTATTCTTGCCCAAAGACATCGACCTGGATAGCACTGAAATGGATGAAACGGAGAGAGAGGTGGAATATTTCAAAAGGTATCTGTCATAGAAAAGGCCATTTTGACAAATATTAATGAGATTTTAGAATTTTTTTTCTGCTGGTGTCAAACTTAAAGATATACCCTTCATCATACATGTGTAAAATCACATATACCAATTGAAAGTTGCATAGCATTGCAGGAGGTCAGCTTAAATTTAGGAAAGAAATGCAAACTTAAAGATGCATTTAAATTCAAAAAATGCATTTGAGTAATTGTCGACAAAAGAAGAACTGTGTATCCTAGTGTATCCAATAGTATAAGCAGCTTTTCAGAAGTATTTTGTGTGTGTCTGCCCCCTCAGGTTTTGCTTGGATTCGTCTCGCCAGACTCGCCAGCGGCTTTCTATCAACTGGTCAAACTTTAGTTTGAAGAAAGCGACATTTGCTGCACATTGAAGGTGTTAGTGACTGTCAGGACACAATCAGTACCTTAACAGCTATACCTATCCACACATTTGCTCCCTCTACCCACCCAGTTTACCTCCATCCAACTGTTTCCCTCCCAGAAGTTCTCTCCTGCTGTGCCCAAATCACACCCATGCTGCCTTGCTTTGTCCTTGTCGCTGTGTAGTTCAAACACAGACCCATCTGGACTGATCCACGTGCAGAACTAAAACAAAAATTAAATGACAAAAAGAATCACAAAAATGCTACTTTACATCTGAATTATTTTCCTTGCGTGCTTGTGTGCATTTCTCTTGACTTTAAAAAAAAAAAAATCAAAAAAAAAAAAAGCGCCATGGTCTGAAATTATTTTCTTATATTGGCTTACCTGTAGTCAAAAGATGCTTACTATGTCTTAATGGTTTCCCTTCAAAATAAGAGATTTATGGAAACTACAAAAGATGAGAAATGTAACAATTAAAAGCTGTATTTGAGATATTGTGGCTTACTATCCCATCGTTTCCCGTTCCTAGCACGGCATCTCATCCACGATTGACAAGGGAATGGGCTTGGTCAGCTGGTCTCCACTCCCTGATTCCCCATCACCACCACCACCACCCTATTTCACAGAGAGGAGGACGGAGTAATACTTGACAATGTTCTTTTTTGGTTTTTAAGTTCTGTTAACAAACTGTTGAGTAAAAGTGTACCAGTTACAGTTTTTGTTTTCTCTCTTTTCGACTTGTAGCCGGCTTGTATCAGAATACTTCCAGAATGAAATTGAAAAAGAACAATACTCACACTATCAATCTGTTATAGAGTGTATATTGTATTAACACTGAAGCCAAACTGGCTACTTTTAACATATTGTTAAGTAATATTAAATCTTGTCTTTCTTTTTGAAAGATGGAATACAGTAGTATGGCAGGATTATGTGTCTTGTGTCAAATCTTATTTACTACATACAGACAAAGTGCTAAGGACATAGACACTTAAAACTACACATACATCAAAAGAAATGTTTTGGGGGTGGGGGGATGCTTATTTGCTTTTTGGCAGAATGAAGTGAAAACACTAAAAATATACGTACTTGAAATACGGCCAACGTAATTGGGATTGACTTTAGCACCACGGTGGGATTACATTAGTGCCTTCTGGCCCATTTCTGTAGCTGTGAATGAAACCTGTACAACATTTGGAAGAAAAGTAAGACCATTCTTCCTTCCCATTCTTGCTTCCTTAAGTCTGGTGTGAATGGCTCTCAAAGTCTTTCCACAGTATCTCTGTAAAGTAGACTTACTTCTGTGTTTAGGGTCATTGTCCTGCTGCATCACCCAGCTTCTTCTAAACGTCAGCATTCAGGCAGCTACCATGATATTTTCCTGTAGGATACTTTGATAAACATGGGAATTCGTTTTTCTCCACAATAATAAGTGGTCCCAAATCATAATGCTCCTGGCAACATATTACTGTTGGTATGATGTAAAAAAACTTGAAAACGACACATTTCGCCACAATTCTACCTTTCTTTAGAGTTTAAAGGTGGTCTTTGGCTTACTTCCGGTGTGCTGCAATCTATTTGGCGAGCAGCGGTTTCCCTTTGTGTTGTCCTGCCATGGATTCAATGCCTGTTCACTGTTTTCTGTAAGGTTGACCCTCCATTCATCATCTGTGACCGCTTATCATGTTCAGGGACATGGGGTTTGGAGCCTATTCTAGCTATCACTGGGCAAGAGCCGGGGTTACACCCTGGACAGGTTGCCAGTGTATCTCAGGACCAGCACAGTAAGAAAACCACTCTCTCACACCCACGTGCAAATTAGAGTCACCAGTTAACCTAACATGCATGTTTTTTAGACTGAGGTAGGAAACCCACACAAGCACGGGGAGAACATGCAAATTCCACCCAAAAAGTGACTTAAACTGGGGACCTTCTAGCTGTGAGGTGGCAGCGCTAATCACTCCCCCACCTCAATAAATCCTTTAAGTCTGCTACTCTGGGCTTCATTTTTACCTCATTGAGCATTGTCCGTCTGGAGTCATCTAGTCTGGGGGCCCACTTCTATGGACAGGAGCCACGGTACCAAACATCTCCATAGTTTCGTGTTGGGAACATGACCTGTATAAACAACATATAACAACAAATATATGTAAATATGAGTACAGTACAAAACATAATTTAGGGTGTATACACCCTGTAAATCATAATATAACAAAAAAGGGCATTTCAACACTACAAAGTCAGAAGTATTTGGTAGCAGACAAAGATGGCATTATCAGCTTATGCAAATATTATTGGCTCGTCACTCCAGGCGTCACTACAGCGGAACATGTTCCACACATTGATTTGACGTGTTTTTATACTGGATGCCTTCCTGCCGCAACCCTCCCATTTTTTATCCTGTCTTGGGAACGGCACTTTGCGGCTGGGTGGGGCCACACCTGGTGAAGTCGTATTCAAAACCCCGGCCTTCTGTATCCCAACCCAATGCACTACCACTAAGCCACCAGGTCATTTTATGTAGTTAAATAAGGGTTTAAAAAGTGTGTTCCCAAAATGCCCAAGTTTAAACTTTTTAAAATGTGAGAAATTCGTCAGTTCAGTTCAACATGACTGGTCCCATACACGGAATGATTGATAGTATGACATACTGTTTGAACTATGTCAGGAATTTTACCTTGCTGCGGCGCTGCCCTTCTGCAGCTACGCAAGGTTGCAGGGTGAGTCACACCCTAAGATGCGTCTTCCTTTTGGTAAATCACTAATTGCTACTCATAATCAATCTAGGAGGTCCATGTAATGTGAGTCATGTAGATCCCGAGCTTCAGTTTCGGTTTTAAATATACTCGGAAAAAAAAAAAATGCATCTGCCATTTGGGCTAGTAAATGTATTTACATATCACTATTTTATATGCGCATGAAACTCTAGGGAAAGTAGTTTTGAGGGTTATGAAATCATGTACATTTCCTTAGGGCAAAGTGAGCTTGAAATTAGGTCATGCGGTGGCTTATCAAGATGTAGATGAGTTAATACACAACTCCCTGTCTTAACAGCAATGTTTAAAGTTTAACATTAAAGTAATTTTGCAGTTTGTTTTCAATTGAAGAGACTCATTGATATTTCTGTAAATTAAAAAAAAAGCCTATTAAGAATGTTGAGCTTCCCTCACTGCTGTATTGGCCTTAACTTATGTTCAACTTAAGTTTTAAACTTTGAGAACTATTTTCAATTAACATTTCATTTCAGTTACTTTCACATCTGTTTTCACAAAGACAAAAAGATGCTTCACAGTACAAACCTTTCACAATGCCCAATATTCTTAAAATTCATTTTAAGCAGCCCTCTAGTTTAAATGTTTTAAAATGGGCTGTAAACATATACTTTTATGTTTAGAGGCACATGGATACTGTGGAAGAGGAAGTGAGTTAATAGTTTTGACAGTGACTGCTTCCTCTCAACTTTTCCAAGAGTACTTAGTTCTTAAGGCTGAGGGGTTTCACTGCAAAAAATTACCACTCTTTCAAATTTAATGAATGAGGACATTGGGGCGCTTCATGTAAGAAACAAAAAGAAGCTTTGACTTGCGAGAGCCACCAGCAGATATGACTCAGTTTTTTTCAGGTATGAATGTCTGTCTGTAGAGCGTGCTCACTCTCAGTCACTGGTGATGTAAGATCGGATCTACCACATTTAAGCAAATGCCCCACAAAGCTACGCAAATGTAGACAAGTCAAAAGCACCGAGCGAAATGTCTGAGAGACTAACGTAGGTCGTGATCTGAATAAAACACGAGAATGGCACAGATTTGCGTTTTTTGATAAAAGAGATAGGAGACCGTTGATTCAACTCTTGTCATCAGTAATGAATTTATGTGTAAAATCAACTTTCCATTAATTTGTACAGTAATTTAAAAAAAACATAGAATTTTGCTGTGAAAATGTTCTTGGGTGATGAAAGGAAACAATGCAGCCGTTTCACAATGACAGGGACAAGTGCCAATAGCGTTATTAAAAAGGATCAGAGCTGCCTTGTAGCTTGTAATCAGAACGCTGATCTTTTCATTGTCAACTGCCTGGAGCTCTTTGGGATCACATACATTTCCAAAGAGGGATTCAACCCCCCACCCCCACCCCCACCCTTCTTTCCTGGCTGCAATTGTCCACACACTGCTCTCTTTGATGGCCAAAACCTTGGATTTACCTTACCAAGCAGACCTTAACAATCAGGCAGCATTAATACCACCTGTCTCAGCCAAAATATGTTATTATAAAATAATCTTAAGTTGATATCATTCCATTTTCAAATAAACTTTTTTGGGAATTCCCTTGCGAAAGTGGGAAATTCCCATTCTTTTAGGATACTCAGAAGATTAAAGGCTGTATGTGTCTATTATGTATTTGTCTGGTTAAGTTTCAAGCTGAGGTTTTCCCTCTCAGTTAAAATATATGACAGTACATCCTGATGCTTTTAAACTGTCTCCAACAGGAACTGATCTAACACTGTCACCTGACTTTTCTCAATAATTCTGTGTTTCTTAGAAATGTTCCCAGACACTCGGGTGGGGACTTGTGACCTATTTTTTCCACTCTCAGATCAGTGGGTAGAGCGATTTGTGTGTGGAAGTTATGTCACTTATAGACCCTGTTGTAAATTTGTAGGTGTGTGCTGGTGGAGGGGGACAATCCCCAGCAGACAGCTCATGGCCTTTTTAGATCCTCTGTGTATTTCTACCACTGCGTATGTGGTTGGCTTTTAAACCAGATTGTGAAGTTGCCCTTTAAAGCCAGAAATTGTAAGCAGTCATTCAGTAGGCCCATACATTTGAGCCAGGCTGGTAAATGTAAATAAAGATATCAGATGTTAATTTAGCCACAAACATCTTCCCCATTTAGCTGATGAGTAAGTGTGCAAGTGATGCTGCTTTGTGTCATTTGAATGTACCTACTGTAAAACCTTATTGATTTTGTTCTCCAAAGTGGACTTCACTGTTCTGATTTTAAGCTGTAATAACCTCAATTCTAGTAAGTGGTATTGATATAAACTTGACCATAAAACCTAAATATTATCTAGTTTATATTTGAACTGTTTTTTAAAGTCAACATTAACCTAGCTTTTAATCTATGTCTTAATTTAAATGAAATGCTCACTTGCAATTGGATTTGTTTAGCTAAGCAAATGGACACGTGGATAAACTGAGGATATAAATTTGGGCAGAGCCAAAACTAACTGTACATCTCTGCTTTTATTCCATCTACAATATGTTTTCTAAAACATATACTTGTACCTGTTGTACTGTTTTAACAGCTTGACTTTTTTTTTGCTGAATAGCAGCCACATTTACAGTTTTCAAGTTGGGGCAAATGTAGTCGACACCAACAACTACAGTGGTGCAGAACATATGGATAGTCCGACTATCTTGACTAAGGCTGTAGTGACAGAAGGCCCGAAAAAATACTGAAATGAGCAAAACTGCCTTCCATTGTTTATGAATGCAACTTGTAGAAAGAATGGGTTTTCTTTCTTCAATGCAGCAAGAACCAGTCACATAAATACCACCAATGTGCCTTTTCTATGCACTGCAACTGCTTACTTCCTTTTTAAAAAGCCAGGGGATGTCCAGCTTCCTGTGCTTACTACATCAAACCCATGACAACTGATTCACAAGCAGCGCCGCTGGGCTGTGTGTTTCAGACAAGCGTCTGACTGCAGGACGATTCGGTCACCAACTGATCTGCAGCCAGTTGTTGATAGTTTGGACGTAACATGAGACACCATTTAAGTCATAGACCCCTCAGTACCCCAGCAGTGTTTTGCTTCAGCCACACAACAGCTGGGAATCTGGCTGTCACAGTACAGCGAGCCCATTCAGGCAACGCTGGGAAGGGGTTTTCCACTGTGCGCAAACACACGTGACATAACTCGACACACAAACGCACTAAAAGACACGCACAAATTTAGATTAAGTAGTGCCAACATTTCCGTGGGTAGGCTGTGATCTGTGGTTTTAGCTTGAGGCTGCAAACTGTCTAATGACTAAATTAAAAAAAAAAAAAAAAGAAACATTTACACCAGGCAATAATGAAGAATATCTCAAGCTATATAAAATCACCATAAGATAATTTGTGGGCAAACAGTTTTTATTACAAAAATAACATCCACTTCGGCTGCAGTTTTTATATAAACTTTCAGAATGTGGGTCACAAACATTTTTTCCAGCTGTTAAACATTTTGATCCCATTTTGAGCCTTTTTGGATTATACAAGCAAAAAGAATAAATAGAATATACTTTTCATCTGTTATTAGGAATATATAATTAAAGAAGTATGTAAAGTTCAGGTAAAAATACACTAATAGCACCACATCAACTTAAATGTTTGGATCCAAAATAAGCTTATTCATCATGAATCTTAATCGTACATTCTGACGATTAGTTTTTTTGGCTAAATGAAAGTGCAACAGGTTTTAATTTGACACTTTGAGGTATATTAAATTTGCTATATTGCATTGACCTCCTCACCCCCACATTAATCTTCTTGCCAGAAGACAGACTAGAACAAGGCACTGGATTTTTTCTTTTTTCTTTTTTTAACTTATGCAGACTTAGAAAGGCTTGATGATATTTTCTAGCGACCTGTTTATACAGCTTCGCTTCACTATTTACAAAACATCTTATAAGTCAGTTGTTTCATTTGTAGTCAACCCTCTCCGAAATGGAAACTCCATTTAGGGTTTTTTTTTTTTTTTTTTTTTTTTTTTTTAAATGTAGTGCTGCTCGTCAGAGTTTAGTTTCTAGCAAGAGAAACTTGTCTTTTGAGTGAGTTTTGTTCCATTTATAGTTTGGCACACTCTTCCCAATGGTTCATGTATTCTACAGCGTCCTTGTCGCTGAACTTTGCTTGGCACTGAGGGCACTGCAACTCTGACAGGCCTGGGCATTCGTTCCATTCAGGGTTCGGTGTTGCTGCTGCCGCTACAGGCTGCTGCTGTGTCTCAGCAGTAGTCCTCAGTTGATGCTCTGCAGAGTCCTTGTGTCGCCCTGAGGAGATCCTGTGTCCTATGTGTACAGGACACATGGGAACCAAGTCTCTGCTAGTTCCCTGGTGTAAAAAGTGAGGTATGCACAGAGTTATGGACTGCACGAGTCACACATATGGGAACGTGCTACAAATTAATGAGTGAAGGTTTCTGTGGAGGTACTCATCCACCTCTTTGCAGGGCTGCCATCTTACCTGTTTGTGTAGCTGCTGTTTTAACTGAAAAACCTCCTCCTTGAGGTCTTCAATGCGGCCCTGTGCTCTCTCTCTGTCGGCTCGCTCTGACTTAAAGTCTTCTGTGTAGATGAGTACCTGACGGAGGAAAAAAAAACAAAAAACGTAAGTGGTCACCTTTCTTCTTAATGGTTAGTAATTAGAGCTGTGTCCCATTATAAACATGCAGGCTGATACAATGTAGGAGCAACACACAGACTATAAACTAGTACCGACCTGCTGCTCCAGTGTCTGGATGCACTCTTTGCCATGCTTCCTTATCTTGTCCACTTCTCTACCCAGCCTGTCACACTCCCTTATCTTTTCCTCCAGTAAGGTGTTGAGTCTGGAAATTTCCTGATGAAGCAACCCACTGCTGAAAGAGCCCAGCCCAGTGTTCTCCTTCAGCCGCTGACACAAACCTCTGATATAGTCCTCCCTGCTGGAGTCATACTTTTGCCACTGAGAATTCAAACTTTGTACCTAAAAATTGAGAAATTACAACAACAGTTGGATTATTTGAACATATGCTATAATCTGCTTTACATCTTTATCAGAGTGCGCAGCTGGTAATGAATGTAAGGGCAAAATAGTTGTTATAGAGCATAATAACTTACGTATGCCACTCGCTCCTTTAGCTGTTTATTTTCAGCGAGAAGTTGGCGGATTTGTGTGTTAACGTCACTCGTGTCTGAAGATTCTAATGTCTGTGGGAAGATGGTGGAATGCAAGTTACAGCAGGACCCTCGAAAAACATGCAAATCACAACTGAGTCTGTAATACGGTCTATGAAGCCTGCAGAACAACACATCCAGGAGTCACTCATAATCACACACCTCCTTAGCTCTTTGCTGCTGGAGCAGCTCCTCCACTTCTTCCCCCTTCTTGTCTTTCCCTAGACTTCCCAGCAGCTCCTGGAACACCTTCACAGTCACGGCAAGCTGGCTGCGCAGCTTGTTGGCCTCCTCCTCCAGGGAGGTGCAGAGGACTGCTCTCGTAGCCTCTGACCTTTCCCTCTCATCTAAGGCCAATCGCAGCCTCTGGATCTCCTGGTCCTTCTCGTGTTCAGGCTGACACCTGATGTTCTCCAACTCCACATCCTTCTGCCGGAGCAGCACGTTCAGCCTCTGGATCTCCTGGGAGGAACACACAGATGCAATGGATGAGCTGGTCGTGTAATATTTTGGTGCATTTATTTAATAAAGATGCTACACAGCTATCATTTCATAGTCCAGTGTTTCACTACTACATGTTACATAATCACTGGAGGGTTTGATTAGTTCCTGCTAATGGACATGTACCCATATGGGACAGACCAGTGCCACTATCCTTAGCAGTCAATGTTTGTAGATGCCTAGTATCTACAAACACACGCACACACACCTGCATGGGACAACATGTCAACATTCAAACTTTCAATATATTTACCTCTTCCTGTCGAGATGCATGGAACTCCATCTCGTTCCTCTTGTGTTTCAGTTTGCATATCTCTTTGCACAAGCTCTCCAGCAGCGACTTTGACGGCCCGATGACCACAGACTCCTTATCTCCCACATTCATGTAGATCCTCTCATATTTCCCCAACCTCGCCTTTAAATCTGTGATGATATTGTCCTTCACATTGATCTGCTTGTTCAAAAGCTCAACTTCCTGCCGAGTCTCATGATAAAGAGTATTCAGCGTGCTGTGACTCCGGGTTTTCTCCGTTAGCATGTCGTTCGTGTTTATACTGACGTTATCCATTGTAGGTTTCCACGATCGAACAGAATGACCAGCGTTTTAATAATCCAGCATTTGAAGCCCCTGCTCCTGGAACCGAGTCTCTACAAATGGACTGAGGATGTCAATTTTGTCGGAGATTTGGCGCATCAGTGTCGAGAATAATATCCCCGAAGTCTAGGGGGATTTCCTAGGGAACTTCCCCGCGTACTTTTTTGAGCTTCGTCAAACTGAGCCCTGCCTGCTCTCAAAGAGTCACCGTCACTGGGGGGCTAAGATGCCTTTGCACTGTCAGTGCAGAGGGCAGTCAAACAAAAAACCACCACAAGCACGAATTAACACTAAAAAAGGCAGAAAAGTAAATCCTACGAACACCTGGGGAAAAAAAAAAAATAGCTGTGCTGCATTCATAACCATCGGAAACCGGAACTCTCGAAGCAAGCGGCAACGCAGAAACAAAGCAGCTCATCGTGCTTCTCATTTGCAGCATTGTTTAATCCCAAACAAGTATTTTGGGGCCTCAAAGAATAGAAATCAATAAGTTTTTTTTTAAAAAAAGGGACAACCACGACAGGAAGTCCCCCCTCCCGCCCCGGGAGTCTATTTGCCAACATGAGTAACATACTGATTCAAAAGTATTAATTTTCCCACCGGTAGTTTACAGGGTTTCCACACATCCCGCCCCTCAAACGTCGCATGGGGGCATTTAAAGTGTCATATCAAATTCCCCATCCTCCAGTCATTTTGTTAGCTTTGTTCATCAGGGTATTTTACCCCCACATCTGTAAAGGCTTCATAATTGTTGCTTTTTCTCTTTAATTATAATGTAATTTTATGGTTTTCTGAGCAGTCGCAATTAGGGGCACACACCAAAGCGTATGGCTGGATTTTAGCCATTCAGACTAATACATGACTCATACAGTACAGTATATCTGATCATTGTATGGCTCTCAAGACGCCTTTAGGGGCATTTACAGTTTATAGGACAATTTCCAAAATTTCATAATCAATTATTCATGTAATCAGAAAACGTGTACTGCCAGAAAATGTGACGTTTCCATTGGTTTATCAACAATCAAGGGGAAAAAAATCCGTTTTAAATTATATTTAAAAAAAAAATCCTGCCCTTTGAGAACCTGGAACAACCAGACTTTTGGGGCAAGATTTCTGCTTCAAAACAGAGACAATTCTATTTTTTAAATCATCACAAGATAATTTTACAATGGGTTTGTGTTCCAGTTTAGTAAGTTACAGATTAGTCTGACTCTTTGTATAAACCAGTGTTAAATAAAATTGTAAAAAGATGTAACGTATGGTCAAAGAAGTATTCACGTTTTAAAGTAATGTGACCATACCTAAAAGAGGCCTTATTTCACATTTTAAAGAAAGAAAAAAAAAAATACTAGGAAGATTGATCCCTGTAACTGATGAGATAATATTTGCTTTAGGCACCAAGTTAATGTGGTTTATTTTACCCTTTTTAAAAGTAGTCAGTCCCACTGCACAGAAGCAACAACATCACCTGCTTGAGGGCTGGAATGTGGACTGTGTAGGTGCTGATCATTATCAAGTCCAAACTAGTGTCTAAACTGTAGGAGTGGACTTTCAAAGCTTCACCTATTTTGTCCACTGGGGAGTCCCTGGCTTTTATAAGTTAATTACAATGTAATGTCACATGACAGGTGAGTCATTCAAACCACCTAGTAATAGTCATGTGACAGTTTGTCAGAATCATATGAATCAAGGTGTGAAGTGGGGTCAGGGTGTAAACTTGATTTCTTCAAAAGGGCAACAATCGAGAGACTTGAATACGATTCCTCTGCCTTGTGGGACACTACGATTTATTTTAGACTCCAGTCTACACACCCCCTCTTTTGGTTTGCCACAATGTCGCACCTTAATTCATCAGCAGTGAATGTGACAGTGTGAACATCCCAGAGAAGTAAAAATGTCCAGGCCCCCCTGCTAATTAGCTGATTTGATAAAGCCCCTAAAAACTCAGATCACTAAAGTAAAAAACATGGTTGTGAGTTAAAAATACTGCACTTAAAGTGGCACTTCGAAGAGCGTTAGCTAAAAACAAACACACGAAGTACCAAAATGCAAAGTATTTTTTAAGTGTACAACGGCTCATTTCACATCAGTGAATATGAAGTTATTGGAGCCTTAATGATGCACAAATGTGGTCGCCATTTTATTGTTGTCGCTGGTTACCATAGACATCTTCACGGACTAACCTATACACTGTATATAAATCACCTTTAACATTTATTATAAATTTAAATTATTTAACAAACTGGTAGGTAGCGTCTAAATTTCTATAGTCTTAGTTATACTTTGCATACATACTTACATTTTGGTTAATAACCATAGTTACTCTTCAGAATTAGGTTTTTTAATTAATGTTATGGTAAAATAATATTTGCATGTGCAGCAAAAATCAAGATTGAAGTAGCAGATCATGAAATACTCAAATAAGGGAGAAATTGCCAAAATTGTACTTAAGGGACTCGCCATCACAGGTCTTACAATCCAATAGGTAGTTTAATTTTTAGATGTCCACACAATTGTAGCTATTTGCATAACATTATACCACAAAAGTTGCAATTCTCTGCATTACTGTTCCAAAGGAATATATTTGGGTTTTTGTACTTTTACTAACAAGCAATTTGAAGGTCACATTTATACTATTTTTAATTTTACATGCATAGGGAAAAAAGATGTGTGTTTCAGTCTCCTTTTCAGGATGAAATTTACCTGTTGGGGTATTTTAAAAATCAGTCAAAAGTGTTTTGACTAGCACAGTTACTGTACAGTAACAGCAAGTGACACATGCTTCTCAGAAACGGTGTGGGGTCAAAAGTAACACACATTTTAATAGAAATACAGACATATCGGTCTGCGGTGAAAAGCCTAGTCAATGTGTTTTGGACCCCGTTTAGTAGCTCAACACATCCATGATCAAATGAGTAATGCTGGAGGTCTCAAATTCTGAGACATATTCAACATGGTTTTCCCCGTAGGACTTTTATTTGTATTGCATAGCCCCTTGGCCCAAGCATCACGACTTACTGACTAAATCTAATTCTAAGCTTAAGACTTAACCTTCAAACAGGTCTTTAAACTTGTTAGGACCAGCAAATGGTCCTCACGTTGCCAAAAGGTTTCTAAGCCAGTTAAAGAAACTGCTCGTACATGTGTACGTGTACACGCACACACACGCGCGCGCGCACAAGCAAGCTTTCATCATCAACGTCCACTTGGTGGCGTTGTTTAAACGATAACACGCTTTATTATAAGTTTATTTCTCCATCTTAAATCTGTGGCTTTTTTTCTTTTTAAACAGTGTCTCTCTTTTTGAATATTTTCATTGATTATCTTAATAGTGAACTTTAACTGTCAGAAAATTTGAATTGCAAAGTCATATCAAACGAGTCTACAGCTTTTAATCATCATCAAAAAAAAAAAAATTATACAAGAACAGTATTTGCTATTTACACAGTAATACTTTACATTGCACACGAACGCACACGCTTGTGATTATTTGGGATTAGCACCTAAAAGCCAACTCACGTTATGAAGATGCAAACCAAAACATAATGAGTCATTTGCATAAATGTTTAAGTGAAATATGAAAAGTCTGGAGTAGAAAAATATCATACTGTGGTAGAAAAGTATGCAGTGACTTACGTACAAAAACTTTGCCAAGAATATTAAAATACTGAACGGGAAGAGAATATAGCCAGCTATCTCTCATTTTTGCTTGAGAAAACAGTAGGACAAACTCATTCTGAACATCCCACGCAGACGCACACACATCACAGCCTCACTCAAAACACCAAAATTCATCATTTTGTTGTAATACTGTGACACAAACGTTGTGATAAAATCCAAACACCTAAAGCCCAGTTGCAAGACTCTTCTTTGACCCTCATGTGAGTTTTGGAGTCTGAATGCTGCTGACCATCACACACTCTCAGAGGCCACCTCCTTAAAGTAGAACATTAATTTCTGATACCAGTAGATAAAAGAACAAAAACAAAACAACAAAAAACAGGTTAAAAGTATGACAAACTCACACCATCTGGAGGGTTGAACAGTAGGCCACATCTGCCAATGATTTTTAGAGTCAATCGTTTTAATCCTGGGTTCTTGGCTCTGCTAGTTTTCGCTCTGACCATGCAATTAGTGATTCCTCTGCACCTGGACACCAGCTGAGTGCAATTAACTGCAATTAATGAGGTGACAGCGAAGACAGCTCCTCCGGGGGGGGGGCGACACATCACTTGAAAAACATGGGCCACTAGGGGGGGTCTAATGCCCAGTGTGCAAAATGACTGGGAGTAAATGTTTAAAAGTCACAAAATCTCTTTCTGGACTCTTTGATTTACAGAATTAATGTTTTGTGTGATTTTTTCAGAGCATTTCGCCCTGCAGAAACTGGAAATCCACAAGAATTATAATTTTCGAGTGAAATAAATGTATTGGAGCAAGTTTAAGCATTGCTAATGATAAACCAATGGAAGGAATTGGAAGTGATGTGTCTTTGAAGGCCGGGGAAACATCTTAGCTGAATAATCTCTAACCTGCAAACCAACCGTGAAAAGCTCAACTAAAAGTGATGGTGCAGTTTCTTCTGCTTATCCTTCCTAGCACTGCAGTTTGCGGATGCTGCGGGAAATCCTCTTAAATTCACGCTGTCCTTTCTGCCAGCGCTTCAGCGAGGTGATGACCAGGTGGCCGTCCATCTTCTGGCCCATGACCAGGTAGGCAGCGTTGATGTCGTTCATCTCATCGCAGATGCACGCCAGGCCATTCCTCAGCCACAGCACTGTCTTCTTCAGGTCTCGCTCGGTCACGCCGTTCATCTTGTAGATGGTCTTGCTCTTGTTCTCTGGCACAATCTTGGTGTCCCCGTTGATGTAGGAGATCTCCTTGACCTTGATCTTCAGAGCTTAAGGCATGTAGAAGATAGAGTAAGGACTGGGGAATAGCATCACTTTCACAGAGATTTTACAGAGCATCATTTGGAGCTTTCCTAATGACATCTGAACTCAAAGCCCATTTAAACAGGATTCGGTGCTAAAAATGTTGCAACACCACAAAGGAAATATAGTGAGAAACCGTGATCACAATATGAATCATCTCATGAGACTTTATTGCAATAAAACTCTCGTTAAAACTCGTGAGGAAGTGTGGGTGGACTTACCAAAGTCATTCTTACACAGGTTGTCAACTATTTCGTTGTCGTTTTCATCCGTTTCCTTGCAAGCATCGCATACTCTGGGCACTAAAGCAAACAGGTAACATTCAGTGAAGAAATCCTTAAGAGAACCATGTTAGAATGAATTTTATTTTTATAGATTGTTGTATACATTCTTCTTGTGCCAAATATGAGCACATGAATAGTTCATTCATGCATTTTATGACGCACGCACTTTCTAAATGACCTTGGAAATAGTACTTTAACTTTTGCAAGAGCTCACCTTCTTTGGTGACTGGCGCAGGGCTCTCGATGCTTGCAAGAGGTATGCACAGGTCGTTGTCGAGCGGGAATCGGTCGCAGTCCAACATCTTCGGCCAGGGAAACCCGAACGCGGACATGACGGGCGCGCAGCCGAGTTTGACGCTTTCACACAGCGACCTGCACGGCTGTATAGGCTCGTCCAGCTCGTCCAGACAGACAGGAGCGAAAAGGGAGCAGAGGAACTTTCTTGTGTCTGGGTGACATTGCTTCTGAATCAGCGGGATCCACGACGAAGCTTGCTGCAGAACTTCGTTCATGGTTTCGTGTCCGAGCAGGTTCGGGAGGCGCATGTCCGTGTACTCTATGTCGTGGCACAGGAGAAGGCTCGCAGGGATCGGCTTGCAGTTATTCTTTTTGTGAAATAACTCATGCTGGCCAAAGCTGTACAACCCGTGGATGGTTTCCATGCAGGATATTGTTATCATGCACAAGACAGTCAGTGGAGAAATAACGGCTCTCATTTTGTTTGCGCGTAAAAGTTGCAAAGTATAAACCGGGTGATTTGTTAGGGGCTGTTGAGCATCAGTCCGCGTGGACTGAGCCTTTGACACTGGCCAGCTCCTATTGTAACAGGAGCTTTTTTTTTCTAGGCATGTTTGGGAGGAGTCTGTATGTTGTGCATAGAGACCTCTCCATTCAGCACACTCAGGTAAACCATGAAGATAAATTTGGCCCCCAGCTTAAAAAACAACCTCTTTCTTGTGGCCCCTCAGAGATTTTTGGATTCTAATTATCATTTACAATATTTTATCACCAGTCGTCTATATTTCATCTATTGACTTTTATGAAAACCATAATAAAACATGTCTCCGGGTTTTCCTTGTACGCCCAAACCAACAGCAATATGCCCAAAGTGATTTCTTAAGTTGCTGTTTTAGACCAGTGCTGTAAATAAAATAAATAGATTGGAAGTATTGTCAGCCTTTTGGGGCCTTTTGCTGTGTTCAGTAGAGCGTTCATTTTCCAACATTAGGGGTCCAGCGGGGGAAATCCTCTGGGCAGGTCTGCAGGTTCATACCAGAAGTGAAATATGGTTTGCCATGGTGTGAGAAGCAGACCTATACCCAGCACACCCAGGGGTGAAACCAAATCTACTCCCCCTCCCCAGCTCTGCAGCTCTGGCTCACATCCATTCTCAGACCCCCTTGAGCTACAGTCTGGTTTGTGCACAGCAGCTTGGTCCTTCTCAGACTTGACCTTCCTCTTCCTCCACAGAAGAAGTTGAAATCAGCATTTCAAGTCTTGAGTGCAAGGCCTGGGGAGTTTCTTGCTGAAAGGGTTGACTTACCCATTTACAAAAGCACATTTTCCAGTTTGCTTGTGGCATCTCTTACTCAGACTCTGACATATCTGTCACCACGGCTTGTGGTGCCACCACAAACAGTGAATTTGTGTTGCTCAACACACTAAGAAGAATGTCTTTTCCCAAAAGCAATGAATTGATGAACATTAATTTGTGCCAAAACACATCTGGTGTGCATACTGCCACTTGTTCATTCCTGTATCAGCACTGCTCTGTGTTTCACAATCTAGTGCCCTCCTCACTCCACAGCTCCCTCAATCATTCAAAAATGTCGAGTCACTTTTTAAATACAATAAAAATAATGTGAATGGAAAACACTGATGGCTTATTTGATCTAAATTAGATCTGTCATAAGAGTTTATTGCTCTGCTTGTGCCAATTTATTTTTTATTTTTTTTGCAGAAGTGAGCAAGCAGGATTTTTTGGCAAGACGTCCCATTTCAATTGATATTCTTTCAAACCAGAACAAGGCAGAATTTGAAAAAACAATTTGGTGAAACTGACATGTATAAATAGTTATGAATAGTGCTTAATACTTATTAATACTGTATCCAAATGTCATTCAGTCACAATTGTATTTTACAAATTAGGGGTAAATAAATTTGAGGTCAATTGCTGATTACCCTGAATAATGTCCTGATGTCCTTGTGAAGACAGTGGACAGTGAGGTGTGTTGTACTGTCCCTGTCTACCGGGATTAACAGCTTGAAGGAACAGAGATGTAACAGGCATTAATTGCTTTTATAGGGCGACTCCCCCCTCGTATTCCCTGTGCTTCAAAGAGTGGAAATCGTAGGGGCACTGATGGCCATTTAAGGTCTCGAGCCCCCTAATAACCTGCCAGACAGCTGGCTAAACTGTACCTGTGGTGTGGCAGGTCACATGTTAACCGTGTGATCGGCCGCACGCTCATCATACACATACACACCGGCTGTGCAGCATTTGATCACACTAATCACACACAAATCACACTGAGCATAAGGCTTTTTGTGTCCAAATGCAGCTTCTATTAACTATAGAGTTTCACAGACAGTCGGTTTGGGAGAGAGGTAAGCTGATCCTAGGTCGTGCTCAAAGCCACCCCAGCAGGTTCTCATTACAACTCTGTGTGAAACTGAGACACAGCTTGTCAGACCTACTAGTCCGTCTATAGCTCGGCAACCCTTCACTCTTACTCTTTTCCCTACCAACATTTTCCTTCTATTTTTCTCCACAAAGAATCAATGGTTAGACCACTGTCAAAAACAATCACGGAGTGTATGGGCCGAGTTCACATGAAAGTCAAAACCCCAGTGGAAATATTTAAAGGAATCAATTTATTGAATGTTCATGCAGACTCCCCTCACTTTGACGAACATCAAAGCCATCAGGATTGTTGTAATGTAAACCAGGACCATGCTTTAGGAGAATTCTGGGTCTTTGCAGATTCTTCGCAGTCCACTAGGCCCCGTATAGGATCTTAGTATCAAGGGAAAAATTAGTTTACGGCTTGAAAATTGTAGAACAATGCCAATACTTCCATTAAACTTACTACAAATGTGGTACATGTGGGCATTAAACATAACACAGAGATGGTATTTAATGATATAACTAATTATTTAGAAGATCCTAACTAAAGAAAATACACAAGGATTTAACCAAAGGCCTTTACTTGTCTTCCACAGCCCCCTGACTGCCAGCTGAGAATCAACTACAGAACTCTGCAGATTGTCCTGAAGTGCACTAATCAGCTTGTTAACTTGAATCATTCCTTCTGCATTGACAGTTGGAAAGGGATTGAACTCATCCATGAGGAATTAATCTCGTTAGAGCTCCAGAGTCATATATATATTGTTCTTGATAGGCTTAATTGTTGTTCCTATTGTACAGGCCTAATTGGCTTAGAGTAAGGTTTCAGAGCAGCTGTGGGACACATAGACGCTCAAGCAGAAATATGTGCACTGTGTGGAGCGAAAGAAACTTTTCTGTGTATTACTAAATAAAGCATGGCGGAGCTAAAATGTGGATTCAGAGTCGGTCAGTTTGTTTTGCTGTTGGCAGACTTTGAGCTAAACAACGTGAGCCCGCTTTTGACAAATGCGCATCCAGATTTGTGTTTCAGTGTTTAAAAAAGTTGTGTCACTGTACCATATAACTCAGCGCTGAGCCAGGCAGGTTTACGCTCGCAGGATGTCTGTGGATCAGTGTGACAAGCAGATCCTTCTGTAGTATCCTGCTCTTTGACCTCTGGCTGGTACTGAAGCTGGAGGACTCACACTGTGACGGGCTCTCAGGGGTGTTTTACAACTCAGACTAAAGTACAAGCAGCCCTGTTGTTGGATAAGTGCTTTCGAATCACCTGATCTCCACCTCACATGGAGAAAGGGAACTCACAGACACTTCTGCACATTCCTTTTAAAAGGGATGCTGTACTTTTTTCTTTCTACATGAGCTTTAGCTCAATCATTTATGAATCAATCAGAAAATGTTTTAAAAGGTTTTAGAATTAGAAGTTTGACAAAAGCACTACACTGTAAATAAGTTCAAGTTTGTTCACCTGCTGCCATGAAAACAGAATTTAACTGAATCTGGGTTTAATATGAGTTTTGAAAATGTCAATTATTTAATTAGCTCAGTTACAGTAAGTTAACTGACCTGGAGAAGAAAAGTTAAATGTAGTTATCAACTTTTAGTCACGTGGTCATTCTGATTCATTTATTTTGTTTTTTTACATTTATAGATACCAGCTCTTTAATGTCTCTGGATTAAATTCGACACCAACCATCATCACGATTACCATAATGTTTATTATCATGAGATGAGACATACAGAAAGTTTTCATCGTGAATACTATGGAATGGACAGAAAATGTAAGAGAAGAATCCTGCTGATGATGTTTTTCTTTACCATTATGTCACACATAGCCCTAGTTACTGGGCACCAGCATGTAGTTTTAATATACACAACTCACAAAAAGTTAGGGAACTTTTATAAAATGTAAAAAGTTCATGGAATTCAAAACAAAATACCATTCAGTATTATAATATTGAATCGTATTTTGCTTTGAGTTCATGTAGAAAGCAAAAAAGAGAGAGACAGTGAAGACAGTAAGATAACATATTTAGTTAATGTCTACTAGTCATCTGTAGGCCATAATCTCTAGTTATATCATACTTATATTAGGTTTTTGTTAACTTGTTCATAAGTGGATGCTGTTTGACATGCTTTACAGCTTGCACAAATGATTTTTATTTCGCAGAATTAGTATTATCTCTGGTTGGCTATTTGTGCCCCCAGCCCACATGAAATCATCAATCATGTGATCACTTAGTTGCTCTTATACTGCGCTGTATATAAAAGTGTCACTTGATGCATAAAGTACCTCTTGTTCTTTACACAGAGGAGTTGTTTTTCCATCCTAGCTTGTCTCCAGCAAAAGTTTATTAATAGATCACTGCATTTTTAAACGATTGTGCAGTTGGACCTTGACGCTATTAAATTAGTTTAGCTACATTTATTTATTTTAATGCCTGAACTCTGCTCTAATTGCATGTTAATGTCCTTTTGATGCCCCGTTGATGAGACTTTTAATTGCACAATGAGAAAACGAATTACCTGTTAATGGGATGTAAACACAGAGGAAGACAAATGATCTCAGTCTTGAATCGTGTGTTTTAGTGTTTGCTTTCTCATGAAGTTGAGTCTTCAGATCCATTTACTTTCTTTAAAGACAGGCTCTTCATTACATGGACAAATTACGGCCGTGGCATAAGTCATGGATCATTTCCTTTTTAACAGTTTGGCTTTTGAAATAGAATCGCACATACCTTCATTGCAGGAATCTTGTGGTAGAAAACAGAAAAACTCCCCCTCTTTGTTTTTAGACATGGTGGCAGCGGGATAGCAACTGACCCGCAGTGACCCCTCACATACCAGACACGGGCACAATTTTAAATAAAGGCTTGGTATTTGTTCACAGTTGTTACACCACAACAAGGACACATTTTGTTTGTAGGTTGTGTAGAAGCAGAACAGGAGCAGACTTTATACCATTTTCAGCCCAAACTCCACAAACAACCTCTGCTCAGTCCAAACTTCAGCTACTCAGTGACATGTAGCAGGCTGAAGCACTGAAGAATGAACACCACCATCAAAACATTACTCACTCAGACAGAAATCTGCTTAAAACAGACAACACTACTCCAACACAATCTTTCTTTTTCCATTTTTTTGTTTGTTTGTGGAATATTTGTTTTGATCCGTCACAGCAAAATGTTTTTGTTTCACTACTACAAGTAAGACTGATAAGTCCATGTAGCTTAAGTAAATGTAATTTAGGGAAATTTTACCCAGATACCCCTGACCTACCAAAAATTACAAATATGCATGAATGCACTTAGTATACACTTTGTTTTCCAGGAAATTTCAGTGTCCAGCGGAATTCAAGTTATCTCCATCTACATTTAGTTTGAAATGTTTTGCTGTTTTGTTCATATTAGATCTGAAGAAAAAAATGATTTACCGGAATGATCCCCGGTACCAGCTATATGAGTGTCTCTGGGCAAGACACTGAACCCCCAACAGCCCATTCCCCTCCCCAGCTGGGCAGTGCCGGTCCAGGCCCGGTAGAAATTGGGGAGGGTTGGGTCAGGGAGGGCATCTGGCGTAAAAACTGCCAAATCAACATGCGGACAAAGATCCGCTGTGCCGACCGTGAACTCACGGGATAAGTCAAAAGGACAAAAAAGTAAAATCCAAATATGCTGAAAATGCAGTTGCCTTGGTAATAAAGTATATGTAACAACTTTGGAATATAACAAGAATGAAATGAGTGATATATTACAGTTCAGTGCTACTACTGTTTGTAATGATCTTATTGTTCACTCAATAAGAATCCACAACAGTGCATCCTGTTACACTCATACGAATGCACCAGTTACATTGATGTATACTGTCATTAATGATCACCGTCCAAACAGTCAATCATGTGACAAATGGGGGGTGTATTTAATAACCCTGTGGTAATAATGCAGATCTGTAAAGCTTGTGGAGCACAGATTCATGTCAGAGGCAAAAGGCAGAAAACTGAATAAGGTCAAACAATACATTTTTCCTTTTAGCCCAGTCTCTTTGGCCCAAATTGAAAAGACTGAACTAGATGAAACTCATCACACTCATACAGGCTATATTTCACCTCTAAACCTGTGCTGTGTACATAATTTCATACTACTCAGTGTTTTCCATCGTATGATGTCTGGGATATCACTGACTGTTTTAAGTCGACGTTTTCATCCTAGAAGTAAATGCTTTTGTAAAAGTGTCATCCAGTTACATTAAATCATCTAATTGACCAACAAACACGTCATCATTGCTTTCCTGTTGTTTTTATATAAAAAAAAGCAACATTAAACCCCCACATGCTGAATTCTCCTACTGTGGTAACACAGGAAAAGAAACGAGGGAATAGCCAAGCCCTTTATTATTCTTAAACACACTCCCAGAAGAGAGTGAGTTAGCACTGACTTACAGTGGCAATCACTACAGCACATCGCATGTGTGCAGAGGCAGATGGAACACGCCGGAGGCAGTGCACATTAAACCTGCAGAGTCCTGCTGTGAGCTGGAGGAAAACACCCAGAGTTATCCTAAACTCTTTTGGGAGACACACCACTGCACTTAAACACTTCCCTCACATTAACTAAATGATGGCTCCCCTTTCACGTCGAGGGCTTTTCCATTCTCAAACACGACCAAAAAGAAAAACATTCCCCTTCACTGTGTCTCTGCCTCATATACCGCCAGATGTTACCTAGACACTATGTGATGATGCATCCAGTGTATCCAGTACAGGTTCGCATATAACTCACAAATTCACGGCATGAATCTGCATTAAGACACTGGAATAGTAAGCGAGATGTGAAAAACCTCGGCCAGTGTCCTGATGGTCCCTTCTGTCTCATTTTGCTCTGCGCACACACTAGCATAATATCCATCCATGCATCCATTAATTTAACCCTTTCCTGTTCAGGGTCACAAGGCTCTAGAGCCCATCTGTGCTGTCACTGGGTGAGAGGCAGATACCCCCTGGACAGGTTGTCAGTCTTTTTCAGAACAAGTCTGGCATTGCATGTCTTAATGAAACAAAATCAAGGTTAGGTTGTTGTTAGGCAGCAGAAGCTCAAGTCCTCCAAAGTTTGTCAAAGAAGAGTGGGTGAAAATCCACCACAGCCACGTGAAAGACTGACCTCCAGTTAGTCTGATGTGTTTGGATACATTTAGTGCCACTTAAAGGGGGGGAAAATACTTTTTTCATTCAAGTATTTGATAGCTTTTATGCTTCAGAAAATACAGTTATTATTTAAAAACTGTATTTGTGTTTACTCCCATTCTTTATGGTACATTTTGTTAACTCAAAAAATCAAGAGAAGTAACTTTTATCTGTAATTCCTGGACTAATGCTGTTTACTTTCATGTTTGTCACTGCCTGCTTCTATACCTACCGTAGATTCCTTCTATATAACAGCTGCATATGTACTGTAGCTCTCTATGTTTATGCACTGTGTATTCATGCATTAGCAAATGCAGCCACATTCTTTGCACATGTCTGTAAAGTAAATGGTTTAAGTGCATTCTTTATGCTTTTACCCTCTGCAGACTATCCTCAAAGTGAAGGGATAAAATGAGCTCCACATGGGACACTGCACATAGTCCTGCACCACCACTTTCATGAGCCTGGGAAACACACACACACGCACACACACGCACACACACACACACTGCTTCCCTTCCCACTGCACCCTTCTATCTCCCACATCTCTGTCTATGGTCCTAATTGTTTAATACCAACTTCCCCGTGCAGCCAAAGCACTAATAGGTCCATCAAAAAAACTGCTGGGGCCTCTGAATCTTGTTACCCCTATGCAGATTTTACTGGTCAGTGGATGAACTCATGCTACTTACCACCTGTGTTTATTCCACATGGTCAGTGTGGCTGAATTGTGTATGAGAGTGTGTGTACAGAACAGTAGTGGTTTGGTTGTGGTTCCTTTTAGGGTCTGTTTGTTTAATCTGTGTGTCCTTATTTAATGCATCCTTTTGAAGTTGGACATAAAGAAATTCAAGCTGTTCTTCTGCACTGTACATATACCTTCAATGGCAGCAAACATGTACACAGAGCTGGCACCACTAGGATGACTGACACTTGTGTGTCCTGTAACGTTTATCTACCTGACACACACAGACAGACACCCAGTGAACAAAAAAGAAGAAACATGTTTAGGTTGGAAAAACTTGACCCTAAAGTTGTTTGACCTCTTTCATCCTCCTGAAATGGATGGGCTCTTTTTGGAATAGAAGGGAGGAACGCTGTCACTGCCACCTCGTTTACTTTGTGTCAGACACAGGAGTTTGAACCTGAGGTTGGGGTATAAATCTCCACCCTCCCGTCACCCTTGACATTCTGTTCCCAGATGGGGCCTCCCCTGCTGTGGACTCAGCCCCAAAGGGGCCTGGCATCTCAGCAGGACCCATCCATCAGAGAGAATCAGACCTCTTATAGAGGGAGCAGAGGCCCCTGCAGGAACACCTGCCCTTGTGTTTTCACCTTGTGCCTAAAACAACCCCCACCCCCTAAATGCACTTCATCCCCAAAGTGTTTCTCTATGAGGGTAGAGGTCAGTTGAGGCCATGAGACAACTTTGCATGTTGAAAGACGCTATTTTAGTCTGACATTCATGCTCGCGTCTGTGCTTACATTTATTTGGCTGCATATTAAAGGAGGGTCAAACACTGCTGTGTTAGGCAGAAACAAGAAACTAATGACACAGTGACGGTAGCAAAAACAACAAAACACCGTCAAAACATAAAAAATTTAAATGCATCAGTTTAAAACATGAATATAGATGAAAATTAAAAAGGAAACCTTCAAAGAACAAATCAATCCCCTTGGAAAGAAAAAGAACACTACCCGCACTAAATGCGAACATTTATACAAAAGAATCATACTCCTCCCATTTTTGGTCCATCTGTTTTATATATTGTGGCTAAAAAGCATCGCTGATTTGATTGGTCCCAAATGTGACGCTTGAGGCTCCTTCATACATCCAAAGCCTGTTGACCCTCCTTCTCCTGCCCTTCACCAACAAGCCTTGCGTCCCCTCTCCCCACTTGTGTTTAAGGGGCTCCAGGCCTGATAACATGTGTTTGTGTGTGTGTGTGGGAATGAGTCTTATCCTGGTCAGTTTGTGAGGTTTTCTGCCCAATTTGGCTACTTTTTCCTTCATTAGGCAGGTTAAAATTGATTTACATAGGTTATGCTACTGCTTTGTGCCATTTGTGTCAGTGTAGTTTTCACTTAAGCTTTACTCCAGATTTCTTTGTGATATCTGAATTATAGTTGCCAGTACAGTCAGCAGTGCACAGCAAACAAGAATGTTGTAGCACATTTCGAGTTGATCTTACGTAGCCCCAGCGAAAATCCATTCCTTGATGAAAATTCTATGAAAAAAGCTACGTGAGTATCAAGGTGGCTCTGAAATGTTTTAGACCCAATTAACCCAATTACTTTTTTCTAGAGTGTTGGCTAACATCTAAGTTTAGTGTCCAGTGCTTAACCATGTACAGCTGAGGATTATAACTAACCCTCTTGTTGCAATATTTCAATTTCCTGTTTTTGTTGCTTTCCTTCCAGTGCAACTCAACACACTGTGACACACTGTTGAGTGAAACACAAAAAGGGAATTTTATATTTAGTAGACCTTAACTTTGGAAGACTGAGACACTGCTAAAACCTTTTATTTAAAAAAAAACTTAAAAGCAGATCTCTTGATGTCAAATCTGAACAGGAGGAGTGATTACAACAAGAAATACCTCCTTCAGTTACCATATGGGAGCCTGACTGTTATTTTAGGACACATTTGGAAAAATTGTGAACCCGTCCTATAAAAAGGAAAGTTGGAGAAAGTGAAATTTTAAAAAATTGCTTAATTAAGTTAATGCAGTTACCGAGGTATAAAAGCACTTTATTAGTTCTGCATTCAAAGTTATATAATCACATTTACACTTTATGGCAAAATGCCCCATAGTATTATATTCTAATATATATATTACAATTAAGTTTTAATTACTATGAATTCACGTAAGGGTTCAAACTAATATTACTAGCTATGTAACCGTTGAATTGTTTAAAAAAACATTATAACAAAATGCTAAAATAACAAAAGTCTAAATTGTGTGATCTGTGAGCAGAGGTCTAAATGGAAATACTGCAAAGTACAAGTACCTTGATATAACACTTATTTTACATGTGTTCAGTTACTGACACTTATACAAATTTATAAACTGCTCATTTATACCAACTTGGCCTGATATATTTGAAAGCTGCTGTTTTGTTTGCCTCAATGAAAAATCAGTTGCTGAACATATAAAAAAAATGAACCTCACTAAGAGTCTGGAGAAAATTTACAAAGCAATATGCTCCATGTTACCATCCCCACTTCAAAACCCTTGTTCCCGGCTCTCCTCAGCTATCCAACATGATGCTTGTATTAATTTCCATTAGGAACAGGCACAGAATTGCTCTCTGGTATACATCGGACCGCACACTTGTCAAACATCTGAAAAGCATAGAAAGGATGTTCCACATGGTTCTGATAAAAACAGAGAGGTGAGCTATGGTCACTGAGCGCAGTTTACTTGTTCCTGTTCTGTGATTAATTCTTTATATAAACTGCATTGGGATCTTTTTGTTAGCATTATAAACGACTGCGGGAAAAATGTCTCCATTAGATAAGTGATAAATTTGGCCACTATTACTAATAAATTATGATGACTGACTTCTCTTTCTTCTGGTGTCAAAGGCGCCCCACTCTGTGTTGGGAGAGAAAATGGGAACATTTGGATTGTTTCCAGCTTGCAAATGAAGCATGAAGTACGTCCTTAGTGCGAAAATATTTATATAATCTTTCAGCAGCACAGCTTAGATTAACTTTATAGGCAGGTTTAGGCTCTGCACATATGTTGATTGTCTGGAGTCAAAGGGGCAACTAGTGATTTATGACACTGAAGATGATGATTTATGCTTTTGCACAATGCTGCAGCAAAACTGTAAACATGTTCTGGCTCTCATTTAAACCCAAAACTCATCTACATTCAGTCAAAACTTGATCAGCATAGATTTAAGTCTCGAACTACCTAACAAGCAACTTGTTACCAGTGACACAAATATTTTTAAGCAAGTCTAGTAACAGATCTGTAAATGTTACCAGACACTTAAAATACTGCATATTGATTTCAGGTATTTAGCAATATAATTTTTGAATGCATGAAAATATGAGTGAATGAATATGAAAAATATGCTTAGGTGAAATGCAATAGAATTACTGGAATGAGCTGCATATATTTTCATCAATCTATAATTGGGACCATTTTCATGTAAAGAAGACCTCAAAAGACCCTTTTGGTGTAGCTCTACTTGAAATATGTGGAATTTGTACTGGAAATCTCATTCTACAAATCGGCATTACTTACACCTTTTTTTTTTTTTTTGTACCTCATGTATTAAACATAACCCTAAATTATTTTACATGTTAAAACTTCCAGTTTACCTCTGCTAAAATTCAGTATACTCAATTGGTAAATTAAGCGATGTAATGTTTTAACACTGCATCTGAAAACAGCTTAAGCATCAATTTATTGTTAAACCAGACCTGAGTGCTCAGCTTTTCCTGTGTCAAGTAAACATAACCTAAATTCCTCCAGAGGCTCATGTCACCTGAGATGCAACACAGAAACCACAGAAAGGCTTGTTTAGAGGCCAGTACATATCTCAGTAGAACACAAATGCAGATAAACATGAAACCTGGGCCGTGATGGGAACACAGCTGTGTTTTATTTGTCACCATGCCTCCTCTACCAAGAGACTAGATCATCAGATGATAATCTTCTTCTTGTTTTGGCGGAAAAGACGTTAAGGGATTGATGAGATCTCATCCTTAACCAGACTGACAAGTGTTGATTTCACACAGAGACATAAATTTTAAAAATTGAAAATCATTGTTTGCCTTAATATTTCTGCATCTCTCTGAAATTGACAACTATGTGCACCTGTGTAATCGAAAATTATTCAGGTCAACACAACAGGGGTTAGCTGCTACTAGAAATGTGAGGTCAGTTGGCAAAATAGAGTCACTACTGATCATTTGGTTTAAAATAAACCCCCTTTAACCTCTCTCTCTGTTGCATATTCATAAATTAATGTACTTATTTATAAATTTGTCTTCAATTAAATTACCACTGAACAATTCTGGGGAAATATAATATTAACATAATAAAGAAATATTCAACATAGTGACCAAGAGGAATTTAGGGTTAATGGGGACTTGTGACTTATTTTACCATGTTGAGCATTTCAGTTGTCAACCTCAAATGACAGCGAAATATCTAAAGTAGGTATTAAAATGAACTGATTTTGCCAAAACAAAAATCTCGGCCTTTGTATGAGTGCAAAATAATATTATTGTACTTGAAGTTGCCATATTTAGTTACCTGACTGAGTGACAGGCAGTACTTGATATACATCCACCACACTGGTCTTTACTTGAGTTACGGCAACTGTTGAGAGCTGAGACACAGAAGCTTGTTCAGTCAGATCACCTGATATAAAGGGAGAGATCTCTGCCATCACTGTGGAAGGCCAAGGGACCACTGAAATCACAAACACAGAATAGTGTGGAGCCTGTCGAAAGCCATTTGCACGGAGAGGAGCGCCTGGACTGACTCACTAAATAATTACTCACCTATGAGTGACTATATGCAGGACATACTTGGCTGGTATGGTTTGGGGCCTAGCTGTTTATTATCTTTAATGAAACTATCTGATAAAGACTTTAGTTCCACAGCTTCATCAGCTCATATGCTCCCTGAGGGTAGCACATTTGGATTAAGAGCAGACCAAGTGGAGCCAGTTCTTCGGAGAAGCAAAATTCTTAGATGCTCAGATCACTGTTCTCAAGAATTAAAGAAAGGAATGTTAAAAGTTCTCAAAATCCTCCAATTTAAGCAACTCTTACTGCTAGTCTGATATGTATACAGAATTGGCTTTTTGATTTACTTCATTTATACAAATTAGAATCATCAGACACATCGACTGTAAGATGTGGGCGATGAATGAGAGGCAGAAAAGCAGTGATGAATATTGAGAATGAGGTTTTTGAACACCAACAGGTTTTAAAACGGACAAAATCCTTGGATATGACATTGCTTGAGCCACTGATGAACTGATTCCGTCATTGTTACTAATCAGAGGAGACAGCTCATCAGTATTACAATTTTTCTAAAGTCAAATCAAAGCACGGTAAAACTCAGGAAATACTGTCTGCATAAAGGCATGCGACTGAAATTAGGATCTGTCCACGTCTGGAGGAATAAAAAAAAAAAAAAATGTTCGTCATGTGATTCTATTGGCCTTTTATTGGCAGAATATATTAAAAATGAGAGAAGCACAAAATAGCCTGAATTCACAAAGCTGGTTTTTATTATTCCATGAAGATACTTAACCAAAAAAATCTTGCCTTTCTTTGGTTATTAAAGTTAAATCAACCTTGAAAAAGTTTCCATTTAGAATCTGCAACCAAGTGCAATAACAGAGTGTTTCATTTACTTTACACATAAACATGCTTACAATAAAACATTCAATAATTAATGGCCGACTCAAACATCTGCTCTTATTCAACGTGCTGTATTTTAAGAATATAATAAAAAACTGAGTTCAGGCTTCTCCAATATTAGTTTTGTTACAGAAGAGTTATAAAATCACACTCTGTCTGAGTAGTAACATCATTTTACCTTCATATGAAAATTCTGCCTACGCTCCCCTGCAGGGGCAAACACAGAGATACGCAAGTCCAGGACTAAAACCTTTCACTGAACTGAAAAAGTCTGAGACGTTGTATTCTATTGACACAGAATGTTGTTAAACTCAAATCACGACCAAACTGTGCACTGTCCACTGTCCTTCAAAGTGTCTTAAAAACACTTTAGATGATTAACACAGAATTGAAAGTCACAGATAAATATGGATAAACCATGTCTACACATGTACTTCTGACTCCAACAGGCTTGCTGTTGGGGGTCCCGAGTCAAGTCTGATACCGCCCACGCCTGTTTCTGAGACAACCGGTGACGCACTGGGGGTTCTTATGGTGAGAGAAGTCAGTGAGGGGGAGAATGTGGGTGTCATTGCTGAAGGGGTGAGTCCTGTGTTCCTCGCTAACGGAGAATATGCATACTTGCGGTAAGAGGGCTTCCTGCTGAGGTTTGGCATACGCCCCAGCTTTCGTGGAGGTACTGTCCTGATGCCAGGCTGAGCCACACCTGTTATAAGAGGCGGTGGGTACATCAGACAGTTTGACTCTACTGCCAAGTCCTCACGGCCGCCTTGGAGCTCCTCATCAGGGAGCATCCCAATATCATTGAAGACAGAGGACAGAGTTTGGAAGCGTGGCTCCCAATCCAAAAGATAGTCCCAGCTGTAGCTGCCCTGCAGCTGCTCCTCCACAAACACCAGTGAAGAGAGAGAATCTGCGGATGCTTCAGAAAGGGGAGCATACCCTTTTATTCCCATGTTCTCCTCTAAATCCCTCACCCTAAGTATAGCAGGAAGTAGTCCCTCACCTCCTCCTTCCTCTTTAAAGTGGTGGAGGCTTTCTATGCTGGCCATCTCTGAGACGAAACATTGATTGGCTGATAAAATATTTTGAGGCCCTACATTAACAGAGTGGCAGGAGACATTATCCCCAGGTAAGGCAGAGTCTGGCATTTCAGTGGTCTCAATACCTTCCACGGATTTCTCCCTTTTACGACAGGGGTACTGATTAATCCACTTAATCTCCTGGTCCTCAGCTGTCTCGCCTTCGGCCGATCCACGGCCACTTGATTGTGACTGATTGCATGGATTTGATATGTCTCGCTTGGTCAACAAGATGCTGGGCCGTTTCATCTCCTGCAGAGATATCTCACTTTGTGTTTGACTATTGGATCTACCAAACGAGCCTGTGCCATGGTTCAAGTGCGCAGCAATGGCAGCGGCCTTTTTGATCGCTGCTTCTTTAATCTTGAACCTGAGCACCAAGCTCACAAAGATGAGGAGGACAAGGACCAATATAATTAGTGACACACTCAAACTCAGCATGTGAGCATTAAGAGGTACCCCAGTAAGTGCCTCTGCTGAGCTGGAGATATTGACGTAAACCAGGCAAGTAGTAGTCTTTGACCCTAATCGAGGACTACCTGCAGACACTACCAGCTCCACCATGTCATCATTGTCATGGCCTCTCCTGCGAAACACAGGACCTGACACAAAGATGGCACCCACTGTTTTGTTTATCGAGAAAGAAGGTGACAAGTTCACAAGGGAGTACTCCACTAGCCCATCTACCCCTCTGTCATGGTCCATCGCCATCACATAACCAATGGTCTCTCCAGGTTTGATGTTTTCAGGCAGTAGAAAGTGGTAGAACTTCTGTGTGAAGACAGGACTGAACTCATCCACTCCCTTGACGCTCACCTGTACTTTCACTGTAGCTGCTTTATCGCCTTTGTCTTTGGCCTCCACTACGAAGCAGTACTCACTCTCGCGTTCGTAATCAAAGATTTGTCTGGTATGAATGTCACCTGTTAGGGTGTCAATGGCAAATGCCTCTTTCCTCTCAGGGCTGCCACTGCCATAGTCCATGTAGCAGGAGGACAGAATCGAGTATGTAAGCTGCCCATAGGGGCCTAAGTCATTGTCAACAGCATGGATAGAACAGGTGTGGGTAAAAGCTGGGAGGTTCTCAGACACAGAGCAGTAAATGGTGGGAAACATAAAGTATGGAGTGTTGTCATTTTCGTCCAGCACTGTGATAAATACAACTGTAAATGCGACTTTGCGTTTTTCAGATGATACGCCACCGTCTGATGCTCGAATAGTAAGAGTGTATTTTGAGTCCTCCTCATAGTCAAGCGAGTGGTTAACAGCCAAAAGACCAGACTGAGGGTCGAGCTTGAGGTGGCCTTTGCTGTTCCCAGAGATGATGTCGTACTGCAGCAGGCCATTGGTTCCAAGGTCAGGATCCTGAGCACTGACCTGGACAAGCATGGCACCTACTTGGCTGTTTTCACTCACATGTGCATGGTATTCTGTGCTAGAGAAGACAGGAGCGTTATCATTGCAGTCTGTCACAGTCACCATAACAACAGCAGAACTGTTCAACTGAGGCGTCCCTCGATCCGAAACGGTCACTGTTATGGCGTAGCTCTCAGTGGTCTCTCGATCTAAAGGGTTACACAGAACAAGCTTTCCCACATTCTGCATCTGATTGTCAACTTGAATCATTTTTACATCTAAACAGAATCGCTTCTCCTCATTTCCCCTGAGGATGGCGTAGTCGAAATAGGTGTTCTCAGGGCTCCAGTCTTGGTCCTCCGCAGAGAGCGTCAATAGGGAGGTGTCTGTGGGGGTGTCCTCTGGGATGGTGAGGGTGTAGATGTCCTGGTGGAACAAAGGTGCGTGGTCATTGGAGTCCAGAATAAGCACGTCGATGGAGGTGACGGTGGACTGCACAGGATCGCCTCCATCTCTGGCCTCGACGAGCAAGTGGACCAGGTTGCCGTTTGTGATGGCCTTCAGAGGTTTATTGGTAAAAACAGACCCTGTAGAACAAAATACGCTCATAAGTAAATTACTTTCTTTAGCTGCACTGATCAATGTGTTTATTTTAGCAACAGATTCACTGAGGAATTGTCATATTGAGGAACCAACTGACTGTTCGCTTCCCTTCCACCCTTTTCTGCTGCAGCTGTTGAACTTTGATTCTTGAGAAGCACATTTATGTAGTTGACAATGATAACGGTTATAAAAACTTGATTTTGCAGCCAGTCAGACAATAAACGCTTAATGTTGATCTCATATTACAATAAATTGTTTACAAGTTAGAGAAAATTTGGGAAAACCCGACATCTGGTCTGAATAATAGAAATTAGTTTTACAGCTTTACATCAACTAACAAATACACAAACTGTCCCTGAATGTGTTTCTCTTCAGCATAAGAACTATTAAACATGTCTGCTTCTATGGCAAAATGTTGAGAGTTAAAGCACAATTCCTCTGTCGACAGACAATGCAGTCAACATCATTTCCTTTGTCATATTACTTAAATGAATTCCATGTGCAGACCGTTTGTCTGACCAATTTATTATTCCACTTTACTGCGACTTAAGCGTTTCTCCATCATGGTTTTATTAAATCTGTGGGTTTGTTCAAAAGCAGCATTCTTCATTGATTGTGGAACATATAGGCATTAAAAAACATAGCAACAAGCACCAACTTAAAATTTGGAAATTTAGTTAGAGAGTGCGAGTAAATGCCAATTCAAATTTCATTCGTTTCCATCACCACAACATAGGGCAAATACATATCTGATGCTAAACATTGGTCTTCAAGCACAGCGGGACTCATACGGTAAAAAAAAACTGGCCCCTGCTGATGGCTTGCTTCCGGCTCTGTAGGATCTACAGTGTCTTCTTTCTTGGTTTCAGGGATTTTTAAAAGTAAGATAATAGGCTAGGCATGGGTCACCTCAAGCACTTTTAATTGCCTTGTCTGCTGCTTCTCTCTCAGTCCAAGAGGCTCAATTGCACATCTAAGACTTTAAAAATATAAGCAATGGAGAAATACACTGCCATTGGAAACTACCAGTAACTTCTCATATTGTAGGCTGAGCTGCTCGTAACAGGACAAATACTTTCCTCATGTCATTTTCATTGGCTTGTGCGCCTTAACTGATGCCAGAAAAATGATTTTAATGGAGAGAATAAGAGCGATGAATTTAAAAATCGGACCACCAGAAAGTCATAAGTCACGAATCTTTCAAACCTTAAAAGTATCTTTTACAGAACAATATAAAATATTTTAGAGTTTATTTTTCTTTCCTCCAGTGACTTCTCAGCCTTTTCCTTCAGGCATTTATATCGAAGCTATTGGAGTATTTCTTTTCCATCAGTCAAGCTGTTCTTACCATTTTCTTCCTGGATGTAAAAGCCTTGTAAAGGAGATGAAAGTAGTCTGTAGCTGATGATGCCATTGAGTCCAGAGTCTCTGTCAGCGGCAGACACTGACACAACTAGAGTCTCTGCTGTGACCAGCTCTGACAGCTCCACCTTGAATAAATAAAGAAACAGTCACATCCTCATTCATCACAAACATCCAGTCACTCATGATTTTACGGCGTAAAAATTCTGAATAAGGTATGTCACTAAAGTTTCCCCTTGTAGTATCAACCCCAATTTAAAAACAGTAGGGACGATTTGAAAAATGTAGAACAGAATGCAAAGATTTGCAAATCTCATCAACCCATAATTTATTAACAATAGAACATAAGCAACATGCCATATGTAGAAAATTAGACATTTTAGCATTTCATGGAAAATATTAGCTCATTTTGAATCTGATGGGAGCAAAAAAGTTGGAACAGGGGCAACAAAAGGCTGGAAAAGTAATTGGTTTAAATTAAAAAAAAAAAAACAGAGCAGAATTGACAACTAATTAAGTTATTTGGCACCAGGTCAGTAATATGATTGAGTATAAAGGAGCATTTCAGAGAGGCAGAGCAAATGTAAAGATGGGAAGAGCTTCACCAATCTGTGACAAACTGCTTCTAAAAATTGTGGAACAATTTCAGAAAAATTCTCCCTAACGTAAAATTGTAAAGACTTTGAACATCCCACCATCTACAGTATATAATATCATCAAAAGATTCAGGAAATCAGGAGGAATCTGTGTGAGCAAGGGACAAGGCCAAAGGTCAAAACTGGATGGACTCAATTTTCAGGCCCTCAGGTGGCACTGCATTAAAAACAGGCCTAATTCTCTACTGGACATCCCTGCATGGGCTCAGGAACACTTCCAGAAATCACTGCTGTGCAATCAACAAATGTAAGTTAAAGCAGTATCATGCAAAGAAGAAGCCATGTGTGAACACGATCCAGAAAAGCTGCTGTGTTCTTTGGGCCAAAGCTAATTTAAAATAGTCTGAGGCAAAATGGAAAACTGTGGTCAGATGAATCAAAATTTGAAATTGTTTTTGGAAACCACAGATGCCCTGTCCTGCAGACTTAAGAGGAGGGGGACCATCCAGCTTGTTATCAATGAACATCTCAAAAGCCTGCATCTCTTATGGTATGGGGGTGCATTAGTGCCTATGGCGTGGGCAGCTTAAACATCTGGAAAGACACCACCAATGCTGAAATGTACATAGAGGTTTTAGAGCAACATATGCTCCCATCCAGTCAATGTCTCTTTCAGGGAAGACCTTGCATATTTCAGTAAGAAAATGCTAGACCACATACTGCATCCATCACAACAGCATGGCTTCAGAGGAGAAGAGTACGGGTGCTGAACTGTCCTGTCTGCAGTCCAGACGTTTTACCAATAAAAAAAACATTTGGCACTTTATAAATCAAAGAATCCAGCAACAAAGGCCCAGGACTGTTGAGCAGCTAGAATCCTGCATCAGACTTAAATGGGACAACAATGCTCTCCTTCATCTCCAGCAACTGTTCTCCTCACTTCCCAGACATTTACAGACAGTTGTTAAAAGAGGGGATGCTACACAATGGTAAATATCCCCATGTTCCAACTTTTTTGAGATGTGTCGCTGCCATCAAATTCAAAATTAGCTAATATTTTCCATGAAATGGTAAAATGTCTTGGTGTCATCATCTGATATGTTGTTTATGTTCTATTGTAAATAAAATATGGGTTGATGAGATTTGCAGTTGGTATATAGTAGAGGTCCTTTACTGTATAGACTGTACTTCCAAATCTGTACGAATCATCTATACCTGATAGGAGACCTGGCTGAAGACAGGAGCATTGTCATTGACATCAAGCACTTGAACACTGAGCTGTCCACTGGTCTGGTGGAGGGAGTCAGACACCCAGACTGTCAGAGTGTACTCTGTCTGCTCCTCATAGTCGAGGGCTCGTGTGAGAGTGACCGCCCCAGTATATCGGTCGATAGCAAAAGGAACATTGGTGCTACTGTTGTCTGAAAAGCTGTATGTGATTGTTGAGCTCAGGTCCACGTCATTTGCGGTGACCTGAGTTACCATGTAGCCTGCTGGAAGATCTACAGAGAAAGGAGACAAGACAGGAGCTCAAAAAACCTGATTACCTGATTTAATTTCATCAGAACTAAATTCCTAAATTTCAGTCTTATTCACCAACAGGTGTCTCAGAATATCTGATAGAAAGCAGTCAGAAAAAAGCCGGGTTTGATCTTACTCTCTGCTATAACCACAGGCTCCATGGGGGGGATGGCAGGACTGTTGTCATTGATGTCCACCACTTGGACCCTGACAGTGGCCGTGCTGCTAAGTGGAGGGTTCCCCCTGTCTGCTGCCTGAAGAACCAGCCTACAGTATCATGGAAGTGAACAAAAGATGGCACTTGATGGACATAGTGTATTGATGTTGCCAGTTTGGGAAAAAAAACTTGATTGTCAAATTTTTGTTTCGTTTTAAGATTAAAAAGCTGTTGACTGTTTTGCTAAGCCATATTAAATACTGGTAAGAAAGTTATACTAGCTTGATTTTTACCTTTTTTTTTGCCTTTGTCAGGAAATATTTCAAACATCTCTCTTATAAAGTGAAGTCAGTGCATGACCATAATGAGACTGCAGTATTAGGATCAATGGTAAAATTAATTAAATCTGGAAGTTGCAAGCTGCAACATGAGAACATCAATGCCAATGTACAAGTATAACTTATAACAAAGAGGAAACAACAGTTATTTTATTAACATTTAACTACAACCCCAGTGACAACTTTGTTAAATGGCAACAAAGCAATTACTACTATAGGTTGATATGATGAGGTGTTAGAATAGTAGGATTAAAATACTGAATGCAGAAACTGGAAAGAAAACCCCAATAAAATGCTATAACACAAGTTAAAGGATGGGACTTCTAACTATGAACTATTTTGTTAGAAGCAACAATATTAATCTTACTACATAAGTAGCCATTCTTAAATTGTATGCAGACTAAAAAAAAAAAAAAACATACTTGTATGAGGGAGTGATCTCACGATCCAGAAAAACATTGGTAGCAAGAATCCCGCGCACCGAGTCCAAAATGAATGCTTTATTATGGTTACCGGACACAATGGAGTATTCAATCTGTCCGTTCATCCCACTGTCAGCATCAGTTGCAAACACCTGCAGAAAATAGAGAAAGTGGTCACTATTAGGGAGCTCACCTATTATCATAATAGAAATATATGATACAGTGATGATTCCAGTGTCAAAGAGGACTTAAAAGTTAAGTCTATACCTGCATAACATAGGTGTTGTGCACTTGCCCCTCCAAGACAGCTGTTCTGTAGCTGCTGTGTTCAAACAGTGGTGGGTTGTCATTGATGTCTAGCATGGTGATGACAACCTTGCAGTGAGCTGTCTGCAGCGTGCTGTCAGCCAGCACCACCAGTTGGATGTGTGGGTTCACCTCAAAATCCAGACAGTGGTCTTTCTGCACCCGGATTTCGCCTGCATGAAGCAAAAAGTAATTAAACTGTACTGCAAACAAAATTTGTAGCCTGTTGTTTTTCAAAGCTAAAGTGGACAGTGGTACTTCATAAATGACGGCAACTTTCTATTGAAAGTGTGTACACAGGGACACTTCTAGGTTCAAGCTTTTGAGGTACTTCTCAGAAAGTATTTAAGTCTTTTGTCCAGTGGCAGCTGAGCTAGAAGAGGGTAAAATCAGAAATACGATACAAATAATTGTATAAAACAAACCAAATGCACTGGATATAACAGTTTTGTTTTTTTTCCTTTCGGCTTATCCCATGAGTTTGTTTTGTCCCGTGAGGTTTTTACGCCGGATGCCCTTCCTGACGTAACCCTCCCCAATTTCTACCGCGCTTGGACCAGCACTGAGCAGCTGGGGATGGGAATAGGCTGTTGGGGGTTCAGTGTCTTGCCCAGAGACCCTTTGATATATAGCTGGGACCGGGGATCGACCACTGACCCTGTGGTCCATGGACGACTGGCTTACCAATTGCACTACAGCCGCCCACTGGATATAACGGCAATGAGGCCTATAAATAAAAACGTTTTTTCTCAATACTTAGAGGAAAAAATCAAAAGAAATCAATGAGTGAAAGCAAATTTTTAGCATAATTTAAATGATGAATCATGTTCCTGCAAATATGTGACTACTTTTAGCTCATAACCAGTAAACTGAACTTTCTTACCGCTGTGACGGTTAATGGAGAAAATTTGATTCTCGTTGCCACTAAATATGGTGTATGTGATTCTTTGTCGGCTGTTGGTTTGATCATTGGCCTCCACTTTTGCAATCCAAGTTCCTTGAGGAAGAGAAAGTGAAACGGTGGATGAGGTTTTTCACAGTATCAGTGAAACAACAGAAATAGCAGCACTAAAACACACTGTACCAGCTCTACTGTTCTCCTTCACAGTGGCGTTGTAGGCTTTGTTTGTGAACTGCAGTCCTTCACGTTCTCCCTTCAGGTGGATAAAAACAAGGCAGGTGGAGGTCAGAGCGGGATGCCCTCTGTCTGAAACTACCACATGCAGCTTCCTCCCGGAGAAGCCTGCTCTAACTCGTCTCCTCAGTGAAATCTCCCCTGACTCGCTGTTTATGTCAAACAAGTTTTCCTCATCAGACAAGGTAAACTCTATAGTCCCGTTCTCACCCTGGTCGCCATCTGTTGCCATCACTGTGGTAACGATCTCATTAGGAAGAGTCCTCATAGAAACCCACGTGTTTATGGGATTCTGGTCGCAGAGTGGCACGTTGTCGTTAATGTCCTCCACCTGCATGGTCACAGACACCACAGAGCTCAGTGGTCCTTGTGAGCAGCCATCAGTCGCCACAACTCTGAGCGTGTACTGAGCCTGGTGCTCTCTGTCCAGAGCCCTGGTGGTGCGGATCACTCCTGTGAAAGCGTCCACTGAGAAGACTCCCTGGCTGCTCTCCTCCATCAGTGAATAGGTGATGTCCCCGTTTGATCCCTCATCCGGATCAAAGGCATTAACATGTAGGACCTCAGCTCCTGGAGTTAGGCCTTCGCTGACGGAGGCGTGGTAGCTTTTACGGGTGAATGAGGGGATGTTATCGTTCTGGTCCAGCACCACCAGCTGGATTTGGGTGGTGGAGCTGAGTGGGGTGGGACCATAGTCGCGGGCCTGAATAATGATTGTATAGTTCTGCTGTTCCTCGCGGTCAAGGACCTGTGTCGTGCTGACAGCACCTGTGTGACTGTTGATGGTGAAGCGACCTCTGTAGTCCTCACCTGATGACAATTAAGAGATGAAGAGTCACCAGACAAAATAAAATAAAAAATAAAAAATAAAGATTTTTAATCAATACCTTTGCAAATTTACCCATAATTTCATCCCTTATGATAAAACTGTACTAAGGCAGCAGTGAAACCAGAAAACCCACCGTCACTGCTATGGTCAAGTTTAAGATAAGCAATCACACAATCAACTTTATGTAATCGGGGACAAATGTTAGCATTTGGTTAGCCTGGCGTGAATTAGTTTGTCTTGCCTCATTGGTCTTTATTTTCACAATGTTCATTTATTTCCAGATCTACACTGTTAACATGAGCATAACCTTTATTACTAACGTGAATTATAGCTAATCTACAAAATGCAATACAAATATATAGACATAAAACAAACTATCTATGTTCTTACCCATTATGGAGTAGTGTATAGTTCCATTTTCTGCGTGATCTGGATCAGAGGCCTGAGCGTTGTGGACGACCCCCGGAGGGAAGTTTTCTGGCAGGCTGATCTGGAAGGAGGACTGCATGAACTCTGGAGGGTTGTCGTTCTCATCTAGTACAGAGCACAGCACCGTGGCCGTGCCCGAAAGAGGCCGAGCGCTGCTGTCACGAGCTTGGACTGGGGATAGAAAACAAAAAAGGTTTGCGGTTTACTAATTTTGGTAGAATTTTAGATGATAACCTTTAAACCGTCACGGTCGTGTTAAATCCGTGATCTTATTTCTTCTAATATAATGGCACAAACTTATAAAAATGTAAAGTTTTACTGCTAAGCAACGATGAGTAATGACGGGCTGTTTTCATATAGACTACGAGTCTACGCTAACATGGTGAAACCTGTTGACATTTCATAGATAATGTTTACTCAGTTCACCAACTTAATGAATGAAAACCAGAAGAATATCATAACAGCAATTTGGGAAACATGAATGTCTCAACACAAATTGTGTGTTTGTAGCAAAGCATGAGCAGCTATTTAACTGAAAGGCAACAATGTTAAATGGTGGAGTTGGATGGATAATCAGAGGGTCCCCAAAATCAGTGGGATTGATCCTCTGGAAGCAGCACAGCTTCTAAATATCAAGTCAATCTATTAAATAATCGGTGAGAGATTTCAGAGGGTATCAGAGAATTGGACCTGGCTAAAAGTGAAGGAGTTCTGTTACACAGCTTAAAGGGACCAGGAAATAATATCATAGTTCAACCACAAAATACTATTACTATAAACACTCACTGGCCACTTTATTAGGTACACCTGCACAATCTAATGCAATCCAATACAGCAGCTCTGCCATGAATTCAGCTTTTACAATGTTAAAATTTTCAGAAAGGTGATAATTCTACTCAAAGTGGGTAGTGGAATCATACTGTGATATAAAATAAGGGGTGGTTCACTCCAGTATGACTCCACTAACAACTTCAAAACAATGCAAAGTGTATGGAAATACAATACAGTTTTGCTCAGACAATAACCCAAAGTTCTTGGCTCCATTCCTCCTGTCTGACAACTGCTTACAGTAGGTCTGCAGCAGTACCGACACTGATGAATGAAAACAAATCCTGTCAACATGAAGTATACTGTGACAGCTTTTAATATTCGCTGAAAGTGGGTATTTTCTTTTTCTTCCAAATTCATCTGTAGCCAGAGAAAATCCCCATAATTAGTTTTTTTTCCCCCTTAATAGACCCCATTTGATACTGGCACAACGTCAAGACTTTCAGGCTTTGCTGTTATTACATTTTGATATTAGATTTAACTGTTATACTTACACTCTGGGCTGTACAAATATTAGGATAAAACATCTGAAAGCAGTTTATCACAAAAAATAAATGTTCAATAGACTCAACGTAATTACTGCATTCGCCTATAAAGGAGCGAAAGCAAACACTTTCAAAAAGGCTGGGGGTGAAGCGGCGCCGTCAGAAAAGGGTTACACATACTGTACCTCAGCCCTGTAAAAGTCTACTGTTACCTTTTGCATAAATCACTCTGATGGATATTGCTTCATGCAAAAAGCAGACCTTGAATTCTTTATGACTCTGGCTGCTAATCACAACAATAGAGAAGGTAGAGGGAAATGTCTCTGTTTAATTGAGACCATAAATGACAGCGTCTATGTTTTATTTGAGCTACTTCTGATGTCTTTAGATATTAGATATTTATATAACGCTGCAGTAGGAAGACCTGAGCCAACAACTGACATAAAAGTGCAGCCAAGCAGGAACATTAAATTGTAGCCAAGTAGACTATTACAATATCATTTGTAGCAGTGGTTTTATGTCCAGTGTCACTTAAGTGACATTTTTATTATTTATTATTAACTTTTTGTCCAAATCCTTAGTCAATACCAACTTTAAACACTGCCAGCTGAATGTGGCATGTGATGATCAGTACCTGTACATAGGAGTTTCCACAGCACCTCTCCACTTTATATGAAGTTTTGGAGCATATTTCTAGTATTACTTTTCATGCGGTATCCTTAGGCAGTAATTCGATTACACAAGATAAATACTCAGTAAGAACACATGACTGTAAACATTAGCACTGTCCTCATTACCAGCAGTGGCAGAAAGACTTCAAACAATTGAGATGCAGCAGTGGACACAGCTAAATCGAAACCCCCCGGACTAATTGTCGTATGTAGTATGCGTTTTATTCTTGAAAGTAATTCGCAAATGCTGCTACATGAGTAGGGTCAAAATAAAATAAAAAAAGCATCAGATCATAGAGCAAAACAGATTCAACCTACTACTAGTGATCACTACACTAGACTCATTTTGGATTAATAACTTTTTTAGAGACATAATGCTGTTTGTATGAGTTTACAGTATGTTCAACTCTGATCTCTCTCACAAAAAAGGTTATAATATCTGGTCTTTGCTGTGCGATCCTGCACCACTACTCATTTCAGCTTAGCTTGTAGTTGCATTCATAAACGTTTAGTTTCAGGAATTTCAGGCAGGGTGGGCAGGTTCCACTAAAAACGCTCTGTGAAAGCCTTTCATCTCAATGTCGATTTGTTCTTGAGCATTTCAACCGTGTTTCTGAAATGAGATGAAAACTGTTGTATTATTTTATTTCTCACCGGAGCAAGTGTACGGAACACCACAGATATTGAAGTTGTCACCTTATCAGTGTTCTAGGTTTCCTACAGACTTAAGCTGTGAGTCTGCAGTGAGCTTGTTTGTGCGTCTTACCTCGGAGGGTGTAATGTTGCTGCTGCTCTCTGTCCAGGTAGGAGGTGGTGGTGATCAGCCCGGTGTAAGGGTTGATGCTGAAGAGCTCGTAGCCGGGGCCAGGCAGCAGACTGTACCACACCACTGCATTCTCCTCTGAGGGGTGGTCATGGGAAGTTAATCTGAACACTCTTATAAACCGCAAAATAATTTTTTTCATTTTAAAGAGTATGAGGGAAACAAAAAACCCACATGTGCAATACTACTGTAAATTTTCACTGTTTGAGATATCGCTTAATGTATTATAGTCAGGTATAATATCGTCACTAACTAGGATTTTATGTTAAATCCTTTAATTTAGCTTTAGAGCTAATGAGCAATGTAAGAAAAACTATATTATATTACATTATGTTATATGTACTGGATTACCTTGGTTTCTTTATTGGTATGCAAAAAAATTCAACCTTAAAAGTTACACATCAGAAATCTCAGCACTAGCAACATTTTAAAGGTTTGTGCTTCGAGTACATTGTTACTGTGCACAGGAAATGTTTCATTTAAGTTTATTGCATGACGAAATCTTGTTGTGCTCGCCAAGTCCTAACGTAAAATTCTATGAAAACCGTTTCCCGAGAACAGTTTTTCTTTTAAAAATCCCCCTTAACATGGGAATATGTTGCTCTATAAAGTGAAATCCAGAACATGCAAAGGTGAGCTGTCACACTCGCTGATACTGCACATGTCCTCTGACGGATTCCAACACATGGAAACTGGATACAGAGACTAACACAGGCACAAAACAACGGCCATCTTTGGGGAGCATTGGGGGAAGAGCAGCACAAATGATAATCAAATAAGACTGGTGGGAGAGCAGGCTGAGCTGCCAGACGAGGTGATTTGAGGAGGCAGATGAAAACACGGGGCCTATTGGCACAGATGGTTCGGATTAGGGAAATCATCATGAGACGGGACCTTTAAAATCTCCCAGAGGAGCTGTGTGCTTGCTGTTCTTGGACAATTCTCACCCCCAAGAATGTTAGTTCATATCAAAACCACTCCTGTACGGATTCTCCCACCACATGTCCCGCACCTCCTGTGTTTAAAAGGACTCGTACTGTCAACATGACGAGACGAAATGGGATTGAGGAGGCCCCGTGCACCATGTGTTAAAATAAACAGGACCGATGTGTAGATTTGTGAATGTGATTAGGGTTCAGATGAATGGAATTTGCTGGGAGTTATGGTGGAAGTGGCACACGAGAAAGACACAAATGGAACAACACTTGAGGGGGGGAAAAAAAAAAGCAGGGGTTTGGTTTTAATCAAACCGCTAACAGAGTGAAACAAAACAGACGCTAACCTTGATGCACTGGTGAAGTTTAACCAAAACACAGCAGGGTGAGCTGCTACTCAACAGCATTTTGTCATGCAGTACTAAGACTTTAAAAAAATAATAATAAAGAGGACTGCTCTACTTCTGCCCAAAAAGAGAAGACAGCTGTGAAAAAACAAGACTATTCAATTCTTTTCTATATTTTTAATAGCCTAGAGCATCCTTGAGCATCTCAAAGGCTTTGCCCATTGGCTTTATTTGGCATTGTTCGGTGAATATTCAAAGAGTATTTGTGTAAAAGTTGTCAGGCTTTACAGACACATGTCAGTGCTGCCATCTAGGCACTTTGGAGGGATACTACCATCTGCATGTGCACCGGGAGATTATTTCAGGCAACCCCTTCAGATGCAAAAAGCATATTTTTTTTAAAAATTTGAGATTAGTTAATCATTGCGGAACAGTGCAAAGTAAAAAAATAAATAAATAAAAAAATCACATTGATTTTACCTGAATCCTTATCAATGGCAGATAACCTGACCACTGGTTCTCCAGGGTCTCTGTTCTCTGCCACACTGGCATTGTAGACGCCCTGACTGAAGACGGGCGGCTGGTCGTTCACGTCCCCCACCTCTACTGTCAGAGTCTGCGTAGATGAGAGTGAGGGCAGGCCGTGGTCCACTGCACGGACGGTCAGACGGTGGAAGCGTTGTGTCTCATAGTCCAGAGGGGCAGAGAGAAACAAGCGGCCTGAAGAATATGGCAAAGCTTGAATATGAAGGCTGTTGTATTTCTTGGACAATACAAATAATTTGATAATACATTTAAGTTTGTGTTTACTGTATTATTATTATTACAGTCTCAGGTAGCGTGTGTAAAAACACTAATTATAGTAACACAAGTGCTGTACAAGTAGAGTTAACATTGGTACCACATCACAGTAATACGCTTTAAAATTGCCTCAAATCTGTACATTCATTAATGAGTAAACTTCACATCCATTAGTAAACTACATATTAGCATTATTAGCATAACGATATAGATTTTTAATCCCCATTTCTATCCAATGGGCTTCAATAAGATTTAATATAAAGTATATACACGACCCTGAGAGCTACTGGTGACAAAGTACATCTATTAAAAGAATATGACATTTACAGGAGTAAAATATCCAACAAATTGCTGCTTAAGTCCAATCAAACCTCACTGGTGAGACAACAAAAAATAACTAAAGACTTCTCTGCTCCTCTTTGCTCCTTAAACACTTACAACAATGTAATATTTTGTTTTGTAATGTTAATAACGTAGACAAATATCTTAAAATCTTTTGACTAATAGTTAAAAACCTCACCCGTTTTCTCCTCCAGTGAGAAAAATCCTTTCTTATTTCCAGCTATGATGGCGTAGGAGACCACACCGTTTTCACCTTGGTCTCTGTCTATGGCCACAAAATGATGCAGCAGAATTCCCACTTCTGCATCCTCCATCACCTGAACCATGACCACTGATATGAACACTGGACGGTTATCGTTCACATCCAGCAAAAAGACCTGAGCCGTCACTGATGTCTGTTTCTGTCTGTCCTTTCTCTTTGCCTGGTCGGTGGCTGTCACGGTGAACGCAAAGCTCGGGGTGGTCTCGCGGTCTAACGGTGCTGATACAGTCAGACTCCCAGTGTGAGGGTTGATCTGGAAGGGGAATCGTGAAAAAGACCCACTGAGTTCCGGGTCAAAGGTCAGAGTGTAGTGGAGGGCACTGTTAGGAAAGGTCCCATCAGCGTCTCGTGCATGGAAAGCAAACACCAGTGATCCGACTGTGGCATCCTCCCTCAGTGCAAACGTCACCAGTTTATCAGGGAACCAGGGCGTGTGGTCGTTTACGTCCTCCACCATCACGCTGACCAACACAGACATGTTCGCTCCTGGAGCGAGGCCGACTTCTTCGGCTCGAACCATGAAAATGTACTGCATGGCAGACTCGTAGTCCAGCGGCTGGTTGATGTATATGTCACCAGAAGAGCTGTTGATGCCAAAGTGAACGCTCCCGTCACCCTCGGAGATTGAATAGTGGAATTTTTCTTTATCAGACACACTGGCAGATCCGATAACAGTTGCCGGTTCTGTGTCCTCTCTCACTATGAAGCGCCTCACAATTTGCTGGTCAGCGTGTCCGTACAGGGCCTCAACTCCATGAACCTGCAGATTAAACAAGTGCAGGCTTCTACTGTTTGTTTGTACAATATCACACAGAACATAAACTCGTTCACGACAAATTACAACAAGTCAAAACACGCGAAAGATTTAAAAATGAAACACATTATGTGTCACCTCATGTTTTAACACTTTCATATAAAACCCTTTGAAAAAAAAAAACAATGTTTCCCCCTAGTGCAAAAGGTAGGTACATGAAAACATTTAGCTTACTTTTTTGTAGCTGTAAAAATGTGTTATATACAATGTACTTTGTAAAATAAACTTTAGCTTACGCATGATAATCATCACTTTGTGTTATTATATAAATAATGCATCATCATGATTTATTTTCTGCTATCTATGTAAAAATGTGGCATGTTTTTGTTGTTTCAGCGATGTTTCAAAAAGACTTTCATGGTCAAAACCTCTTAAAGTTTTTGGGAGCTTGCAATATTCAGTGAGCAGATACAAATAATCTGTGCATGAATCTCATATAATAACATTAGAATCATAGTTTGCAGTAGAGTGAATGCAGTACCTGTACATGAATGACTGCAGTGTCCTGCTGAGGTGTGGCTCCGCTGTCCTTGGCAGTTACTTTAAGGGTGTAATAGGGGCGAGCGTCCCAGGTGAAAAGCTCTGTGGTTCTGATGTCGCCACTTTCACCGTCAATCTCAAAGTGCCAAAGACCATCTTCATCATCTTCTAGATCGAGTAAGAAAAATAACAAGTGATGATTCTCAGGAACTCATGGGGAGGTTACACATGAAAACGAACGACTCTGTGCAGCTTTACTTACCTGTGAGCAAGGAGAAGGTAACTGTTCCATTTTCTCCTGCATCCAAATCTTTGGCAAACACGTTTGTTACCAAGGCACCTGATGGTAAACCAGACCATATCTGCAATGAAGACAGGAACATGTAAAGTTTGAATAACACTGGATTTTAAAATGACACTGTAATGTCACTGTAATGGGGTTTAGTGTCTTGCTCATGGACACTTCACCAAGAGGACATAACAGGAATTGGGAACTAAACAAAGCTGCCCTTGGCCTAAGACTGTGACTCAAGAGGTTATTTTGCTATGTCACGCAGTAGCATCTTCCATCCAGAAAACAATGCTGTCAATAATTTCTATTTTTTGATTAACTTTCATATTACAAGGATGTAAACTGAAAACCCATTTTGTCAGTAAAAACTCTGTTTTGGAAGGAGCTAAGATGGCTTCTAGATGAGTATGTGGTGGAGGATGTGAGGCCAATGTCAACACTTAAACCCTATTGGTTTCAGGGAGATCATTAATCACATTCTGACCAAGTCGATTGGATAAGCAAATATCACCTAACTTGCATTGTGACAGTAACAGCAACAAACTAAATGTAGCAAAGTTTCACTGGACACTTTGAATGGATTCATTCTTACCTGCACACTGAGCTCTCCGTTTGCAGGCAGGTGTGTAAACTGAGGTGTGTTGTCATTGACATCAGTTACTAGGATGTGAACGGTGGCAGTGGCGTTGAGACGTGGGTGACCTTGATCTGTAACCATCACCTTCAGGCTGTGCTGGCTGTGCTGCTCCCGGTCCAACGCCACCCAGTTGATGATTTCACCTGCATTGGTGCAGATAAGGCAAAGCAAATTAAGGGTGATCAGCTGCACAGTGAAGCACAATATGACGGAATTATTCTTAACGTGAACTCCTTTACCTGTTTTAGCGTTAATGCGAAAGAACTTCCCATCTGAGAGGAGGATGTAGGATAGCTGGGCATTTTTCCCAGAATCCAGATCAACGGCTTTGACTGTTCCCACCAGGCCTTGAGGCAACGACCCCTCTGACACAGTGAAGTAATAAACCTCACTGCTAAACTCTGGGGCGTTGTCATTGATGTCCAGCACCAGCACTGTCACTGTGGCTGTGGCTGTAGTGTTCGCCAGCGAGGCTTCACTGGCTGTGGCCAACACTCGAAAACGATACACTGATTCTGCCTCATAGTCAAGGTTGTGGGAGAGGTACAACCATCCCGTCTTTGGGTGAACCCGAAATGGAGCAGGAGGGAAACCAGCCTCTACTTCCAAGGAGTATGTGAGGCCCGAGTTCGACATGTGCGCTCCTCTGCTCAGGTGCGCCCTCACCTGGATGACCCGAGAGTCTTTGCGGTATCCCTCACCTATCTCTACCTGGTAGACCAAAGTCTCAAACGTCAGGCTGTCTTCAGCAGCGGTGTGGTCTATGTTGACTGTGAGGGTCAGCGTGGAGCTCAAGGAAAGTTCTCCTTCATCTTTAGCCACAACTTCTAGACTGTACCTCTGCTGATGATCTGCCTGTAAACTCTGATTTAACACAACTGTCCCGAAGTTGGGGTCAACAACAAAGGTGCCATTTCTGCTACTTTTCAGGAAATACTGCACCTTCCCATTAGAGCCACTGTCATAGTCATGTGCATGAGCGATGAACAGCACAGTTCCTGGAAGAGTGTTTTTGGAAATTGTGATGCTTTCACTGTGTTTGGGGAAAACAGGTGCGTTGTCATTTACGTCGGCTATAGTGATGTTGGCCTGGGTGATGCTGTAAACTGGAGAGGTGTCTGTGTAGGACTGAAGAACCAATAAGGCATATGGCTGCGACTCATGGTCCAGAGGTTTGATGTTGCTTATCAGACCGGTCTTCGGATGAACTGAAAACAAACCCTGGGGGTCTCCAGAAGAGATTCGGTAGGATACAGATTCCATAGAGTCTGCGAAGAGAAGAAGAGTTTTATTGATAGATGTAGATGTACCCAAAGTGTTCGGCATGCAGACAGTTTTAGTTTAGGGTTTCACGTTTCAGCCTCTATTCCCAAAATAATGGAGGGGTATAGGATTTTGTTAGTGGTGCTCACAGAAAATGTCCTACTGTACCTGTACACAGTGTCTAATGCACATTAATCTGCATAGTACACAGTTTTTGTAGTTAGTATACAGGAAATCAACAAACTTTGCTATTTAATGCTAACACGAATTATAATAAGTAAACTACCGGACTCTAAAATGTAAAACTTGGGAAACTGGAAATAAGGTCCTTTAAAAGCTCACTCACAAAGCAAATGTTGTTCAGTAAGCACGCGCATGTTCATGAAAACTCATTACACACACCCAAAATCTTATTAGCGTTAGTATCTAGTGGAGTATGTCTGTGTCCGATGGTAGAGGAGAAAGTATTTATGGGTTATACTATAATACCTTTAATGTTTTTGGTGTGTGTATGGGCACACAAAATATGTAATGCAAACATACAATTTTAATTAGATAGCACACACACACACACACACACACACACACACACACACACACACACACACACACACACACACACACACACACACACACACACACACACACACACACACACACACTAAGCAGCAATACATAATTACAGTACAGGTCAGGTTTAAGATCTCAGTAATCCTCTCCAAGTGTTTGTTTTACTCCAACAGTAACTACAAAGTAATAAACAAAGCAGAGGGCTTAACTGTACCCAGCCCCCTCTCAAACAAGCCCAGTTCTGTTGTTTCCTCTTGATGTTGAAACCTTAATCTTTTAATTAACTGGAAAACCTTATATGACTGTCTAGTGTAGTAGAGGGATTTAACTGCCAAAGTAAAGTCAGTGGCACACAACAAGAGGACTATGAGGGAATAATCCTCAAAAACCAGGAAGCTAGGAAAGTCGAGAATAGTTTAAATTATTGCAGATCTAATAATATAAAGAGTTCAAGCTAATGTGTCTTATTTGATTTTAATACTAGTTGTAGTAATGAAATGTCAATAATTATTTTAGTAATGCTATTATAATGACACATAGTTAACGCAGACAATGAGCATTGCACCTATATTAACGCATTTTTACTGTAAAACTGCAAATTGAACTTCTAAGAATTTGAAAAATATTGTACAACTGTCTCTGACCCTTTATCATCTGCTGTCTGTTTATGTCGCTAAGGAGGATTAAAGATTAAACTGTATCCCTCCTCTGGAAGGAGATCAGATCACTCAATGGTTTTGTTCACAGTCATCTGTCGGCACAAATCCTGCTTAAATCGAACAATCAAGTCCAGTATCATAGACATTCTTGGTCTTTACACCATCTAGTTAATTCTGTTTCTACTTTTTGTCTACATTAAACTCGTTACACCACAAGCAGGCAAGAAGCCAGTTTCATTTAAATGAAGAAAAGAGAAGATTTCTCTCCAAATTCTGGAGCCTCAGTCAGACATGAATCAAATGCTATACAAATGCTCTTTTTCTAAATGACAACGTGGATTTTTATTTGTGGAATCATTCAGAGCATTCTGTGTAACACAGCAACAGGCTGTAATTATACAGCTCCTCTTTACTTTGAGTCATTTTATGTTTGTGAAAATTTTACTAAGTTTGAAAACACTGTTAAAAATGTAATTACAATTTCTGTGCCTGTACTCGCTTCCTATTTACAATATAGACAACATTTAACGTCTGCCATTTAATTTAAATGTCATCATCTCTGCTGACCATCCATAAATGATCTTTGATATCCCAGAATAAAAAATGTTTCTCCTCATAACTCCAGAACAAGCCTGAGAATCATCACGATTTTAAGTTACCTTCAGTATCAAAGTAAACAAGTAACCCCTGTCAGCACATCCATAATCATCTTGTAAACAGAAACAGCTAATAGCTAATTTGGCATACTTTGATTGTTCCCAAATTCACAGGAGCTGTAAGTATTTTAATATGAATCTGACCTGTATAATAAAAAACATATGGTAAGTAAGAAGTTGCAGAGACATCTATTTTTCCTCTACAGACTTAGTAATTACATACATGTAGGCGGTTATAGCTCAGTTGGAAGGGCAGTCATCCAGGAACCATGGGGTCAGATTCCCAGGTGTCTCCTGGCTATATTTCATAGACACTGAACCTCCAGTTGCTCCCGGCGGGTCAGGTGAGCACCTTGCATGGCAGTCGGTGTGTGAGTGTGTGTGAATGGGTGAATAAGAAGCTACACTGTAAAGAGGCCATTTACCATTTACATGAACCTACTCATCAATCGCCCACATCCCCAGCTCCTCTGGTAATAGTAGAGAAGGATGTCGGCAAATACACACTGACCTGCTGGGTTTACCGCCTCCACTGTCCCCACAGACGTCCCTGGAGGTGTGTCCTCAGGGACTGTAAAGCTGTACCGTGACCTCTGGAACACAGCCGGGGCCTGAGCGCTGGGTAAAACATTGATAGTGACCTCTGCAGGTCGGGCTGATGTCAAGCCTTCACCATCTCGTGCGGTTATTAAGAGCTTCACACTGGCTGCACCCAGATGGGTCAGAGTGGAGGACAAAAAGAGCATTCCTATAGAAAGGAATTACAAGCTTTAAAACTCTGGAAGTCAATTTTTCTTTGATTCTTTTTTTAATTTAACCTGTTAAAAACCTCTCTATGACAACAGCTAAGACTAGTTGACAAAACAATCAGTAACTATTTTGAATGATTGGTCATGTCATGATAGTTTTACAGAGAAAAACACATTCAAACAACTTCAAACCATGAGTTTTAAAATGGTTGCCCTACAATATATGTTCAAACGTTATCCTACAGAGGGCCATGTGGGGATATAAAGCTTTGGGCTTTCGGTGCCACCTTGCTGAGCAGTGACACTGGCAATCATATCATGGGGGCTTACACAAAGTAGGTGGTTGTTCATCTGCCAGTCACACTGGTCACCTAAAGATTAATGATTGGATCTGTGTGACAAGTGACTAATGATTGAGAAGTTACCTTAACACATATGGCCTAAATGTTGTGTTCTGCTACTACAGTGTTAGGTATGGACTTTGGTTCATTGGCAGGGTAACACAGTAAAATTATGAAGAGTAGGGGGTGTGGCTTAATGCAGAAGTCACAACTAAAATATTGTTGTTGTGCTTGGCCCCTCAAGGCTTCCATCCTTGAGATGAAACAAACAAAATGAGAGAAACTCATCTAAAGGTACAGCAGATCTATGAGGTGTAAATGGCTTTGTGCTGTCTTGATAATCTTTTTTCCTTGTTTGATAAGACAATACAGATGGTTATAAGTCTGTATCTCTAAAAAGGCTAAGTGGCAACTTTACTCGCTTTTACTTTGCAAAAACCTCTAACCCAGAAGGCTTCGTCAGTTTTGTTTGACTAGTTAGGTATGTGGACAAAACTCTTTGGAGTCACTGAGTCATTGTCCTTTTGATGATCCCCTCGGGCGGCTGTTGTTCTGATCACAATGTTCTGTCTGTAGCTAAATTTCTGATGTCAGCCTACCTGTTTGTTTATCCAGTGAAAACAAACTGGACATGTCACCCGGAAGGACGTCGTAGGTGACCTGTCCAAACCTGCCAGAATCTTGGTCCACAGCGATGACGTTGAGGACGTCTGTGCCGGGCTGTGCGTGGCTGCTGATGCTCATGGTGTACTCGCCAGGGTTAAACACTGGAGCGTTATCATTGAGGTCTTCTATCTCAATGTGAATGTAGGTTTGGGCACTCAGGCCTCCCTGCAGGTTAAAAAGTGCGATGAGGAGGAATTTAATTAAGGACACTGAAATGAATGATTCAATTTTAAAAGCTTGCGGTTTGTGAGCCAAACGTGCTTTGTTCTGATCACAGTGCAGCGCCTCATTTGTGATGGTCAGGCACAATGTACGTCAAAACAGATTATATATAAACTAAGTACCACTTACTGGATCTTCAGCTTTGATCAGGAAGTCGTGGACTGTCTGTCCCGTGTCTCGATCGATGTCCTGAGAGACACACAGCTCTCCGGTCTGTGGGTTGATCTGGAAGAGGGGGTGTTTGTCCTGCTTGTCAAAGCCATCAGAAAGAGAGTAGAGCAGTGTGCCAAACACAGGGCTGTCGGCATCGGTGGCAACAACCTAGACAGAAGAGATAGATCACATCACGTGAGAAGATCCTAAGTGATGAGGACACTGGGAAAACCATCTGATAAGCCATGATGAAAAATACAGGTTCTCAAAAGTTCCTACATCCTACAGTAAATGCATAAAATATTATAAATGAAATAAAATAAATCCTTTCATATAAAAATTGGAGCAGTATTTGATCACCCCTTCAGATTGAAACTTACTTATTTGTATTAATGGAAAACTTCAATTATCTGGTCAAAAAGGCAACACAGTTGATTTGAGCAAAAGTCTGATGAGAATTCGAGTTTTAGACGTAATGAAAGAAGAGTATGGGCAGTAATTTGCATGCAGACACATTTTCTGTAAAGATTTAAAAGTGTAAAGCCTTACTTGATGGTAATCCTTTGTTTGTATGTGCCTTTGCCTCCTACCAAAGCTTTAATCTATGGCAGCCATAATCTTATTAAGTATTTAATCTCCACTAATTGCAAGGGATTGTGCTTCACCAGTTCAAGATGGTGTCAAAAGAATATTAGCAAAAGAAGACCAGCAGTTTGTTTCTGAACCAACAGCACTAGTTTTAACGTTTCTTCCACTTTGTTAGGATTTGCAGTACATGCATATAGCAGGTAGATGTACTTGTACTGCAAGTCAAGTTGCAACTTGCTGGATTTTGTCTTTATAACAGAATACCAACAACTTAAAATGGCACAAAGCTCGGTCTCTCACTTCACAGTTACTTTCATTAATAATCAAGATATTTTCCAGGGCCCAAGGTGACATCTGCTTGTTTTGTCCGACCCACAGGCTTAAGCCCCCACCTTTTTTAGATTACAGGTCTTTCAAAAACCACACAATGTTTACATTTGCAGTTTTTTTGTTTACTTTTGAAGTTTTGATTATTGTCCTATAATGTTTTTTTTCGGTACACTTCACTATTTTGTTATATCTGGTAATTTCTTTTCTAGCTCAACGAGCAATAAATATTATGTTAAGAGTTAAATTTACCTCCCTGTACTTTGAAACAGCAAAAATTGTTTTCACATTTAACACAAAAACGTTTCTACTAGCTAAAAGAATCCCCTTTTTCACATTATCTGTAGTAATTTTGTCTAGTATCATTTTGTGTCTCGGTTTGGGAAATATTAACAGTTACTTCACATAGAGGCGTTTCAGGCAATTCAGTCATCCGTCCATGATTATTACGGTTATGCTTTTGTCGGCTTATTCTGAATGCATATATACTTGAGTTTTGGCTATTGTGCTTATGCACATGTCAAGAACTCTTGGTGCATCTTGGCAGGAAATGGTCTCTATAAATGCATTTACCTTTAACCTTTAACATAATTGTGAATCATTATACTAGTCATGGCCCTGGCAAAGAGGATCAACATAATAAAACCATAAAAAAAATCCCAACAATCAAAGAGCCAGTAGTTTTACTGCAACAGAAAAAGAGACGGACGAAAACCGTGCAAAGCCGCTTCTGTCGTGCCGGACTGCGATCGTGCCAAGAGACACATTACACAGATAGAGCGCTCACTATCAAGTCATAAAGATGATTTCATCTCAGACTTTATGAGATCTGATCAAAGGACGTTTTAAAGACATGGATCAAAGTCTGATTCGACTTAAAACACACCCAACGAGTCTCACACAAACATAACAGATTAAACTTGATTTATACACATCAACCCCATTTGTAAACCCAACCTTCTCTGCCTTCATATATGAGACCTCTTCACTGATTCACTGATGTCCCTTTGCTGCAACACACTGCCCGATGTTAAACCAATGTGACTAGATGTGTATAATCTATTCTTCCTAATCAAGGTTTCTTCTGACTGTCTCATTTGAGATTTTTCTTTACTTTTGTTAGTATTTTAAAAAGGAAGACATCAAGCTGAACCTGGTGCTAGATCACTAGACAGTACAGCCACGTCACAGAAACCCAACTACTAAAATATGTTTTAGTGCTTATTTAAATTCTACGTTATTGCGTTCACAGATATTTAACTGGTAAATAAAGCTTCTACTGTAACTGGCGTCAGCTTGTGCCAGGCTACACCAGTGTGGTACGAGGCATCAAATCTGGAAAAGATGTGTATTGTTTGTGATTAGCAAGGAACACTGAGGGCGTTGTGCTTACAGAATAAAGGACACGTTTGTATCAGAAGATGTTAATGAGACGCCGGGACAGAAAACATGAGATGTCAAGCGTATGTAGTGGAGTTTTCCCTAACACTTGTATCTGCTCCTAAGACCATTCTAATGTATGTCTACCATGGAAACAGAGAATTGAAAGTAAAACTATCTAATGGACTGGTTTTCAACCCATAACCCCTTCAAAATAGTATTTTTTTTTTTAAATCAAGAATTGACTTTTAAGTGACAATGACCAAAATTGACCATTACTCTACGCCACCGTTTCTCATGTTAGTAAGTGTCTGTATGTCTGTATGCTCATATACCTTAGAAAGGATGTAAAATGTTTTTATTTATTTTGTAATTTGGATGAAGTGAACGTACTTGTAGAAAGCAGCTTCCGATGTCACGGTGCTCTGGAATGGACACGTTATAGAGCTGCTGCTGAAACACTGGCTCATTGTCGTTGACATCCTCCACCAGCACCGTGACTGTTGCTGTGGACGACAGAGCCGGTTCGCCTCCATCTACCGCCGCCACCAGGAACCACACCTCCGTTTGGGTCTCTCTGTCCAGAGCTGCAGCTGTGGTGACCAGGCCCGACTCCGGGTCGATGCTGATCAGCCTGTCCTCGTTCGACTTAAGGATGGAGTACCTGACGTCTGCGTTAACGCCTTCATCTGCATCTCGGGCCTGCATCTGGATCAGGGAACTCCCCTGAGGGGCGTCCTCTGAGATTCGTATAATGTATACATCCTTCTCAAAAACAGGGTGGCAGTCATTAGTGTCAGCCACCCTCAAGAACAACACCATCGTACTACTCAGAGGGGGGCTCCCAAGATCTGATGCTTGCACCTTTAACTCATACAGATCCTTTTCTTCCCTGTCTAGGTCCGCATTAACGCACAATGCGTAGAGAAAATCATCCGTCTGCTTCAAACTGAACTTCCCATCACCACCCTCGAGCGTGACAGTGACCCTCTCCTCCCCAACGTCAGGGTCTGACACTGAAATTCGAGCAACATAATCCCCAATCGCTGACATCTCTGACACCACTGCATCTCCCGTCTCACTGAGAAACAGCACACTGATGGTGGGACTGTTATCGTTGATATTCAGCACCTTTACACCCACAAAGGTGCTGCTGTATTCAGGCTGAGCCCCATTGTCTCTGGCAATGACAATAAGCTCATGAAAAGCCTGAGTTTCACAATCGAGCAGTTTGCTGAGGTAAACCACTCCGGTGGTCTCATTGATGGAGAAGAACTCATTTGGGTCACTCTGTCGCCTGTTGATCATATAAGTGATTTGCCCATTGCGCCCCAGGTCGAGGTCAGTTGCGTGGACCTGACACACTGAAGACAGGACTGGAGCATGTTCAGGCACTGAGGTGTGATATTCGGTTTGGTTGAACACAGGTGGGTTGTCGTTCTCATCCAGGACGTGGATATTCAGATACAGAGTCCCTGTCCTGGCAGGGATGCCGCCATCAAAAGCCTCAATGGTCAGGGAGTAGAAGTCCTGTGTTTCTCTGTCTAGTTTGCTGTCAAGCACCAGGTCCAGGCTCATGTGGTTGACTGACCCAGTGCGATAATCCAGGTGGAATATCTCAGCCATCTCCCTCTCTGTGATCCTGTATCCCTGGGTACCAAACTCACCCTCATCCCGGTCTTCAGCACCCTCAAGTTGAAACCGACTTCCTGGGGGGCTCAGTTCGGATATTTCCAAGTCAACATCCTCTGAGGGAAACACAGGTGAATGGTCGTTGACATCTTTCACCTCAATTTTCACTTTGATCATCTCACCCGTGAGCGTGGCTGCAACAAATTCATACTTGTCTCTGCTCTCTCTGTCAAGAATTACAGCTGTGGAGATAATCCCCGTGTCTGCGTCTATTTCCAGGTCTCTGAAGACATCAGAGTCTCTGCTCTCAGAGATGAAGAATCCAGTACTTGGCCTGCTTAACCCCGCTCCCAGGTCTCCAATGATGGTCTTAGAGGGCAAACCTTCTTTAACAAACATTGTCAAATTAAACACCTGTCCCAGAGACTGACCGCAAAACAGAGACAGCGCGAGCGTCTCGAGAAGCAAAAAGGACACATAATTGCGACCCATTCCTCCTTTCCACATGGTTTCGAGATTTTCTCCCTGAGAATCAATGTCAGGCTACATATTTCCGTGTCAAATTAACACCCCTCACTCACGTTTTAAAGCACTTTCCCGAGTGAAAACAGGCAAACGCACCGCACACATTTGCGCACAGGAAAGCACCCAGCAGTCATTCGCCATCACAATGTTTCTGCAGCCTGTTGCGTGATTTTTGGAGAGAAGAGATCCACACACAAAGTCACGCAAATCCCCTGGGCTTCTCCCCGCATCACGGACACTGAGTGACCGCGCAGCTCCGTCCGTGCACAGTGAACACACCTCTTGGCGCGCTGCGCGGCTCCATCTGTGGCCCTGAGCGCTTAAGACTTAATTAGGACTGAAGATTACGTTGGGCGCCGCGTGCTGACAGGTGCCGGTGTAGGTAGGACCTGATCAGAAAGTGAGCCGGGAAGTGTTGCAGTTGAAATAGAAACGCGTCGAAAACGTCAGAGGTCATTCAGTTTACCGACTGTGGTGAAGTTGTCAGAAAAGGAATGAAAAGGAAGCATTTTATTGACGGTCTAGTTTGGCAAACCGCCTTTTGGTGTTTGCGTGGCTCCATCTTCTGGTAAAGACATTTCAGTGCAACTATTTTCTGGACATACCGGACTGGGACGATGCTCAGAAAACAGAACTCTTCCGCATCTTCCTATGCAATTAAATCATCTATATAAATAAATAAATCTGCTCTTTCTCGCACTTGCGTCTCGTGAAATGTAAACACTTCTCCGACAGGACTTTGCTTTGATGTTTTCTCCTTGACTTGATTTTTGCTGCCTTGTACCTCACTTGTAAGCGGCTTTGGATAAAAGCGTCTACTAAATGTAAACTAATTTACATGGACCCCGAAACTGACATCAAATTACCATAATTGAAGATGTAACATCGTTTGTAGTCACTGTCGAGTTTGGTCTACGTGTTGTTGCTATGAGTGATTATTCTCGGTGGTAGTCTGACTGCCTTGAGCTCATTTAGTTCTTTCTGGCAATCATGTTTTCTCCTTTTGGCCATCACGTGTCTCTTTTTGGATATTTTTATTTTTTTTTTTGTTGTCATTTTGTATCTTTTAAATGACCTGTGTGCCTTTCCTGGAATCAATCCATGAGGATAACTGAGCACTAAAAGCTTATCTGCATTGTGTTGATGAACAATGTGATGGACTCTCACGTGAGCAGATAATCCAGCCAACATGGCGACAGCAGAAACACAGCGAGACGTCTGCAGATCTTACTGATCTGTCACTGTAAGGAGATTAAAGGTACGGCTGTAAGTACAGGTACAGAACCTCCGTTAAAACAAAATCTCAAAAGCATGCTGAACTTAAGCAACAGCAAATATGTGAAAAATGTGGTCTTTAATAAATGGAGCAAAACAAGCTTCACATTACAGGCCAGAAAAGGGGCAATGTTTGTTTCTGTACAACTGGAAAAAACTATATTTATATAACAATTTTGTCACACAGTCGTTACCCATTGAGTCTAGTCAGAAAAGCTGCTCCTGTGGATGGGGTCGAACAGTCATTATCAATAACAAACATTCGGGGAAGTCCGTCCAAAGTGGCAGTTTTTGGAACTACAGTTTTTTTTTTTTAGAATAAAGTGAACAATTTGTTTCAAGTTGTTGTTGCATCTTGTCTAAGAAACATGGGTTATGAAGAAGTTTGCCTGATGAAAAAGCCCAAATTAGCAACACATAATGAGAGTATCTACAACTGGTGTTTTGGTAGAAACCAAATTCAGAATTGTTACTGTGACAAGAGGAACAGCAAAAAAAAAAAAAGAAGAAAAAATTAAAAACGTTTTCTCTTGAGGATTTCTGGTTTCCAGTTGATCGGATGAGATTCTTCTGTCTGCAAGAAAGAGAGAGAGAGAGAAAGCAGTTTAAGACTTATAAAGTAAGTAAAGTAAGAAATATAAACTGATTTTAAGTTGATTGTAAAACATACTGCGGTGTCATCCTCTCTGTAAACTTTAATGGTTTTATCAGCCTCTGCCGTGATCAGTCTGCTCTCTGAGTGATCAAACATGCAGGCAAAGATTCCCGACTCGCTATCCAGAGACCCAGGCTGAACGGCTGCATGAATCCGCTGGAAGTTGTAGCCGGTCCTCCAATCCCACATGTGGATGGTTCCATTGTCAGCTAGTGAAACCATAAATGTGCACGGTAAATCACAAGGCTCGACAGGTTTCTACGCTGTAATTACATATTCACTTCAGTCAAAATGAACTCACTCTCTTTTAAAGTCCTAATGTTCACAATTTATCAGTGGATGAGACAAAAAAGAAACATCATATATGGCTATAATTACCTCCAGACACCAAGACACCATCGGAATTAACAGCCAGAGTGTTGATAATGGCGTTGTGACCTGACAGGTTCTGAATGAAGTTGCCATCAGGGAACATCCACTGTTTGATGTTGTCAGCAGAGCCAGAAGCAAACGTGTATCTGTAAAACAGAGGAAATAAAGCAATTGTACATTTGTCTCTTTACTGGCATCTTAGCCATACGACGTTTTAAGAGATCTAGAGAGACAATCTCAAATTTATCCTATTTAGAATGACCGAAATCAGAGAAATGAAAGTAATAAATGAACAATTATTCAGAGATCACCTGCATTACCAGCCAACGGTTTCACCACTGCACATTATATGTCAACTTACTGTCTGGGATGCTGTACCAGGGTCCGGACAGACTTTTTATGGTTGGTCAGTGTGGTTCTGGTTTTTCCAGCGATCAAATCCCACAGCCTGATGGTTGAATCGTGGCTACCTGCAAGAAAATAACTAGTTGTCAATCTGGGAATAATAATGACAGAAGCAGTTATCTAGAAAAAAAATCTGAAAACAATGATGTGGTTGATGTTAGATTGGAGTTTAAATACCAGTGATGACTTGGGGCTCTGCAGCTTGGCATCTGACTGTGGCCACAGTGTTGGTGTGTCCTGTTAGTGTGTGCACGTTAGCTTTGGTCCTGATGTCCCACACCTGCATGCACAGAAAGGAAATTCTATATGTGCCACATAATTCATCTGTTAAGGCTCAATTACTAAAACCTTATATTAAAACAATATTCTTTGCTGCAATGACGACCTGTTCATGTCCATTTCACATTACATCTTATTTTAAACCACCCATAAACTTGAAATCATGGCTAATGTGAACACAGCAGTCTCTCTTTTATCAAACAGGACAGATAAATATAACAAAGTCGAAAGTACAAACGTGTGACTTAACAACGTGCAAATGTAAAATGTTCTTTTGTTTAGTTCCCAATAAAATGACTGTATTATTTAATTAAAGTCACATTTTTAAATAAGGGGTACAGGCTGTGTAAAGTGGAAACATCTCATTTAATTTTCTGTGCTTACAGATCCTAACAAACTAGGGAGAGTACACCAGACTAGTAACTAGTTTGATGTATCAATGTGACATTACTGTACATGCTTGGGTTCATTCTTTATACTGCAGTAGGCATGCAAATGGACAAAATTATAAAAATTAAATATTTAGATTTTTCTCCTTGATATGGACAACAAAAAGGAGGCGTGATCCCCTTTTCTTCCCCTGAACCTGACCGGATTTATTTACATGTGGATGAACATCCAAAACAAGGCTTGCAGAGTAAGAGCGTACCCTTGCTGTAGCATCTCTGCTGCACGTTACCAGCACATCAATAGTTGGATGCAGGTCTAAATCATAAACAGCACTCAGGTGCCCATGATAATGCCTGATGACCTAAAAGAGAGTAACCAGACTTCAAAAACAGCACAGAGAAAACTAAACAAAAACGGTTATTCTTGTTATGAAAGTGACGTGCTGATGCCATCTATAACACACCTTGTTGTACTCCAGATCCCAACACTTGACTTGCTTGTCTTCGCCACAGGAAAAGAGATATGGGCTGCGGCTGCTGACCGCTACACCACGCACCGTACTGATGTGTCCAGTCAGAGAGAGTTTTAGCTTCCCACTGGCCAGGTCCCAGATCTACCAAGACAAATCACATTCCTGTCACATACGGGTCAGATCAGAGCGCGACACCCCGAGGCGGCAGGGGGATAATCATAGACTGTGTTTACATGCACTGAAGTAACCAGGTTACAGTCGGCTTCCTGGGATACTGAAAGAAGTGCTTCTGACATTGCTGGAACCAAAACATGTATACGTGGCAGCTATCAAAAACAACAATCACTGAGCACTATTGGGTGAAACTCAAAGACACACAGAGTAGTATTTGTACACGGAAAGAACTTACTTTCAGCATTACTCACCTTTATGGTTCTATCAGCAGATCCTGTGACAAACCATTGATTTCCAGGCTCCACAGCGATAGACCTCACCCAGCCAAGATGACCACTGATGACCTATCATATAAAACATGTTGCTGTTAAAAATAACATGGCAGACATCACAAGTGGGGCTCAATCACTTCAACTGCATGGTTGTGACTTGATTCCCTCCTTCTCTTGTTATATGCCAAAGTGTTCATGACCCAGACATTAAACCCCAAATTGTGTGAGCATGTGTGAACTGGTGAATGAGATACAGTGTAAAGCATTAATCAAGTGCATACATTTACAAATTAGATGCAGGCCTCACTTTATAAGCAGTAAATGTAAATAGCAAAAACCCGTAAAGTTTTGGTATTTTGATGTCATTACCCGAAACAACTTCCATGGTGGATGCCACTGGGGTTTGGGCATGGTAGGAGCTTTCCTCATGAGCGCAGAGTTTCTGGTGCCGCCTCCTTCCATTAGTGACTAAAATAAATAAATGCATCATCAGTTCTGCATTTCGTAAAGGTCTTTACAACAAGGACAAGCAAGAAATTAAATGGAGTGCATGTGGAAATACGCTGTGACTCACCACAGCAGTTGACCTCTCTGCTCCGCCAGCATGTCGGTGGATGTCACTGACACTGGCGGCAGTGCGGCTTGTGTCCAGCCTGAAAATCAGTGATGAAGTAAAAATTGTTTAGATTTGAATTAGTTGCGTCAAAATCTGGAAAAGGGTCTGAAAAAACAGTTTAAGACAAAACACTACTACAACAGAGGCTGGAAAAAAGCTAAAATACAAAGGCAGTAATATTTGAGGACAGATTAATTATAATGCATTTGCATTGTATACCGAATATGTGCCCTTATTTTGAGGCCCTAAATCTACTCTGGGTGAAATATTACAGCCGGATCATCTTATATTGGGCCAATACTGCACTAATTTACGTTTTTTATACTCTGGAGTGACACAATTGTTTACCTGGCCTTTGAGGGGGGCAAAGCTAATGCCAGGGAGTGGATCCCTGCCTCACTTGGGTTCCTGTGCATCTTTGTGTCCGCAGTCAGTGCTACACCTGTAGAATAAAACAATACTGCTGTGATACTGAGACCAGGGCACAAGTGAATGTCCCAGTTATTGGCCTCAGAGTAAGTACATTTGTGCAACTTGATTAAATAAGTATCCTTCTTACCAGGTCCAGAGGGGTAAGCATGTGTCCCAGTGACCAGATACTCTGGGTCATCTCCTGAAACATGTTAGTTATCTTAAAACTACAACCAATTAACACAGCCATAAAAATAACATTCCTCCGTGGGTGTTTTTCTAAATCTACTGTTATGATGCTGCAGTGTTGAGCTCACCTGGTTGCGTGTAACTCTGGGGGCCTTGCATGATGCCTGGAAGGTGTAAAACTCTGTCTTTCCCTTCCTTCAGGACGGGCATGTGTAACACTGCACTATAATCCGCTTTTAGTTTCACTCCCATTTTCAGTTTGTGGCTACAAATACAGGAGATAATGAATCAAATGTCTTTTCCTCAGAAATCACACATGATTATTCTCATTCACAAACATTGTAAAGAGTGAACATGAGCTGGTCGCATTTTTTTCTAACAATAACTGAATAACCCTTTAAAGGCAGAATATTGTAAAAAATAAAAAATAAAAAAATTCAAAGAGCTCAAAATGAAGCTTTCAAATGTTTTGTCCCAACCTATTTTTTCCCTTCACTTTTCTATGATATGATGAAATCAACAAAATTCTTCTCCACTTCAGAAACCAACATGTTTTCATTGTTAGACAGAATTTAAAAAATGTCTAAAGTAAATGACATTAAACATAAGTCATTTAATCCATTGATTAAAACACCTGACAATCACACTGGTGTTAAAAAGAAATGTATAATACCACGTAAGTGTCATCACATATTTCATTACGGCCATATATTTTCATTTTCATTTTACATAGGCTCATATTTGGTAATATCTCAATTCTTAGGTTCAAACTGTGAGAAAGCTGATCGTTCTACTATGTGTTTATTATTGAAGTCAAAGTGGGTAGTGAAGCCGTACTTGAGTTTATTATAAGAAGAGGTGGTTCTAATGTTTTGTCTACCTCCTTCATTTAAAATATGATGGCCAAAACCTTAGAACCACCTCAGAAATAACAAAACTAAACTTTTAATAGCAAAATTAAAAGTATTGTAATGTAAGGAGACCGTCCCCAGTTATCAAATAAATATACACAAGACTAACGCGTACGGCAAACTCAAGTTTTGTAGAAACTAAAAACCACATGTAAAAACAAAGACACTGCGGTATAAGCTGATCTTCAACAGTTTGTTTTTTACCTTTCATCGTCTGGAAGGATGGCTTTCGCATGGTCGGACACAAACATATCATGGGTCCTTTTCAGAGATCTGAAGACCAGCGTGTGGACCGAGTGCTTCTGCACGTCCTGTATTAGAGCACAATTATGTAAAAACACGACTGTATTAAAACCTGCAATGTTTATATGTCACAATAGTCGTCACTGTGTAATTAAAAGTAAGGAGAAATCCCAACGTTAACTTAGGACGTTCCAGAAATTAGCCGGGCCCGACAATGTGTAACGTAATGCTAACGCCTGAGCGCTAGAAAAAGAAAGAAAGATCCACGAAAAGGATTCAAACATCGGCTTACCTCAGTCATGGTAGCTCCCCGTATCCAGATATGACACAGACACTTAAAATGTATTTCTTTTACTAGATATATCGCTTGGCAATAGTCGAAAATGTATCACGAACATAAAAACATGATAACCGCGGCCACAAACCGACGACCTGCTGCTCCGGAAGTAAACAACACACAGAAAGCGGCCTGGAAGTTTAGAGCGCCGCGTCCCGGCCAACATATGCACTGCATCGTATAATATTAAGATAATCAAGATAATAAAATATAGAAATGCCAGCGCTTTGATTTTTTTCTAATAATTAATTATTATAATTGTTGTAAATTGTACATTATTTTTGATTATTTCTGTCTCTGAGAGGCAGGCATATAAACTCTGTGGAGTTGGAGGTTGTCCCATCCTGCTTTATTGTATTGTATTTATGTTGTCCACATGTTTTGGGAGAAAAAAGGACTGGACTGGGGCATCTGGCGAATTTGTTATCAGTTTTTTGACAACAATGGAGGTGATTGTGGACAATATGAATGCAGAAAATGACAGAAGTTCTCCTTTAAAGATAATGTATGTAACCGTTTGAAATAGTTTTTCTTAAAAATATGCTCCGAAGCTCATTGAACAGCAGTGACAGATGGTAGTAAATGTTTATAACTGTGGCTCTTGCTTCTAAAAATACAAACATTTGATAGATAGAAAGATAAATAGATAGATTCTGAAGAGGAAAATACACAGCAGAGATATCTAAATAGAACATTATGCCCCCATTCCTTTTTGTGGCCTTGATTTCGTAGCCTAATCCATGTTTGGCGTGATCTGTAAAATCACCATCAGAGCACAATGTGCTTTTTGGGGGTTTTTCTTAAAAACAACATATGATGCAATAGTTACAAAGGTCACTGAGCATCTATCTGTGTCTGCCTTTGTTAAAAGACCCAAATTCTCAAATGTAAGCTTAAACATTTTTGATCGATTTACCTAAAAACCCTTTCTTAAGCAGAAGTCACCAACAGAAACTAGAATAATGAAAACTTGAATGTAAATTGCAGTGAGCACAGGGCAGTTTGGTTAACCTGTCTTGCGTTTTAGACTATGTTTGCCTAATAGAATACCATACTAGGGTTAATGATTATTCAGTCCCTGATTGTCAAAAAATGTCATCTACCTAGTTTGTGAAAAAGGTTTGAGTTGCCATATTTTGGCATAGTAGCACTATACCCAAACATTCCTGTTTACCAATTCTTCTTCCAAGTTACAGGTATCTCAAACAAATGTATTTACTTTTGGGATTTTAGGGAGTGAGGTGGGCGTCATGTGCATTTGTCATTTAACTACAAACTGGATGGAATTTGGACTCAAGCGGTTACTCAGGTGAGTGGGATGATACACAGGGTACAAGTACTAGTGCACAATGCACAGTAAATAAACCAAATGCGGATCAAAATATACATGGTGATTGTGACATTCCGATATGAGCTTCGTCACTTGGTGAGCAACTCTAAAATGTAACAATATAATTCCTGCCATCTGTCTTACAATAGGTGGTTCCAATATTTAAAGCGAAAAATCATAAATATTACATTATCTGTGGACAAATAAAGTGTAAACGTGAGGATTTAGTGAGGAAAATATAAATAGTCCTTACTGCAAATAGAAACACTAGGTAGAAGTTTTAACACCAACTTGCACAATTTGACTCGATTTGTTTAAAAGGTTCCCTCCTCTGCCAAATTGCTCATTAATCAAAAGTTTTCATTTTAATGCACATTGAATATTCTGTTATTTTCCTGTGCTTTTTAGGCTTTGTGAGTGTGCTGTCATAGCTTGAAACCTCTGGAGGTTATATTGAAATCCAAATACGTTCTGTGATATATTGTACACTACAGTTGTGACACATTGATGATTGTAACGGTAGCTGACACTGTCACAGATATATTAGACAACAAAAGCAATAGAGAGGACACAATATTACATTAGTGATGGCATTTATTTCATGGCTGCTGCATTCCATTACATGCAGGTGTACATTTCTAGTCACATGGTGTAGTAGGACAAATCAAATATTTAAGTTTTATCTCAACATTTTTAATAAAACAGCTGCTTCCCATATGGGCTTCAGTAGGTTGTGCTTCTTAGACTGGCAGCAACTGTGTCCAAAGACTGTCCAATAAAGTAATCAAACATATTTGGTAAGGAAAAGACTTTTATGAAATGCTCGGAACAAAGGAATTTGTGGTCTGCAATCCTTCTCAAAGTCCGCCAAACTCTTTGGCGCCAGCTTGCTGTCCACCAGCTGTGATGCGGCTGAGAGGAATGAGCTTCATGGTGGTCTCTTTTAGCGAGTACCAGCGGTTGTGCCATGTGACCCAAATGATGCCGTTATCGAAGCCGAATTCCCCGGCATCCTTTTCTGTGTATCTTCCGCCTGTATGAAGAGAACACAACCAGTTTATAGTGGACCTCGAATGATTTTAAACTGATGCATGTGCTTGGATAATGGCTTTGTCTTCGCCACTAACCATGCAAATGACAACCAGTTTGACGCTGGTATTAACCTCGTGGTCTTACCCTGGTAGTATTTGCCGTTCAAATGTGCAGCATGACATCTATTCATCCACCAGCCAGAGCCGTCCTGCCGAGCACAGCTGCCATCATACTTGTCGTTGTCCTTGTCGTGGGTACTGAACTGGATTCCATTGTGTGATGTGTAGAACTTGTCACTGACATCATCTCCAAAATCATAGCCATCGAATGCATCTCCAGCGTCACCGCCAAGGTAAAAACTATACGTCAGGCGGTACATGTCAGCCTCTGGTCCCAATCTGAACGTATGGTAGTCTGCATACCTGGAGAAAGGAGGCCACAAAGAGGAATGTGGAATGTAGCGTTAGCTTCTGGTACCTCTCCTGAGTTATTTTTCTTCTTCAAATAAAACCCCATGACTGGGGTCATGTTTGCCTTATCAATGAGGCTCTTTGCTCTCTTATTACATAATCTGTTATCATCGATGTGCATGTACCTTTTTTGGCCGTCCCAGTCAACAAGTTCTATCCTCAGCACAGTTGGAACAGTTGAACTCGTAGTCAGAAGATGGATCTTATCGTTGCCGAGCCAGAACTCTGTGGTGTCATCTGGAGAGAGATAGCCAAAGCCCTCCTTGTACTGGATCCAGTTCTTGTTGAAGTCCACACTACCATCACGTCTCTGTGAAAAGTGTTCATTCATTAATATTTAAGACAGGACAATATATTCATGATTGTTTCATGTAGCCAAGAGTGATTTGCTAAGGAACTGTATCAAAAGTATTAGTAAGGAAAATGAAAATGGTGAGGGTTGTGTTTATGTGTTTTTGTCCCTAAAAAAAAAGAGTGTAGTGTGAGTGAAGGGACATCTTTTTTTTTAATCTAACTGTATTTTTATACTTTAAGGTATCACATTTATCAGGTAATTGATGTACTGCAACACGTTTTGATATTGTTTTAAAATTTAAGACTAATGTTGTTTAAACCTTTATTGAGTTTCTTGAATTTAGTTTTTGTAGCTCAGCACGTCGTTTCCATCCCTCCCTCACTGATAATTTCTGTACTGTCCCTAATAGTATTAATGGCTGATAGCTTTCAGGATTAGCAAATTAGAAAGGACAAAAGTTTTAGTGAGCATTAAGTTTTGCATTGGTTATGAAATAAAATATCGGAATCATTCAGTTCAAGATAAAAAAAACCTTTTGATTAAGTGGGATTTACCCTCTGTATGACTGTGAAGCCACGTCCAAAGCTGTCGATCTCACAGTAGACCAGGAACTGCTTAGTAGCTTTCACTGGCTTGATTAAGTAGAGACCACTGGTAGTGGCACCTTTGTTTGCAACATCCTGGCAGTCTGATAAATGAAGAAGACGAAAAATCAAAGCCAAACATTATTAAATATGGCTAAAAAAGTTTAGCTGAATAAATATCGTGTTGTCTTGGGCTGACTGGTGCTGCTTGCAATACACTCAAGCTAATCTAAAGTTGATAAGAGAAGTATTTTATAATACATTCACAACTTATTACAAATACATCTGTTTACATTTTATTGATGCAGAATATTGATTTTAGTCTCTGACTAAACACTGAACAGGGACAAATGTTCAGATGAGACAGGATTGAGAAACCTCTTACGAAATGGGAATGGCCTGAAGGTCACACTCGAATGTTTTTTTTTTTTTTTTTTTTTTTTACCTGTCCCTGTAAGAGGTTGGATGTCAACTGTATCTTTGCAGGGCTCACTGCACTTCTGCTGCAACTGAGCGGAGATTTGCTTCAAGTCTGCCATTTTCCTCTCATTGGATGAAAGTACATTCTGAAGTTCCCTGGATAGAGAGAATATGAGTTAATGCATCCTATTTCATGTCTTAATGAGAGATGGAGATGTTTAACAGTATTTAATAAGTGATCTAGGTTCAGTTTAATTTTCATTTAGTTTTTTTCTTTATGTCAGCACTGGGTCTCTACAGGACGCAAAGTATTTGGGTAATAGAGAAATGCCCCATGACTTGAGTTCAGTCCCAACTGTGTGGGTGAGAAGTCTGGTGTGCATTGACCCGAAAGGCGTAGGAGTTGGGGTTAGCAGAGTTACTATCTCAAAATACTCTACTCCAAGAAAAGGTTTACATCCAAAACTAAGTAGAAGCATTTGATACTTTATAGTACTATATACTACACAAACCCACAATTATTTACAAACTGCTTTTGAATGAGAGGTTTATTCTGTGTAGTTTATTCGGCTGTCCCATTAATGTAGAGGACAAAAGTACCAGTATTTTAAAGTTATACATTTAAAGAAATCTTTAGTTACTCGGCATAAACTTACTTTATTTGTTGTTCGTGTACAACAATGGTACTTTCAAATCGGCGAATATCGTCTAATATACTTGAAGACTTTTTCAAGTGTACATCTGAAATAAAAAAAATCGGTTTTAGTCACAAACAATGGATGTTCTTATTTCTAGAGGACAATTAAAAAATATATGAATAAATGTTGACTAAATTATTTTAATGAGGATTTTACTCAAATTCACAAGAAAACCAACTGACAAAAGGATCATATTAATACTCAAAAGCAGGTATGTGAAGATGGGTGTTAGCAAATTAGGTGTGTTACCTTGTTGGGAACTCTTTTGAAATGAACTAGTGGAATCTTTAAGGAAATCAGCTTGTTCTTCAGCCCCCTGGGTCAAATTAGCGATTGTTTCCAGCTGTCTTTGCAAATTGTCCAAATCCCTGTTCACTCCAGGCATATACCTGAGCAGGTAATCAGCCACTCCACATGTAGTGGGACAATACTTTCCCTACATACAGAATGAGCAAGTAAAAAAAAACAAAAACAATACTAATAGTGTCCCCATACACCAGATAAGCAGCCCACACAGCAAAAGAGTAACATTATTTATTATCTGTTTACTTACAAAACCATCATTTGGGGTGCATGATCCAGTGCTGTCTCCTCTTGTTTGCTACACACACATACACACACAAAAGAAAAGAAATATTTGGATTTTTTGTGCACCACAAATCTGCAGAAGGTAAAAATAATAATAATAATAAAAATTCAGTGACTTACTGCTGATGAGAAGGAGACAAGTAATAGTAGTCCTCCTGCTATTGCAAGAACCGATGGAGCCATGTTGCTGTGACCACCGGTTATGATCTTGTCTTCTAGGAGAATAAAAAGCAGCTCGACTCTCTGGGATATTTATCTGAACAAGGTCCTGAGTTCACTGTTTGATAAGGGCCTCAAATGTAAACATCTCCCTTGGAACAAAGCTGTGACTCAAATGTCCACCTGCAGTCATTTCCCAGATTTGACAGTCTGTAATTGACAGCTGGAGCCGAACTATCAGAACATGTGACATAACTTTTATTTTTGGATATCCTGACCCACTGGTGGTAATGATGACGAATCAACTCTCAACAAATAGTGATTCATTCTTTGTCCAGCCGTATCTTTTCTAACAAGTACATAATGTCACTGCTTTCACTGGACTTGGGCTCCTATTCAAACAGAGTTTAATCCAGATATGAAGCACAATTGGTGCACAGTTTATTTATCTTATATATTTATCTTGTCATAAAAATCAAATACAGATCACAGCATGGGGCATTTCTTAGAGGCACAATGGTATTGTTAAGTTGTCTTAAATCTCAACATATAAACAATTGTTAAGAGGAGGCAACATAAAAAGTAATATATGAAATATATGTGTATCCTTAAAAGTCAACCATTTGACTATTTGAGTCACAACACATTGAGGTTATAAACAGTTTTGGACGGCACTGGCAAACGTTGTTGCCTCGCTAAAAAGGGAGTCAGATCAGAAAACACTGGTATGTTTACATGCATTGCAATTGCAAGCGGTGTACTTTGTCCTTTAAAGTGGAGGGTTTAATGGTATATTTGTACGGAACATACGTCTGCCTGAATATCCAGAACTCCAGGAACTCCAGATGCTAGTCCATATTTTGACTATGTTCATGTTAGTAAAAAAAAAATGCTATAGCTTAGCAAATTATAAAACATGGTTTAGAATTATTATCTCATAATAATGATTTTTTCTTTTGTTGGCACAGTTGGGCTTCCATGTACATATACAATTATATATTAAGGTCAAAGTAGAGTGTTTCAAGACTAGAATGGTAACTGAATTTATTATAGTTGCACTTATTACCAGGTATTCTAAGTTACACTGATGCAGGATTGTTAAAACTAACTACAAACAAACTTTAAATATGGATAATAGTTTAAAGACAATTTGTCTGTGGTGAGTGGCCCTGGTCTAACCATTATAGCACCACTCAAGTAAAATGTTGACAATTCTGAGTTCAGGAACCAGGGTTTATTAGGACAACGCGTTCAATCTGAAGATTTTGAATCCATTAATGTCAAGATTCAATATTCAAACAACTTTATTTGTCTCAGCTTTATTGAGCTGGAGATGATTTTGCTCACGCCAGATGTTGGTAGTCCTCATAATGTTAGCCTCAATAAAAGCACTGGGAAAAGCGTTTTGATCCATTTTTCAAACAAACTGTAAATTAGAAAGAGGACATCATGTTTGTGTCTAAAAACAAATGCCAGTGTCCATGGGGCCATTGGTGCGTGGAGATGCAAGGGTATTAACGATTTTCATCCCCCTGTCTGCAGGGAAAATGTGATTTTCTGAGAAAACAAAGCCCCTTTTTCACAGGCTTAATTTGTAAGACGCACATGTGCGTCGTTGAGCTGTTGTTGACCAAATTGGAGCCAAACTCTAGATCTAGATCAGAAATGAGCAGGGCACTGTTTCCCCTGTCGACATCTGTCTGCACGTGTTTGACATTAACAAATCATTCACTGATGCAGGAAGCTAATAGATATATTTCTCTCAGACTGTAAAAAAATCTATAAAGTTGTTTGTAACTGGTGGTGGTTTAAAGGTGTTTTATGTGTCCTTTTGTGCAGATTTAATTCCTTAATCCATCTGGAATAATCTCATCAGTGAAGCTATGCTAATCTGCATGAAGGATGAATAATTGCAAACACAAGTTTAGGGCAGTTTATATTCTACAATGTCATAAACCTCCCAATAGTTATGTTTTTGGATTAGTTTTAGGCCAGTAAATGACTAAATAAATATTATCATTCAGATCCTAGCAGTGTGGAGAGGGCCACAATTTAGACCATCGATGTTTGGAAGCTATTTGAAATTAGGCATAAATATGCAAACATGATTATTTAGATTTTTCTGAAATTTTTAAGCAACTTTTTGTCTGTTTTAATGCAAAACTGTAACAGAGGCTACTGGACGTCCTTAGTCCCCAGTGCAGCGAACTACGAATAGGGTCTGATAGATGTAAATGTACTGATGCCACAATCTATGCATTGGTATATTCCAGAATATCAAAGTGTATTTAAATGTTTTCATTTAACTATCTGTCCAAGACAGTAAAAAAACAACTGTCACCCTGTTGTCATTATTAGCAGATGAGTGCGAATCATCTTTCTCTATCATGGCCCACATTCAAAATGGGAATCTTTCTCTGCTGTTCATTTCAAAGTTACAAGCCTTATGCTTGTGTAATGTTTTTCTGTTTTTTGTGAGGACTGTTTGCAGTTATTTCCATGTTGCGAAAGGCTGCCGTACAGTAGTCGTATCACGCCAATATTTTGTTGGATGTAGAGTTTAAAATAGATCTAGTTATTGATAATCTGTGTCTATTCTCCCGGGTACACACCTCCTTTTATTAAATCAGAGCAATCAGTAGAGATACATGTGACAAAATAAAGCTTGATAATGCTTCATATATGGGCCCCATGTTGACATTTGATGATAAATCTTACCTAAACTACCTCTGTTGGACCTGGTTTTATAATGAAGACAAAATGAGCCCGGGACACACATAAAGCCTTACTGACCTGAGAATGAACTGCCAGGCCCGTGGCCCTAAACCCCACTGAGAGTCTGCTGAACAGATGAAAAGTGTCTTGTTCTTTCTTTTAACTTTCACAAAGACGTGGGAGAAACACTGTTGCTGTCGGTGAAGTAGTCAGACGGTGATGCCAAGCTGATATTCACACGGTCTGTCTTTCATCCGTATAGAAAACAACACATAAAAGGTAAAACATTGCTTAATTTTCTTTATAAAAGGAGACAAGTGCACTTCCATCACATTTAACCTGTAAATTAAACCATAGGAATATACAAATGAATGGCTGTTCATTCACATCTTTAGGAAACGTGTAAGACAGTAATTAGATTAACAGAGTCAGTATTGTTTACCGCTTGTCCAACTTAGGTCGTCTGAACAGGAATTACGTTTTTTGGAGTCTCGTCAGGGTCTCAGTGGTGTGAAATAACAACGTGCACTTTGTTGCTGCATGAATCTGGTGTTCATCATCTTAACGTGGATGAAAAATAATGAACATGATGCTGTTTTCATTGTGTTATTTACAACTGAGTTTACCTCAGTTTTAACTTAGTTTAACTATCCACTATAGTTACACACATCTTTCATTTTATTCACACTACAACTATATTAATAATTGTCCTACACTGCATCTGTGTGCTCACTGCTTATTTGTGCTTTATCGCTTTCAAGGGTCTTTCTTACCATCTTATTTTGGCTACAGTATGAATGTGTAATTAAAGCTCCAATATACAACTTAAAGTTATGTAGCCATAAGATCCACTCTGCTCCATCCAGTCGTCCCACACACACTCTTCCAATGGTTAGTAGTTATCAAATTACAATAAGCTTACTAATCATTGTCAGTGCTGTTCTGTGAAACGGACTCTCCACAAAAAGATATATTTTAGACCATATTTCTGTTAAATTCATATTTAAGACATAAAAAAGAGAGCCACACATAGACTTAATTTATTTTTCTCCTTTAATGAAGAAACATCATATGAAAAAAAGGCCCAGCATTTCACCCTGGACCTTTATGAGGGGCCCAACACTAAGAACAATCAACAGTCATATCTTTATACACATTTTTCCAAAACAAATGACTAAATATCCAAATAACACATTTGAGTAAATGTAAGAAAACACTTAAGATCTAACTTTACTAAAAGTTTATTTAAAAAAAGTCATACTGTAAGACCGGTGGGAAAAGTCAATACATTTACACAACTACTCATTTACCATGTAAAATAACTAGCACAACTAGCACTTTGTTATTAAACTAGGTTTAGGTTGGAGTTTGCACATTCAGCTGGTACAGATGTTCTTTTTTCATCAGAGGGAACAAAAATGATCAATGAGTGTATAAAAACAAACAAACAATGGAGGGGGCTGTAGCTCAGTTGGTAAGGCAGTCGTCTACGGACCACAGGGTCAGTGGCTCAATCATATGTTGAAGTATCTCTGGGCAAGACACTGAACCCCCTAACACCCCCTTCCCCTCCCCAGCTGTGCAGTGGAGTTCTGAACCCAGTAGAAATTGGGGAGGGTTGCCTCAGGAAGGGCATCCGGAGTAAAAACTCTGCCAAATTAACATGCCGACAATGATCCGCTGTGGCAACCCTGAACTCATGGGATAAGCCGAAAGGACAAAAAACAAGTGATAGTAAAATAAATGAATGCAAACGTTTGCACCTTTTGATATATTAAAATGAGCTCTATGGAGGAAATGCTTGCAATAGATTATTGTGCAATAAAAATTGTGATGATGAAAGAAGTTCTTGGTTTCAAAATTTCAAAATAAGGGGTTACTCACTTTTGCACAACAGTACATTCAAAGTTCTTTACTAGAATATTTCCAACTCTGCAACTTTTTTTCTATACTCAAATTCATTTGGAATAATATTTCAGTTTAAAATCCTCTTAATAATTTATTAAACTTTCAAATATTTGAATGGCAGAGCTGCGGACACCTGTACACTACTACAAAAACAGGGTTAATTCTGTAGCTTTGCTTATTTATGATATTCATAAATTTCTGTTTATTGTTTTTATTATTTATATGGGCGGCTATAGCAGTAAAGGCAGTTGCTTACGGACCACAGGGTGAGTGGTTCGATCCCCGGCCCTGGCTATATGTCGAAGTGTCCCTGTGCAAGACCCAAGTCCCTGAACCCCTAACAGCCCATTCCCCCTCCCCAGCGATGCAGTGCCGGTCCAAGCCTGGTAGAAATTGGGGAGGGTTGCGTCAGGAAGGGCATCCGACGTAAAAACTGTGCCAAATCAACATGCGGACAATGATCCGCTGTGGCGACCCCGAACTCACGGGATAAGCCGAAAGGAGAGTAGTAGTAGATTTTTATTATTTATATATTTATTTTTAATGCTACAAGTTCAGTGTTTGAGCAGTAGAGTATTAAATAATCAGCAATCACACTCACAACTCCTCCAAATGCTGTTTGCATCAAACCAGCCGTCCCAATTCCAACAATGCTGCTGGCATAATTCCAACAGTTCCTTTTACCAGTATCTAGGTCAGCAAATACTGTAAAAGATGGTTCCAAGACACGAGAAAAACAAGACCGAGTGTTTCTCAAGGTATTTTCTTGGTCAAAACACAACTGACACCTTCAGGATTAAGGTAATCAGGCCAAAGCAACGATTTATCACATGATGTGGATCTTCCATCTACAACAAGGCTGGTTCTGGACTGAGGATGGGACAGAACAGAAAAACCTCTGCAAAAGTATATGCTTAAATGTCTACTTAGAAATTTGTTTCACAAAGTGGTGAAATCAGAGAAAAGCATAAAGAAAGTTAGAAGATTGACACCAAAACATGTTTAAATGAGTCTGTATTATTGGAAAGTAACTGAGTACATTTATTCTGGTGAACCAGTACTTTTCTAGTATTGCACTTCTTTACACTTGTACCCTGATACAGTTCAAGGATCCATGTCAAAGGGTTTATCATCATTCTGCATAATAAGTATTTCTGTACCTAAAGGCTGACTTTTATGTGTAAGAGTTACATTAAAATGCATTTAATTTCATCTTTAATTAAGTAGAAAATCTCAATACTTATTTGCCAAATGGCACATAAGAATCTCTTTAGAAATCTGCTATAATTCATAAAGCACGTGCTCTATTTCATGGTGCTATTATAGTGTAATTTAAAGTCTAAGAGCTGAAAAAAGTCCCAGCACAAATAATAAAAAGCGTATTACGTCATAAAAAGTAATAAACCTAAATGTGAGCATTATGATAGTCTACATTGATGTATTCTTTTTGATTCTTTTCCTTTCTGCTCTTCATTGAAAGCAAAGTGGTTTAGTGGAGATCACTGCACAGCTGAGGGATAAAGAACTAAAGATGGAAGGAACAGACGCACGTGGACAAGGTGACCTGTGGCCAATCGTGTCCTCGGCGTTTCCTCCGCGCTTTCTCTGGGGATAAAAAGGCGCGCTGCACCGCAGCGCTTTCACACATTTCCATCGAAAACTCTCGAGATGTTGCAGCTGTTGACGTTCCTGGTGGAGAAGCTCTCTGTTTTCTCCACCTTCAAGCTTTTTGAGCCCAGCTGGTGGCACAGTGAGCACCGAGGACGCCCTGCGCAGCGCGGCGCCAAACCACCTTTTCGCAGAGGAGACCTGCTGGAGGTCCCCAGGTGCATCTTCATCCACTTTGGCATTTACTTAGGCGACAACAAAGTGGCTCATCTGATCCCTGACATCCTCCCCACGCTTACAAACGACAAGAAGCTCATCAATTCTGTCGTGACAAACACGAGGCTCATCCTCGGCTGCATCTACCGGTGCGCCTCAGTGCGCGTGGACACGTTGGAGGACTTTGCATATGGCGCCACGGTACGAATCAGCCGAATGTATAAGAAGAGGAACGCGCACGCACTTCCCAACGATACTGTGGCTCGGAGAGCAGAAAAACAAGTCGGAGCGACCCCGTACAGTCTGCTGTGGAAAAACTGTGAACACTTTGTGACACACTGCAAATACGGATCTGCAGTGAGCCGGCAAACCGAGAAGGTGCAGTCCCACAAACAAACAAACAAAAAACAAAAGCATCACTTTGTAGCAGCAGACATATTCTAAAACAAATGTGGTTAATGAAGCAACATTGGGTGAATCCAGGTGCTTTAGGGCCCCAGGGAGTATGGGGGCCAAGGTGCAGCCCCTTAGTAATCCAACATCTAACAACATCTAGGTGCATGAAGCTATTTCACCAGTGCACTGATACGAGGAGCACTGTTGCTTTGGCTTCCACCTGTTTAACTTCTCTCCAGCTGTGGGGAAAAATTCCAAACAAAACCACAATAACTATTGTTTTTTATTTCTCCTTTGTAGTTCTGTGAGGGCCTGAAATCAGCCATCAGAGACCAGCGCAGCGTTATGGCTGCAGGACTGCTTGGAATGCTCTCCGTGGTGTATTTCCGTCTGGCACCTTTGACTGCGTTACCCACAGTTCTTATCCCCTTCACTCTGTGGATGGCGGGCTAAGGGAGCTCGGCAGACGGACCCCGCAAACAAGATGACCTTTATGAAAGACTGGAGACCTCTTCAGAGCCGTGCACTGTTGACATGTGATACTTTTCTTAGTACGGCTCGCAGGAAAGCTTTCACTTCATTGAAAATAAAGCGTGTTATTGCAGACATATAGTTTCAGTTAGTATCTATCTTACTGTTGTCTCACTGTAACCGCGAAGAAACACAGTTTTATTTTTGCCAACATCACAGTATAGTTTTACACTGACTAAAAAATATCTTATTGTATATACAGTCGACATGAATGTACTTAATATAATTTTGTAAATAAGACAAATGTTAAATAAACATTTTATTTTAACTTGTGTGCCTTGTGTGTGTGTCCAACCGTATGGCAGTGAAAACAGAGCTCTACGTCTATCTTAGCTGTGATACTGCTTGTTATAACAGATTGTGAGGGAAAACGGCACTTAAAAAAAAGCTTTATATTTGGGAACGATGGCTCAATCATTTAGCTTTGACCTGAGCTAAGCCAGTTTCCCTAATGAGAGCCCTCGGCCTCAATACAGCACGAACAAGGCCCGAGTTTCAAAATCTAGCCACATAGCAATGTGATTAGAGAAAGCTCCTTGTCAAAACCACACTCGAAGGTCTGACCGATGTTTAATCCTCATGACCACTCAAGTCCCTCCCAGCTCCACCTTAAATAAAACGCTCAGGTGTCGAGCACTTTGCTGCACATCGCCATCATGTTTCTCTGCCAGCTCCTTAACTTTTTCTTTGTCGCTTCCAAACAAGAAGACGACTCTAAATATGACTTGTCTCTTTACAAGCGTGGGGATCTGCTAGAAGTCCCCAGGACATTATTCACCCATTTTGGTATTTATTTGGGTGACAACCGTGTGGCTCATCTCATTCCGGACATCCTGCCCGTGATTTCCAAGAATAAATCTGCTATTGCCAAGATGGTAACAAATAACCGCCTGCTGCTGGGGGTTATCACCAAGGTTGCCAGCATCAGAGTGGACTCTGTGGCAGATTTTGCTTATGGCTCGGAGATTCTGATCAACCACATGGACAAAGTGTGTAACCGGCCTCCGTTGGATGGGGATGAGGTGGCACGGAGGGCTGAGAAACTCCTGGGATCTGTCACCTACAGCTTGCTGTGGTACAACTGTGAACACTTTGTGATGTACTGCAGATATGGCATGGCTATCAGCTACCAGACGTACCAGGTAGAGTTACTGTCCTCTTGTAAAACTCAACTTTAAAATGAACGTTTAGCTCAGAACAAGGACTTTAGACTTTGTGCCCCATCTCTTATACTGGATTTCTTTTTTGGAAAGAATCTCTTAATGACCAGCGTAGACATGAAAAAAATAATTGCAGCAACCAGTAAATCTTGCAAGTCTTGTTTTGACGCTGATTTAAAGAAATATTACACTATTCTTGAAACTCAGATGAGTTAAAGAACATTCCATCTAGTAGGTTTGAATATGTGGTTTGCAAATTTTCTGCTTGAGTTTTATTTGTATTTGTTTGGAGCAGTATAAACACTGTTGCCAGTAAAGTTGGAATAAAATATTTTTTACCTCTTCTCATGGAATTATTGTGACAATGTGGTTTATTCTTAATAGATAAAGTCTTTATTGATCAGTCTTTCCCAAACATATCACAGTGAAAAAAAGAATCCTTAATTCTTTTAATTCTCCACAATTGTTTCTTTGTACGCTGAGGAATGCTGCTTTACTAAGGTCACATGCAGAGCTGGAGGATTTGCACATGTAGCATTTAAAATGTCTTTGGATTTAGCGATGAAGAGATTACAGGAAATGTTGCCAAAACGTGTGAGAAGCAGTGTTAATCTCAAAGAAGGTGGGTGACTGATCAATCTTTTTTCACCATGAGTGGAACTTTAATGCTGAAATCCAGACTTAGGGATGTGAGGATATTTTTACAGCAGTGAAAATTTACGTTGCTTGTTCATGAGGCTAGTAGCTCCCTCTAGTGCTACTCAAAAATTCACTGCACTAACCAATCTTATGATTCATGTGCCTGAAATCACTGTTTTTTTCACTCTTCTTTGCAGTTTTGCACAACAATCCGGACGATAGTCTTTAGCAGGTTGAGTGCCTATCTGACTGCACTGTGTGGTGTAGGAACATCGCTGTATCTGGGCTGTGTGACGCCACTGACACTCTTACCAACCCTGCTCATCTCATTCACCATCTGGATGGCGGCCTAATGGCCTCCGGTGAGACAGTCAGGCTCTAATTTAACACGATGGGGGAAGCTGGAATGCAATACCGTGGATTAGCTGTATGACTAAAGGAACTGGGATATAAATTATACAATAAAATGTTACGATGTGTTAATTATTTTATTTTAGGTGTTGCCTTTCTCTTAAAGGTGTCATATAAAGATTTCATATGTTTTTTGTTATTTATTATTAATATTCATCAGGTTATAGTGTTCCACACTGATCTAATTTTACAAGAACAACTCATAGGTTATAAATGTAAAAAAAGAAAAATCTAAAGGAGAGGGGCCTATGGATGTAATTTTATTTTATTTTTATTTAATTTAGAGAGACTGAAAAAAAGTCATACATTTTATAGAATATTCACATTATGTAGTTGGCTTGGACTAAGTGCAATATATTTCTTGTAATATAAATGTGATGTACTAGTACCAGTGCGCAAAATACATTTCCTGTAAATGTCTTTATTAAACAGATTAAACAATCAACAATCTGTCTTAGACCCTTTATGCATTACATAATGTTAGAACAATAACCCTGGTTGTATGAGTTAAAACCATCACATAGGTGCAAAGTCTTTTGAGTGAGTTCTCACAATGTTGTGCATACGCAGTACTATTATTCACAAAGTAATGGGCTTTTATAAAGTTTTTAAAAAAAGGAATGGCAATGGCCTCTACAATACAGAATTTGGACTGGAAGTTAACATATATCTGCAAAATTGGTAAAAGTACACAAGCTCGGTAACTTGTAGAAGTTTGTAGAATTATTTGTCCAAGTACTGTGTACTGTAAATTCTTTATTCAAGTAGAAGTACAAATGTTCATGCTCTACATTGTATTATAAACAGTCCTGTATGAAATGCTGTTAATAGCATAAATGTGGTAGATTTGTCCACATTTATTCCACAAACTCTTTAAGGCGAAAAAAATGGCAAATAAAAGTCCCGGTACCTGAACCCTAGTTTCTGAAAGGAAGGTGTCTGATTGATGGACACACAAAATCGAGCTGACATTTTTTGCACTTTCCCATGAACATTTTATTTTGGAGCATGACCAGTGAACAAAAGCAGAAATTGCCCCCAAACTGACACCTTTCAGCTTATAGGATGAAGGAAATCACATTTCCAATTCTGTAGTTATACATGTTGAGGTCTTGCTTATTTAGCCACCAGTATATAAATCAAACATATAGATCCCATGGTTCCTTCGAAAGGTTCTGTGTGATGGCTCTCATCTAATCTTTGAGCACAAACAAACATTAGGACATTAAGGTAAAGCATAAAATGATATTGAACATCCTCAGCCACAGTCTCATGGGATATTAGCGTCTAAACATTCCAAAGAGAATTTCTCCATCAGGCTGAAGCACTTCAATTTGAGCCATGGTTTTTCCAGAGCACCAAAGAATCACTCAAATATATGAAAATGAGGTGCACTTATCGATGGGGTGAATGTGGTAAAAAGCTGCTTTACTGGATAGTCAATGGGCTTTGAATTTAGGAAAATAAAACGAATGAATTCTTGAAGCTTGGTTTAAACTTGATGTCACGACTGCTGGTTGTATTGTTGTGTTTTGGCCAGCGAGGAAAAACAGATGTGCATACAACTACTTGCAAATGCAAGACACAAGGACTTATGCACAGCTAATAATGAAATGACAGGGAGTGTTAGTGTAATTACAGACACAAAAGCCGTTTAAAAAAACCATCTCATGTTACAGGACATATTGGTTATTCATTATTACTTGTTTTGATATTCCAGCAGAGCAGACTGTGCTTTTTCTCAGCAGTGACACCCGTCATGCGCACTTTAAGTGCGAGTATAAGAACGATGCGGCAAGCACGTCCGTAGCTTGACACTCTGAGGTTGTGCAACCTTGCAATTTGATGGCAGCACTTAATTTTGGATTCCCACAAGATTCAGTGCAAGTTTTTCCTTTTTTTTCTCCCTTTGTGTTACCTTTGCATGTTTGTATGTTTTGGCAAAGCCCTCCATGTTCACGTATGCAGATGAACCTTAAACCTTCATGCAGATTTAACAACTGCTCACAAATGCTGAATTTATGCAAATCATACCAACATGCCTTGTGTAGGGCAGCAGTGGCTCAGTTGGCAGAGTGGCCGCCTACCGACCATAGGGTTGGAGGTTTGCACAAATCAACATGCGGACAAATGATCCGCTGGGGCGACTCTGAACTCACAGGGTAAGATGAAAATACAAAAAAAATCAAAAATACATATACAAACACGAATTTTATGATATTTAATTGTAGCAAACAGTAGATTGAAGTTATTGGCCTCAAAAGTAAAGAGTCCTAAATCAATTACATAACTTTTAATTTTCATGACATCTTGGTAACAAACTAATGTTTATCACCTTGTTTATTCTTGAGCTGTATCTCATCCCCCAGTTTTAAACTAAACATGACATGAACATGTTCTAGTTTTGTAGAAATGTAAATTGGGAGCTGACTCACGATCACCAGGTTTGTAAAATATCGAAGTAAACAATCAAGGAGGTGGCCTTCAAGTAAAACCTGTTTAGTTCTACTGAAACTATTCGTTTTTTTTTTCTCTACTATTACTACAGAAATAAAAAAAACTAAAAATATTTTACAAAATGTTTTGTGTTTGGAAATAAGTCATATCATTTGGTTTGTATTTGGGCAAAATACAGGATCTCAACACAGAAAGTCTAAGTGTAAGTTCTATTCAACCACTTCACCTTCAGACTGGCATTTCATCTTTAGATATTGATATCATGCAGGGGCTTGCAGAACTGTAAAGAACAGATGACGTTTGGTCAATAATTGTATTTATTAGGCATGATTAAGTATCCCGGTATAATGGCCCTGCGTAGCTTAGCATAATAATGTCTCTGCTGTTCACAATGATGAATGTCCTTTTGTCTTGTACAGACAAAGGCCGTAAGCCACAAAACCCCCCGCAGGTTTTCAGGTATGTGTCAGTCACATCAGAAATCTTTGGCACATGATTTTATTTAGATCAAGAAGGCTGAAAGTCAGTCAGTATTATGGGCTGTCATGTTCAGTTACTAGGTCACGTATATGGTTCAGCTCTATGATCTACTCCAAATAGGATCAATACAACATAAACAACTAGGAAATTAAAAAAAAAAAAGGAAAACATTAGAACACAATAGACATAGTATCCCTTTGAAATATAACTTCATTTGAGGTAATTTCATCTTGGCATACTAGTTATGATCCTTTCATAATGATAAAAGCAGCTGAAGTAATGCTTTTGTATCAACAGTGTACAATACTGTAACTTTGTGCAATATTAAAGGGGTTGCTTGTAATAAAGAACCAGCAGAGAAATATCATCTGATTCAACTTTTCCCATTCACCCTACAAGCTTTTAGTATATACACCATAACCTGAGTGTTTCTGTTCCCTCCCAACAATCTACATGTTTATAAATGATGTCTATAAATGTGCCTTTGTACATTAAGTGTACATCAACAACACTTTACTGTGCTATAAAGGTCAGGAAAAAATCGCAGCCTGAGATGGAAGAATAATTACATCCAAAATGTGTAGACAATGGCAGCTCTGGCAGGAATAATATAAACACTAAAACACAGTGTTAGGATCCTTCGGTAATATGAAGATCTTTCCTTTGCTGGTTTTTCTGATCGTTGACAGTCAAAGGGGAATCACTAACGTGCCCGTCGATTCAGGGTTTCCTTGGTTTTGTCATTGCTTCACCATCTGTGTGGCCGCATTATGGTCAGAGTGCGCTTTTGCCAAGGAGACAGTGGAACAGTAACTCAATTTCAAATGGCCTTGCGATAGCTTGGTTTGTAACAGTGGTAATCAAATTATGAGCCCAATTCCCAGCCAGAAGGTAAACAGCTTGAATTGGTTTAGCTGCAAACTGTCATTGATCATAATATAAAATGTTTGGATCACTGCCTCCCAATGATGATCTATTTTGTGGGTTGTGGAGTAAAGTAAAAGTCAATAAGCGTCATCGTTTTAGTGTCATAGCAAAGTGGCAGTTTGCTTTATTTGTTGACTCATCAATGAGACTTTCAGTGTCCCTTTCTAATCCCACTTGTCGGTGCAGAAAAGAATTGATGCAGTGAGACTGAAACATGCCTGTACTGTGCTCCCGTTTAGACTGACTGTGCGTTTTAGTTCGTGAGACACTTTTGATCTGCTTTTCCATGTTTCCTGTTGGTAGGTTTGATTCAACAAGAACAACAAAACAAACAAACTAAAAGCTACTTAGGTGTGTAAGTGTACAACAAACGAGCTGCTCGCCTGGTCTATTGTGCAGTGGGACGTGTTCTAGGCTTCAGCTCCATGTGTGTAGTTTGGTCTCGAATGGGGAAAAGCATAATGGGTTTGTGAGGATGTTCGTTTCAGTGGCGGTTTGATTGCTGCTATAGAGATTTGAGGTGCCATACTTTGTGTTTATACTGCAAAGGAGTCTGCATATTAATTCATTTTAGGAATAATGATCCAACTCTTAAGCCCTAAATTGCAAAATGTTTGTTAGAAAAAGTTCTTTACTTGTCTTGACTGGTCTGCAGAGACACAGACCACCTGAGCCACTCAGTACAAGGCCGACAGTAGATCATGATGAATTGCATTAATGCTTTGGTTCAACCTGAAACGTTAATGGTTTCAACTTTAATGCTGGGTATTCAAAAACTGAGAGGCTTTCAGTAAAGGTTCAAATATCATTCACTGCCTTTTTCTAGATTCCTCTGCAGTGGCACAAAAAGAAATATGGCATTTATCATTTCAGCACGAGCAGACAGACAAATACTGTACAAATATATGAGGTGCACAACAACAGCAACCTATTGTAAAGTCAAATGTGAGGATGTTTGTCAGGGAAGGACGCGTTTCCTCCCTGCTACTCTACGCGCCACATCTGTCGATCGTCCAGACGCTGCAGGTACTGCGCCCCCAGCAGCGCGCACTGACAGATGCTGCGCGCAGTCTTCGCTTCCGAGAGAAGACAATCTTGTCGCGGTTCGATGGGTTTATATATAGATTTTGTTCGTCTAAATATCACGGAGACGAGAAGACACACTTTCATAGCGATCTCTAAACTTTTCCTGACGGAAAGACAATGAGAGGGACCTAAAACAATCCCACTCTGCCGACTGAGGTGAGTAGACGTTATCAATCCGAGTAAAAAAGGATCAAGGTTTTTTTGATCCAGACAGGTTTCCAGCCTTCTGAGTTACGTACTTTACAAGATTGAATCCACGAGACTCACTGAGAGATGCATTTTAATGTAGGAACATTTTTGCACACAGTGGAAACATGTTAAACGCAGAAATCGTCCTGTTGACTGTGACGGTGACAGCTTGGCGCTATTTTCTCAAATCACAGATATTTTTGTCCCGTGAGTGGAAAATATATTGTTAAATATGAACAAAAGTCACTGCAGCATTTGTCATTCAAGGAAAAATGTGGAAAATGTGGCTCATGCGTTGTTGTTTTTTTTTGTCACATTTCAAGAAATGTAAAACCTGTATGTTGTGTGTTTACAGAAGCAATCGGTCCCTAAAAATGCATAAGGTTTCCTACTACTTGAGAAACATCCATACTTGATTGACACTTGATCAATTCAAATAGCGAGCAGCATGTCAGAGTTGTGCACATTCTGTAATATTAACAGGCAGGTAAATCACTGCTGATCCTCCAGTGTACTGAAAGTTTGATATTCACATTAGTGAAGTCATAATTGGGGGAAAAGAGTTTCAGCATGTTCACATGTTGAAAATAGTGCTTTTACAGTATTACTCATATCTGCACCAATCAGCCACAACATTAAAACTGCTCGGTGCAAAAGTCTGCTGCTACACAGACACATGAACTGCAGAATGTGACACACTGGGCGCAGAGATGGTAGAAGTACACAGAGTCAATGCTCAAGTAAAAGTGCAAGTATTGGCCTAAAAATTATCCAAAAAATAAAAATACTAAACAGATTATTTATTATCTACATTTTACCTAAAGTACAAAAGTATTTCACTAAGAGAACAATAAATTGTAAACAATACTGATTATGGTAATTATGTAAAAAACGTACAGTAATTAATAAAAGGAAGGGTCAAAGGTCAATGTTGCTAAAGGTGGAGCAGATTGGTAACCACTTTGTGTGCTGACACGTATACCTATAATAAAACATGAGCAATCATTATATCATAATACTTTTATAAAAATCATATTTTTTATATTAAAACCCACCAGGTGGTATTAATGTTGTGGCTGAATGGTGTAAATATGATGCGTTTTGAATTTGCTTCATAAGAAAATAATCATTTGTATTTTCTGTTGTTTTCATTAAGCAGCATTTTGTCAGATCACTGTCTCATAAAACAGGAAAATAAGTGTCTTTCTCTGTCATGTCCATTTGTTGACAGACTGCCATATGGGAAGTGTTAGCCATGGATGCAACAGACCAACTAAACAAGACTCAAGCGAATTTTTCGCTGCTTGAACTGTCTTCCAACTGCTGCTCGACTCCAGCAACAAGAAATAATCAGAACGTTTTGAAGTTGGAAGACAGCACCAAGTTGCTCGGAGTGCAAGTCATTCTCATCTTTGCTTACAGCACAATCATATTGTTTGGAGTCGTTGGAAACTCCTTGGTCATATACGTGGTCTACAAGTTTAAAAACCTCCGAACCGTGACAAATTTCTTCATAGTGAACTTGGCTGTGGCAGACCTGCTGGTGAACACGCTGTGTTTACCTTTCACCCTCGTCTACACTCTGTATGGTGAGTGGAAGTTTGGTCAGGTGTTGTGCTTCATGCTGCCCTGCGCTCAAGGCACGGCCGTGCACGTGTCCACCGTCACCTTGAACATCATCGCCCTGGACCGTCACAGGAGCATCGTCTACCATATGGACACCAAGATGTCCAAAGACATGTGCGCTGTGGTTATTGTCGCCACGTGGGTCGGCGGCGCCCTGTTGGCCAGCCCGCTCGCCATCTTTAGGGAGTATGGAACATTCGATCTTTCGCCGGACATGTCTCTTCAGGTGTGCACGGAGAAGTGGCCAGGGAGCAGCATGAACGGAAGCATCTACAGCATATCAATGCTCCTGGTTCAATACGGTTTACCTCTAGCCATTAACTCTGTGGCTTACATCCGGATCTGGAATAAGCTGAAGAGTCACATGACATGTGGAGGTCGAAGTGACCCTCATCAGCGCAGGAAGAAGACCACTAAGATGCTGCTGACCATGGTGGTGGTCTTTGCTGTCAGCTGGCTGCCTTTCCATGCATTCCAGTTGGCTGTAGACATCAACAGCACTGTGCCGGACATGAAGGACTTCAAGCTGCTTTACACTGTGTTCCACATAGTGGCTATGTGCTCGACCTTTGTCAATCCCATCCTGTACGGCTGGATGAACAACAACTACAGGACGGCCTTTTTGTCCGTGTGTAAGTGTTACTGGCCGTTCAGGCTTAGGTCAAAAAGTTCCAAAGGCAGATACACACAAAAAGAGGAAGAGAGGGTTTGTACAGATTGCAAATCAACAAACGTTTAACGTGTACATCTGCGGCGGGAGTTCACTGATCATCATTTGTGGAAAAATGTTTGCATTTGATTTGGTGTTGGCTTTTTGAACTCTCAAAATGAAAGGGATAAAGCTGAGATAGGGTTAACAGTAGAATGGCATTTTCTAACACTGCTTCAAAGGTGGGTTGTACCAGCTCTACTTCCAAAAAAAAGTCCTTGTCAGCTCAAAGCTGCAACCTGCAAATAGTATGAGACTCAAGATAATCCGCTGTACTCTCCCCTCCCTCTTCCTCTGCTCTGCTACGGTCCACTATGCTCTGTCCAGCTCTTCAGCTGGTCGTTGTTATGATATTACAATTAATGCAAATTGCCCAAGATTTAATAATCAAGAGAAATACAGTATTTCAAATGGTCTAATGAGTTACAACTACAAAGCCTTGTTCCGTAACGTTTAGAAGCGAATATCTCTGCATTGCCGGTGGCAATGTGGCTTTGACATCACCTTTCTACATTAAGATAAGTTTTGGAACATATTTCAAATAAAAACTTTTTTTTTTTCGAAGTTACACACTGTAGCTTTAAGTGTTTATAATTAAAACCGTGCTGAATGTTCTTTGCTCACACAGTGTCTGTGCTTGGTGTGTGCATTAAATGATTAAAACTTAAATGTGAGCATTGATGAGTCCTGACAGTGTTTTTTTGCTTTACGGACTGAAAAAAAAAAAAAACATTGAAGTGGGACGGCATTAATTAATTTTAGGCCACCTGCATAAGTTTCCCTCCAGTGTCTAGGATAATTTATTTCTCCCAGATATCAAAAACAGCAAAGTTGTGCATCTCAGTTAAGTAAAGCGCTGTAAAATTATTCAGCCAAAGACTGAGGCCCATGCACTAACATTTTAAAGGTAAAATAGATAATTCTAGAATACTTCTCCTTCCCTCCCAACAAATATAGATCCTCGCTTAAACAAAGTTAAAAATACTATGTATCACTCTTTTCTGATGCCCTTCTCTCTTATGTCTTTTCTAAAAAAATGATATACGCATCACAAATGTTTTTGTGTGTTCCCACTTTTGCAGCAGTGTTTATAAATGTGACTGTGTTAGGGATTACAGACTTTTTTCTATGACGTGTTCACATTATTTTGCGTGTTGCCTTCTAACTGGAGAATCGAGTTACAAGGTCAAATGAGGCTCGGTTTTGTGCTGAATGATGGTCCATAGCAATAAAGGATCATTCAAACCTGGACCTGATGTGAGATTACTCTTCAACCTCCTGCATTTTGAGATTCCATGGTCTCCTCTGGCATGTTGGAACATTCATGCTGATAAGAAATGGACCTGTACAATGGTCGCACTCTAACACCCTTATATTGTTTGGGAGCATTCAGCATCGGTGACACCTTGACATCAGTCATTAGCACAGTGCATCTTTATGTCTAACAATTAAATTGCCTCTTAGACAGTCACCACAATATTTGACCCCTCTGTGTAATAAAGAACATATCCACTTGAGTTAGATTTAGGAAACGGGCTGTTTTTTTAAATCAGATTGTTGATATGTCTTGTAACTGTTTATGGCATTTTCTCACCACGGTGAAAAGATAACTAACATAAAAGATTACTAACATAAAATGACACCATGACTAACCCTTTTTACCCAGTATAGTCTGTAAACAGTAATCCTATAAGTAAGTATTTAATTAGCCTTTATTGGGGGTATGATACTTGTATTGTTCAGGATTTTCAGAGTTAACATTAAATTTATAGAAGGCAGAAACTTACTGCATTTATCAAAAGACATCAGGACTTTCATTTAATTTGTCAAGTCAAGGTGCATGAGCGTCCACATGCCATAAAGAAAGAGGAAGGAAAAAGAAACAAAACACTGAAATAGCTTTTTGAGCGCAGACCACCAACATTTATGGCTATCGTGTTGTTGATAATAATAGTGCTGATGAATATGATTGTGCTGATGAACTAACTAAGCAGAAAGGAAAATAAGTGAATCCTCAACTTTACAGCTGAAGTATTACTGGGCATCCGAGCTTTGATACTCGCTTGGTTAAGTGCTTATAGCCAACATGTTAATACACTGATGATAAAACATCCAGTCAATCAACAGAAAATGAACCATAATACGTCACTTTTTAAAGCTAAAATGCTTAACATGGGTTGTTTTTAGCTTCTCACACTGTGAGTTGAACAGAAGCATTTTGAAGATGTTTCTTTGAGGGCTGAGAAACCGTGATATAGACTGTAATCATGGATTCATTCATTAATCAAGATTAGTTTCAGCCTTAGAAACGAAATGTATGGGAAGCACACTTACTCTTACATGTGTTGATGGGAAAAACCTCGACCACGGAGTCAGTTGTTCTTAAATGCTCAATAAAACTGTGGAATCTGCTCAGTGAGACTGAACCATGACTTGATGAAAAAACAAACCAGGATTTGTTTGGGCCTGTGTTACATTTAGGCATCATGTTTACTCCATCATATGACGCTGTAACTGACCTCGAACGATGGGCCGATACAATATATTGAGAGACGTGCTGTCTATGGTTCAGAAATGGGCAGAGAGCTGTGGGGTCGTGTGTTGACTTTCAGTGGCATCTACTGAATGGTCGAGTGAGACAGCCCCCAAAAAATAAAAAAAAAATCTTATTGGACAGGTAACACACACACACACTAGAAGCTAAGTGCTGATGAAACTTTACAGCATCTATAATAAACAAAGTAAAAAATATAAATTCATGAAACACCACCAGTAAATTAACATTTGACTTTGTTTCAGCCTTGATGTTTATTATTTTTTACAGTGTATAACATGCAGATATTTGTTGTGTGTTTGAATTATACTTTTTTTTTTTATTAGACAAGAGGAGTCTTGCCTCTTCCCAACTTGTCTTTGTTTGAAGTGAGCATCGCTCTTTGCTTTTGCACTAATAGCACCGGAGCTCTTCCTGTTGACCAGGTCCTCACTGTGTTGCTTTTTGTGGACGTGAGGAGCTGAGGGACTGGGTTATTAGCTTTACTCCTCCATTTTTAGTAAGCTACTTGTGGTGTATTCAGTATTATGTCAATAATTGTTTCCTTTACTGACTGATGTTATTGAACAGCCAATGCAGTCACAAAGTGTGTCCTCAGGAGGAAGAGACTTGGTAGTTAAGTAAAATTAACAATGGCGACAAATCTAATTAAATGTGTCCTTGTTTGCTGACGGTCTTGTCTTTTGGCTTTCGGAAGAGAAAGCACTTAAGTCATGTCTTGTGGGGCTCCTCCACATGCCATAATATATTTGATTAATATGATTTAATCTGCAAAATAACTTTCGATTTTATTAATTAAATGTATTTCTGTGAAGTAGACAGATGGAGGCCAAAAGGAAAAAACAGCGTGACAGCATATTCATCAGAGATGCTCACACAAAGAGCACGGGGGACTTGTTGGTGATGGTGACCTCTTGGATATTGTTACTCTAAATAATATTTCAATATACACTAAAGATTTGTTGTATTAATAAAATGACTCAATGAGAGAAAATTCACCCTTGTGCCATGTTAGGGAGTAAAACTAGCAAACGTGTGCTGGGTTTTATATTTTTTGGACAGACGACCCTGATCATTGAAAAGTAGTATTAGGTTTTTACAGAACTCTAAAAGAAATGAGTCGCATATCGTCCACCAGCAGACATGGAACAATGTTAGCCCTCATTTTGCTTTAGTGTGGCCAACCTAAAAAATGAAAAGTCAGTATTTATAGCCGTGGCTTGGTGCTCTCTCTTCTCTTTCCTTTAAACTGCTGCTCCAACCTTGCCTCCTTGGTTTGGTAATCCTAATAAAATCACCATGGGCTTAATCCAAGTTACTCAGACAGAGGAGCCATAAAAGAGTAAACACGATTGTTGGTTGATGCCCCCAGTGTGTTTCTCACCTCTTGATGCAGACGGGTTTAAGATATCACTTTTGGTTTAGTTAACTCGTAATGTGCATTAGTCGTGCTTTTTTTTTTTTGGCTTGTTACCATAACCTCATTTATCTTTATATTCTGTTTGAATATACAGTTTTACATACAGTATCTGGTGTAAACTGTGGCCATTTCCCCTACATCAACACCTCAGTAAGGTTACAGTCTGTTCTGTTACAATGTGAGATGGTCACAGACGCAATGAATGATGCTGTAGCTCCCCCCACTGTCTCTGCAGGGACACACATACACAGAGGACTAAATTACTTCAAGGACTGATTGTTTAACATTGGATTTGTCTATATGAACATTTAGGTTGTGTCACTACAGACCTGAATTTGGGATCCAACAGAACCTTTTGTTCTTTTGTTATTTTGAAATATTTTGATTTTGTGAACCTCAGTTTGAACCTGTGATTTTGGAAACTGGAACTGGATTTAAACTGGAATAAAAAAACAAAACAAAGTTCTGTGGTTTAGATGATGGACCCATTGGCTTGTTCTGCTTCTTCTTCACTGACTCTGTCAATCTGTAGCAGAAACACGATTGGAAATGTTCTACACTTCTTTGCTATAACTAATGAGATCTTTACTCATGTATATATGGACTAAAAACAACCTTTAAGCTACAGAGAAGAAATTCTGGTGAGTTATATTGCATCATCTTAAACTCACTGACATTGCTGCACTTCATCAGGTTTGACAGTTTGGCTGCTGTGCTCCAGTGCTGATGTTATTTTCTCTTAAAAAAGACCAGATGACGCAGAGCAGGCTGCACAGCAGTTACCAGTGCTTTGTGTACTATTAAGAGGAGATATTATGATAAAGGGGCAATTTGTCGGGGTGCAACAAAGGTAACAGAAGAATCACTGAGAAGAGGATTAAATGTTCTGATTCTGCCATCATGCACCTCAGACTTCACATCCATAAAGCAATAAGAATCTGAATTTAACATACCATATTTTGTTGTTTTGTTTTTGGTTGTATCCATAGAGAACAGCAGCTTTGACCAGCTTAAATTCAATTCACTTACAGTGGACTGCAATTTCCTCTCCTAACATTATAAGCACAGGTGCTACTGATACCTTTAAAAGTGGATTCAGGTGTCCCATTTAGCTGGGACAGGAAATGAAGAGCAAGGACCATACCTTTTAAGCAGCTAAATGGAATTCTGCCAGGATCAAATATTTTAAATCACTCCTGCTAAATGAGCTGCTTCTCTTTAGATCCAACTATACAATAGCTTTTGAAAGTTTTAACTAAAAACTAAAATGTTTTAAGGCATTATGGCAGTGTAGGTCCTCAGACAACCACACCTGGATGTGTGGTTGTCTGGAAGTTGAGTCATGTGGACAGGAAATTTTTAACTAATGATCTTAGGGAAAGTTGGCTGGGGGACCCAGTTATCCAGGGTGGTCCCTTGTTTCTCACATGGCAGACTGTTGTTCCACCATCCAAAACAACAATAGGCCCAGTTGTGAAGGAAAAACAACTTTGGCTGAAAGTCTCTTCACCACGAGCAAATGTCCCTGTGCCATGGGGTCCCCAGTGTCACCTACTGTGATCAACCAACACATGGAGGAAGTAGATTAAAGCAAAATCAACTCCATCACGGAAAACAGCTCTTAACCACTGGTTTAGTTGTGTACAGCAGATGACACCTGGGTGAAGATTAAGATCCAGGAAGTATAAGCTTTCACTCACCGCATGAATTCAACAGGGAGGACGGTGGCGGTGTTGAATTATGATCGTTGCATCCCAGTGACTCTGCTCTACTGTTTGTCCACCTCCTCCACTGGGTACAACTGGGTCTCCTAGCCAACATTGCCAGTTGAGAAGACAAAAGTCCATCTGGTTTAAAGCAATGTCCAAATTGACTTTAAGGTGGAGTCATAATTTGGAAACATTCCCTTTGCGTGTTTTTATAAAGTTAGTGCTAATTCTGTGCTCGATAATTCTGCCTGTTACTTTGCTTTTCACCTCAACACTCCACATACACGTGTCATTTTTACACACACGTCTTTACTGGAAAGAGAACAACTTCGTGAGGAAGATTGGGCCAGGGCTCTTTAAACACCACAGATATTCAGTTATCACTTGCAGAATGTTTTTTGCCCAAATTTAGTGCTCATATGATCATTCTGTCACGTTCAGACAAAAGTGTATTCTCAAATGTTTCTGCACAAAGACAACATCAAAGCGAACTTTAAACAGATGCACTGTAGGAAATATGAGTGTTTGCTAGAGAGTGTGTATGTCTGACTGTGTGCGTGTGCATGTCTTTGTGCTTGTCAGCAGGGGCTCTATGCAGAAGGATAAGTTGTGATTAGATCATGTCCCTCTGGTGGTCTCATTCTGGCACGAGCGTGAGTTTCACAGTACAGCTGTCCCTCCACAAAGAAATAGCCCTTCTGTTTGAGGTTGACATCACAGTCAGAGCACACAAAGCAGCCGGGGTGATGATGTTTATCCCGTGCCTTCACCACTGTCCCACTGTAACATAAAAGACATAGACAAAGATGTCAAAGAACCGTATTTTGCTATGTGTTCTCTAATCCTCTGAATGTGCTTTATTTGTCGTTAAACATGCAAGGTGTCCAACAAAATTGTGTCAGGTGGAGATTCTCAGTCCTGAGCTGCCTATATGGGCCAACCTGACATGTTAAGGGGAAACTGGAGGAAACCTAGGCAAACAGGGGGGGGGGGGAACATGCAAACTCCACACTGAAAGGCCCTGTACAATCTGGGGATTGAACCTGGGAACTTCATGGTGTGAGGCAAGAGTGGTTACCACTCCGCCATCATGGAGACTACATCATACATACACTGCAGCGAGGTGAGAAGTTAAACTACTGGAGGACAGCAAACCCGAGATTCTCAGCTGGTAGTAAATCGCTCTTTTATGTTCATTTAAGATTTCAGATGAGGCAGTAAACTATAACAGATTTCAACGGAAGACACTAGAATGAATGGAGGAAAAGCAGCACACAGACTTCACAGATGTTGACTGAGATGCTCTCATGTTACTATGCTGCAAAAACTACAACATGATGATGCACAGAGGCTGAATTTCCTCAGTGTTTACTTTTGTTGTTAAATAAATAAATAAAATATAAATAACTTCCCTTTTTTTTCTGTTTCCTTTTAGGTTTATGTCGTCAACGGTAAACATGATGAATAATGTATTTGCACAGTGGCTTATAAAGTCGCATTTCTTTTGTTTGTTTTTTGTAAAGTGTAAAGTTTGAACAATTTGTTTAGACTATTTATGTCCAAGCTATAGTCTGTTGTGTCTCTGTCATTTTCTCCAGTCGTTGTAGAGTCTGAATGGGAATCACAGATGATTTGTTCTATTTTTACTCACACAATCCCATTCCCACACTTGTCGCAGATGGGCAGTTTCTGCAGGTTTCCTGTGGGTGTAGTTGGTTTGGTTGTGGGGGCTTTTACTGTCCTGGTTACAATGGGAGAAGTGCCTGCCCACATGGGAAAGAAACAGCAAGTAATTGGAGCAAATGTAAAAACCAAACCAGGCTGTATCAGGACTGGTTCTTTACCACTCAGTTGATAAAGGAATCACATTTGTTGGTGTTTTGTAATGATGTGATGTGGAGTTGCTGCATTACTTGAATAATAAAGGTAAGACATGGGGGGGACATGGTGCATATTGGGCCGTTTTAAAATAAAATAAAATAAATACGTGATTTGTTAAGACTTTTAACCTGAAAAACAACCTTTTGTATATTGCATAATGTTTTTGTGTTGTGGAGGAAATCTATGGCCTGGGGGGAAGAGGAAGAGCTCACCATCACTGTCAATAAACTCCTGCAAGGCTTTGAATGAGCCAGACTGCCGAGGCTCCTCGGGCTCCTCCTGGTCTTTCTGTAACATCCGGTACACGTCAGAGTCCTCGATGTTGGTCAAAGGCCTGGGACTGAGCAGCACATTCATACAACACAATGCTTGTCAGAATGCAAACATAAAGAAACACTCCAGGTACAACACAGCAGCGCTCTGAGCCACAGTACAGGTCCCCTCATGACTCTGACAAATTAAACTCATTTTTTCCAGAGTGTTTTTGTTTTTTTTTTTCATGTGAAGAGGAAACTGCTTCCAGCTGGTGGCAGAAATGAGGTCTAAACTGCTTTTCCCCTGGAGCTTTTGGTTAGTGAGGGCAGCAGATCAGGTGAGAACAAATAGCTGGAGATTACATAGCTCAAGTGTGAGGAGTCAACCTTAAAAGGAGAAAAAGAAGAACGTGTTAAGAGCTGGAGGAGTTATAAAAAAACCATGGACTGGAAAGTATGTGCATTAATGAACATTTTCCCTGATATTTACAGCATGCTGGAAACAGGCATTAGTCATGCAATTTGCAATAAATTTTATTCATTCACACAGTTTGCTGATAATCGTGGTTGTGAGCACTTTACATCCATGATATCTGGATAAATAACCCTAAATTAGCAGAGTGACTCTGTGTTGAATCAGCTGGTGTGACCCAGGTTTTTTAATGAATCCTGTCTTAATCCGAAATCATGTTTCAGGCATGGAAAGATCCATTCCTGTGTGCAGTGATAATATATTCTCAGCATGACACACCATATATCAGGTAGCCTAATGAAATCCACATGCCCGCGAAGGAAGGCCCGAGCCCAGTGCAGCACAGATGTGGCCACATTAAGCTGTTCAGCCGACACCTCCTCACAAACGGTGCGACTGAGTGGCAGCTTAGCGCAGGAGGTGAGTGGTGCAAAGAGCAGGTGGGTGAGCGTAAATGTGACAACAGCAGAGCAGAACAAAATGAAGGCGACAGGTGAACAGGCACAGTCACAGTCCTGTGAGGCTTTAATAATGTCCACACAGCAGAAAACAAAAAGTAAAACTTTAAATAATGTTAGTTAGGCTGAACGTGTATCGACATAGTCCACCACAAAACCGATGGTGGGATGTTTGTGTCCTGCTTAGCCTGTGGGTGGTCGCAAAGGGAAGGAAGTTTCATAGAGATGAATAGATTTTTTGAAAAAACAATCAATAACGAAAATAGTCATCAACTGTAGCACTATGGTCAATGTGATATGACATCACTTGACTTGTGAGTGGCCCCTCTAATAGCTGTCAAGATACCAAATTTTTCCTTGTACCAGAGAAGATTAAAGCTAAGGACACTGACCAACAGTCTGACTGAGTTAGTGACTGTATTTACAACTGCGACAACTTTGAAAGAATCTGACCGATTAGCTGCAGTGATCAGTCACCTCTTAGGGGTTTGGTGGACAAGGCCTCGGACCTGACCCTCCATGGCGTCTTGGATGTTGCCTGAGGAGTAAAGACCTATGGGAGTGTTGTAGGACGTACTGACCACCTGACGCTTGTCGTCGATGTTTGCTGCTGCAACAAACGGCTGAGCCTTCCTGTTGTGAGCGGCACCAATAGGTTTATACTCCTGGAAAGAGAAGAAGAGAACGAGAACTGAACTGAGAGAACATGAGATGAAGATGGGCAGCGGACTGGTTTCCACAATCTTTAACAAATGTGAATTTATTTCTAACACACCGTTACAAACCTGTCGCTCTGCCTCCAGGTTGATCTTATATGGGTGAGCGCGACCTTGGTCCATAACACGTGGTGACCACAACCTTGTTTCATTCCTGGGAATTAAAGACAGATCGTGTTCAGGAGGTCATTGCAACGTGGCTGATGACCTCACCGTTGAACGACTCTCTGAGTCTGTGTGTGTCTGTGAAATGTCTATATTCCAAACCCATAAAACATGAGAAGTTTTAAAGTTTTGCTCATATGTTGGACTTTTCCTGTCATTTCACTTTTTAACTTTTCAAAAGTGGATTTTGAAAGTATTGACAGAGAAAATTTGAAAAACTAAATTAAAGTAACAATAATTAGCACCAAACTCGATTTTTCAATGTGCCTTTGGACGCTATCATCCTAAAATGCAAACCACAGAAGAAACATATGAGCATGCTCACTATTGGCAACTACAGAGCATCAATCTTGTATCATTTCCTGTTGTAATCTGGGTCGGGGCCTGCATAGAGGATCAAACCATAAATCTAAGTGCTTATGAGATCCATTTGTGGCAAATCGAACTGCATTTATTTTTCCTCTGTCTTTGTTTTACTCTAATTTGAATATAAATGTAACAAATTTGCCCTTTCGAGTGCCAAAAAGTGGGAAAACTGTACAAAATCTAAATTCTGAGTCTATTTCTAGTTTGTGCAGTTGTTCCTGTGTGTGTTCAAACAACCTTTCCACAGTGAGACAGAGCTGATTGGTGGACTCCTTTATCTTGTTCTGGGCTTCACAGTGCAGCATGTTTGTGGCTGGGACTCCCTCGATGGCCAGGATGATGTCACCAGGGCACAGGTTGGCTACGGAGGCTTTGCTGCCTGGAGTGATCTAGAAGAGAAGAAGAAATTTGAAATGCTCCGTATTCTTCTCCACGATAAAAACACCACATGAGGGAGTCTACTTTGGCAGAATGGGAGTTATTTTATCTTGCTTTTTCAAATCCATTAGAAAACTGAAGGTTTGTTAAATTCAGCACAAGAGGAGGAGATGAGTACAGATAGGAGTTCTGTTTGTTTGCTTTAATTTCCCCTTTTTAGCAGCAGCATAAAATGTGTTCAATCTGTGGAAAAATAGATCCCTAAAATAAATAATTCCTGTAAAATTACATTTTGGGCTCTAACCACAAACAAAAATATACCCTACTCAAATCCATCTGACAACAGTAGTTGCTGGAGGTCATGAGAACTTTGGGACCTGAACACCGGGTCAGGGCATAGACAAGGTTAAACAAGCAATCACTGAAGGTGGTGGGAATTTAGTATATTCTTATGGTTTACATGTTCTCTATTAAATAGGTTTATTATAATCCATCTTATATTCAGATTTTTATGAGAACTACCACAAACAGGTGAGTTCTTCTGATCAGTGATTTTCTCTCATTTCAAAAAGTTAGCCGAACTTTTTAATGCACACACTACATGCTGGGGGTTTCTGGGCCTGCATACCGTCTGTAAAGTTTCAATCAATGTGTTTTCACTGAGGAACAGATACTGCACAGCATCCAAGTTTTGCTTTAAAAACCTTGATAAGTTCAAATATTAGACACAAAAAGGAAAAACACTTTAGGAGCTGCACTGTAGTATGTGCATGTCGAATAGCATAACTGAGCTCATCAAACACATTGTTGTATCCTTCAAGTTTGCAAAAACATAATCAGGAAGCTCGGCAAGGCTTCGATAAAATAAGAGCAACGTCTTCTAGTTTGACCAGGCAGAGAAAATAAAACTTGATGAAAAACATGATGTACAGATGGTGCGGCCTTGTGAAAATGTTTGGTCTGTTCTCCATCGCTTGCACTTCATCTATCAATACAGTACTCAGCTGCGAAGCCCCTTGATCATGTTCCCCCTGCTGGGATTTATGTGATTCTCACCTGGCCTAAATAGTCCTACAAAAGGCTGCACTAAGGAGCCCAGCGATTCAGTCAAACTCACAGCAGAACAGACACAGGGCCAGGGTTCCCGTTTCAGGAAGCCAGTGCCCTGCCTGGTATGAAAGTGTGTAAACTGTCTGTCCCTTGTCATGGAGATAAAGTAAACTTGTGCTGCTTCCCACTAAGTGACAGCATCCAGATGGAGTATGTGTTGCGCTGGCCAGGAAGAGATCAAGATGAAGAAGGAGTCTCATAAAGCTCTCGGGGTCACAGTAAATACCAGCTTCAAACCAAGCCGAAGTGTCTCACTTGCGCTACACGGGCCGTGACCTATGCTCAGCCATATTGCATTTCGAGACATAGGAAACTTGGGAAGTTGCAGCGAAACTTGAATTAGATCATCTGGCTATAAATAACAGTGGATGAAAGTGCTGAGGGGATGTTTCAAGCTGCCAGAAAGGGCCCAGTAATTTACAGTGGTGCGTTTGTTGAAGTGCCTCTGTCTGACTGTGTGTTTTACAGCTCTGATGTTTCTTACCTGCACAAATATGCTTTTTACTGGATCCTTTTGTTTCCATTTGTCTTTGGCATATTTTTTTTTTAATGCTCGCTTCCTTTTATCTTTCCTTGTCTCCTGCGTATATCCACACTGTCACCATGAGTCCCCGTCGGGTTCAAAAAAGTTCAAAAAATCTATGTTGGGTAATTTTTTTAAATATTTGTTTAGTAGTTATGTATTCCATAACATCTCTATATATGTGGAGAGATGCTGTAAAAGTCTACCATGACACATTCCACTCTATAGGTTTTTTATAGGTTTCTATCAGAGAAGGTCACTGGCTTGATTACCAAAAGTTGCATATTATATCTTTAAGTTGAAATTTGATTAGTTAGGGTTTTTAGAACAAGTGGCCAAAACAAACAATTTAAATCATATTTGAAGTTGGGTGACTTTGTATTCAAATGTTAAAATGAATGCTACAAAGCAAAGTTATCCTGCCTTAGTTCATGTATGTCATAGCTCCAACACTTCTGGATCACCTGCTTCCCATAATGCAACTCAGCATAAAAAAAAAAAAAGAAAAAACACTTGGAACCTGGTGAAAGAAGGATATTTTCAAAACTCCCGTGATACAGTAGGCTATGGTGGAAAAGCAATAAATCATGATGTACATGAAGAACGTGACGTAAATATCCGCTGATGTAACGGAAAGTAGCAGCAGATGAAAACATGAGATCTGTGTGGAGTGGAAGGATGCTTATGGGGAATAAATGAAACATCATGTCCTATGTTCATCATTTTTTCTACATTGTTTCCCCCTATAGCCTGACTGCTTTAATGGCACCTGTCTGAATCAACAAAACAGCTTTTTGCATCATTGTCATTTCCAATGACAAGCGTTGCTTGTGTGATTCATTACAGCCTTCCTGCCTTTTCTTAAACCCAAATGTCTTCAGCAAAAGCAAAGTGGCCCTGCTGGTCCACTACCTTTACAGTGTCCTGCAACCAGGACAAAGCTCTTCCAGAGCCATAGAAGAATTTAAACAACTGTTTTTTACCAGCCCGGCAGCAGCCTCGTGATATGAAGATGAAATAAAGTGCAGCTCCAAGTGTAAATTTAGTGGCCCTAAATATGCCCCTTTAAGGGTTCTGTCTGCTGCAGAAAGAGCTGGGATGTGTTTACTCTCCTCAACCAGCTGGGAACACACATACAGAGGAGGATGTTCCTGCCCAAAAATGGAGGTGGAGGGAGACGCTGGATGCACTTGGTTGATTTCACCAACAATGCCTTTAATTTGTCACACAGACGACGACTTGGTTAGGAGTCGTCTTCCACACACCTCACAGGCCCAGTTCACCGGCTGGCTTGGCTTCACGTACTCTGACTTTCATTCCTGTCCTTCCTCGTCCGTCCCAGCAGTTCTTCTCTCATTGCTGCTCTCATATGGAGCTTTAAGTGTTCACTAACACAACAGCTGTGAGGTTACTGGACAGAGCCGCTGGTTTGAGACCTGACAGTACTTTCAGTCAGTCAGTCAGTTTCTGAGGTCTTCCACTAAATATAGATGCGCGTAACCCCGACAGAGAAGGATTACTGGATCACCTCACATTTGATACCATGTGACACCGGGGTCACTGCCCACAAATGAATCTAAATGCCAAAAAAAGACTCCACTGTTCATCTCCAGACTTTGTGCTTCATTTACCAGTCACCAGCGACACAAATAGGCATGATTTCAATCTGACTTGGAAAAAAAAAAGCCAGACTAAACTTTTAAATAGGCTTTCATTCATCATTAACTTAGATACTTCCCTCTTTATAGCCAAACGATTGAAATGTTTTCCTGTACTTTACATCAACAGGAAATACCATATTAGTTACTGGAAGTATCAGTTCAATCTGTGATGAAGATAAACTATTATTCTGACATTCATACATCTGACTGAGTTCAAACTGTTTGGCCTTATGTTTGTTAACCAAATGTCTAATAAATCATTTGTTTCGGCAAACTCTATGTTCTATTAAATGAATTAGAGCTAAACAATCCTTTTGGGGAGTTTATGGGAATGATATTCTTCATGATGCCATGTGTTGACCTCACGCTGAGGTTTACAATCTTGGGAGCAGCTGCCCTGCTATACCAGCCATCCTACAATGGGACGTGTAGCACTGTGTACACCCCACTCTGTGTTCACTCAGCTGTCAGCACAAACGACCTGCATGTGGATTTAAATAAAAATAATGAGTTCACTGTACATCTGGACAACTCCAAGTTTCCTGTTTTAGCCAGGTTTTAGTCTGAAATGATTCACACACTGTGCAGGCCTTGGGTACAGTGTTGGGTCCTGAATGCCTCAGGCTGAAATCCACTTAGTGAGACATGCACATGTGCACATGTCACAGTACAATGTAAGCTGCTATTTGTATCTAAGCCTCTTGCATTTACTGTGGCACAGGTGCAAGCACCATACCCAACTGAGTCCACAATCTTTCCAGAAAGGATCCTCCTGGAAACACAATGTTGACGTTACAAAGACCAGCTCCTACTGGACACCAGCTTCAGATGTTATCACGCCATTTGATGGTCATCGCCTGTTGTTATCAGCACCCGGGCAGGATAACATTTTAGTCGGCTGGTGTGGACCAGACCAACCAGGGTTCAAAACACATTCGTCCACATTTTACACATTTGTCTGATGTTTTTTTTTGTATAAATGCTGTCAAATCAACTGATCGTGGAATAACAAATGACTATTTTGTTTAAAAGGAGAAACAGAAATTAAACAACTCAAACAAAAAAGAAGGAAACGGATTCTGCAAACTGAAAGAACATTTTCGGTCTTTTAATAGAAACATCGTGTCACTCACTCACCCTGGAGATGGTGAGGGGTTGGTTGAAGTCCTTTCCTCCCGTCAGGCGAAACCCCCAAGGGGCCGGACCGTCCAAGACGACGTTGAGTGGCATGACCCTCTAAGGTCTCCTGCTGTTTGATAACAACTGCACAGGCAGAAAACTGCACGCTGTGGGGAACACAGTTTAAAAGCAAAGGAATATCAGAGTGATGAAGACTTTAAACCATGCAGGGGGGAGGAGAATTGAGAGACCCCTCCCCATGGGTGAAGTTATTGGTCAAACTTTGGGAACTGACTTGTCGGTCTGTTGTAGCAGCACATGTTCGTCAGTTTTCACATTTCTGTTGAGAAGTGCTCAGCACTTCTCTCTCCAAACAAGAAAGCAACATTTCTGCTCGTCAGTCAGGTTCAAGCTTTTGTTATGTTCCACTCAGCCTGTTGTGGATCACACACTGTGAGCACCTGGGTGGACATTTTTAGGCTGACTTAGAGTGGGGATGTGAACCAGCCTCCGGCAGCCCTCACAGCTTCTCATGCCGGGGCAGCTTAGAAAGATCCTGGCCTCATCTCAGCCTGGTTGACGGGTCTTGCTGCTCCTCTCCTTATTTGGTCTGGAGGAGCAGCTCCACTCTGAGGCCCTACAGGTCCCACAGACACATTCCAGCCACTATTGATCTGGATGGAACCCAGGACTCTTCGCTCTCACACGGGCTCTTTGCTTTGTATTCACAAAACTACTAAAATGTGCCACATGTTAAAAAAAGTCACCTTTTGTCTGTCAAAGAGGAAAGTCAGGGTAGTTTCTCTGCCTGCTACATTTCATGTCTGTCAGAAATGGGCTTTATATGGCTAGATCACTACATAAACAAAGACTGTGGGTAAGACAACTCATGGAGAATTTCTCTCTGGACAGAGATACTGTAGCAGGTGTGTTACATGTTCCACTCATTAATGGGCTGAACATAATGACGCTTTACCTAATTATAATAGACAATAAGAGGCAATCGATAATGTATCGAAGCTATTTAGGGTATATGATCACTTTGATGTGTACTATGATGAAAATCCCATCAACGATAAGAAAACGTCGATAAAGCTGGGCATTAGGTTTGGGCACACAAACGTGAGTCACAGAAATCCTATAACAAGGAGAAAATATGGTTGTAAAGCTGCACTGTTATCTTTTTGCATTCTTTTGTCATTTGGACCTGGTTTAATCCAGGTGAACACAGGGATGGTCGCGCGTAAGCCCACCGCGCACTCGCACAGGAGCCATGCTGCCTTCCGATGGAGGAAGGGTTCATAGTGTGCAGCACAAAATGCTGTGGATAAATCTCAAAGTACCAATAAACAGGGACCGCTCCGCCTGAGATCCCAGCGCAGAAACATCGAGAGCTTTATATCATCTCTGCCTGCGCGCATGGCACAGAGAGGAGAGGGGGACATGTTTGCGGATTTTTTCTTTAACTGTGCGCACTCCTGTGCAGATTTGGGGTAAGCAGGTGAAACTCAGTACAGGCAAAACGTGAGAATAAAATAAAGATTAAAATGTATAAGTCCGGGATGCTCCAATCCGAACGCTGGATCACACACGTCGTCCCAATGTGATGTCGCTGTGACCTCACACCATGACAGAGGGAGAAGTTAATGGCCTCCCCTGGCTTGACTCTGGACAACACACTTAAGACAACAGCTGCTGCAGCCACTCTAAACATTACACGAACTGTAGTCCAGTGTTTTATTTGAAGTGATGGATTAGGATTAATAAAAGCGTCTAAAAATGCAGTGGGAAAAACAGATGGGGAGTGGGAGTCAGCACCACCTTTTTTTCTGGCTCCCATACAGACTGAAAAATGCCCTATTTCCCTATATCTAGCAATTGGAGAAAATACTGTCACAACATTTTAAAACACTACCGGGCTAGACATTCCCACAAACTGGTCACCAGGAGTGGGTGGGGGGTCACAAATGTTGAGAGATGGCAAAGGTAACTGCTAGCTTTTTCATGTTCTTATTCTTTAGGTCAATGGAGGTCACCAAAAACAAGACTCTGACATACTAATGGTTTTTAGTCCCTCCAGGATTTTGAATGTTGAAGAGAAGATAAGGCAGTAATTTCACGCGAGGCGCGGACACTTACTTTCCACAATGACATTTTGGAGTTTTGGAAACTATTTCTATAAAAGATATTTTTGATAAAAAACAAAAACAAAGCACAGCTTTAATGTTTTAAAACCTTGGAGTGTTCTTGTTACTTGGAACACTACCACCACGGCTCATATGTGGAACTGTGTGACATAGAGGAATAAGGTTTGCATCACTTTAGTGTAGAATTGTAGGTTAGAGGTGCAAAAAATAAATGAGCTAAAATTTCCTTGTCAGTCATTAAGAAACATTGTTGTTGGTTTTCCTGAAAGGGGAAAAAAAGAAATATTTAATCTACCAACTAGTTTTTATTAGCAACACAGCCCCATAAAATCATCCACCGTTTGCTAAGATATGGTAGAAATACTTAAGTCACAGAGTTTGCATCGACTGTGATAGTAACATGAATAACATAAGATTTACATTTTCAGTACATGTATAAACACATCAGGAGTCCAACTCACGCCTATGCTCCAAATCTATTCCTACTGTTGTATCAAAGGCAAACTAGAAGCTTTATGTTTCAACACTGTAGAGGTTATGTGCACACGTTCCTGATGTTTTCTAAACTACATATGCATAAATTGTTTTTTGCATCACAGAAGAGGTTTATATATACATGGCTATTTAATTAGTGAGTTGGATTAAAGGCAGCGATCACCAACTCTGCTAAACCTAACTAGAGTATAACCCCAGTTAAAATAGGTCACTGAATCCTACAATTAATTTCGGGAGGGCATAACAAAACCTGCCAGCCTACAATAAACAGCTTTTTAAAAAAGTGGGAATTAGCACCACTGATGATGAACATGTTCAGAAAGAAGGAGAAAAAAACCAAATGTGATGGTGGGTGAGAAAAAAACTGACTTTATAAAGCAAGTAGATGTTGGCCACTTTATAACTCTCATACAAAAAGCTTACAAAAATATCAGACATACACACAAACGCACACATACAGAAGGTGTTCTCACACTGGATAAACCGTGGATGACAGGGTGATGTGAATGGCAATGAATGATAAAACATATTTTAAGGTGCTTTAACAGTGTCCATTGGTTGAGATACAAATGAAAAGCAAACAGAATATAAAACGCAGATCATATTTGTAGAGCATGGCAAGCTAAGATGAAGTTGCCAATGATTTGAAATAGTACAGAAACACATGAACAGTGACATTCTACCAATTTACTTTGACAAGAGTTGAAAGATGCCACCAAAGTCTAGTGGAAAAACTGCATTTACATGACTGAAGTGCTTGATAAAATGCTATCTCATCCTGTATTTCGCTTAAATAAATTCATCACCAAACACAACCCCTGGCAATTCATCATAACCCTTTAACTATGTACCTTGCCACTCTCAGAACCTACAGTATCTGGACAATAATATCTGAAAATAAAATAGCAATTCTTCAAATGTGGGCTTACTCCTGTTAAAATACTGAATGTTATTTCTTTCTAAATTATACCATAATTTGACCACAGTGTCCTTTAATAACTATAATACCTAAAAGGGTGGTAACCGTCCTGCATACACTTTCTTTGTGTGAGCCATATTTGAAATAAACACTAAATGATGTTAATATTTTGTTAAAGTGCATAAGTCCTATTGTCAAGAATAAAGGGAAGTCAAAATGTTTTCTAATTTTACACTTTAAATATAACGTTTTGCTTCACGGCTTTTGAATTAATTGCTTGATGATTAACAATATTCCCAAATTTTTATGCAGCATTCAATACCTTGGGTGTAACACATAACATTGACACATGCACAATCGTTTTCACATGTACTGTAACTTTGGGAGAAGCATCCTTTTACCTGACGTGGTGATGCAACAGGTTGCCTGCAATCCCTAAAATACAGCTCATACAACAGATCTGCTGACAGAATACTGCTTTTGCAACACTCTCTAGACTGAATGTCTTTGGGCATGTTTCTAACTGAACACTGAAATGAAGATTATCAGGTTTATTCAACCTTGAGATACAAAAAAATAAAATAAAATTAAATATTACTGCCCTTCTGCCCTTTGACAGCTAAAAGAGAAAGAATCACACTGTTCACCATCAATGCAAATCCTTTGATATCCTTCCATCACAGTCAAAAGTTAAAGGTCACTCATTGGAGCACAAACTGTGGGTTCTCCATGATAGAAAAATAAGAATAAAAAGATAAAAAACAGCATTATATTATATAAGTCTTCCATTAAAAGATGGCTAGTTAGAGCTAAATGTTCTGTTTGTGTGAAGCTGACAAGCCACACATACACACAAACGCGTGCGACAGGTCTCTGTTGACCACTGTTGGGAGGTGGTATCCTGCGGGTGCTGTGCTGAGGGCGATGAACGTGCCGCAGAAAGAGCCAGGGCCCAGGGTGGGTGAGGGAGTCTGGAATCATCATTATAGCTGCTTCACGTAGTTTCCTGGGAAAGTTCCAAACAACTTGCTCCTTCGAGAGGTCCCTTCACAAACAAAGAGCAATAAAATGAGATTGTCTGCGTTAAACACTGGCTGAAACTTGGCAGCTGCTGCTAATAAATCTACCCCAGCTGGCTCCAGTTTGGAAGTCAGCCAAGTCTGAAGACTGAACCCAAATTGAGAAACATGAAAACATTTGCTGGGTAAAGTAAAGGTCGACATGGCCATGACAAAACAAATATTAATGTGTGGTGGGCTCACTGCCATCTAGTGGCCGCAGTCTGCTAATTTTTGCAAAATATTTTCACAGCAAACAGACACCAATTGATACTCTATCAGTTTGACACGAATACCATGTTATTTAATCTGCACTCCGTTATGCTCCATTCTATAGTCAAAATTATATCTCGGCAAAAATACTTAAGTATTATCAGTCAAAGTATCAAAAGTCAGATTCCATAATAAAATTTATGTATGTAACAGATTACTAATCCAACAATACGCAAGTAATATCTTACAGCTGGAGCTGGTCAAGGCAAAGCTAGTTTTAGGTTTTTTAAAGTAATCAGTTTGGTAGTTCACAACCTCACACGATAAATGTAAGGGTCAATGAGATAATCTAATTAAAGGGGCAGTAAATAAAACTAGGGCATTCTGGCATTGCCTTTTTTTTTGGCAGTCAAGGAACTAAAAAAAAAACAAAACAAAAAATTTTTTTCAACCAAATCGAAGTTGATACTTTGCCGACTCTTACCAACAAACCAGCCATCATCACACTTCTCCATAACATCAACAATGTCGCCCTCCCTTAGCTCAAGTTCGTCCTCGTTTCGAGGCGAGTAGTTGTACAAGGCTTGGTACCTGTGTTTGGAAAAACCAGTTGTGAGCTGACATCCATGACATCCTGCACTAATAGCACTGAACAACGTATCTCATGTGTATCACTGTTGACGTTTTATTCTTTATAAAGAAAGAGAATATTGGAAAATCTGTTGCAACACATATCTGTTTACAGGTCATACAAAATAAAGCCCTTTTAAAAAATATAATCATTGTATAGATACAATTTTATAGTTTAAAAATTGGTTGATTACAATTGTTGATTACATCGTGTATCTGCCTATTTCCAGCTTCCTAAATACTGTAGCAGTTCAGAGGAAACTGTCATAGGGATATAATAAAAGTACATTTATGATATTAATGATAACAAATATTACTTACGGGTCTCCTCCTCCATGCAGCGCATCTTGTAGCAATCGCTAAGTTAGAGAGAAGAGAAACAAAGACAGAGTTAAATCAAAATTTGCTGCCAATAAATGGATTTGTGAGGTTTTGTCTATGGTCTGAGGAGACTGAATGAATCATTTGTGTAATTTCTTTGCTGAGAGATGACGATTTCTTCTTTTTCCATTATAGGAATTACAGTGTAACTTTACCAAGCATGATACAGAATACAGAGGAGCAGTGACTTATACCAGTTCTAAAGATTTCCTTCCTGTAAAGCACAGTAAGAGCATGGATGAATGAAGACATGCCCCCCTACCCTTCGACCTCTACTGGGTGACAGATAGGACCTCCGGGACAAGATGGGGCTACGAGGAGGTTTACCACCAACAACTGGATCCTGCTTAACGGGCAGAAAGACCAGAAGCAACACACCTATAATCTTCAACAGTAACCAAGTCGGCAATCTGCACCCTGCGCTAAATACACAAGCTCTTGCTGAAAGACATGCTGTAAAACATGATCCAGCAACATGCCAACCAATACCCTCCAAGACACACCACAGTACAACCGGCATACCACCATCAATAAATCATCACAGCTGGATAGTTAGCATTAATGTTTAATGAATGTTAGTGTAACATGAAGCAGCTTGTGAGTAATTATTCTATAATTTGGATTAATTAGGTCAATAAAAAGCCCGTATTAATGCCACCAACATCTTCCTTGATGGGAAAAGGGTATTATCTGATGGTTTCAGAAAACATAATCCCTGACACCACAATCATAATTAAAGTCAATGCAATCATCTGCACATTCCACCTTTACCTTCACTTTGGGAGACCTACGCCCTTGATGGGGTGGGGTGGGAGGAGAGCGTGGAGTAGCAAGGGGAGGAGAAGTGGGTTTAGGGGGAGATAGGACAGGTGGGGAAATGGGAGATCTTGAGTCAGCGTAGGATGTGACTGGAAGAGAAAGAGAGGCAGAGCTGGAAGGTTGGGAGATTTGTGGGGGAACGTTTGGAGAACGCTGAGAGGAATGGACAGTTTGTGAGACAGGTACGGAGGGAGACGCTCGGGGTATGGGTGACGTAGTAAGTTGAGGAAGGGATGGGGGCCGAGGGGAGAATGAGGGAGAGCGAGTGATGGTGTCACGATCATGATGCTGTGAGCGAGAGGAAGAGTTTGAAAATGGAGAAGCAGCAGCAGATGATGGTGAAGATAATGAGGTCAGGGGTGGTGGTATGGAGGGTGAGGACAGGCCAGGGTGCTTGAGGGTGGAAGGAGAGACATCAGCCTAAGGAGGCAATGACACACATCAATACTGAAGCTGAATCACAGAAACTTGAGAAACTTTTAACTGTGTTGCTGTAATTTATAATACCCCAGAAGGGATGTGGAGGAAAAGATTCTATAACAATCTCAGTTCATTATCATCCATTAAATGAACCACTTATGAGCAAGACTCAGCGAAAAAAGGAGAAATTTAAGATAACAATTGAAAATGTTTTGTGCGAGGTTTTGGTAATAATGCTAAAGTGAGATTTTTTTCTTTCTAAAAGTTTCCTCAGTGTCCCTTTCAGGGCCCTGCAGCATTTACAAACTCATCAGATGCAGCTCACACCATGCTCTACCTGTGGACTCAGTCTTTTATCGATAACTCTAAAAGTCTCCTCTTTGTCTTGTAAAGTTTCGTCCTCTTCCTCAATGAACAACTCAGTATATCCCTTCTCTTTGACTGATTGAGGCCTTTGAGATTGGACTGCTTCATCATTTAGAGTTTTTGACTGCCCTCCACAGATGACAGACAGTGGCGCCATTGTCACAGGCTTGTGAAATTGCACCTGTAACTGAACACCGCCTGCTGATTCACTGGCTGGAGTGATGACTCGAGGTTTCACTGCTGACTGATGTGATTTGTCTGCTTTTAGCTTGAATATGCTATTAGATTCATTGCTTAGGGTAGCAGGTGGCGAATCAACCAGAGGAGATCCGGCAGATTCTGCATCGTCTTTACTGGTAAATCCATCTGGAATACTCGGTAACATCTTGTGATAAAAGTCTTTTACTTGTGGTGTAACATGAGGGGTTATGCTACTTTTGTTTACTGGCACACTGTTCTTTTGACTCTGTGAAATTGGCATGGATGGCATGTTTGGCTCGGTGCAGGACAAAATGTCTGACTTGTGTAACATTTGGGCTGTTTTAGTGTATCCTCTGTTGTTGCTGTATTGGTCAGATGAGACAGGCAGTGGGGAGATCATTGAGAAATGAAGGTCAGGAGGTGGAGGTGGATGAACAGGCTGGGAAAAGGGCTCAACATCTGGGGTGTGACTTGAACTGAGCGTTCCTTCTTTAAATGGGGGAGTCCTACAAATCGTCTGCTTTAGAAGAGCAAAGCCTTTTTGTGTTGGTGCAGGTGAGGGCGCCTTAGGGTCCTGTGCTTTTGGGAAAGGTGCAATGTCAATTGGAAGAGGAGGAGGTGTGGGTGGTACAGGGGTGGAAGCGAGGGAGTGAGCTGGAGTGAATGCTGATGGTTCCATTGTGAGGGATAGCCACTCGCTGGTGACAGATTGTAGCCTTGTCAACGGAGGGTGGGATGAAGGGAGGTCACGGGTGGTGGAGGATGGAGGTAGATGGAAGAGAGACTCCATGAAGATAAAGTGAAGAGGAAGGAACAGAGAGGGATTTATAAAACAGAGAGGAAAGAGTCTTTTGTGTTAGTTTGACTACTCAAGGCTGAACAGTGTTTATTAGAAAACAGAAGATGCATTTAGTTCCTTATGCTGATGATCTAATGGTTTATGTATTTGGTTTATTATTAAATAAACACTTTTTCCAAACTGGAGACTTTATCACAATAAAATTATACCTTAAGTATGTAAAATTCTTATCGTTTGTAATTTTTGTCAATCACCAAAACACAGATTTAATCAATTCATTAAAGCAGTTTAAATGTGCTTTGGTGTTTCAAACTTAAAACCGTTTGTACATGCAGTGATTCCCTTACCTTGACAGGTGTAGCACTTGGTGTCCTGCTGATAGGGTAACCGTGTGGATCTACGTGGCGGGTGGAGCTCTTGGATGGGGAACGCTTGACAAGGTCCACATAAGAAACAGGAAAGATGCCCTGTTTGTTTGTGTCTGGAATCTTCCCCTCATACCAGTTCTGGTCCACCTGCCTTATCACAATTACCTTCTCACCCTACAAACAAAAATACACACACAAACAAACACACACACACACACACACACCTTTTAGCGTAAGCCATGACTACAAATACAATTATTTTAGATTTATATGTTTTAGAGTATTTTTCCACAATTGAATAATTAAGGATTAGTTCAGTAATTGTTCCAAAATTGTGGAAAATGACAGGTTTTCGACAGCCCAAATCTTTATGTTGTTTTTTTTTCCAAGAGTAAAAAACTCAAAGAACTTAAATTAACTACCAGTGGGTCCCCTTACATTGAAATGGCATATAGAGGGATCCAAACCTAACTCTAAAACCAACATAATGTTCATGCACATTTAGCAAGACACATTTTTTTCATCAACAGAAGGATAAAAATGGTCAAGGAGTGTATAAAAATGTAATTACATCTGTAAAAGTTTGCATCCCCCTTAATAAATAAAACCAATCACTTAATGTTCTGTTTAAATAAAAGTTTGCATCAGTTGAACAGGCATTAAATTTTGACTTAACAAATGAGTTTTACTCGATTTTAAAATAAGGTTATGAAAATGCTTGAACCCAACTACATTAAAAATGACTAGAGAATCTGCAGGATGGGGAATAGTGACTCAACTACCCATATCTGAGTGGCAACAAGAAAAAAATACAAATTAAATAAAGACCTAGGTTGAGCTTTCTGACCACTGGATTAGACACTGACTGTGGAAGAATTTGGGTAACAGTTGCCGTCTGTAGAGTCTCTCCCATCTCAACTACTGAAGCTTTTAACTCTTCTGAAACAGTAAATAGAGCCTAGGTGACCTCCCTCACTACTTTCTTCTTAGACAGTCATTCAGGTTTTCAGAATGACCTGGTCGAGGCAGATTTAAGGATTTCCCACATTCTACATCACATCAAATAACTGTACTCCCAGGGATATTCTGGGATTTATAAATGTTCTTGTATCAATCCCCTGACTTATGCTTTTCAACAACATTTTGTTTATGTTTTTTTTGTCCAGGACACTGATTCACCGGTAATTGGCCGTACTCACTGCACTTGGACGATCCCTTTAAATTAATTGATTTCTAAAAACCAGTAGAATACCTATACCTATAGACACTGTATTCACATGTTTGGACCTGTGATTTCAGAAAACAAACTACTCTCACTACTATTGGCTGCATACAGCTTGTATAAAAACATGATGCATGCCGCTTCAAAAATACAGTAGATCAAAACATTCAACGGGCTACCTTTCTGAGAGACAGCTCCACATTTGTGTCAGCATTGAAGTTGTAGCGTGCCGTTGCCTCTCCGATGTCTTTGACATGTGCTGGTGGAGGAGGACGAATCGGCTGCTGTTTCTCTGTGGTTTGCATTTTCTGTGTGTGTGTGCGTGTAAACAATGTGTGTGTCAAGGGGAAGAAGATATATTTAAACAACAAAAGTGCACTCACACAGCAAAAACAGATTCACGCATCAGTTGCATTTACCTCCACATATGATATAGGGAATATCCCCACCCGGCCACGGTGTTCTCCTTCATACCAATTGTTGTCTATCTGCCTGATGATGTTGACTGCATCGCCCTTTTTAAATGTCAGCTCCCTGTAACAAAGTCACAGCCTTCAAGCACCTTTGCATGCATTGTTGCTCCGTTAAGACATGAGCAGAACAAGATACAAACACTTATTTTCGTGTGTAACAGCATCATGCATGTGCAGAATGTCAGCCACTTAAGCCCAGGTGAGATCTAGCACAGCAGAAATTAGCTTAATTCATGCAAAAATTTTAAAACTGTAAAAAAAAAAAAAAAAAGAATTATATAAAATTATACACACACACATTTCTTTTTAAAAAGCCATTCAAGTGTGACAGTAACATGATGTTGCTTTAAAAAGCAAAAGAAATGTACAAACATTAAAAATCTGAAAAAATATTTAAAGCACTCAGTTGAGATATGTCGATTCATGCTTCAAAGCGTTTTTTTGTGTTTGAGCTGCAGATCTACTGTACTCACTTAGGTGTTTGTGCCTTAAAATCATAAATGGCTCTCGCGGGCTGTTTCTGATGGAGGAGAGAGAACAGAATAAGTTGTGTCATCTGTTTATGGGAGACCTACAAGATGAAAGTGAGAAAAAGAAAGCCGGAAAGCATTACCACATGTAGCTTTGAAAGTTTGTGAGGATTATAGGCTATTATAGGCTCCAGCTTGTGCCAATGTTGTTCAACTGAAGCCTGGTTCTAAGAACACTAGAAACCTGATTAAATGTTATAGTGTACCTCTCTGTCAGGAGTAGGTCTTCTGCTCTGGGGTGTGTGACGTCCATCAATGGTGGAATAGCTCCTGGAGACATCCTGGTCTGTGATTCGTAGAGACATATGACAAAAGGTCACATGAGTTACCACATAAAGGCTCACAATACAAAACATGTGCTTCGGGAAGGTGCTGAATGGTAATGTGATGATGCCTTTCCAACATGGGATATAGGGAATCAAGACTTCCAAAAAAATCCGTGCGTTTTATTTCCATTTCATAGGAAAAAGGAAATTTCTGACTTCTGACTTTTACCACAAATATGACACAAAGAGACACATGCAATTCTACAAAATATATGGTAATGAGACAAAAGTAAAATACAGTTCAAAATACAACAAAACCCATTTACAAACATACAAGCTTATGGAAAAGAAAAATGATTTGGGGGGAGCAAAATGACTCCATAAATAAATTGGCAAAACAGACAAATACAATCAAAACAACACTTGAATGAAAAAGAGAAATATTGACAATTATTTACTTTACAACCAGAGCAATATGCTGTAAATTCTCAAATTTTTCTTTACTTCAATTGAAGACTGAGCTGCTCCTGTTTGTTATTTCCATATGTGCAATGACAGTCAGAAATACAGTTCTCCCTCTTATTATTGGTTTGTTTTCTATTTGGCATTTGTTTTGTTCCACATTAAGGTACTGCCAGAGTTTCTGTGGCACAAATATATATAGAAATATATAGGAATAACGTTGAATCAGGTTTTACTTGAGAATTGACAGTGAACAGTTGCTGAATCTCTGTATAAATAACGGTTGTACTGGTTGGCAAGTGCGGGGAATAGGGCAACGAGTGCAGGCAATACTGAAACAAAGAAACTAGGTGTAAGAATGAATATATGATGAAGTGAACATGTGGAAATTTGAGTTGTGATGTGTGTAATATCTCCACCTGAATAACACAGACCATTTCCATTGCCCTGATCCTCTCCATATTCATTATTGTTTGAAGTGTCAGAGTGGCGTCCGTAACAGGCACTGACTGGTGACTGTAGCCGCGGTGACTGTACCCGTGGTGTGGAAGAATCCCTTCCATAAGAGACATACCCAGTGACGCTCCCATCTGGATACAAAGATGCAGAGGAGTGACCCCCATGCCAACACCCCCTCCTCCCTCGCAAAGAGGAGCTTCGTTCAGGCACATTTGGCAGCAGTTCAGCCAGTATTCTCCTCAGGATGCTGTCATCAGGTGCCCTAGTGCTTATGTGGCCTCTCTCTGCTTGAATGTGCTCATATATATCCCTTAAGGCTGCATCTAGTGCTTCATAAATAGCCTGTTTGGATTTGGGTCTGCTACCATGACCTCCGCCACCACTGCTTCTCCTAGAGGTAGGTGGTGAGCCCTTTTTCCTGCGGAAAGGCACTGGGCTGACCAGAAAGGCCAGCTTGGACATCGCTTGCTGGGACTGTGAGCTGTGAATTTGGGAATGACTACTGCGGCTCTGCTGTGAAGGTCTCTGATGCTCCTGACGTGCTTGTTCTCTCTCATGGCGAAGCATGGTAGTAAAACGGGTATAAGAGGCTGGGCAGCGGCCTTTGCAGGTACTGATTAGGTGGCGGTGTTGGTAGCCCTGGCTCTGGCCTACACTTTGGTGAGCAGGGTGGTGATGGTGATGGTGGTGGTGATGACGTAGGTGGTGGTGGTGCAGGGTGGAGGAGCCATACAAGCTCTCAGAGGAGGTCAGTGAGCAATGGTCAAAGTCACTCTCACTGCAAAATGAGGAGCCCTCCACCTGAATGAAGTCACTGAGGTCTGACGCAACAGCGTCTTGTTCACTGTCAGAATAATCTTGGTTGGCTTGTTGACCCTGGGAAATACGAGGAGTGGGAAAGGACCGCCCACGGCCAGGCTCTGGCCCAACTCGAGGCTGGCCCTCTGGTGGGCTACGAGGTCGATGCAAGTGATCTATGGCATGAGGGACTGTTCCATTGTTGCCATTGTTTTCTTCCTCTAGCAAAGACTCTATAGAAAAACGGCGTTTTGGAAAATTGGGTGTCCCACCACCACCACCACCACTGCTGGCTCGAGATGACGAGCCTCCTGGTGTGGTAGTGCCTGAAGGCACCTCACTGTCACCCAAGTTGGGCATGGATTTGGACTTCTGAATAAGGAGCTCATATTCAGAAATACGGTGTGGCACCATGTCACGTGGCACATCCACACCCCAAGACGGTGTCCAAGGAGAGAGGCGATGCAAGTGAGGTTGACGCTCTAGTTCAAGGATGCGAGCACGGACTGAGCGAATTACTTCAGATGGGATGAGCTGAGCTCTGTCAATGTGATGCATTTTACGATAGAGCTGGAGAAACCCTGGAGAATCATGTGCCCGACGGCGATGGAGTCGTGGCAATGAGCGAGTGAAGGTGGATCCAGTTGAACCTGAGGGATTCACATCACACACCAGTGACCCAGCACTTTCTGAGCGAGTGGCATTGCGCCCGCCTGAGCCAGAATGCTCATCATTAAGTAAGTCATCACAACTGCGTGACTTGAGCTTGGCGGGAGAGGGTGGCACTTCCTCTGCACTGCTCCATGTCTCAGCATCCTGGCGTTTTGTCTGCCAACTACTCTTACAACATATAGACTGCTTTGAGGAGGAGCTGTCTTCCTGGCTGGCATCCTCATGGCAATTGAGAGCGTCAGAGGGGACAAGGGGCACATAGGGGGGCTGATAAGGACCTGGGGAGGTCAAATTGTTTGAATACATATTGCATGCGTCCCCACCTTTCAGTTGTCCAATAAAGAGCAGCGTGATGAAAGAGAAGGAGGAAATTAGGTTAAGCACAAAGGTGGAAAAGCAAGAGAGAGGTATATGTATTAGGAGAAAATACTGAGTGGAGAAAAAAAAAATTTTTATTGAATGTTCCACCAACACCAGTCAAGGAAAGTTTTGAGCACAACACAAAAACATTTTTGAAAAGAAACTCACAATAAAAATGTTTAATTTGATGCAATGTAGTAAATACAGTACACATTTATGAGACTTTGACAAAACAAAGGACAACAAAACAATGATGGAGAGAACAATTTTCAAGAAGAAGGAGAACTTTGTCTATATGTGTGTGTACCTTTGGCTCTAGAGGGTGAAGAAGGTGATGAACGAATGACGGGTTTCTTTAGGCTGCTGTTGGGTCTGTAGGCATCCACTGGTTTAGGGGAAGTTGCAGCTCTGCTCTGTGACTGAGCGTTCACTTGGGAACTTGACGGCTCAGATTTCCTTCTTTTTCTGTAGTCACTGGCAGTGCTGCAATACAGTCAGATATGACAACTGTTTTCAGATTACCATAATATGAAATATCACTTTCTGCAATATTAATTCCTTGTTTACACATTGTATTAACATTTATTATTTTCCACACCACTTAAGGTGAATTAGATTTTGCAAAAAAAAAAAATTTCCTGGTAAACTTGAACAATCATGGTCATTCAAAATTCATTCAGGATCCAAAGATTGTTTATCATTTGAAATATTTTAAAATCCAAAGTACCTTCTATTCAAAACAAACACGCTAAATGTAACTTACACCAATTACATGGGCTATTCATCGCATCCCATTTCTGCCCTTTCTGTTCACCGGAGAGAATGCAACTGAATAAGCAGGCCATTGGTGAAAGGGAGTAGGACAAGGGAAGAAAGGGGGGGGGGAAGGGGTGAGGGAAGGATAGGAGGTGAAGGGCAGAATCAATAGCTTTTGGGTTAATTTATTCTGGCTCAGTACGGAGGGAATGCAAAGCACCCTGCCTTCAATAAAAAAGCAAATAAAGACTCTCAGTAATCCCTACAAATCATCATTAGTAGCAGATACAGAGGCTATTTGCACCAGAGTCAGGGCTATACAGAGCAGAGTTTTGATTCCGCGCAGAATCACAACACGGACCACTGCTGTTAAGAGAATGGGGGAGGGGGGAGGAGGGAGAGCCAGATGCAGAGAAAAACAAAAGAAACCGAGGTTACCTCGCAGGTCTATCTGGAGTCTTGTCAGCAGGAGTGATGTGCAGGGATGTCTGAAATAAGGCAGAGAACAAGAGAGAAAAGTGAGCTCCACAAGAACAAAGACTTGAGGCAGAGCAGTTCACAATGCACAGCCTGCATGCGGTTGTTGCTGTGCCACACTCAAAATGCTCCCCCAACATAATCTGCGATGGATGCTGGTTCCACATAGTTGGCACACCTGGCTTAGAAGAGGCGTGCCAGGGTAAACTATGAGGATACCTTTCTGTTCTCTCTTGTGGTGCTCTGGATGATGATGCAAAGGTGATATAGCAAACAATGCTATGAGCTAAGACCAGGGGGTAAATGTTGCCCTGCAAATCATGGCATGGATTGGCTGGAATGGGTCTAGGTGGCAAAGAATGTTGAAACAATGAAACACTTCTCAACGTCTCAGAGAAAATCCTAGATCCTTTTTCAGCCAAATATAAATAGGAAAGTCTAGATGTTCTTAATTATCCAAGCAGAGAGATGATAGACAGGGAAAGATATCTGTGTACAGTACATATAGCAGATTTGACAAAATTCCAAACAACAGGATGAATACTATTTCAAAACTATGTGTTCTGAAGTCTTCCTAATTAGCATCACTCTCAATTTGTAAAGGATGTTCAATGTAATTATATCAGAAAATTGCACCTGTGCAACATTACACTTAATTATCCCTTAATTTTAAGGGATAATATGTAACCCATTACTAAATATGTACATATTGTGCTTCTCATTTCTAGGATTTGTTAGAAAGTGTGTGGTTAAAAATACTACTGAAACTCTCATGAATGCGAGATTACCTCAATGAGCTGGCGAGCGGAGATGTCTGGATTATAATCCAGCCGTTTTTTAGGAGGCTTGAGCCCCAAGCAGCAGCAGTGAGCAGATAGAGGATGGGGAGGAGAGGAAGAGGGGGAGATGGAACAGGAGGAAGGTGAACATGAGGTGAAGGAGGAGAAGCAGTGGTGACATCATGGGGAAAAACAAGGAACATGTGGAGAGAGTGACACCCTGTTAGAGAATCCGAGTAAACACAGACTAGTTTCCAAATACTGCACATGTGACTTGCATATAAAGGATGCACGCATGTGCACACACGCTACACACATTTAATGCTTTTACTGCCAAACACAAACCTACACATAATGCTACACATTATGCTAATCTCAAAACAGCAGGTGTAACCTACAGTATGCCAATGATAAAAATGAGTTAAGGCCTACTATGTACACACATACACACAGCAATGTGCCCATGTACTACACACACATGCAGAGTGTAAGAACAAGCTCTAAAGCAGAAAAGCAGAGTGAAGCACAAGCTGCAGTGTTAATCTGAAGGTGCAATAAATTGTACCAACAAATGTTGTCATTTAGTGCTGGTTTTCTAGTGCAGATAAACTATGGTTCACTCAGTCAGTCAAAACCTCTTGTGACCTGTCACCTCAATAAACACTCACATAACACTCTTACATACTGTGAGACTTTGTCCCTGCTGGACTGGTCATTGCAATTAGGAAAACCATCCACAATCTAGGGGCTTATTTAGTTATGTGACATTTAGAATATTGCAGGTAGAAATCTCAACACACAGCCCAACATGACTCTGGAAGACAGATAATCATGCTCCATATGTGACATTTTCACCTGAACATTTCAAATAAGCCCAGCAAATCATGACCTGATGTCATGCTCTGGCATGGACATAGGCATGTCCTTATGACACTTCGTACATCAGTTAAACTGGGGTAATTTGATCTGACATTTGTGGCTAGAGGCAACCCCTGCTCTGAGCCACTAGGGCACAGTTACAACCTATATCCAGCAGGGGGCTCTACAGTCACTTAGCTTCTAAGTAGAGAAGATCATTCTTCTCTAAGTGAAAAAAGAACAAATACATGACCAAATGGATAATATGCTAAATAAAATGCTCATTTTCTGATATGTTAACATGTGCAAGAGATACTAAAACTGCACAGACCCGGACTGTTATTATAAGAGTAATATTTATTAACAGGTGACTCATCTACTGCACATTTAATAATGTTCTGATTGATTGAGTGCAGTTCTACCAATATAAAAGACTTTAGAGCACACTTCTCTTTAGCCTATTTCCTACATTTATTTTGGAGGGTGGGAAATGGGATCAATGCAATAAAGAACCGAGTGAAATAAAAATGACCAAATTTTGTATCTGACTTTTCAGTGCCTGTTAGCCACCAGACCAAAAAACCCAGCAACACGAAGACATAGCACAGCCTGTCACAAGGGTTGGGGGAGGGGAGGTCACAGCACCCAACAAGTATCACATGCCCAAACAACTAGCCCCACCCAGTCTATTGATAGATACATTTAAAAAAAAAAAAATAATGGGTGGAGAAAATGGATGTATGCCTATGGCAGGGTTGTGGTTGAGGGAGTAGCTATGGCCCTGACTTACCGGCCGCCCAAACTCCAGCTCGGAAAAGAACTTATACCAAGGCTCGTTCTCTAAATCTATGTCATCATAGGTCTGGGAAAGCATGACAGTGACAGAAAGAGGAGGTAGGAGAAAAGACAGAAGAAAGCAAGTGTGGAAAGAAATCACACACAAAGAGAGAGACATGGACCTTATGGTTAGGAGTGAGCAACGGTGGCACGGGGGAGATGGGCACAGGATGAACCAGGATGATTTAGACTGGCTCATGGGAACAACATTGAAGATGCAAAACCCATTTACTACCTTAAATTCTCCACGACTTTCACTGATTGGATATTGCTTCTAAAACTTCAGGCAATGCAAACTATAATATTTGCAGTGTACAAGGACACATTATCAAACAGAAATTCATTCAGAAACTCATATAAACTTGTAATGCAACTAAATAATAAAATGTGCACATTCCATTATAGACAACTTAAGCAACAATGTCATTAGATGTTCACTGGTTTCATGTGTAACTTTGAGCATTATATAACCTAAACTCATTATCCACACCTTTAGGCTGGCATACTAAACAATGCAGGTCAGAGTGGCAGAGAAAAGCAAAATTTGACAGAAGATCTAATCATATTTCAGAGGGCCATTTTAAAAAATTGTTCACACGTGGTCACGTATCACTTCTACACCGGATAGACCAGTGTTTTATCATATGGACCCAAGTCCTACACAATGCATGCTGTTACTGATTCCTATGCACAATGTCAAATATTTTGTAAATTGTAACTGACATATTGAAAGGTGCTGACTGCTTTTATTATTAATTACGTAACAGATCACAATCAATGGAGGACTAATAAATTGTTTGCAGTTTAAAATACTAAGATAATTACTTTTTCCTTTTATTCTCAAAATGTATTGTGTCAGATATGTGTTTCTTTAATACCCTGTTATAACACATTTTTAGCTCTTTTGAAAGGCACAGTGACTTGCTTCAGGGATTAGAGATTAGATCAAAAACAAATGAAAAAGTCTTGCCATCGCACAGATCTGCCACATTCACCCCAATAGTCAAAGTTAGCCCATCAGTACAACACACCCAACCATGATTCATAAGGGTAAACTTAAAAAGAGGGAGCTTATGGAAGCACATGTTCATCTTTTTTATAGAATTAATGTCCAAATAATTGAATCAGCTAGGATGTGAGATATTAACATGCAGCAACAAAGACAGGTAATTGTTGATATGTTAATAATCTATTTCCTATCTAAAACAACTCAGCTTCTGTCAAATGGTAAAACTTAGCATACACTACAGAAAAAGCCTTATTCATTTAAAGAGTTTTTAATCTTATTCTAGCTGCAGTGGTGGTGCAGTGGTTTATTATTGTCTGTTCTTTCTACCATCCCACATGGAAATAGAGTTTTTGAAGCAGAGGAAAAACTGCAAGGTGATGTTTTGTGTTATCACGTCCAATTTCTTTTGCTAAAAAGAGAATTTAGCTTTGTGAAGTTTGAGACACTCTGAAGGTAAGTGAGGCCTGGAGGAGAGACTGACACTCACACAAATGCTGTTGACGCACACATGATAAAAAAGAACTAAAGAAATAGAGGGCCATTTTTGTTTGCTTTGGCTAATAATTGCCCTGAGGGGCATCACACCAATGAGCAGGATGTTTTTTCTGGGTGCCATGTCTTAGCCTGGAGAGTGTAGAACAAATAGATCTATAAGACCCAGACCCAGACTGCAAATTAGCAAGCGTGGGTTCACTTCTACTTTTCCCTTTTATTGCCTATGTCTATCTAGGGCTGACTCATGCATTATTGCCCTGGGAGCTCTTTCTGCAGACATCACATTAAACATCTGTGAAGCCATCACAAAAGCTTTTCACTCTTCCCATACAACAAACGCCTCATCAGGAACACACTCTTCTGTTCTTATCTCAGATACCCCATGTCTATTAAATTCTGCCTTCCCTCAACACCATAATTAGATCTGCTCTCTGCTCTGTCATTCACCCCAAACAGAGTGAGCAGCCAGTACAGTGCAGTCACTAGTGGATGCGGCAATGGAAACTTTTGAATTTTAACGCCCACATCATCTCTGACAGAGAGAAGTCCAAGCGAAAGCACATTATATATAAATACAGTCTGGTTTTTATATATTTGGATAGTGACACAACTTTCCTCGTATTGGCTCTGCACACCACCAGAATGGCTTTACATTCAAATAATCATAATATGTATTGTAGACTGTCAGCTTTAATATAAGAGATTTGTTGACAGTATAAGCTTAAAGACATTGTTATTAAAAGAAGGATTACTTCTATTTAGTGGTATTATGTAGCAGAGCAGCAAAAGAAGTCATCTTTTTCTGAACCATAAGAAGCACAGTCAAAAACTTCACTGCCGCAGTAGTTTAGATATTTCTCCAAGATGATGTTGTGATCTACATCTACAGCAGCAAAGCATTGCATCATTAACAAATTATAAACAACACAGTAAGTTTCACAGCCTGAACTGATTTCAGATTTATCTGTACAGGCCTCACAGCTTAGTCAAACATGTAGAAAGTCCGTAACGAGGTAAGTAACAATTTGTCATTGGATTTTAACAGGAAAAAAGCAAAATGTAATATAATCCAGAGAAAGATCCTTTTAAATACTCACTGGTCTTTCATGCTTTAAAATAGAGGACTTTCCAGGCTCATACTCAAAAATACTCTTGGGCTCTGCGCGGTACTTTCTTGTATCCACTTTCCTGTCAGGAGGACCCCATTCATTCCTGGAGCAAGAAAACAAATTATATTAACAATATGACAGGACAAAACCAGACACAAAACGGGTTTATAGAGTCAATTGGAAAAATAAACAATAAATAGATGCATAAATAACACATTTCATAGTTTAATACAAAACGGAGGCATATGAAGTTTGTATTGATTGCTTAATTCAAAGTTACTTTGAATTTTTTAAGATTTGTGCTGTAGCTTTATTAATAATGACATAAAATCAATAAAAACAATAAGTTCCTCTTACATGTCTGGGGAGTCTCTCTCACGGTCACTGTCTCTGGCCCGCAGCTGAAGGAGGGATGGCATGGGTGGAGGTGGTGGTGGCACAGGGGATGGTGAAGGCTCTCGAGGCCCAAGATGCCCTCCGCTGTCTGAGGGGCTCTTTGACAGGGGCCTATATGTATGTGTGCGGGGGGGAGGGTGGGCCATGGTAGTGTTGGATGACAGGCTGTAGTCATCTGCTGAGTACAGGAAAGACATCAAATGTACATGAGGCAAAGTAGTTCAGAGAGGATGAGAAAAATGGACATGAAAACCAACTTGTTGCAAAAAACGTAGCACTTACCATTATTTATGACGGCATAAGTCGCATTGTATGTGTCAGAATAGTCATCATCTGTAGAAGAAAGGAACACTGATTGGAACACATGCATGAAAATACAGCACATCCATGTAAGGTACATCCATCTGTGGATTCTGCCTCAGAGAAAACAGCAGCTTTTTTGTGTATAAATGCAGTCGGTTACAAATTCATTCCAGTAGTGACCATTTTTCAAAGTAATGCAACCGCAAGGGGGCACAAGCCAGTGTCTTCTTGTGCCAGTCCCAAGTCTGGATAAATGCAGAGGGTTGTGGCAGGAAGGGCATCCGACGTAAAACACATGCCAAATCAAACATGCGAATCGTGACAAAGGCTTCCATACCGGATCGGTCGGGGCCCGGGTTAACAACGACCGCCACCGGTGCTGTTGACCTACAGGGTACCGGTGGAAATTGGACTACTGTTGGTCGAAGACGAAGAAGAAGAGGAGGAAGGTGTGTTCGTAGGCAGAGAGAGAAGAGGAAAGCTAAGAATGTAGGACTGACAGTAGGGACTTTGAATGTTGGTACTATGACAGGGAAGGCTAGGGAGTTGATCGACATGATGCAGAGAAGGAAGGTGGACATACTGTGTGTCCAGGAGACCAGGTGGAAAGGTAGCAAGGCTAGAAGCTTAGGAGCAGGGTTCAAGTTGTTTTACCATGGGTCAGATAGGAAGAGAAATGGAGTAGGAGTTATATTGAAAGAGGATTTTGTGAGGAATGTTCTAGAGGTGAAAAGAGTATCAGACAGGTTGATTCTGTAGAGTCTGAAGCTGGAAGTTGAAGGGGTGATGTTCAATGTTGTGAGTGGTTATGCCCCACAGGTAGGATGTGAGTTAGAAGAGAAGGAGAAATTCTGGAGTGAGTTAGATGAAGTGATCCAGAGCATCCCCAGAGGTGAGAGAGTTGTCATTGGTGCAGATTTCAATGGGCATGTAGGTGAAGGGAACAGAGGTGATGAGACTGTTATGGGCAGGTTTGGTGTTCAGGACAGGAACGCAGAAGGTCAGATGGTGGTTGACTTTGCAAAGAGAATGGAAATGGCTGTAGTAAACACTTTCTTTCAGAAGAGGCAGGAACATAGGGTGACGTACAAGAGCGGAGGGAGAAGCACTCAGGTAGACTACATCTTATGTAGACGTTGTAATCTGAAAGAGGTCAGTGACTGTAAAGCATTGGTAGGGGAGAGTGTAGCCAGACAACACAGGATGGTGGTGTGTAAAATGATGCTGGTGGTGAGGAAGATAAGGAGGACTAAGGCAGAGCAGAGGACGAAGTGGTGGAAGTTGAAAAAGGAAGAATGTCGTTTAGTTTTCAGGGAGGAGCTGAGACAGACTCTGGGTGGTTTGGAGGTGCTTCCAGATGACTGGACTACTACAGCTAATTTGATCAGGGAGACAGGTAGGAGGGTACTCGGTGTGTCATCTGGAAAGAGGAAAGCGGACAAGGAGACTTGGTGGTGGAACGAGGCAGTTCAGGAGTGTATACAGAGAAAGAGGTTAGCTAAGAAGAAGTGGGACACTGAGAGGACTGAAGAGAGTAGACAGGAGTACAGGGAGATACAGCGTAAGGTGAAGATAGAGGTGGCAAAGGCCAAACAAAGAGCATATGAGGACTTGTATGCTAGGTTGGACACTAAAGAGGGAGAGGTGGATTTGTACAGGTTGGCCAGACAAAGAGATAGAGATGGAAAGGATGTGCAGCAGGTTAGGGTGATTAAAGATAAGGATGGAAATGTATTGACAGGTGCCAGTAGTGTGATGGGAAGATGGAAGGAGTACTTTGAAGAGTTGATGAACGAGGAAAATGAAAGGGAACGAAGAGTAGAAGAGGTGACTGTTGTGAAGCAGGAAGTAGCAAAGATTAGTAAGAGTGAAGTGAGGAGGACATTGAAGAAGATGAAGAGTGGAAAGGCAGTTGGTCCTGATGACATACCTGTGGAGGTATGGAAGTGTCTAGGAGAGGAGGCAGTAGAGTTTTTGACTAGTTTGTTTAACAAGATCTTGGAGAGTGAGAGGATGCCAGAGGACTGGAGGAAAAGTGTACTGGTACCAATTTTTAAGAACAAGGGAGATGCGCAGAGCTGTGGCAACTACAGAGGAATAAAGCTGATGAGTCACACAATGAAGTTGTGGGAAAGAGTAGTGGAAGCTCGGCTAAGGGCAGAGGTGAACATTTGTGAGCAGCAATATGGTTTCATGCCTAGAAAGAGTACAACAGATGCAGTATTTGCTTTGAGGACGCTGATGGAGAAGTACAGAGAGGGTCATAGGGAGTTGCATTGTGTCTTCGTAGATTTAGAAAAAGCGTATGACAGGGTGCCGAGAGAGGAGCTGTGGTGTTGTATGAGGACGTCTGGAGTGGCAGAGAAGTATGTTAGAGTGGTGCAGGACATGTATGAGAGCTGTAAGACAGTGGTGAGGTGTGCTGTAGGTGTGACAGAGGAGTTCAAGGTGGAGGTGGGTCTGCATCAAGGATCGGCTTTGAGCCCCTTCTTGTTTGCTCTGGTGATGGACAGACTGACAGATGAGGTTAGACAAGAATCTCCCTGGACTATGATGTTTGCAGATGACATTGTTATTTGTAGTGAGAGCAGGGAGCAGGTGGAGGAAAATCTAGAGAAGTGGAGGTCTGCTCTGGAAAACAGAGGAATGAAGCTTAGCCGCAGCAAGACAGAATACATGTGTGTGAATGAGAGGGACCCAGGTGGAACGGTGAGGTTACAGGGAGCAGAGGTGAAGAAGGTGCAGGACTTTAAGTATTTAGGGTCAACGGTTCAGAGCAACGGTGAGTGTGGAAAAGAGGTGAAGAGGCGAGTGCAGGCAGGTTGGAACGGGTGGAGAAAAGTGTCAGGTGTGTTGTGTGATAAAAGAGTATCAGCGAGAATGAAAGGAAAGGTGTTCAAGACGGTGGTGAGACCAGCAATGTTGTTCGGCTTAGAGACTGTTGCACTGAAGAAAAGACAGGAGGCAGAGCTGGAGGTTGCAGAGCTTAAGATGTTGAGGTTCTCTTTGGGAGTGACGAGGATGGACAGGATCAGGAATGAGTACATCAGAGGGACAACTCATGTTAGATGTTTTGGAGATAAAGTCAGAGAGGCCAGATTGAGATGGTTTGGACATGTTCAGAGGAGAAACCGTGAATATATCGGTAGAAGGATGCTGAGGTTGGAGCTGCCAGGCAGGAGGTCTAGAGGAAGACCAAAGAGGAGATTTATGGATGTAGTGAGGGAGGACATGAAGTTAGTTGGTGTGAGAGAAGAGGATGCAGAGGACAGAGTTAGATGGAGGCACATGATTCGCTGTGGCGACCCCTGAAAGGGAGCAGCCGAAAGGAAAAGAAGAAGTGACCATTTTTCAAAGTGGAAGACAAAAAAAAAGAGAAAAACCAATCTAGACCATTAACCCCATTTGTGTCTGTCCACAAGCTCAGCATCTTCCAGAATTTTTTTTTTCCAAATACAACTAAGTTACTTGGCTTTAAGAAGGGTGACCCAGATTAGCTGCATAGGGATTTTGGTATAACTACGAGTTTTTGATAATATTCGTTTTCTGCAGGAAAAAACTATATGTGGGACCGGAATAGTGCTTTATACTTTATTGACACTATATTAATTATTGGTAAGACATGAACATTCTCTGAGATAAATTTAACAGAACAACCTAAGCCTGTAGATGATGTAGGCAATCATGAAAATGTGTGCTGCAGTGAAAAACAAAAAAATGCCTGAGCTCTTTAGAACAAACAAGCCTTGTACTAACTGTGCGATTCTGTCAAGCCCACAAAATTGGAGCAGATTTCCCAGGACAGCACTGTGTGTATTAGAGGTTTCTCTCAATTCCTCCTTCTCTCCACACTCTCTTGCTCTCGTCTAATGAGTTCTGGCTCTGATGTGCTTTGGGTCTTTTGGTTTAACAACAACAGGCATGCAGACACACAAAGATACACACACAAACACCCGTGTTCAATCAGCATGCACGCAACCCCAAGTCCAATCATGATGTCTGATTAACTCAAATTTTCAGTGATTCAGTACAAACTTACCTGCTTTGTGAACCTTGTGGATTTGTTTGAACATAGTTTTGTACCAATCCTTAGGCCTATCCACCGTCTGTGGAGAAGGAAATAATCATAAAGATTTATGTGCCGTGAAATACAACATAAAATAGATAACTGAAGATAGAAACTGGAATGGGCTCCCAGTGTTTTATAGGACATCACTGAGCAAAGAAACAACACTCAGCCTTTTCAGATTTCCATATGTCATTCAGAACTTAAATAGTTTTGAGACATGAATACATTCTCTAAAGACTTATTCTATTTAGGAGACACTGTGCACACTGTGCTCTTAGCAAATGCTGTTTAGAAATGTTTTATTATTAATAGTATTGTTATAAAGCAACAAAGCAACAGCCCTCAATATTTTTCTTTTGTTAATACAACATGTGATCGGAACATCTTGCTTAGAACGGCTGGAAAATAACATTTTTTTTTGCTCTCCAGAGGTCCGCCCAGTTAACATAACCAAAAACTAGAAATAACATTTGTGTTTCAAATTTCTGGTAATATAAAAAAAATAAAAAATTACAAAAATGAAATTATGAATCAATCACTAATATGGCATGCTGTTTTAGTATGAACATGGTTGTGTGTCAGCAGATTCAGATTCCTGACGGAGGAGGCCAAGTTGCAACAACAATCCTAAGCTCCTGGTACAGGATAAATCATGAGAAACCCTGGTATGTGTTTCTTTGTGTATACAATATAGATCTAACAGCCACTTCAAAAAGAGCTATCAAATGGCAGGGAGACTTAATCCTTTCTTTATTCAGTAGCACTAAACAGTGTCTGGAATCTGGTCAGAGAGGAGGCACAGAAGAGTGTGTTTGACTGTGCATACAGCTCTTGCACAGCCAAGATACAGGCCAATTACCACTTCACTCTCCAAGGATACCAAATTGAGTGGCCACAAAAATGTTTGTCTGCTCACAATAAGGAGAGTCTGTTTTTTTTTCTTCTTTCCTGCTGTTTTTTATTTACACCTTTTCTCTTTGCTTTTTACATTTATTTTTGTTTGTCATTCTTCCTGTTTATCGTATTAATATAAAAAACCCTAGCGGAGCTAACACAGCAAGGACTAAGCAGCAAGGACTTGCTGCAGCACTAACAGCACACAGAAAAACAGAAAAAAGGGATACTGACATAGTGAGCATGAAAAATGCTCTTTAAACAGGGTCAAAAGCTGCCGTCAACAATGCCCTCATGTGCCTGCTCACAAATTAATAAAAACACCACACATACCCACAGGCACGGTGCTCGACTACACTACCTATCTGCCGCTTTAGCTCCATGTACTTTTGACCTCACCGTGCGGATTGCAATAGGGATGCCAGACTCGTCCACAGGGCCAATGCCTTCGTAATGAGGGGCTTTAATAATTGACACCCTTTTTTCTTCTTCTGAGAAGCGGGCAATAGGAATAGTGCTGCTTACAGTGGTGTGTCCTGACACCATAGACTCTCTGTTGATGGATTCACTGCCCTCTAGACACAGAAAGGAAGAGAGACAAGAAAATGACAGGACAGTTGTTTCTAAAAATGCTTTGAAACATGCCTTCTACAAAGTAATGTATCCATTTATTTATTTATTTGTAGGTTGTAGGGTAGACTCAGCTGGACTTTCAACATGTCTACAGTATTCTTAATGTATCTGCAATGCGTTAGAATGACATATGGATACTTTACATTTTCTTAGTGACCATAGACATCATCAAATAATTGCTTGCTAAGGTTGCAGTATAAATGGAAGGAAAAGAAAAGTGACTCACCTGAACTCCTGCTCTGTCTCTGGAGCCCAGTGTGGAGTGAGGTGGGGGGTGGAGGATAGGATGGAGGAGAGAGGGGCCTCTGTGGATGGCTAGCACCTCCATTCATAGCATGAGACAGGACCTGGCCCTAAGAGTGAGCCACAAACCAGAAACACAGGCATTATGACACAATCACAAATGTCAGCAAAATGTACAACGGCGCACAATCTTGTAGATCTACTATAAATCACTAACTGTTACTGTTAAAACAACACAAAGCATTTACCAAAACAAAAGAATCTAGTCAGCTTATTGCTACAGACATCCATAGTGCCAGAAGATCCAGGTTTCATATAGGAATCTACATTTAGGTAGATACTGAATCTAAAGCGACTCACAGGAAGTGCTGAATCTGAAGTGAATGTACAATGTAAGAAAAGTTAGTGAGGGAAAGGGACATTGAATCACTCCGCACCATTCCTCAAAACACACAGTCATTTCTTTGTAAATAAGTTGCGACATAAACCAAAACGGGCATGGTGTACTATAGTTATTTCGAAAGGCTCTTCTGAAAAATTCTCTCTCATTCAACACAATGACACAGGAAACCCTACACGCCATTTAAATTAAAAAGGCCATTGTGCTCAAACCAAAGATTCATGCTACCTTAAAAACCAATGACTACTTTGCAACATGCCAACACAGCAATTAAAACTGATCCATTGACAATAGAGCGACAAACAAATATCATTTAATTAGGTACAACTGTACGAATGTAGTGCAATTCAATAGAGTGGTTCTGCCATGAAGTCTACTTTTACATGGTTATGATTTATATTTAGTTTTTAAGTTTAAACTGTCAATAAAGTAATAAATCGCATCAGACTGGGGATGTCCTAATGCCACATATACTTACATTCAAGTACTACAGAGTACTAATATGAGTACTAATCTGTTTTGCTTCTAGTACGAGTGTACAGTATGACCCTCGTCAGTCCCCTGCACAGTTAGGAAAATCCCACAAGAATGGAAATTGTGTGTGTACTTCTGCCAAAACGAATATGGCAGGAACTGGGGTTTTAACTTTCTAAAACAATAAAAAATTTCCACCTCCGTCTACCTGCAGGGTACTGCAGCAATGGGTGGTGCGTTTGAGAGGTTTTACAAGTAGAAGTACCAATACACGAGAGCAGTATCAAAGCCAATACCCCATACTGGTATCAGGACATTGCTTCATGACACTGTCAATATTCAGTATAGCAGTGTTTGTGCAGCAGCCTCTGGTTGTGCTTTGCTTGATAAATGAGATCTCCCAATTGTCTTTTTAATCAAGAGAAAAAAGATATTGAGCCGCAGAGACAGGCGCAAAGTAGACGCATACTCTTAAGTTTTTTTGTTTGTTTGTTCGTTTGTTTTTAGAGGCAAATAAACTGTGACAAAAACCTGATTTCATTGGTTTGGGTTTGCTGTGGTATCATATAGAGAATAGTAGAATTTAAGTGATACTGCTATCAACTTTTGGTCCTTTCGGACATTACATTATAAACCCTACCAACTCAAGAAGCTCATTCTCAAGATAATAACACCTCCCAATAGGGCATTTCACCCTGCTGTGACTTCTCAGAAAAATGGCTGTGTCATGAATTCTTGGCATGAACTGGCCTTAAGAGACTGTGCAATTGCCTTGGATGGCAAAAAAGGTTTAACCAGAAACAGACAAGCACACATAGACATGGAGCTCTAATGATTAAAGACACAATAACATAATGCGGAAACACAGTGGACTGATTTACTTTTGGTATTTGACAGGTAGGTTGCAGGTGATTGTTAGTGGAAGGTAAAAGTTGTGGTAATCACACATTTTGTGGAGGTTTGGTTCAGCCATCCAAATAATCTGGGTGGAGGAACCCATTTGGTTTAGTGTGTTACAGCAGTGACTCGTTGGAATAATTACATTAGTGAAAGTGGCTGGTGCAGCTGTGGAGGCCAAAGAGGCTGTTAGCACATCATCGGGGCCAGCAGTGGATGTGTAGGCAGAGACATGGCTGAGGGTTGGTGATGGCGTGGGTGAGGAGCCAGGTGAGTCCAGGCTACAGATCTGTAGCTCGTCCAGCAGACCCGCTGTAGACGATGAGTAGTGGCTGAGAGCTGACACCGTCACAGGGGAAGCCGAGGGTGAAAAGCAGCCACCGACGCTCACTCCGCTGACTGTAGTAAGGCTCAGCCCGCTGACCACACCAACTGTGCTGCCAGCCCCACTGGCATATGGAACATACGGGGTAGGCGACAGAGCCTTGGGCATTAAGCCTGACAGGTAGTTGAGTGAATCTGAGCTGTGACAGCGATAGGGAGAGTGCTGTGCTAAGGGGTCAGGAAAGGGAAGCCCCTGGTGTTGGGGGGGAGGGGGAGTTGATTGAAAAAGGAGGAAAGGGAAGAGTACTTAGTGATATCACTCATTAGCCACCTTGTCACACAGGATGTGTGGAAGTAACGCATAAGCCACCTTCTCACAGAGGATGTGTGGAAGTAACACATAAGCCTAATGCTGTGAAAACACACTTTGTTTGTGCAGCATCCTCCCCTGAAACATGATTAATGCTGTGAATTGTAGAGACTGTTAGTTCAAACTCTGGAAGGCAGCAAAATATAGAGACAGTAATGCTGACATTCAATAAATAAAACACTTATCACACATATAGCTTCATATACAGAGTCACAGTTAGTGTTGTTGGTTGGATGGCAACACCAAGCTCAACTAAAGGGAAAAGCACATAAGCTTGTTTTGATAAAACACCAGTCTAAGATGACTTTGTCTAAAAATTTTGCACATCTTGACTACAGTACACCAAATAGCATATGTGCTTGTGTGGCATGCCCAGTATGCACCATAAGCAAGCATCATGATGTGTTACAGCTGGTTTTACCCTTTAATCACGGATGTCAGCATAAGGAAACAACTAGTGATTTATATAGTGACCTGAAAGTGAACACAATCATTGTGCTTTTTAGCTCTGTGTTTACAGTATGTAGTCTGTTATGTACCAACAGTGCTGAGGGAGAAGGTCTTGGTGGAACTGCAGGAGAAGCATTCATCTCCACCTGGGCTGGAGTTGGAATTGAAGTTTGATCTTGGGCTTGATCTGGTTCCTTGAGTTCCATTGTGGGATTTGGAGGCTGAAGCTCGCGATGCTTTGGTTTCTCAAGGCCCAAGTGGACAGAAAGCGAGGTTGTCTGTGTCGGGGGCTGAGATACAATGGGACTCCTTTGTTGAGGTTGGGCAGTAGGCAGAGGGGAACCTGCGATGTCAGTGTTGGGTTGGGGATTAAGGTAGGAGTTGAGGTGAGCAGGTGGGTCTGGGATGGTCACCGGGGTTAGTTTGAGGGAAGACACCTTACGTTCCTGAGCCTTTGTATTATTGGTGACAGATGAACTGCAACTGCTATCTGTTGGGACAGTGGACTGGTGTTCCTGTTGGACTGGGTTTTTATTGGTCTCTGAGTAGGAGTAAGAAGATTTGCTACTTATACTGTAGGATTCTTTTAAAACTGATTTTTCATTCTGAGTAAATGTTAGTGTACCCAGGTTAAAATTATTATCCAGGGCAACAAGGGAGCTGTAGTCTGGTGGATTAGTGCTAGTCGGTGAAAATGGGAAACTCTCCCTCCTTGGGGGTGGCAATGGGACATGACTGTAATCCTTGTTGGTCAGTTAGACAGGAACAGCCAGAATAAGTTCACAACAACAACAACAACAAATGATCAGCGAAAAGCTTCATATGAGTTATAAACAAATTGTTCAAATGACATAGTGTGGAAACTAAGCATTGTTATATGGTTTGTTTCATGCATTTCATACTCTTCTTATTCACAGAGAATCTTGGTAATTAATTTTTTTGTATTAAAGTCCAAACAGGAGTAAAAAAATTATGAAATACTAAAAATCAACATCTGTCAATGTGCTATGTGATATTTACCTGTGTTGGTGACTTTTTGTCCTGTAGGTTGGGTCTGACACTGCGAAAGCCTTTGGCAGCAAGAGATGAGCTGCTGGCATCTCCATTCTTAAGGCCGTCTGTGGCACTGCATGACCGCCAAGAATCTAAAGATAAAATTAATCTTCTTTTGATAATGTTTTATGGTGTCCAGTGGGATATTTCATAGCTTATTTTGTGGTTTGAAGTGTCACAATTCTCTGTTAGATTTAACAAAACAGAGCAAAAGAGACTTACCCAATTCTGATGAGTGAGATTCAGTCCCTAGAGATCATAGAAAGGATAAAGATATGTTAATAATAATAATAATAATAATAATAATAAATGTTCAAATGCCTCAAATGAATGTTCACATGATTACATGTCATTTATTTGAAAACACATAATTGTTTTTTTAATATCTTTTCTTTGCATCTCTCTGAATATTTAGCATGACATTAAAAGACACGAGGAAAAGATGCTGTAGATTTCTAACAACAAAACTGACAAATCAGTACCAGTATAAAGAAAATCTACACCTGCTTTTAAAAGACCATTTTAATCCCAAGAACAAGAAAAGACAGGAGGCCAATGAGGGGCCCGTTACCGAACATGAAAATTATGGAGCATAAGGATCACAGTACATTATTGAGGGAGGTGATGTGATCAAACCTACCAAGCTCCTAAACCCTGGAAAATGTTTTATGTCACACCACCTGTGTTCACTTCTGAACTCTTATTTTGTAGTCTTCTTTCCCAATTTCTGTTTTTTTAGATTTTTATCCTGACAGCTCCACCTCTCATCATCAGCTCTGATTAGTTTAACCTGTGCTCCTGTCAATTTACACCCCGATCGGCGTTCAGTTCACTGCCAGATCGTTAAATTATATACATCGATCAGCCATAACATTATGACCACCTGTGCAATTTAAATGCAAACCAAGACAGTGGTTCTGCCATGACTTATAACGTTTTAGGTCAGAACTGTCAGAAAGGTGATAATTCAACTATGTGTTTATTGTTGAGGTGAAAGTGGAGTCGTACTGGAGTGCGTTATGAGAAGAGGTGGTTGTAATATTTTGGCCACCTCATATATTTTAAACAGGGTGGCCAAAACACAGGTGGTAGAAATGTTATGCCTAATCAGTCTATATAGAACCGGGTAATTTCTGGGAAATTAAAAATAAAAAAACAGAGTCAAGAAAAAGCACAAAAACAACAAGAAAAGCAAAATACATTGTATACAATATACAGAGGAGAGATGGGTATTAGGTGTTTGATGTATGAGAGCCCCCCTGTAGTTTTTTCAACAAAAAAACAAAATATGAATGGAATGGATTAGCATTTTATGATGTCACAGTTCAAACATTGTTTAAGCAAACAGAGCCCTATTGAAAAGAATTTCAAAAATGCTTAAACCAGATGAGGTTGATGAAGCCCAAACATGAGCCACTTTTATTAAAACCTCCCTCATGCTTTGACCTACAGCTTACCTAAGTGCCCTGCATTTGTATTTATTTGCACAAATGTTATTTTGCTGTGTGTCTGTTAGTGTTAGTACCTGTAGCTAGGTTTGGTGAGCTCTGGACCTTCTTCATGGGTGAGAGTATGAGTGACAAAGCCACACTTTTGCGAGTGTATCCTCCGCTATCTGAAGAATCACAGCCAGGCAGGTGATCATAGAGGCAGGAGCAGCAGCACACATGCACATGCATATATACAAACACATGGATATGCATACATGCACGAATGCATCAAGCCAGAACCAGGCAAAGCACATGCATTGATTTTTACTGAGGCAGATTTGGTGACTAATGGTAATGATCTCAAAGTTTACACGGAAACTGGTGCACAGCAAAATTAAAAAAATTATAGTTAAATAAAGTAAGTGCTATATTACATTAGTTAATAATATTGTAGCCTAATAATTTATGTCAGAGTATGATTTTGATGGTAGGTATTAGAGAATTTTGAATCAAAATGAGCCTGGATACTTCGAAAATAAGTTTAAAAAAATAAAAAAATAAAAATTAGAAATCACAAATAGGCTATACATGAAATACCTGAAATTACATGGTGGACATTTGTTAATTGTGGAGAATTCAAGTTTTAATGTGGATTTTAAAAAAATATCATAAAATGTCTGTTTTGAAACACAATTATTAAAAGAACTCTAATAAATTAATTCACTTAGAACAGTTCTGCACAAGCTTAGCTACTGGACAGTTATTGTGATCATAGTCAGACATTTTTGCTGTTGGTTTTTATATAAATAAGTTGATTCAACAAATGTCAAACTTTGTGTTGTGTTCAGTATTATAAATATGGTCAAATGACTAAGATGAATCACATTACCACTGGCAGCCACACGGTGTTGGTGTGTGGTGTGGAGAGGGCTCAAAGATGGATTACTCATCAATGATTCTATAGCTGAAATACACACTAAGCTCAGGATGACTGCCAAGTTCAGGACAGAACTTTGGAATTGTATTGAGGGTGCAATACGTCACTGTGGTTAAAAGCTACAGGGTTACTATACTTATTGATGCTTTTAGTCACAATAACTAAGGCTCAAAATGGATCAGCACCAAAGTGGTAAAACAGGGTCAGGGTTAGAGTTACAGACTCATGCCTGTGGCAGAGAAAAAGTAGCACACAGAGCAACTTTGAAAATAGCTAGGTAGCCTGAAATGTATGAACACACTGACTTTTTTCACTTTAGAGTAAAATGAATGTAAACAATGATGTTATGTTCAATGAATAAACAAATACTAACAATTGTTTAACTTTGCTGCACAAAATTCAAAGGCATGAACTGAGGGCTCCACAATGTACTCACATAGCCTTTAAAGGCGTGTGGGTGGTTGTGTGTCTACATGTAGTACCTGTATTCATATTGAAGAGTGTGTCTTACTGATCGACTGCAGAGGGATACACTTTGATACACCTGGAAAACAAACAAAGTATTACACAAACAGTAACACAATAGCTATTGCTTTTTCCTTTTCCAATGATCTATATGTACAGAATAATTTTCCCAAGGCTCTTACAATGAATAATTAATTTATTGTAATCCAAATCAGCTTTTGTGTTAAATCTGTATTTAATCTCAAATATAATGTAAAGCAAATATTTTGGAAAACTACCAGCTTCTTGCTGCTTACTAGGCCAATGTAATTTCATTCTAATCACACAGTTTAAAAGCTAAAACCTCTGTACAGAAAGGGTGCTGACAGAATAATGGAGTTCGGGAGTAGGACTGCTGTATGCTGATACACTGCAAGTCAGCTCGATTTTTATTTCTTAGACACAATTCATTTTTACCCATCTTGAGAAGACCCATGTGCTGAGGTGGTGAATATCAATCTGATATATGAAATGAATAAACGGCACGTTAATTAAAAGGCAAAGTAAGGTGATCCACCGCCACCATCATCTCCAAGTTGTTCAGGGATCCGTAGTGAGCGAATTGAAATGGCAATTCAGCTGGACTGTCGCGGTGTTGAGCTTTGATAGCCTGAATATTGCTTAATATGTGCAGGGGTTGTGTCAGTTTTTTGTTGCCTTTTCCCCTCCCTCACAAAAGTGAAAGGGTATTTGGAGGTGGAACAGACACAAGATGTCATGAACCCTGAATACACCAGGAGAACTGTACTAAAGTTGATAAGATACTGATGTACTTGATATGGATGATCAAATAATCAGGAATGCATCAGCAATATTATGCATTTCTAATCCACTGCTACAATTAATCAATTAAATTGTTAAACTAAAGTAGCTAAAATGTTCATATCTGTTCATAATATCTTCTAAAAAGGGGAAAAGCTTTGGTAGCTCTGTCAAACACTTTCTTACATCTGATTTATTTTGAAACACTGTACAACAAAGATAATGTAAATCACACATACTTCCTGTCATGTTCAAAAAAGATGTTTATTCCAAAGTCTAAACCCCTGGAATCCAAATTTCGGAACATAAATTCTTCCAGCTAAGTCAGTGGCTTAATGACCTTAAATGTTTTACAGCACACAGATGAAACATAAATACCACTAATGATGATGATAAATAATACAGAATTCCATGTTTACTTAAATGTACCCATGAGATGGCTACCTCTTGCTATATGAAAAAGTTTACAGTATGGTGCATGATTGAAACGCATACTTCATGACACATTAATAGCAAAAGTATAGCAAAAGTATACATATCTCGTATACACACAGTGTCCACAAATGAGAAGAGTAAATTCTAAGATCCATTTCATATTGTGACAAAATCTTTCTCAAACAAACAAACAGACAACAATAAACCTATGCATGTACCAAAGATTTTATGTTGATAATACTGCACTACATTTCAGTTTTTTTTATATTTAAAAACTAGACAAAAATCTCTAATATGAAGTGCAGTACTATTGCGTATAGGACTACAACAAGCCAGGGGTCATGGGATACTTTCAGTCCCCCAAGACCTAATCCTAGTGCACCCTCATAAATCTTTCTGAGAAACACATACACATGCACTGGGATAAATCATGTGTCTGGCGTCGCAGGTTGTCTTCGTCCAAACGATAGTCAGATTATAAGCAGGATCATATTTCTTTGGGACACTTCGGCGGCAGCACAGCAGCTGTGGCCATAGTGCGATGTTATGGCTGGGCACAGGAAGAAAACACACCAGGCTCTACACAGAATAGCTTTATCTTTCCTGATAGATACTGCTGCATATAGTGTATTTTAAAGTTCTGTATGTATTTCAGCATGCTTAATATGTATAGCAGGGGAGCACAAAATCTTTCCAATAATATTCACTAAGTGGTTCTCTAAAATGCAACATCTAATGTAATAGATGATGAAGTGGTGGGAATTTATGTTGTCAGATCAAACACTTATCCCATGATATTATATTAATAAATAAACACTGTGAATGTCAATTCTCGAAATCGCTACATAGAATTCTACTTTAACTTTGATGTGAAAATTAAATTTGATAAAAAATTTATGATAAACAAGACCTTATTTTCCAGGCGGTTTTGGTTGTTGCGCTTGTTTTGCTGGCCAAAGCATGTGGTATCTTAAGTTTCTTTCGAGTCATTTTATTTTTTTACATTGCTGTGGTTTATCTACGGACTGTAATTTAGGCACTGGTGGATTACTCTGGAGACTAGTGTGTATATAATTACTGAGTGTAATAGATGTGGGACTGCAAATACACAAGTCAGTGCTATAAGCTGCAAGATGCTGTGATGTCCAACACCACAAGCCCATCAAGTCTCATTAGTCTGGTAAATGACCTACTGGGACCAATCTGGTATGTATCAGTGGACCAACATGGTCTGAGGACTGAAAACTCAAACATCAGACCCTGTAGTACCTGTGACAGGAACCTTGTTGTCCTATATTTTATTTTTCTTTATTTTTAATTTTTTTAATCAGAAGGATGTTCCTCACCTTAATGACATGGGTTTTAATATTGCTGGCAGTGACAAAACCCTTGCAGACACAAATTCATTTTTGAAGAAAAAAATAAAACAAAATTTCCCATGACCATGGGGATTTCAATATAAATTATTTTCATAAATTCCTTTGCACCATTTAAGAGACAATGTTTTGAAGACAAAGCTGGGTGCAATCAATGCCAATAGAGATGGGGTTATTGAAAAATGGAACAAACTATTAGCTTTGTCCTTAACAGAGGAAGATTAATTTAACTAGGTCCAGACTAAAATGAAGGGAAAAAGAAAACAAAGGAAAACCTAAGCCAGACAGTGTGACTATCAAAAGAAAGGAAAGAAAAGCATAAACATGACCTCATGCCCAGGATGCCATCACTCGCTGGCACTCTGCCTTGGCACAGACAAAACAAGGGTCTAGAGAAAATGTCAATATCCTTTTATGAAAAAAATGAACAGCACTAAAAACATGACAGTGTTCTTAGATCTTGTGCCTACTGGCAAATACTAAATTATAGTTTGCATTTTTTTCAAGCTCAACAATCCTCCCAGTTTTGCCCTGTACATCAGGAGGTCACTAGTTGAGACCACTCCTAAATAGGAACAGTTCACAATAAACCACGCCCACGCACAGTGGAAGAAACAGGTGTCAAATCAGTGTAAAACAACTAGTCTACAGTCTACAGTAATGCTCTGCAGTGAATGCCGCTTACATGCCCGAGCTCAGGACACTGATTAGGATAAACCTGAAGATGCAATGCAGAGCCATCTGTAAAAGTCACACTGCAAGAATCAGAGAGAACAAATCCCTCTCCCACAAAGCAACAGAATGTCCCTGGAGATCCAACATAAATCTCAGACAAGACATTGCTAGCCTTAAACCCAAGTGACAGGGAGAATGACCCCTCCAAAAAAGGCAGAATTTAGAATTCCTCCATTCCTAATGACTGAATTGCAGCCAAGTTATTTTAGTGGTGCATTTTTGTGGTAAAATGTGCGGAGGGCATAAATATAGTGAGAAAAACAAGAAGTTAAGTAAGTAAGAGTCAAACATTTACCTAGTGTGAATTCTGTGGACATTTTTTACAGCTACCAGTATTTCTAGTTCTGTTAGGGAGTATTAGTTTACAAACTCCGTTATACAGTAGACGTAAAACCAATCATTTCAATAGAATAAACTTAGGTACAGCAGTTACAATTTCTATAGTGCATTACCTTTTTTTTTACCACACTGGGACCTATAGCAGTTATAATTATGAGTTTAGGCCTCACTCTCCAGACAGACAAGTACTTAACCAAATCATGGTTAAAATGAATTAAATAATATAAATAAAAATTAATAAAGGGCTTTTATGAATTGCTAAAAAACATGGAAAAATGTTTCTTTTCTGATATAGTGTGGAGCTATTCATTCCTCTCAAATGACTCTTTCATGCTAAGGACTATTTCAAATCTTTTTTACACAAGTACAAAGCTACTCGTTAGCTGTAGGTCATTTTATAATTTTTTTCAGCAACATGTAACTGTTCTACCACCCCATAACTCCCACTAGTTGAACAACAGCTACTTCCAACAAAGTCTCCGTTATCGACCTTGTTTGTTCAACCTTGCCACTCATTAGCAGACCCCCCTCTGGCTGTATGAATGGATAGGAGAGGTCAATACACTGACCCTGCATGCCCACTCGCTGCCCATACTGCAAACAGAGGCCCATGTGTTTTGCAGATTGCATCACAACTCACTAACGAGCAGAGCTATTGGCCTGAGAGCTCTAATGCAATTATGCAACACAAGCCCTGGTACTGTGCGTCAGGGCTATGGGAAAAGAATGAATTGGATGTGACAAGTTGTGGGTTTGTTATCTTACCATTTCTACACAGAACTAAAGATGCATTCACTGTATACTGCTCTGGGGTTCATAGGGACAGAGTTAGAGAAGGCAAAAGGATGCAGAAACAAAAAGAGCATGGACAGAAATTTAACAAAAAGAAATAAAAACATATATGAACACAGGAAAAAAACTATAGATTTTATAGAGAAGGTACATGAAATAATGTCTGAAAACACAATACTAAAATGACATTGTAAATACAAAAAAAGCTACAGTAATATTCGGATGCAGTATTATGTAAGCTGTCTGGCTAAAGCCATCTGGGGACACCCAACATCACCAGTAAACAACACCTCTAGAGCTGCCAGTGTTTTCATCTCCACTTCTCCAAGATTAGAGCACTACGAATAGAGCTCAGTAATAAAAGCCAGTGATTACCGCAGGGCCCCAGGCTACACAACAAGTTAATGTACGCACAGCTACAATGAGTTGATAGGACAAACAAACAGAAGGACAATATTCCATGGAGCTGATGTCAAAGCAATTTTAAAGATGAAACTTGAGGTTTGCCCAACTAGATATTGTGAATGAAGTTGTAGCTTTAGCTTATTTCCCAGGAAGACAACCAACATTTTACAAATTCGAATTATGAAGCACAGGTTCTATAAAAACAAACTATCCCTTCATACTATTTTATGGGAATCGTTATAAACTCCTTATACAAGTGCAGGAATCCATAGGTGTTTGCCCGTAACTACCACCAACTGCAATATAAATGGATGTTTATGCAAAACAAATGCTGATTTAACTGCCTTACAGCAAAAAAATACATTTAGTCATTTACCTGACACTTTTACGCAAAGTAAACATTTACACACCAGGAGCAACTGGGGGTTTGGTGATTATATAGTATAGTGGTCTGCCCAATACATAAAACCTAGAATGTTTTGACAATATGTGGCATTATTTGCTTATGAAGATTTTCATCTGATGTGAATGGTAGTGAAACACATAATCTTAGCATTGTTTTTAGCACTTCCAGATAAACCCTCAAAGTGTATTACTCTTATAAGCAAGTTAGTTTTGTTTAAACTACAGCATTACAACGAAGAAGCATCGTGGATAGTGACACTTTATTATCTTATTGATATTTTGTTTAAGACTTGGGTTTCAAAAAGACTTTAGATGTTCATTTGTACCATTTCAGAATGCTAATGGAACAAATAAGTTGTTTAAATGCTTGAAGCAAGTGATAGACTAAAGCAAAATGGTTATCAGCTGTGGATAAGATTACATTCCCAATGCATAGTCAGGATTCCCAGGTACCAGGGTAAAGTGTTGTGCATGAAGATAAGAAGAACTCGATTAGCAGGGGGTGCTATATTTACTGCTAATGGACGGGACCCTTTACCCTCTTAGGTGGTCTGGGGGAGCAGGGAAATCTATCTGAAGAATCTTTATGGGTTCTATGTGTCAGGCATGAGGACATTTATTTTTTTATTTTACACTTTTTCCTAATTCAACACAGAATTAAAGAAAAGTTGTCTAATTTCAGTAGACAAATTTAGACAATATAGCAAATGTCTCAGAGAGGCAACAATCTATCCCTTTCTAATTAGTTTGAAAATAAGGAATAGCAAGTCAACTACTTTGTATACACAGAAAGTAATATTCTATAATAAGGCTGGGTTCATTTTAGTGGCCCAAGTCCAATCGTTTTGCCCTCAAGTAGCTAAAATCAGTTTTTTTCTAATCAGATCTGGGCCACCTTACTATGTGATTACAAATCTGAATTATATCCGATCTCTGAGAATGAGACAGGCATCAGAACTGTCCAATTGCAATTTACACGTTTTTTGTTTGTTCTTTTCAGCATCTCATCTGTGCATATTGCCTGTCATTGTCAGTCAGTGTCGATATGCCATACTCCCGTAAAAATAAACAGACCAGAGCAATGGACCTGGCACCAAAAGAAGAAAGAAAAGAAAAGAGTATCAAACACGGAACTGGAATTCTGTAAAGGTAACTTATAACTGTTTTTGTCTATTGTACTCCGCTTTGATACCCAGTTTTAGAAAGGAATGAGGAAGAGGAGGAGGAGCGTCAAAACAGGCTGACATTAACAAAGGAACTGTAAAGTAAAACAATGGTGTTTCTGTCCCTGTTAGACTTGGAGAATCCCATACATTTCCCATGGAAAAATATGATGCTCTTTAACAGTTACCTGTAAAAGGTGAGGTGCTTTACTACTGTATAAGTCAGGTCCAGAGGAATGAGAACCAAAGGAACCATGCTACAAACCAAGGCTGGGAACCACCCCTTACTATGTACCCAAGAGGTCAAGGTAACATTCCACAACACCTCTGAGACTGGCCTAATGGAGGGATTGGTGCAAGTCTTTTGTTGAGTGGGAAAGAAGAGACTATGGAAAGACCTGTAACAAGAGATGAAAGTATGTAAAAAGGGACAGAGGGAGGAAAATGAGATTGTAGTTCAAAATCATGGGAAGGTAAGAGGTGATGGTAAAAAGAACAGGAAGATTTGTAGAGCTAAACTGAAACTCTTCTTCACATTTATGCCATCAAGATGCAAAAGATAAGACAAAGTTGCAGTTCACTTCTGTCCAATTTTGTTTGGTCTTTTTTTCCCATTGACGCTTTAAAAGCTCTGCTACAGTTCATGTATATAATCTTGAAAATCCTCAAAACGTTTTTTTACTGCTGCTATTTCTGAAGTGACCGTGGTAGAAACCGCTGTTTTTATTTGACACCCTTTCCTGTGTCCAGTGTCACAATACAAAAATTCTACACTCAGTCTATAATTGCGGGTTTTGGCACAACGGAAGCATACAATTCCCTTTTGGTGTTTGGGTTTTAAAAGCTATTCAGACCTCTTCTAATCTGCACTCTCACTGATGTGTTCATATTAAGTAAATATAGATACATCACAAATGAATAGACAACGCAATAAGATCTGTGTTAGTCTGTACCCAAACACGACTAAAAAATACTGAAGTCAGACATACATTATGTGAAATATTATACAAAGGGTCTTTTTTGATTGGCAAAAGTTATTTTAAACCAATTTTAAACAAAGTTGTTTTGGAGTGAAAATGCACATATGCACATTATCTACTAATGATATGTTACATTTATCGGCGACATCTGACTTTGTGGTGAATTGGCGCTATATAAATAAAGATGAACTGAATCTCAAGCAGCACAGTGCTGGTGCAACAGTTCATCAAGTAGACAAAAGTGAACTCTTACCGTCATAAACCAAACACCTGGAGACTTGCAAAAAAGGGTCAGGTGTAGGTGATGTCTGAGTAAAATGCAGATGTTTCTTCTATTCTGATTTTGTTTTCCTTTGTCCCTTTGCTCAGGATAAGTCTGTCCTCTTGGTCAAGCGTTATTCCCAGATCTTTCTTAGTTTAATGCCTGGGAAGCACAGAGACAACAGAACGAGAAGAAAGTTAGACAGCCAAAGAGAGAGAGTGACCGGGATACAGAGTTCCCTGTTTGGGTGAAGCAGTGATCAGATACGGCTATTTTCAGACTCAGGCATGCTCGTCTATGAGACTGGAAAGTTACCCCCCACTGTAGATGGGTGGGGGCTAAGTGACAGGGCTGACTACCTCTATTTTATCCCACGCACACGTTTGCATGTATGTATACCACACAGTATGCTTTCTCGTGCATGCACAAAAAGTGCATCTATACATATCATATTGTGCAAAGAACCACAGTCATTTGCATTTATCATATTATGGTTCCGTAACCACAGGTAGATACACCTTTGGAAAGCTATGCAAGGTTATACAGACAGCAGTAAAGATATCAACAGATAGAGGGGTGTCAGAGAGCCTCTGCACGCCTATCTTTTTTTCCCTTAAAGTCACACAGCAGCCATTGTTGTTGGTGTGGGGCTATGTAAAGTTGCCTACCCCACACAGAAACTGACAGGAGTGTCAGTGTTCTCACATGAAGTTTTCCTTTCAGTTTCTGTTGCTGACACTTTGATTGGTTGGTGGAAGGGGTCTTTCACAGATGTGCATATGTCCATGCATAAGCAAGGAGAAGCACTAACATCCCCTCATTCCCTTTTCTTATGAAATCACAAATACGTCATGTGCAGTCACAAAGTGACAAATCAGGCTGCAAATATATACAAGCTAATTATATGTCCACTTACCTGTGTCAATAATAATCTCACTGCTGTGTAATACATATGGGAATGTATATTTGGGAATGACCGCACATGTACGGAACATACACAGGAGACAGGTCAGCCAGAAGCACCTCTAGACCACAGACTCCTTGCTATTCTCAGAATGATGATGTAACTACTGCTATTAGCATCTCATATTTAGAGCTTGGATACCTAAAACCTGACAGGCAACTGCTGTGCAACAAGTTATCTGGACCATTTCCATCTTCCTTACCACCCATACTCAAACAAAAATGGCCACAAAAATAAATAAAAAAATCAGTAACTAACAAATTACTGTGTAATAGGGTTCAGAAAGAGTGCAACAGTCACCACAAAAGGAAATTCATTAACTTATGGTAATGCAGCTCCATTAGTGGAGAGTGAATGCTCATAAGATTGCTGAGTGGTGACTTATGTTCCCCCACAAAATCAGATAGTCAAAACAACTGCAATTCAGACTGTTGACTGTTACAGTTGCTGCTGTTGCTTCCGGTTTGCTTTGCCCTGCCTAATTTCAGCTCTTTGACTGTGAGTTGATATCAATTTAGTTCACCTGTTTTTCTTTAAATGGGTGCAAGAACTCTACATTGTGCTAGAATAGCAAGTGCACACAAAAGAGTTTAGCCGGGTCATCAGTACGATTTTTAAAAGGATATAAAGGCACAAAATCAAAATGCTAAACACATGAACAAGCTCAGCCAAGAATCAACCTGTTGCCAATCTTTAAATGGAGCATGGATGGACTTAGTCGGGTTGTCGTCATGCCAGTGATGAAGTGGTAATGTAACAATTCACCTAATTGGGCAAAGAAGGCTTCAATGATAAGCAGCACTCCTGCACAAGCCTCAGACATTGGAGTTCTCACAGTGCACTACAGCCTGTATACAGACATGATCAGAAAGCAGTAAGCCCCCAGAATTTTCTGGTCCCGTGCCAAGGTTCAGTGAGGTGTGGGGAAATTTGACAACAGAAGGGTGCTAATGATGAAATCTAGGGGACTGCATCAGAGTATCAGGGGACCAATAAAAGTAGTGAAGGAGTTATGCGTATTACCCAGTTTATGATTGTGATGTATTTACCACAGTCTTTATATTTTAACCCGACTGACGGACAAATCTTCATTAACACATAACAAAAAAACAAAACAAATCTGGATCACACCCATGTGAAATTCTGCATTTGAAGGAATTATTTGTATAAACAATTAAAATCAAAATAAATGATATCATTATAGTACCAGAGCAAACTATTTTTATAGCAAGTGACATGTGCTCACACTCAAACACAGCGATACTTTGACCTGTGAGCCATTCTGGACAGTAGCCGTGTCGACACGGTCTCAACCAAACAGTTTCAACACCTAATTCATTATCAGCTTCTGCAAGGCCCTGCCATTCCCAGTTAAGTAAGTGGCAGGATATAAAAAGCAGAAGAGCTGTGCGTGCACACATTAGTAAGTGTCAGTAATTGTAAAATGCATGAACCTGAACAAATCCACATCTATATTGTTTAACTGGCACACAGTGCAGAAGAATATGAGCTAGAAATTCAAATGTTGTATGTCAGGATTTTTTGTGGGACAGGGGCCACAAATTACCTTTTTTGCTATATGCCTTATATACATAGTTGTAAAAATGTTTATTGTACCTGGGAAAAAACTAAACAAAATCTTATGCCCCACTAACCTTTATAAAGCAGAATGCACAAATAGACACAATTATGGAAAAACTGTTCTAGAGTCTACAATTTAGAATATCACACTACTAAATACTCTGTATTTAAAAAGATATATTGTTTGCTAAATTTACTAGGAAGATTACTAGCAAAAAATAAAAAATAAAACCTCAGAATTTCTTGGGTTGTATAAAAGTTCACGGCATTATATAACTGAGCATAAGTTGATGCTGTTAGCCACTTTTATTGTCAAATAGTTTTAGATACACAGAGCATTATTGTGAACAGTTAAGCTAACGTCTAATTAAGTAACCTGGGCCCCTGATGATCCCAATTAAAAGCAAACCAATTTGGTTAGAAAAGAGAACTAGCTCAGCAGTTTAGGCAAAGTCACGAGTACCAAACAGCTTGGAAAACTCTGAAGTATTTGGTCATTTAGAACACTCAAACAGTAAGCATGTCCTACAGGGGGCCCCTATTATCAGTGAGACTAAGAATTGGGCAAGCTTTTTTGCACACCACTAGAGCCATGACATCAGCCTTCGATAAAAGGCGGAGAGAAGGGATAAAAGGCAGCACAGGGACAATGAGGAAAGACTGGGCACCAAAACAAGGAAATAAACACGACAAAAGAAAATTAAAAGGAATGTCTGCGTGTGTGAAAGAAAGAGAGAGAGAGAGAGAGAGAGAGAGAGAGAGAGAGAGAGAAGAGGAGATGATGAAAGTAAGCTCCTGTTATGTTGTGTACTTTCATGAAAATAACGTGTCATTCTCATTTCCTGATGGCTGCTCTTATCCCTTTTCTCTCTCCGTCTCTCTTACTCCACCTCCATCCCTCAGATATGCGTTCACACCATCACGCATACCATACTATTTCAGTAACTAAACTGGCAGGTGCAACTGAGTTAACAGTAACATAAATACAAAATATAAAGGCACACTTTATGGCTCGTTGGTCATCAATCAAGTGAAAATGCTGTGACCACCCATAAAGTGTGTATATATAAGCCTGTATGGCAGGCTGTTTATTGGCACAGCAGCCCTGAGGCAGACAGCAGCCAACTGTTGCTCATCATATTGCATCCTGCTGTGTGGCTTCCTCTCTCCAAGTCACAAGTTATGCGGTAATAGATATACACAAAAACCAAAAGTCAAAAATACAAACCTCTAAAACCTACAACACACACAAGCACACGTTCCGGATCAGCCACACTGGCAGTGGTAGGATGTCCTGGAATGATATTGTTACTCCTCGTCGCTCCCAGGACACCTCCCCAGTCTCCCTGTTCACTCAGTATTCAAATGGGCCTTACAGATACCATACATCGCTGCTTTTTTTCCTCCTCATTACATCATCCTTTTATATACGTTAACAAGAAGCTCCAAAGAAAACAGATGGTTCCTTACACAGCAACATATTAGCCTTAAAATATTAAATACACTCCTGCAGTAGCCCCCCCAGCTTTATAGCCATGGATTTTCATTCCATCTCTCCACAAAGTAGCAACTGCCTGGTTTCAATATTTGATGGCAGGGGAATGTAACATACACACCAGCAGCAAGAAGGAGGAAAACCTGTAAGTCATTATTGACTTTAAGGCTCCCCTCTGAGCCACTGGCCCTCATAATACACCATACTCAAAAGGTATGGAAAATTTATTGTGCTGCTATACAGCAAATATTAGCATCATAAATAAAGTATCTCCACTGGGCACAAAAGTAAACTCAGTAAGTTCTCTCTTTTGTCCTAAGGAACTGGAGAGGATAACTTTGTACTTATGTTTTGCATTATTACCCTGTCTGAGTTGTCCACTGTGTAAATTTAAGCTGACAATAGAGATTATCCTAAGCATTTGGTAATGTAGGTTAAACACGGATATCTCAATTCATATTTATTGTTCTCATGCAGACTGCACACAGTCCGCTCATACTGACCGTCTTTACAACTAATGTTTATCCCACAGCTTAAAAGCTTGTGGTGTCAGTATTTAACATCATTGCAACCCTGACCGCATCTTCCTTTAATGTACTGGAAACAGCGGTCCACCGGAATGCACTTTAGTTGAAGCAGAGGCCACCTTACCGCTGATTCATCAGCCTTGGTTTGGACCATTGCAACCTCCTGGGGCATTTTTGCTTGCGGTGCACTTAGAAAATAGAAAATAAAATCTCAGAATAGCATGTTTGCCTCCCGAAGCCCCACGGAATTCGGCTCTAGGTCAGTGCCGCGGAGGGAGAGACATTAGACCCAAGAACAAGAACGCTGACACCGCTAACGCCGTGGGAACCTTACCTGAAAGCGACTGTGGCGTCACTCGATTACATTCTGCAAGCACGTCGCCAGGTAATCGTCTGCCTTTCCCTAGTGCTCACACACACACACACACACACACTGGAGAACAGCATCTCGGAAGCTGGCGCGGTGTCTGTGTGATGAAACCGTATACACCTGTTATTCGATGCGCACGGATGCTGCCGCTGTCGCTCGGCTAACTGAAGCCTGCTCCCTCTGTCTAATGCGCTAAAACTTACGACCCAACCCGTAAACGAAGGACTGACGCGGCGGCACAGCTACTTACCGCGCGCCTTTCATTTTGCAGCGCTACCGTCGCACCGCCGTCCAACCCGACCCCGCCGGTGTCTCTAAAGCACTCGCGACCATCCAGAAATGGCCAGAACCTGCCTCCCGTTTCCGTTTGATTAGTACTGAATGATGCCGCGGCTTCGTGCGCAAAATGGCCTCTGTTTTTTTTTTCATTCAGCAACAGTCTACCGCGAGCTTCTCATTGGGTCTGCGTGTAGCCATGGCAACGCCCGCGGTTGAGTCAGTGCGGGCAGAGACACACACGGTGACACTGACCCAGGATCAGTTTGTGGAGGCTGCGGGCTGTGTGTCAGTGGATAAATCCGGTCAGTAACATCCATGAAAAAACCGTGAGTCATATAATGTTGCAAATAGTGACCAAACATTGGGGCTGTAGTTTATTTAGAAACAATTCCACATACACAGTGCTGCTGCTCCAAATCCACAACTTAAAATAGGACCAACCAAATCTGCACTATTTACTTCAGTTTGAGTGGCATTATAATAAAGTCGGGCTCAGGAAAGGGGCACCCATGCAGGGAACAGCTAGTCTGGCAGAGTTTCTATGTGCAGTGCCAGGGGTTCCGAACCCTGACCCTTAAAGCCCACTGCCCTGCTTGTTTTCTAACTTACACACTGGTCATTACCTTGAACAGGTGTGTGCATTCAATCCGAACCCGGAAGACACCAGTTCCCCTTGTCTTACCCCACCTCACCCAACCCAAATCTCCTGGGGTAAGAGAAGGAACTGGGGTTAAAATCCCCTACTCTAGGGAGCCTAAGGTAAAACAGTTTTAGTTTAAATACTGTTCAGACATTGTATGGTAAATGGCAGCTCCATTATTGCCATAGTCACACAGAAACCAACCTGTGACTTCACACCTGAAATAACTTGACTAATCCTAAGGGAAAATTAATTGGGGATGTGGGGTGTAATAACGGTAGGGGGCTGTTGTTGGGCATTTAACAGGGTCATCTAGAGCAGTAGTTCTCAATCCTGGTCTTTTCAAATAACCCTGCACTACCCAATGCTGACTGACTGGATCAGGTGTAATTATTCAATCAAAAGCTGAAAGATCTCACATGAGGGTGCAGTGGGGGAAGACAAAGTGATGTGGTATCTTCCAGCATCTGATTGACTAAAAACACCTGATTGAGGTGATCGGCAGAATGACAATAGGAAAACAAGCAGGGCATTGGGCTTTGAGAACCAGGGTGAAGGGCCAGAGATTCAGTTGAAGAAAACGTTTCACTCAGAACTGACCAGGGTGTTACTGATCCTTTAAGTTAGAGACATGAGACTCAAAATAAGTTCATTCAGTAAAATACGTCACTTTTAATCAAGCAGAAATCACTGAAATTCTAGCAAAATTTGGAGGGTTTATGGAGGAAGACTGGTTACCTTCCTCCCTTAGATTTATTATAGACACTAAGTTAGTTGGTAATCTTTCATGTAGAATATTGCAGAGACAATCTGCCAAATGCGGTTGCAGGATTTTACTAGTAGCCTAAAACTACTGTGTCGTGAGGTGTTTTGGATAAATACATTCTGCAGTCAATCATTAATCGTGAAGTGTTGAAGTTTGAGTTGCTAACAGAGATCTGGCATGTTTTTGGAACAGCAAATCCATCCTGCAACCATGAACAGTGTTTAACTGTTATATGTGTGCATTTATATCGACAATGTTGGTTTTAACACACGGTGTTTAAATTAAAGCTGACACTTTAGCGGAAAAGCCTGCTGCCCTTGCTGGGTAAACATTAGAAAAAGGATTATTTCCTGTATCTTTGAGTGTTTCCCTGTTTTTGTTTTAATGCTGGCTTCATTTAACAAAGCGGCCGATCCATGTTTTGATTTCTGATGACTTAACTGTGGAATTCTCCCCATCTGTGTCTGTCTGACTCCCTCTGTCTTGCACACACACACCACATTGGTAAATTATTTACAGACTGCATAGTAGCCCCTTGTAGCCAGTGCTAGGTGTCCTGTGACACAGCTTACCTACCGTACTTTATTATAGTAAAAAAAACATTTTTTTTGGTTTAGATCTATTTATTATTATTTAATGTATTTATTTTCTGCAAGCCTGGAAGAAATTCTCTATTGCTCAGGAATTCTTAGCATGATGTGGCTGAATGATACAGTAATTATATGTAAATATCTGACAAATATAGTCAAAACCTTTTTGAACATGAACTATCTTGCTAGTAGTGCCAGTATGTTTTCACTTACTAAACAAAATGGCATTAATAGCACTGTGACAAAGCTAGCTCATATGAGCTTTATTCGAAATCAAATTATTGACCCTATTTGCTAATAAATAGTAGTGGATAATACTGTAAAATAGTGGATAATACTGTAACAGGCCATGTTTGAATGTTAACGGGAAAGGGAAACTTTTTACTTTGATAAATTAATTTTGCTGATTTTCTTAATAGGTTTTCGCTATAATTCTCTTAGGTTTTGACCCTACATTGTAACAAGCCCTGAGATGAATCTTTACATTATATAAATACGCTTCAATTGTAATTGAACTGAATGTCATCTTACATATACATATTTCCTCATCTTACATTATTAACAAATATCTAATCAACGGTTTTAAAGCTACTTTTAAACCATGCAGAAAGAACCCTTTCTTCTCTCAACATGAAAGGCGTACAGATTTAGACTGTTATTGATAGATGACCTTTGTGAGGTGTCAGCAAGACCACATCTGTGAGCGTGTGCTCTTTTGTGCACATGTGCATGCTTGTGTTTGGTCTTTTATCACCAGCTCTTATGTGCAGCATAGGCCGCCCTTACTGGATCTTATTGTTGTCAAGTGGGTGCATTTTATAGATGATATGCTATCCAGAGACATATTATTAGCATTCTGTTTCAACAGAACCAGGCAAGATGATGGAGCGCCATATGTGGGGTATGCAGTAGACCTATGATCGTATAGTTGCGGGCATACTAAAGGGCAAAGCTTAGGGTAATACATCACATAATGGAAAAGTTTCTCCTGGACTGTGTCACTATAGAGGAATCTTTCCCATACCCCTCTGAAAGCCAAGAATCAACTTTAGGCAGAAGAGGGGGCCACCACCATGCAGTATTTATTGGAGTCAGGTCAAGTGATGACCAATAGCTGACCTTTCATCCAAATGCATACATCAGAATACTTCCCTTCATAGTATTTCCCTTTAAGGACGGTGACATGAACCTTAGAGGGTGTGAAATTATCAGCCAGGTGTCAAACTTTTATGGCCACGGTCACACATCTTCATCCACATCATGTCTATTTACCCAAGTGTTAACATAGGGAATACTACCCCCACACACTCCCAGCCTCTCTTATAATAACCTGCAATAAAGAGGAGCAGACTGCCATCTGGCTCTTGTTGAAAAAAATAAACTCTTTTATCTGAGCAGTGGCATGCTCCCATCTTTCCACTGTTGCTTTCCAAAGAGATCCACATTTGGAACAGCTGATACTGAGGTTCACTCATCTGGCCAATGTTGAAGGAGAAACGGTGGTGCTGAATAATAACAAGACATTGTCTGGCAGTGACATCATGCCACTTCCACTTACATTTCAGACTTGCTTTGATGTCTAAGAGCTGACCTGATGAAATGCCTATAAGCAGATCTGTGAGAACCAGGCTGCTGCTGGAGAGTCCTGCGTCATCTGTCTGTTCAGCAGTGTCACTGAATAAAGTGAATATCACTCCTTGACTTTCTCTATATGGCTCTAAGCATGTAAAATATTTTCATGCCAATGGTGTTGTTTAACTTCCCTGCTGGACCCCATTTTATTTCACATGTCTGCCTTAATTAAAGATAATTGGATGCTGCAATTTTAACAGAATCCATCTCTCATAGACAGAGACAGTGAAGAAGACAAAACTTGAACCTGCATCTAACCCTAACCCTCCAAGTTCATTTGGAGCTGTATGAATCAGAAATAGCACTACACAGGGAAAATGCCAATGTCACTCGCAGCTCTCCAAACAGCGGAGACTGCAGTGTTTTGACAGAAGCTGTAGAGAGGCTGCAGAAAAATGTATGAGGAGAGAAGACGAAGAGTAATAGAATAACAAATAGCAATTCAAAGGACATAGTGCCACAGGCAAACATTTAGCTTATACAAGTCGACATCAGCCCTGTGATAGATTGGCAACCTGCCAAGAGTGGACCCCGCCTCCTGCCTAATCTCCACTGTTATTTGCTTTAGGACCCCTGTGACCCTTAACAACATTAATGGTAAAAATAATGGATGGATAGAAGTTGACATCACCATTAGGTAATTCTGATAGATATTACCCAATGGAATCTTAACAGCATGTTCACGTGTTTCATGGCTAACAGAAATTTCCATGAACCTATTTTGCTTCTTCCCTTTGCCATGCAGCTCCAATTTATAAATGCTTTCTATAGACATGTTTGTAACACCAGTGTGCAGTTATCTATATATATATGCATAATTTAAAATAATTTAAATTCAATTGTAGTTTTGCACAAGCTGTGAAATTATCAATAATGAATGACAGACTTTAATAAAAAATTTAACAGCTCTTAGTAAATAAGGCGTGTATTGCGTTCTATGGCATATTGCAAGAACTCAATGTCTGAGCCTACTCAATGTTGATAATATCTGCATACTTGTCTTTTTATATTTTTATCTTTATATATTTTTCCAATAATGCTGAAGATGTTTGGTGGGTTAGAATAAGTTTGTCTGTAAAAGTCTAATGCACATATTTTTTTATCTTGCACATAAATTTGCTAATAGCTGGTTTAATAGTCAGAGATGTGGTGCTGTGGTCTGCCTGATGTTTTTGCGTCGTCGAAAGCTCCGCTAATCAATAGTTTCTATAATAACAATGGACCAAATGACTGTGTAAGCTGAAACTGATGCTCCTAGTGACAACACTACAGAAAATCATAAAATGAATCGGTTTTCAAACCAGCCTTAGGTCATTGTTTTGGTTGTATTGTAATAAACCCCTGTTTGCAACTATATCAGACAGCTGTTTCCAGCAGAAAAACGACACTGTATGCACCTGCTCTGCAACAAAATTCACACAGATAAAGTTCTTGACTGGCTGACGGTGATTTTTCTCAGGAGTAAATGGAGAATAAAACATAACTAAAAGAAGCAAAATCGGATTTTCATTAATTTTCATTCACATACATTTCTTTCAGCGTGAGGTACAGTACACAATACGCATTCCTTAATGAAGTGACAACAGTTGAGAACGTGGTCTCCCAGAGTCAAGAGCGAGCAAACGTTACACCAGCATTTAACACTAACTCACTGTCAAGCAGAAAAAAAACAGCTTCTCTTCAGATATAATGTGGTATAAAGAGCCATGCTTACCTGTATAGCATAATGCAAAGCAATCCTTGCTGGGGCTTTTTCTCCCTCTAAGTGAGGATTCAGCAGCTGTTCAACATTCACAGGCAGCTCACACCAACAGAGCAGCAGACGCTGTAGTTGTATAATGAACAGAGTGAAACACTGTAATTACAACAGCGGGACACAAGGATGCTTCTAGGCTACCAGAGTGCTAATTATTCTATCTCTCTCTCTTGCAATTTTCTCAACTGTGAAAATACACAGGGGATAATAGTTATAATAGTCTAAAACCCACAAGCAGCTGATGTGCTCGGTGTGAGGACTATTACAGTACATGGTAATAAAATTCCACTTACGGTTTACTCTCAGTCTGATATAATCTACAGAGCATTATGGATGCACAATTTCTATAGTATTCAAACTTCTTGCGGTGTCATATGTAAAGAATATAAAGTTCGGCTTTCAGCCTCAGTGTGAGTTTTTTATAAATAGCAGCATGGCTGTGTTGATGACAACTCTGGTCTGTTACCCACTCAGTTTGTCCATCCCTTCATTTCCATGTCATGATGGAACACCTGATCTGATTCTTGGAGTTCACTACATCATCCACCTCAGTTATTCTCCTTATGAGGGCATGAAGGGAAGCTCATTACGCAACACACCTCTTCATATTTCCCATGTGTGTCTTCCCAACACAATTACTGATAGACAGTCTCTGGAACACATTGCATTTCATCAACCCAAAATATCCGTCACTGTGGGCAAGCCAGGCCTCTATGAGACTGTCAAGTGGCTTGATAAGTGGTGTTATGGCTGATGAAATGTTGCATAGCTCGATGCTGATGTGATGTCATTTTAAATAGGGGGGCCACAATATTAGGACCACCTTCTAATATAATGCACTTTAGTATGGCTCCATCGCCCTCTATGACCATAATGTTAAACACATAATAGATTTATCGCAGTTCACACAGCTTCGAAACACACACACACACACACACACACACACACACATCGTCCTGCGTTCAAAATGTTACCTATTATTTTTTAAGGTATATAAAAGTAAAAAATCTAAAAAAAAAAATAAAATATTTGAACTTTCAAAAGTGAAAATACTTTTTAAAGTAATATGATATTATTGGATTAATTATGCATTAATGCGTTCATCATTTTAATGTTGCTGCTGGTAACAGTTTATTTTATTAGCTTTACATACTGCTGGTTGGCTTATTGTGAACTTTACAATACAGTTCAATAAAGTCTTATGATTATACTGTCTTTTGCTTTATTTATCTGATTCTGAAAAGAATCAACATGGTAAAGTGCAAAATTTGCCTCTGGAAACTCAAAGTATGAAAAATTAGAAGATGGAAATATCTTGAAATTGTACTTATGTACCGTAAGGAAATGTACTTAGTTACTTACTACTGTAAAAATGTACGCCACCATGCTTACAAATCGTATCTATCTTCAGATAAAGCTAAAACTGTAATTCTAATAGGTAAATTATTAACAGCATTTTTATGTTCTTTACATTTACATTATTTACTGCACATTGATTTGTTTTCTAATTTGCAAAAGCACACGTTTATGTCGTTTTGCCCATTTCTTCCCACAACTATATTCACACACTGACAGAGTAATTGTTGTGATGTTCCATAACAGCAGTGGAGAAAGCAGCTGGGGATGCTTGTACAGAGTTGGCAGGATCAACAGCATTAGCAGCTCTTTGTTTCATCCACTTGCTGAAGAGCCTGTTAGTAGAAAGTATTAATGAAGAAAATGCATCCCAGTTCTGTTTTCGGTTTATTAGTGAAGCTGTAAATGCTCTTCATAGATTTTCAGCTTCTTCTCGAGCTTGTAATTAAGTAATGGCTCTGTTAATCTTATCAAACCTGAATCGCCAGAGAGGGGTGCAGGGACATTCATTAAGAGCCAAGAACAGATTAATACAAACCAAGAGAGACAATAGTACTGACACACAATATGGCAATTTCTGAAGGGTTTTATAAAGTCTACATTAAGGAATAGCCAACCAATAGAGTTTTAGCAAGATGTTTGTGTTCAGAGAAGAATACGGAATAATTTTAAGAGGGAAGTATACAGCACTGTTTACTTTTCTCTAAATGGGGTGAACGGCAGAGAAAAAACTGCTATAAAACTGTGGCATTCACGGTCGTCAAGCTATTAAAATACTTGTGTCACATTAAGAATAATTTTAGCACAAACATTTATCAGGAAATGGCAATAATGGTAATGTACAGTAGCTAATGGTTTTGCTGTCTTTGGGTCAAAGCAATCTGTTCAGGCTCAGAAATTTTTAGGAGGAGGAATGTGATCCCTGAATGTCCTTCTTTGGTATGAGTACTGCTCTGCTACATCAAACGAGACCTAAATCACTAAATCAGTTTTAACCACATGACCCAGGGAAATATTTGTGTTTTTAGCCAAAGAGGGATGAACTTCTTATAGAGGAGTGAAGGAAAGAAAAATGTCACGAGTGTTTACTGGCTGAAGCCTAACCAGTGCTCTGTTAAAGGATATGTCGCCTGCTCACATCTGCTTTGATTGTGTATTTTAGTTTGGCTTTATTTGTATGTAGGATTTGAAGATACAATATTCCACTGGGCACTGTTGACACTATTTTACCAACATGGGGAAATGGTAAAAGTCCTCAGCCAGCTCTACAGCATTTAATAGTCCGTCTCTAACCTTTTCTGAACAGTCAGGATGGACAGAGACATTTAATGTATTTTCTACTTGAACCAACTGTGCTGTCATTAAATTGGTTTGATTCTGATATTTTTGTTTTGTCACAACAACAGAGGAAGTAAACCTTTAGCGCTCCCTCCTTTCATGTGGTATTTTTAATCAAGAAAATAAAAAGTCCCATCTGGTAATTATCACTGACAAGCTGGGTTGTTGGTACTGCCAGACGTTTTTAGCCAAAGCTTAAGGTCCTGGCATAAAGCTCCGCCTGCCCGCCATGGATTCAATCTGGTGTTAGAAAGGTGACAAAATCTCCAATTGAAAGGGTCACTTGCCTAAAAGCATTAAGCATGCGGTCAAAGCCTAGTGGTCTCAGCTTTAAACGTCCCTGCGAAACTAAGGAACAAAGTCTGCTGTCCTTGTTGAAATTAGCTAATGGTTGAGAAAGAAGCTGTGGAGATTGTGAGGTCTGCAACTGATCAATATATTTAAGTACATTGGAACATTTTTTGCTGTTTTCAAAACCCTTTAAAAATGTTATATATCATTATATATTATATTGCCAACCTGTGTGAAAATATATATGTAAAAATCATTTAATAATAAATCTTAAAACATAGTAAAGTAAATAAACGATAAACAGTTGGGGAGAAACATCCATCCAGGGATTATTTACGACAACTGTAATGTGACAAAAACTACCTTAACATAAGAATGATATGTTATCCATTTATAATGAAAGTCTTTTGTCCTTGTACTTAAAGTTCTACCAATCAGATTTTGGGGGCGGGAAGTTCCGCTTGGCTCCACCCCTGCAGACATCTAACTTTGAAGTCTTTCAACATCAAAGCACAAATTCACCATCACAATGTTCTGTTGCATCATCACAGCTATTGGTCTGCAACCATCCACACAGTCAGACAGTGTCATTTTAGACATTGGCATCATCACAGCTGTAGGTTTGCAACCATCCACACAGTCAGACAGTGTCATTTCAGACATTGCTGAGAGTTGGACTGTAGTGTGAGGTCTCCTTTTCACACACAACATCTGTTCAGAAACAAGTAATAACCCTTCAAAATGTTTTTAATGACTGATTCAACCAGCCAAGAAATGGCAAGTTCCACATATAGGGCCCAGAACAAGGACGAAATCAAGCAGCAGACAGACACCGTACAAGAGGGGTTTGCTAAGGAACTTAAGACTTTTACTGACAGAGTGGCAGAAGACACTCTGCTTATCCAAGACCTGAAGGCTGAAATAAACACGCTCCTTCAAAAGATGGTAGATGACATCAATGTTCTGCAGCAAAATGCAGCAGATAAACAAATGTTTCAGAAAGAGCTACAGGAGCTGAAAACTCAGCTTAACTTCCAAATGTCACTGAATCTGGCACATACAACCAGCCTGGAGATGTTAACTGCTGAGCTCCAGTTGGAAGTGGATAAAAACAAGGGTTTGAAAGAGGAACTGGACAAAATCAGGGATGCATACAATGAGGTCAGTGTACAGCATAATACTACTGTCACAACAGCGAAGAACCTGGCAGTCACCCTTCACCAGGAGTTCACTAAGGAAAGAAAGACTTTTATTGACAGAGTGGGAAATGACAGTGATCTTATACAAAATTTGATGGCTGAGATGGACATGCTCCGTCAAAAGACGGCAGATGAAATCGACGTCCTGCAGCTAAATGAAGCTGATAAAGAAATGTTTTTTTTGAAAGAGCTGCAGGAGCTGAAAGCTATGCTTGAAGTCCAAATTTCACTAAACCTGGAGCTCAAAGCTGAGCTTGAAGCCGAAAGAAAGATCGCCAGGCGTCAAGATGAGTTGAATCAACTTTGCGCTGAGGAGGAATCAGTCCCTAATGTGGAGGTTTCTGTGGAGGTCCTCGATGTTGAGACTTCACTGAACCTTGAATTCAGCAATGAGGTCACAGTTGAAACTGGGGAGGATTTTCCAGACACAAGGACCACTGTGTGCAAGGAACAGCAGGACAAATGGTTTGAAGATCAGTCTGTGGAAAAAGATGACAACAAGCACAAGAATGACAAGTGCAGGAAGGAATCTTCCCGCCCAAACTCCATCCCAGATCTCTATCCCCCAGAGGAGGTTTCTGCGGACATCTCCCCAAAGAAAACCAGTAAGAAGTCGGTCTGGAAGAGAGTTCAGCAATTTTTTGTCTTTGGAAAAGAACAGAAAGGAGCACCCAGCTGAGCTGACCAATTTTACTCACTGACTTCACCCTCTCAGCCATTGTAAGTCGACAAAATGGTTGAGGGAGACACGCAAGGGTTTCGTCCAGGTGCTCCAGTTTCTTCCCACTACTCTAAATTCATTCTAATAGATGTGACTGTTAATGTCCATCCATTTCAAATACTGACAATAAAAAAGTTAATAAAAACATTTTACTTATTGTAGTGGTAGTTATTTTGCTGTATGGTTGAGATTATATTACGAAATGTGGTCAAATATGGGACCTTGTTTCTCTGATTCAGGTTTAGATACTGAAGTACAATTGCTGTAATAATTTAGTTTGAATTTTAATTTTTTTTTGGAAATTACTCAATGATGAGCAGTGTCTTGGTAAACCATCACTTTTTGGCTCGGTTAAACAAGTTGGTGACTGCACTGTCAAAGTAAAAATGATGTCATATCTATCTAGCCTAAAGTTAGACACAGTATATATCAATATCTGTTTTACATTATATACAATAACCATAAGGTGTATGGTTTCAAACAAAATTTTCTTGTATCTAGTCTAGAAATGTAAATTGTCTTGGAACAACAGAACAAAAATGATGCTTTGTAGAAACAGGTTCAATTAAATCTAGTGTACATCCAGCTTGCTATTAGCGGACAGTTCAAAAGCCTGCTTCTCTGATGGTGTGGGGGTGCATTAGTGCCTACAGCGTGGGCAGATTACACATCTGGAAAGACACCATCAGTGCTGAAAAATATATAGAGGTTTTAGAGCAACATAACTTCCCATCCAGACAACGTCTCTTTCAGGGAAGACCTTGCATATTTCATCAAGACAATGCTAAACCACATATTGCATTTATCACAACAGCAGGGCTTTACAGGAGAAGAGTCCGGGTGCTGAACTGGCCTGTCTGCAGTCCAGACCTTTTACCAATAGAAAACATTTGACACATCATAAATCAAAAAGTCCGGCAACAAAGGCCCAGGACTGTTGAGCAACTAGAATGCTGCATCAGACAAGAATGGGACAATATTACTCTCCTAAAACTCCAGCCACTGGTCTCCTCACTTCCCAGGTGTTTTCAGACAGTTGTTAAAAGAAGAGCGGATGCTACACAATGGTGAACATCAACCTGTTCCAACTTTTTTGAGATGTGTTGCTGCCATCAAATTCAAAATGAGCTATTTTCCATGAAATGGAAAAATATCTCAGTTTCAACATCTGATACGTTGTTTATGTTGTACTGTGAATAAAATATGGGTTGATGAGATTTGAAAATCATTGCATTCTGTTTTTAGTTACATATACACATCTTCCCAACTTTTTTGAAATTTGAGTTGTAGTTACAGTGAGAGAACAATGGTAATGTGCAGTCCAATAATAAGGATTTCAAAATGAAACACACATGCAGCACACAGCTAAATGTCACCGCCAGTTATGTTATACAAAAGCATGGAGTGAGCAAAAATCTGTTGTAATATGTAAGAATTTATTAAAGATGCTCAAAACAACTGCAATGAGAGTAAATAAAGAGAATGAATGGGAATGACACTGTTAATGTGTTGGTGGTTCAGTTTAAACACCATTACACTTAATTTACATGCAGCCTTTCTTGCCTTTCCCTCTATACTCTCATTTAAGGCGGAATATTTTACTTGTTTCCTTTTATTTATGTTTAATTCGATAAACCATTTCTCTTCAAAATCCCTTAACCCCTAAGGGATTGCGTTAGCAAAAATTATATGTAATGAAAAGTTGTAGCCATAAATCATTTTTTATTGAATTGCCACATTTCCAGCCACACTCCCGACACACTGGATTGTCTCTGCTTATATTTTACTGAGCTGCACTGCAGGGAGTTAACAGTACAGTAGTAGATGCGTGCTGCTGATTTCAGTTCAGTATTGATGTTCTGTCGCCACTGGGGACCACTTCTAGTGAGAAAAGACCTGAGTCAGCACTTAGTGAACACTAGACAGTGATGAGAAGCATCAGCTAATGTTCCTATAAAAACAATACGGTGACTGTCGATAATTGCACAGCAGTTGCAGAAAGCAGAGTATTTGTTCAACGACATAATTTTAAGAAATGTACTGGAAGATGTATTTTTCTGTCATGTGGGTTGAATTAATGTCATCATGCTGGAATCTCTGTTCCCTGACACTGACATCTGTATCCAACATGACTGTCATCTTGTGTGCAGTGTGACACATGGTGAAGTCATCCATACAATGTGTGTGTGTGTGTGTGTGTGTGTGTCTGTGCGCACTCATGTCTGTAACAAAGGATAAAATCTGATGGGGAACAGTTCTGCGATGTGCTGTGTTCTCCCTAACTGAGACGAAAAGGTGAGGAAATAATCATTTGCCCCTCCCTTCCTCTTCCTCTCTTAATCAGTGTAACACCTGCCATGTTTGTGAATGAGCTGATCTCTTCGGAGTCTGACCTCCAAACATCATTGGTCAGCAAAGTGGGGAGGGGGAGATGTACTGCAGTGTATTTCCTTCTGCAGAGGGCAGTGAAAACATGCTACAACATCACCGCCGCTGCCTGCACCCCCTCCTTGGATGTGCATTAGGCTTCCCCTGCTCTACGTCTCCACTTGCCTTTGATTGCAACTCTTCCTTCACAGCTATTTCATTTATTCTTCATTGTCACCATTGTGTGAAAAAAAAAAAACAGGATTTATCTCCTCTCTTCTAAAAATATCAAGATAAAATTAAGATAACAAAGACCCACAAGTACAATGATAATACAACTAATGGCATGTATTGTGTTAAATCAGGAAAAAGCTTCGCAGGCATTTGACCTTTTTTTTTTTTTTTTTTGATGCATATCAGTGTTTAGTGAAGATTTCAGTTACAAGGTGAGTTAATTACATACCGTCAGCTAACATTCACCGTGTGTACCAGTGAAGAGCCAGGACTGCACACTCACCTTTTGTTTCGGTGCATTCCAACACTCCCGGGATGGAGCCTGCAAATGAGGGAGAGGAGATTTACCCAAGCTGGTAAGATGAAGAATGTGGCACACGCACTGCCATGGATGGAGCCGTTGCCACCCACTTGTTATCCCTTCTGCATGAGTGCATTCAATCACAGTCTCCAGCTATAGTAAGTAGAACATATTTAGCAATACCCGTCCGTCAGTCTGCATAACAGTCGGGGTGTTTCTCATTACTCTTAATCCCTCATTGAGTGCCAAGTTGTATCCTCTGCACAAACCTGATCTGGACCTGATTCCTGTCAGCTTTCATGTCTCTGTTTGTCTTCTTGTCCTCCTGGGATCTTCACAGTGCACTTCATGATTCAGCCAGTGTTACAGCACAACAGAGCTGCATCAATTCCCTGCTGCATCATTTGCTCAGGTTCTTTCTGATCCACGCACTCGTTTTATTTTTATAGCTTTGTTTACTCCAGACAACTCCCGAATCTCATCTGTCTTTTGTTTTCACGTTACTGACTTGATCGCTTCAGTGCTGACCATGTTAGCTCTCCCCACTTTTTACAGGTCTTCAGCAATCTAGCCACTGGCATAAAGCCCTGTAAGCTGCCTTGGCTTACACTGAGCTAAACTAATCAGGTGGCCTGAGGTCTGTGTCAGGAAAGACCTGCTCTATTAATCTGAGGGATAAAAGTGGAAACAGAGGGGATGGGAAGGTGTATATGTACCATGTGTCTGGGCTTGTACGGCTACAGAGGATGAGCAGTTTTTCTTTTTGTGCTTTCCACAGGACTCAACAAGATGCAACACAATTATTATCAAATTATTTCAGAGACTACAGAGAGAGAGAAAGTCACAGCGGGGTCAGTGTCCTCCCTCGTCCTCCGCATAATAGAATTATTAGCGGAGGGAGTGTGCACAGGAGCGGGAATCAGGGGAGAAACCCAAGATGCATGTAAAGGTTGGCTGAGTAGTGGAGGAACACACTCAGAGAGGGAGGGATATTTGTCACCTGGTTATTTCCAGTGCACCGCACAAACAAAGCAGTTCAGAGAAAAAACACAAAGAAACTTAAGGCCGCTGAAAAGAACATAAAGAAACTCAGTTCTATAGAAAATGAAAACCTAGGCTAAGCCCATTGCTTCTGGGCACTGGTAGCAGGTGTGCATCTGAACTACTACAAAAACTGTCTCTCACAGAGCCTCTACTCTGGGCTTTATGTGCCCGAAAAATCTCTCTTTTCACTAAACTTGGTACAGTCCAATTTTCCTCTACTTTAAAGACCTTTGGAACCTCCCACTTCCTGGGACACGTAGGTTAAATGGGATGGAGCACATACGATTTGAACTATACAAGAGATAAATGAGTTTAGATAAATATTTGACAAATAAAATGGTTATTTTTTTTAAACATTTAAACAATGTCAATATCTATACTGATACGTCCAGGAAAGATTTATTGCTAGCTATGTTGTAGAACCAATAGTCATAAAGACTAAAGTTACACGTTCTTTGGAAAAGTTCTGTAGTGGATTTTGTGAACACAACTGGGACTCAACCAGCTCTGTGCTGATGAAACACAATCATAAAATTGGAGGTACTAGCGTGTCATTGCGAACATACAACCTACTTCCTACACGGCACAGTGACAATGCTGCGGTGATTTGTGTTTATTTAAAACTAGCACTTCACAACAAATGATGTGTTTGTGTACAACATAATGTAACTGTGGGCATGTACTGTGTAAGATAACCATAAGAGTCTATACCCAGGCCCAGTGGGGTTGTGGTGCCCTGTGCTTTTTTGTTTTAAGTATATTTCTGCTTTTTTTTTCACTTTTTTGATAGCAGACAATATAGTGAGACAGTAAGTAGGGCAGAGAGAGAGAGGGGTATAACATGCAACAAAGGGGTATTCGAACGGGGGACAGTTGCCCCCGGCTTTGAGCTATTTTTTTATATCAGCATTCTAACTCACATTCACAAGATAAACATTTGTCATTTGCTTTGCAGAATTAAAATTAGACCTGGTGATAAAAGATCAGGGGAAATCTGTGACAGAATCATTCTGTTTGCAGTCCCTGATACAGTTTCACCACTTCCTAAAATACAGGCTGACTTATAATCCACATTTCCCATTTCAGAGACAGAAATGCTTAATTTCTGCAGCACATTGACAGGGTGCAGCTGTGTTAAGTTTATATTAAAAGAACATTTACCAGTGATGGGACATGTGCTCTGTTGTGTGACAGCTGATGTCAAGCTAATTAGATATGAATAAAGCTTTAAAATTACAGGGGAATATTCCCATCGGCAAAAAGCTCGATGAGTGACCTGTCAACAGGGATAAACAACACAAGAAGTGCAATTTACTGAAACTAACTAGAATGTAATTTGAAGCATTGATCTATGTTAATAATAGTGAAATGACATATCACTTACGCAATAACAAGACATTTATTGCTTTTGCTGCAGGTTTTGTTGAGCTAGTGTTGCTGAAATTTATGACAAGCAGCACACCAGCAGGAGGTCATTTCTGCTGGTACATTACTGCTGACCTCTCCAAACTGAAATGGCCATATGGTTATAACTTCAGATTTATTAGTGTCAGGACAGACTGCCTCAGCAAAACACTTACTTGCATGCATTCTTTACTTGGAAAAACATTAATCTACTTACAATGTATGCCTTCAGAAAACCATTTAAGTAATGATTTATAATTGTTAATAACTAACTCTTAATTTACCATATATACTGTAGATAGATAGATTGTCTTAATAGACACAAAATACTAAATCCCATTATCGCTCACAAATGATGTGAAGGTGTGACCATGCCACAACAGAGGACAGAGGAACTTACAGTATTTATATAGAATCAAATTAATACGGTTCTTTTTCTCTGTATAAATCATTGTATAATGATATGATAATGACGAGTCACCTTGACATTTCACACCACTAAGACTCATATATATATATATATATGTTTATATGTTTATATTGTTATATATAATTTTATATTATTATTATATATACAGCATATATATATATATATATATATATATATATATATATATATATATATATATATATATATATATATATATATATATATATATATATATATATATATATATATATATATATATATATATATATATATGCTGTATCTACAACCAAAAAGTGGACAAGGCTTAAGTAGTGACGTTTATTGGCAGATATGTCTGAGAATAGTAGTATTTTAATGCCCTCTAGTGGTTATTTGTAACTCACCTGGAATTGTTTTGTTTTTTTACTTAGGTTTCACTTCTCTTGTGTTACAATTACGTGACAAGTCATAGAAAGAATTAAAACATTGATTAATTAAACATTAGTTTTCATATTTAGTCCATTCCAATTAAAATGTTTATGTGCTATATGGTTTAACCAATCACGTCGACTCTCTTGATGTGAGCACCTACGCCTACCATGGGATTTTCATAGTCCTATTTTCATGAATCAAATCTCTAATCCATCTATTGTGTAAATATTTGGGATTGGCACATGAAAATCGAAATAATAATTTGTTGTATTTGTATTTAGGGCAAAACAATATGTAGAAATCTCAAAAATAATTGTCTGTGCGCATTGGAGTAACTCGCGTTTCAGGTTACGTTCACTGTCACGTGTGCGCTCCAGTCTCATCATGTCTTGTGCAAATATTAAAAAATCAAATTTTTTGCCACACAGCGCTGTGCTGTGTCCACACTCATTCGCCAAACAGCGTGTGCTGTTTAAGTCACCATTGATTAAACGCTCCCACCTCGTTTAACAAACACATCACACAGGTTTCGCAACTGGAAACACGTGAACCAATTGAAATCAAGTGCGCTTATTGACTAAACATTACGGTGCCAGTCCCTTTTTTTTTTTTTTTTTTTTTTTTTTTAAAAATAGGTGCGTCAGTAAATTATCAAGTCATACAAACATCCGGATCGCGGAAATACTTACAGGCTGCTGACAGCAGCCAATGAAGAACCGGACAGGCTCATTTAGGTGAGTCCACATACTTATTTTTGTGGCTTCATTTAAGTTTATACTGCAACTGACAGATATATGATTATTAAGATACTTCATGATGGATATTTAGCATTTGGTGTCCCGGATCTGATCAGACCTAAAAGTTATTTACTATTTCACTGCAGGAGGACAAAGTGCTGGTCCCATCCACATGTCAGTATAACAGGACCAGTTTCGTGTTGTGGTCGCCTGTCTCGCATCTGACTCCTGACTCGTCATACTTCAATTTCATTTCCTCCTCCTTTTAAGTGAAGTCCTGAACTATCACACCGTTTTCGGCTGTTTGTCTCTCAGCTGATTCTCCCTCTCCACTCTCTCCTTGTTCCTCCACCACCAGAAATTTAAAGGTGTGTAAAAGTGCTGCTGCATCTTGTGCAGCTTGTTAACAGGACTCTTCTTTTTTGCTTTGCTCCTGTTGAAGCTGAATGTTCGGCCCACATGCCCGTGTGAGGAGAACAGCCACGTCCAACACAGATTAAAAGAATACACGTGGCCTGTGGTCCAGATGTGTGAATCTGACTGATTTCCATCCAGTTATTTGGATGGAGTAAAAATGTCATTCAAACTTTCTTTTACTTGTGCTCTTCCTCCAGCATGAAATTTTATACTGTACTGAATTCTCCAGTGCATCTGGAAGTGAAACCGGATCTACTAGTTTCCCATTTCCTTCTTTTCATGCTTTGTTGGCACAGCGTCTGCTTTAAAGGCTTCCCGTGAGACTCGTCTCTCTGAGGACTACAGACGGTGAGGAAGCCTGGATGCAACAGAAAATATGCAAAGGCAACACTGGGTAAGAACTCTACTGCTTTTTATATCCAAAGTAAAACACAGTCTCAGAGGGTGAAAGGTCATTGTGACTTCTGCACAAGCTCACATGTAATTAACTCTTTACACAACTCAGTTCCCTTTCACACCAGGGTTTTGATCGGATGGTCTTTACTGTTTTGATGCACTCTCCATCCTTGTTTCCTGCAGCGACCTGTAGTTGTTTCTAGAAAAAAAAGTCTCAGATTAAGCTGCACTACAATACTGGTCCGGCACTAAACAGCAGACCGACTAAATTAGTGACTAGCTGGACAATGATCCAGATTATATTGTTTATGTAGTTGGCCTGTAAAATGTCCAAAATTGATGTTGGTTTTCTTTTTCTTAAGGTTTTTGAGGCAATGCGCGCTACTGGTTCTCTTCACTTAACATGGGCCTTGATCGTGTGTTATATCATGACGGGACATTGTGTGGCCTCCCAGAAGAAGACTTCCTGTCATGTGCACAACGGCAGAGCTGACTGTAGCCACCTCAGCCTCAGCGGGGTGCCTCCAGACCTTCCCAGGAACATCACCAGCCTGGATATATCTCACAACAGATTGGCGGGGATTCCCCCTGCGTCACTAAAACCATACCCAGACCTCATCTGGCTTGATGTCAGTTTCAACAGTATCAGCGGGGTGGATGCGGGCTTGTGCAAGACCCTGCCTCTTCTGCAGATGCTGAACATGGCGCACAATGAATTGCATTTGCTGAAGAAGGAGGATCTGAACCAGTGCAGCAACCTAATCCAGCTGAATATGGCTAGTAACAGACTAAAGCTTCAAGGAGAGCCCTTCTCGGAACTACAGGTACACGTTTTCCTCAACACTCATCCGCTGGATCGCCAACAGCCTGAGACCTAAACAGATTGAAAGCATCATGAGTTACGGTGCAGTGTTGAAATTATAGCAAACATTTTCTTTTTAGAAAAACACTTTGTTTGTACAGAATAAACAAAACCGATATAATGTATCAACTTGTGAGCCTCACATTAAGAGGATTACACATCAAAAGTATCACTTAATTAGTTTTATGTCCCTCCCATGTTTTGCATTAATAACATTTTGTACTTCACAGAACCTAAAATATCTCGATGTTTCCTCAAACAAACTGCTGTCAGCCAAGCTCGGCTCTCAGCTCCAGCTGCCCAACCTGGTGAACCTCAGTCTGGCATTCAATGACTTCACCACTCTGAAGAAAGATGACTTCTTTTTCCTTAACCATTCCTCGTTTCTACAAGTCCTCGTCCTATCGTCAGTGTCTCTAAAAACAGTAAGAAGCTTACCTGGAAATGAGAAGTGAAATTGACCTGAAAATACATTTATCGTAGCACCTTGGTTTCAGTTATCGGTTTTGTTTCCCATTTTTTTGTATCATTGCATGTAATGTTTGCTTTGTTTTGTTGTAGTTGGAGCCCGGTTGCTTTAAGCCCATTTCAGGCCTACGCTCTTTAATCGTGGACGGGAGCAATATGGGCACTCTGGTCATTTCCAAACTCTGCTCAGAGCTGTCAGCAACATCCATTGAATACTTGTCTCTTCGCAAGATGAAGCTGGTCACACTCACGAACACAACGTTCACCGGACTGCAGAAAACAAGCCTTACTTTTTTGGACCTTTCCCATAATGGCCTGGGTAAAATTGAAGAAGGCTCATTTCAGTGGTTGTCCAGACTACAGACTCTAGTTCTGGCTGACAACAACATAAAGCACCTCACAAATGTCACATTTCAGGGCCTCAGAAGTTTGAAAAAACTCCAGCTGACCAGAGCTCTGGTGAAGAGTCATACCTCTGCCACCCCTATTATTGATGATTTCTCTTTCCAACCATTAGGTGCCCTGGAAAGTTTGATATTACAGAATACTGCAGTTCGGGACATTACTGAGCACACGTTCACAGGCTTAACAAGTCTTAGCGAACTGGACATGAGCTGGAGTAGTTACATTTCACTCAAAAACATCACCGATAAGACCTTTGCCTCACTTGCTGGATCCCCTCTCACCAAACTGAATCTGGCAGGAACAGCTATATTACAGATTAATCCTGGAAGCTTCTCTGTTTTGAGAAACCTCACCAAACTTCTTCTCGATAACAACTACATCAAGCAAACTCTCACCGGCAAAGAGTTTGAAGGTCTGTCTCAGGTTCAAGAGATTCACATGGCTAACAACCACCAGACAGTCAACCTAAGCACCACGTCGTTTGATTATGTGCCAAATCTTCGGGTTCTGACTTTGGGAAAAAGTCTTCGAGCCACAGCGTTGAACCTGGATCCGTCTCCATTCAGATCCCTGTCCCAACTTACTGTCCTTGACCTCAGCAACAACAACATTGCTAACATCAGAGAGAATATATTGGAGGGGCTAGTAAACTTAAAGGTGCTGAAGCTCGAGCACAACAATTTAGCTCGATTGTGGAAAAGTGCAAACCTAGGTGGGCCAGTATTGTTTCTCAAAGAGGCAAGGAACCTGATGAACTTACACTTGGACAGTAATGGGTTCGATGAGATCCCAGTGGAGGCTCTGAGAGGTTTGAGTAACCTTACCGAACTAAGCCTTTCAGAAAATCTCTTAAACAGTCTGAAGCCCTCAGTTTTTAATGATCTTAAATCGCTGCAGATTTTACGTTTAGAGAAGAACCTGATCACAACTGTAAGGCCTGAAGTGTTCAAAACCCCCCTGAGCAACCTCAGCCTGCTTGTTATGGACAAAAATCCATTTGACTGCACATGTGAGAGCATCCTATGGTTCGTCACGTGGTTGAATAACACAAATATGACCAGTGTGCCAGACGTCAGGGACCATTACAGGTGCAACACTCCACTGACTTACTTTAATCGCTCTATTGTGGATTTTGACCCCCTTTCCTGCAAAGATATGACCCCATTTCAGGCTCTTTACATACTGAGCAGCACAGCTGTCCTGATGTTGCTTGTGACCGCACTTTTGGTGCGGTTCCATGGCTGGAGGATCCAATTTTATTGGACCATACTGATCAATCGCACATTAGGCTTTAGTGACGCCAGTGTCGAAGAGGGCAGGCAATTTAATTATGATGCTTATGTCATACACGCAGAAGAAGACACCAGCTGGGTGGAAAGGAGGTTGCTCCCTTTGGAGAATGACAAGTGCAAGTTTTGTTTGCAGGATCGAGATTCAGTCCCAGGCACAATGAAGCTGGAGTCTATTGTCGATAATATGAGAAATTCTAGGAAAATCTTGTTTGTCATCACCGAAAGGCTTCTCAAGGATTCCTGGTGTAGACGGTAAAACAAACATCAACTGCTTCATAAACATTTTCATAGATTATACATCAAGTTAAAAACGATAAAATTAGAATAAATCAAAATGTAATTTTTAATAAATTGAGTTGTTTGCAGTAGAATGAACTTTTAAAGTTGTCTCTGTCCTTCTACCTTGTGTCTTCCCCGATGCAGATTTAAAGCCCATCATGCTCTTCACCAGGTCATTGAAGCCAGCAGGGACTCTGTGGTTCTGGTTTTCCTGCAGGATGTTCACGACTACAAGTTATCTCATTCACTGTTCCTCCGCCGGGGCATGTTGCGCCCGTGTTGCATCCTGGACTGGCCTGTCCATAGAGAGAGGGTGCCTGCCTTTCACCAGAAGCTCCTCATAGCACTTGGCATGACTAACCGATTGCAGGACTGAATTTGAACCAACTTTTTTTCTACTTTTGGTGTTTACTGTATCAATATAGTTCAAGCAGTCGGTACGCAAAGTTGTTAGAATCAGCCTGAACAATACATTTTTTTTTTTTGTTGCTTACTAAATGTAGCTTTTCTTTTTCTTTTTTGTCCTTTTGGCCACAGCAGATCATTGTCCGCATGTTGATTTGGCACAGTTTTTACACCAGATGCCCTTCCTGACCCAACCCTCCCCAATTTCTCCCGGGCTTGGGACCGGCTCTTCACAGCTGGGGATGGGAAAGCTTTTATTTTTCCTAGCTACCATAATAACTGTTGTAAGATCCTTGAATAAATCTAGATGAGATTTTGACATTTATGTTATCAACAGCATCACATTCAATAGTGTTAATAAGGCATTTTGTTTTCTAAAGCAAAATTAAATGCTACTTCTGCTTGTAGTGGAGTGTTTGTTTAGGTAAATTCTGGTGCTTTTATTCGAGTGCTGAGTTTGTGTCTGATTCTGATTCTTGTCATGTCAAAACATGTTTTAATGTGATATTGTTCCTCAGGGTTTAATAGACTGTTTTCCTAAAGGTTTGTAGTATAGTTAACTTTGTAATATAGTGACAAATCAGGGGGCAAAAAGAGTTGGCTCATAATAGGTTGGTATTTGATGTTAGATTACAGTTATCCTGACATCTAGTGATTCTAGGAAGAAACTACAGCGTTTTCTGTCTTTCCAAATGAACTTCTCACTTTTCTCTGAATGTTAAAAGAGAAGCAAAAAAACAAAAAGGTGCATTTTAGACAGTACATATTCAATTTTCAAGGGCTGCGGTTTGCTTGCCTAGGAAAAGGGTTCCTGTAAAGTGCCACATAAAAGGTATGCAATGTTTTCTGACAGCAATGATTTTTTCCTTTTTCTATTAACTTTGTCTTGATAAATTTTTTGGCATTGACTGCAAGCGTTTAAAGAAAAAGACAGGTCCCCCTATCTGCAGTTGAGGTTAGGAGGTCGCATACCTTCTTCATTCATTTAAATGTGTTATTATAATGTGCATTCATGTCATACTGGTGAATTGTGAGGCCTTTATATCAACTTTTCTTGCTCTAAAGGTTTGTCTAATGACCCATTAATGTGCATATACAGTAAACATAAATGTAAAAATCACAATGTCTGCATGACCTAAATCTACTTGTGGTATCTATGCGCTTGTGTTTAGTGTCAAAGAAGCATTGATTTACAGGGTCATTTAATGGCATCACAAACTATCCATGGCCTCAATAAACCAGTAGGTTTTAGGCTTGAAAGAAGACCTACTTTTAAATATAGTAAAAGTAAAAAAATGAAATAAAATTAAGAAAAACCCAACTGTAAAATAACCACCTACTGTACATAGACAATTTATCACAGTGAAAAGTAACAACATGCTACAAGAGAAAACTGTTCAATTCATAAAATACTGTATATCCAATGCTAAGATAAGGCTGTTACTTATTAGCCATTAGGCTGGGCAAGACATGAAAGATTGTTAATAAAAAATACCAGACTAGGAGAGAATAGGTCAGACTAGCCTTGGTCTACAACAGTCAGCAATCATACGGTAAATAATTAACATCTTGATTGTATAATATATGTCAATACTTACACTCCCTCTGTTTTTGCTCATTTTAAAAGCAGAACACAGGCAACAGCTACATTACTGTCAAGGCACACGGGGAGCAGCCTGGTGCTGCTACTTCAACATACGCACAAACTCTTCATACACACGGCAAAGGCAAGATGGCAGTTTTACTTGGTAGTTACATACCTTTACTTGGAGTCAGCATCTTCGTTGCACTTCTGACCTACATCACGTACAAGCTGCTCGCCGATTACCTGCACAAGTGGCTTGAGATGAAGCCCATTCCTGAGTTGGGACAAACTTACCCCTTTATTGGAAACGCACTTGAGTTCAAAACCAACGCAGGAGGTAAGAGAGGAAGTCATTTAGTGTACAGCTACATGAGATTGCATGGACTGGGTTGTGGGCACAGTGGGGGACCTTGTGTGCTGCAAAACTGACATAAACACCTTAGTAGATTAATGCTGTTTAAAGTTCTACATGGTAAATGTGTTTTCTTGGTTTCAGATTTCTTTCGCCAAATTCAGGATTATACCCGTGAGTTCAATAATGTACCGCTCTTCAAACTCTGGGTTGGACCAGTGCCATTCGTGGTTCTGTTTCATGCTGAAACTGTTGAGGTATGCTGACTAACTGCACAGATTCAAATCCACACACACTCACGCTACTGTATATTCTGTCAGAGAGCTCAACCTCAGCCTGCAGCCACATTACAACACACTGAATTATGTACACAGAGTCAGATTTGATTGACTATATATTTCTGTTTAAAATATATAGAGATTTTTGTTCCTCTAAAAACTCAAAACTCTTTTGCAGACAGTCCTCACGAACCCTGTCCACATGGACAAAGCGTATGCTTACAAGTTCCTCCATTCTTGGCTCGGAACCGGTCTGCTTACTAGGTACGTACCTGAAGCCTGCATCAATACAACTGCAAGAATGCAAATGCCATAACTTTGTCTGAAATGCATACTGTTCCCTAAATCGAGTTGTTAGTATATACAATAGTGCATTAAGACAGACTGGTAGAGGAAAGGTAATGAAATATCCTGTGGGTGAATATAAGTACAAAAAGTGGATTTTATGAAGTTAATCTGTAAAAGTTGGAAAAATGTACAGTCTCATTAACAAATATTTTATTCACAATTTATTCATTTTGAATTTGATGTTAAATTTTACCATGAAATTCACTTAATAAAATGTATTATGTATGTCTCAGTGGTTGGCTAAAGGAAAGACCGACAAAGACATAATTTGTCCTTTTTTGGACAAGTTGAATGAGTTCTACGTAGATTTTATTTCTAAAAACAGTATTGTGATAAGAAGCAGTAGCCAAAGTGTCACAGGGAAAATGTGTTTTCCAATAAAGATTCAGTTGATGACGACTAAACCAGCTGGACGTAAAGGAGATGTTGTGCTTCTGCATTTGTTTTCCTCCTTTCATCAGCACTGGGCTTAAGTGGCGTCAGCGGCGGAAGATGTTGACTCCCACCTTCCACTTCTCCATCCTGACAGACTTCTTGGAAGTAATGAATGAGCAGGCAGACATTCTGGTGGAGAAGCTGGAAAAACAGGCAGGGAAGGGTCCATTTAACTGCTTCAGCGACATCACCCTCTGTGCCTTGGACATCATCTGTGGTAAGCAAATGTACTGTAACGTCAAAATGTCTGCATGTATCTGCACGATGAGAAGAAAAACTCAAAGCCCTGTGGTAGATTATGGAGTCATCTGACCATTAAAGAAAATACACTTTAAATATTTTTTTTCAGAAACTGCAATGGGAAGAAAAATTTACGCCCAGAGTAATTCTGATTCAGAATATGTTAAATGTGTGTACAGGTAAGTTTTTTTTTCTTTTACAGACTATAAACAGTATATGATCATATATATTTTTATTTCACATTGGTTGTCCTTTACTTAACATTGTGCACAGAATGAGTGACATTGTCAGCCGCAGACAGAGGACACCTTGGTTTTGGCCCGACTTTGTGTACAATTACTTTGGGGATGGGCGGGAGCATGACAGGACACTGAAGATACTCCATTCCTTTACAGAAAGTGTGAGTAAAGGGGTCAGTGGTCACTGGGGCTCATCAGAGGCAACTGAAGGCGACATTCTGCTTTTACCATCATTTCCTTCTCAGGTTATAAGTGAGAGAGCAGAAAATATTTCCTGTAATGATTCAGACAGCGACTCCGACCAGGGCACACGGAAAAGACGAGCATTTCTTGACATGCTCTTGAAGACCACAGACGAGGAAGGCAACAGGATGAGCAACCAGGATATCCAGGAGGAAGTGGACACCTTTATGTTTAGGGTTAGTGGTCAAAAGCAGTGTAATTCAAGAGATGTAAAACTGCAATAAAAAAAAAGAACCCAACACCGCACTAATGAATATTTTATACCAACAAGCTTGACGTGGCAGACAAAGTTAACAGGTAGCTGGGGCACAGAGGCGGAATTCAGCAGGCTGAGGGTTAGATAGTTTCCTCAGGCATCGGAGCCCAGAATAGAGTGAAAAGGTGAAAGAATATCAGTCTTTTCCTGCTAATTAGTGCTAGAAAAACAATTCCAAATGAATATTAATGTTTGCTTGAGGTGTAGGCCATTGTTCTCTTAACTCTTTCTAAATGGACAAACCTGTATTTCTGCCAATTCATTTAAATTTAAAAAGGAGTTGCTTCAGCTGTATTCGACTGCTTTTTTTTTTTGCAGGGTCATGATACCACAGCAGCTTCTATGAACTGGGCCCTCCATCTGCTGGGCTCCCACCCTGAGGCACACAGCAAAGTTCAACAAGAGCTTCAGGAGGTGTTCGGTAACAGTAACATGCCCACCTTCTCACTTTGGTGAAATAGTTCATTTTAGAGGAGCAGGACACATGTGAAAATGTTTGCAAAAATACACAGAGAGCATTTTAGTTTGTTCCCAGCACATCTATTTCCAAAATAAAATCACATTTATAGTTTTATAGTTCTATTAGTAATTGTTAATTTATGGCCTAGAAGAAGGAACTTATCTTTGTATATGCTTGCAGTAAAATCAAAGGAAACAGTAAAGAACTGCTGAAGCTGTGTATGTTATGCCGTATCGATGCATGAACCACAGGACCACCTCTCGAGTCGAACAGGACCATTAAACTCTTATCTGTACTGTAGATACTGGGGCAAGGTGAGGAATATGTCAAGGATATAGAAGTGAGTGAAAGTGCAACAGCAAGAAACTGGAGCTCAAACTTGGGAACAGTCCTCCGACCTATGGTTTACTCTCTATTGTATGTAAACGGTGTTTCCTGTTTAATGCACAAAGGTACGTCTGACCGCCCAAGTAATACAGAGGATCTGAAGAAGCTCAAATACCTGGACTGTGTGATTAAGGAGGCCCTGCGACTGTTTCCCTCTGTGCCTTTCTTTGCCCGCAGCCTTGGTGAAGACTGCCATATAAGTGAGTTACAGTCGATGACACTTGAATGAAACATTCATTTGTTGAGTGCAAATCCCAGAAGTAGTTTTTTTTGTTTGTTTGTTTTAGTTTTTTTACACGAAACCAGGGGAATCCAGGCTCTCCCTATTATTTTCTTTTGAAAAAGTGTTTTCTTCGTTATGCTGTTATTGCAGCCATCTTCTCCCTATTTTATTTAAATGATTTCTTCCAGTGTGCATTAGATCATGTGGAATATTGTCAGTTTGTGTCATGAAAAAGTAAAATTAATCTTGTATGATAGATAATCATTTTAGGTTTGTTCAAGGTAATACAAGTACAGTGTCCATCCTAAGAAAAAAAATATCAATCTTCATTCTTTGCATTTTACTCCACGAGATCTGCAGGTGCGGAATAATGTAAATGTGATAAGGTGCTTACAAACAAGTTCGTACCAGCGGTTAAAGCGGTTTAAAGACTATTTTAGTTTTTAATATCCTGATTCCTATTGGCTTAGAAAAGACAAGGTCCTTATTGATGTGTTTTTACCTGTAGATGGCTATAAGGTTCCCAAAGGTGCCAATGCTATTATCATCACCTACGCTCTCCATCGTGACCCAAGATACTTCCCTGAGCCTGAGGAGTTCAGGCCTGAACGTTTTCTTCCTGAGAATTCGGTGGGAAGGCCACCATATGCATACATCCCCTTCTCTGCTGGACTTCGCAACTGTATAGGTAACAACAAGGCTGATAAACTTTCATTACTTTTGTCCATTTCCATATACATACTGTGCAGTACCGACTGGATGAGGCTGTTAAAATGTGTTTTAAATCTAGCATTGAGTGTGTGTGCGTTCGTCTGTAATGGTCCTTAGGTCAGCGTTTTGCACTAATGGAAGAAAAAGTGATTTTGTCGTCAATTTTGCGCAACTTCAATGTGGAAGCTTGTCAGCAACGCGAAGAGCTACGTCCGGTAGGAGAGCTCATCCTCCGACCAGAGAAGGGCATCTGGATCAAACTGGAAAAGAAGATGCCGCAGACTTCGTCAAATTAGCATTGGCATCAATGTCGACACCTTTTCACCAGTCATTTTCATTATGGTCTTTATCTACAGTTCATTGAGTCTGATAGGGTGGACGCCACAATGTTTTTACAGAGGTCACAGAGAGTAGTGGCCTTTGTGTTGATTTTAATTACAAAAGCTAAGCTTTTAAAATGAATTGAGATGAATTTTTTATAGCTTAATTAAAGGGGGAAAGGCTTCATGATGCACCGTTCTGAATCAAGAACCAAGAAATGTTTTAACACAAAATAACTGTACAATTATGCAATAATGTATTTTGAAATATTAAAATGCTATAATCTCTTTGGGAATTAAATGAGAAAATAAAAACATTCTTTAGCAAAGTAAGAGCATATTACTTTTAGAAAATTAAATAGTCATTACGAAACATCTGATCGATCATTAACCTGATGAAAGCGAGGTGGAGTTGGACAATACCATCCATTTCTAGCCAACAGACTATAAAAAAAAAAAGAAAAAGCAAACTCATGCAGGCTACATATGTTTGTATTTAGACCAAATCTTAAAGCTTAAAGCTACAATATGCAACCTTTGGGACTCAGTCTAGCCATAGGATTAGAGTTTAACTCATTCGACATAGAGTTTTAAAAGACGAAACGCAAATGCTTCGAGTTTCTAACTCACAAATGCAGAAAAGAACTTAGTAACAAACACTATAACGGAAATGTTACATTACAATAACATTGAACAAACACCACAACAACGATAATGTTAATTTTTTATCTTCTTTGCTGTAGTCTGCTCAACATCGCTTAGGTTTCCTTTATGGTGGCCAGAGCAAATAAGTTAAAAACCAATTGTATAATTAGGCCAACTACAAATCCTCGTAGTTGCATGCTTTATTATCAAACTACACTTTATAGCAAACAAGTGCTTACTTACACACACAACAGCAAAGGGTAACATTATCACTAATATTAATATTACCTGGCCTTTTACAATAAACTACCATTTCTACTTTTCTAGTTTAATTTCTCCTTTTTTACCATCTACTTTACTACCCTAGTATAATAGAGATGTGGTCAACTGGCTGATCCCCCTGTGTGATGCGTAATGAAAAGAAGGCGTGAATGACAAATATTTCTTTCTCTTCTTTCTTTGAGATTAATGAGCTCATGTTTTAAACTCGCGTGACTCAAACTTTTCTTTTGGTCACTATAACCCTCATGAAAGTACAGTCAGTGCATGATCATAACGAGCAAAACTCTTTACTCACCGAATCACATTAAGGTCAGAAGGATCCTTTGTAACAAAGTAGGAATCATAGCATGACACAGTTACAAATGACCCCATCCATAATGTCATAGAATGATTTAGCTGGCTTGCCTGCGAGGGTCATTGCCGAACACCAAAATGACATGACTGATGATGTATCGCATGATCTTTTCCGATGCTATAATTTGAATTATTGAGAACATCTCTAATCAATGGCTGGATGGAGCCGAAGTGCCCGAGCTCCAAATAAAGCATTGAGACTTCATTTATCTGAGATTCTCTCAGAATTGAACTGACCAGAGGAACTTTTGCTAACTTTGTGTGCAGAGCTACGTCAGCAGTGTTTTTGCATGGGATTTGTTTTCTGGACATTGTGCCTCTGTTAAGTTTGTTTACAGTGAGTGCTTTGCTAAAAAAAGTACTTCATAATAATATTCATAGAGACTGTTTCATAAGTATTTGAATGTTAGTATGCAAAGACTTATACTTTTATAGAAGAATGTATTAATGCATGCCAATTTACTAATTTTCTTGTGCTTTAATACAAAATTCCCTCTTGGAAGAAGCTGAGGTGACCTCATGTTTGACCTCATGCCTCAAGGTGCTTTTCAATTCTGCAATTCCTGGCAATCATTTAACTGTGTTGGAGTTACAAAATGACTTTCAACAACATTTACTTGAAGACAAAATTCCATGTATTAAGAAATTTTTTGGTTTCTTCCATTGAAATACAACATGTTCACACCACAGACAGAAGAATAATTCACAGAGAGTTGGACCAGTGACGACTCAATTGTAGGCAGGAAGTCAAACAGCAGCCTGTTCAAAGTCCGAGTCCGAGTCAAAACAGATACTGGGTGAACTAACAAAGTACTGGTTCCCAACCTGGGGATCAGGACCCACTGAGGAGCCACAAGAGAAATCTGATGGCTAATGAGGTTTTAAATGGTAGAAAACAAATGTAATCATGAAAAGATCCATTTCCTTTACTAATACCCAAATTAAGTTTGAGAAGGAAGAATAATGTGAGTCTGGTCACAGTTAGCGGACAATTAACTGTCAATATTTTTCCTTTGAATCCCAATAAAGTATCTCCTATCTCTGCAGGTTCTTTTGAAGAGACATTAATTTAAGATTATTATTATTAAAAACATTTTACATTCTACAGTTTAAAGCCTTTGGTGTTTATCCAGATATCTGCATGACACACGACATACAATGACTATTTTAACAGGACTAAAGCCTGTTACAGTGAATAAAAAATATTTAAATTATTTTATTTCACAATATTGGCTTACTTAACAGCACCTCAACAGAACCCAGCAGTTTGCCCATTGAACCCAACCTGAACTCTACTGTACGTCCAGTAAGTCAGTGAACAAGCCTTTACATAAAGAGAGTATTACTGAGTTTAGTACAGTCACTGGAAAGTTCCTGTAATACAAGTCTTCTCAATGTAGTCTTAAAATATCTCAATTCTCCTGAAAATATACTTTTAGCTGCCTTTTTAATAAAGTTTGCTAGAAACAAATGAAATGCTATGAAGTAAGTAAAAACAACATGAAAGTCTTCAGTCACATTTTAATGTCAGTAGGTTCCCTCAGAGACTCACACACAGCCTTGGGCTATGTGATGAAATTAAATGAAATCACTTTGAGAAGTAAAATGATGATAGATTTTCCCATTTTACTCCCACCATTGACATTTCGTTGAATAAATTAGAAAAAAGTGTTAGCCCAAAGCAAAACTAAAAGTCCCCCGCTCTCCAAAGCCAAAGTGAGGTCTGGAGGTCTTATAGGAGAATGAGAAGCAGTAGATTATAAAATAACCAGAAGTGAAGTGACCTGCTTTTAAACACCGTGCAGTGAAAACTAACGTCCAGACAGAGGCAGCAGTGTATGCTTTTCTAAGTGTGTGCAGTAGAGCAAGATTACAATGAGTTTGTGTGTGTGTGTGTGTGTGTGTGTGTGTGTGTGTGTGTGTGTGAGGGGATTGAAAGAACAGCACAAACAGCAGAGTGTATCTGCAGTTTTTTTTCTGTCTTAGTTGCCGGGAGCTGCACGTTAATGTGAGTGACAGCTGTATTCAGCATGTGTACAGTTTATAGCCTGTGAGTTTCCGATTTGCAGTGTTCTGACACTTGAATGACACATGATAAATGTGCAATGCCTTTTTTTAAAATAGTTTAATTAACACGTGTCCACTCTCAGGAACAGTGTAGCTCAGATGCACAACATTTACAGTTCAGATTCTCTCATGCCGTTACGCTTCACATCTCTCTGTGATTTACATATGACATGCTCAATCTAACAATGACACAAACACACCACAGGCAAAAAGCAAACTACTGGCTGTTATTTGCAAATGGCACATGGGTTCACATTGTCTCAACCAATTCCTGAGGCAGTAGGGAAAAAAAAATCATCCAAAATCACCTGATGTGGATAGAAGATATTTTTATCTAAAATTAGAATCCAGGCAAAACATAAAATTCAAAGACTGGGCTTGTGATATTTTACCTTTAATTGTAAAAAATATATGTCACTAACTCACACATATATCCAAACAATGTTGAGGAGTCTTATTCCACTGTGGATTAGAGCACCAAATATGCCATAATCTCCTCTTTGTTCAGTAATGGGGATCAAAAATTAAAATATACATAATTTTCAGATTTACAAGAGAAGATCTACTTCTTAAGTGACAATTATTCAGGCAGAGAATGGACGGAGACACTAAAACATTGGCTTTGGTGCTAATTTGTTGACAATAAGTAAAATATAGAGAAAAGGAAAATTTAAGTGAGAACTTAAAAGATTATCTATTTGAAAATGTTAAATTCTATTAAAAACAATATTTCTGATTAAACCGATCCCCTTATCAGCCAGAACACAATATTAGAGTCAAAACTCTTTTGTGAGTGCAGTCTAAATATTCCTGTGAGCTAAAAATCTAAAATTTCATCTTCAAATCATCAATGCTGTTTGCTTAAAACAACAGTCAAACCCGTTTTTTACCAACGATTAAGACCAGTACCAGAGACTGAAGCTGCAGTTTCCTTAGGACTGTAGATAAAAAGCTAATTGATATCTTTACATCTAAATCTCTGCGATGTCTTATAGACTTTGCTGGCCCACAGAGCACAGAGACCACTGATGAAAATAGGATGTGACAGTATCACTGGATCTGACTGAGCACCATGCTGGAGCTTTATGACACACTGCTCTCTCTATTGGCTGCTTTTAGTCACTCTCCCACACACACGTATGCGTGCACAAACACACACCGCCACTCACACTTAAGCCACCCACTTGTTTCCAGCACCTTTCCCTTTTACTTTCCTTCCTCCTACAGGCTGGATTTCAGTCTACTTTCACATCAAAAGAGTGCCCCTATTAGAAACCAAACAGAGATCAAGATCGCATTGTCCAAGGTGGAAGAGAGTACAGATACAGTATGTGGATGGAAAATGGGAAGAGGCGAGGAGGAAGTGATCAAGGGAGAGCAAATGAGATATCAGGCTGGGTGAAAGTGTGAGACGAGAAGACTGACGAAGGACAAATTGAAAATAAGGATTAGTGAGAAGTAATGATCACACAAACCAGATACAACAAAAACAAAATGTGGCTCAGTTGGTAGAGTGGCCCCCTACTGACCAGAGGGTGGGAGGTTTGCGCCCGCTCTTCCAGTCCACATGTCGAAGTGTCCCTGGGAAAGACACTGAATCCCCAACAGCCCATCCCCTGCGCGGTGCCGGTCCAGAGCCCGGTAGAAATTGGGGAGGGGCATTGAGCGTAAACACTGTGCCAAATCAACGTGCGATCAAATGATCCACTGTGGCGACCCTGAACCCACAGGATACGCCGAAAGGACAAAAAAATTAATAAATCACACAAACCAAATATCAGTCAGAGCAAAGAAGGGATTTCTTTGGGTTAAACCCCATCTGCCTGCCATCTTTTCTGCTCCCATAGAAACATGTGGCCAGCAATTTTGAGGTGGAAGGGTGCACGTTGCTGAAGGCGCTAAGGCCACGCATTCTTCATTTCCTTTGAAGTACACCAATACTTAATCTCACAGCTAAATTGTTTGAAATGTAGGTCATGGCTCCAATTTTACTACAGTGGGGTAAGACTTAAACACCTACCACAGCTCAATACATCAATGCTGAGTCCCTCTTGTACCTCGACTCCACAACACATCCTTCTATTTCCATTTCTCATTAATCAGAGAAGTTTCTGGACACGCTTCATGCCAAGTTTCAATTATAAGCACCTGCAGGTAAACAAAGGTGTTGGACGGGGACGGAAACAATTTGTTGAAGCTGCTGATGAGACGTCCAAAGAAGGACGTGGCAGCTTAAGGAATGTTCATGTAAGTGAATGTTAAGTTAGTGTATTTTCACTTTCATTAAAAAAAACAAAAAAACAATCGTGTGTGTGTGTTAGGAGACAGGGTGGTCGTGTGTGGACAAAATCATTTTAATGGTTTTCTTTTCTGTTTGTCAATCAAAGACACATCCAGGAACTGTCCATTTACTAAGCCTCATTCTTATTTATTGTTTCTTACAATGTAGTAAATTTTAATATTCAAATATGTACTAATAACCTAGACTGGCGACTTGTTTCGGGTGTAGCCTGGGATACACCCCCCGATCACCTTTAACAAGATAAGCAGCTAACATGGATGCAACGCGGCCTTGTAGCCAATAACTCTACATTTTGCAGGTGGAAATGCCAATCTGTGGCTCCTGCATTTGGCTGATAAAGACTTAAAAATCATGGATGCACACAGTGTGGTGGTACAGCAAGACAGTCGCTGGGCTCTAACCTGCTGTGTGATTCGGTCCTCTCTGTGTGGAGTCTCAATGTTCATACTGTGTCAGTGTGGGTGTCCTCTGGGTATTCTGGTGTCCTCCCACCCTCCAAAGACATGCATGTTATCTTAACTGGTGACACGGAATTTTCTCGTGTGTGGAGAATGCGTTTGTGTTTGATGGGGTCTCTCTATTGGTCAGAACTGCGATATTGTGCTGAAAGGATGATGTCCATCAGTGAATTACAACCGAGCAGGTTTGTGGTGGCCGTCAAAAATGAGCAGCGATACACGTTACACTTTGTGGACGTCTAGAGGCTGCATTTAGTGCCTAACCCTAACCTTATTCATCCCAACGGTGTCTTTCACACACAGTGTCCACAAAAGCTGCGTGTGCTGATGGGTATGCGTGCCTGCATACACACGATCTGATCATCCACATAACAGAGATGGAAATAAATTGTGTAGAATCAGTTAATTACCCAAATGTAGCCAGCCTCCATACTGTGAGAAAATACAAGACAGTGCACGTGCAGCCAATAAAGGAACCTGTTATCCTATAAACTAATGTGAACAGAGGTACAGTGCAGTAAAGTTGAAACAACTGTGGTTTAGGATACATGTACATAATTCTTAAATCTACAAAATTATTTTTTTACCACATGCAGGAGGCTGACAGAAACGAAATCACACCCACTTAAATCAAATCAGTGATCAGTGACATGTGACTGATCTGTACATCTATTACTAGAATAAAAAGGCCACAGCACAAAAACGTAATAGCTTGTTTAACTGGGCGATGACATGGAAAGAAAATAAGCCTTCTGCACACTTTCAGTTTAGTTATCAGTCAAACCCACCACACAGCTCAAGTTGAATGCAGAGTAGGACATCTGATAGGTGACCTCTGAGCAGGTTCGCCCTACTATAGAGGAAGCAGAGAGAAACCGACAGGGAGAAAGTGATGGCTTTTACATGCTTTTCAAAGTCTGCACCTTATCAGGCTCTCCATGACCAGCCCCTTCACGAGCCCCCCGGGGTTCCCAGTGGGCACAAAGAAAAAGAGGGAAAGAAAGAGATGAACTGCATGCAGAGAGGATAGCGCAGCATCCAAAATGGACCTGAACTAGAGAGCAGTGTGTGATTAGCATTTGGAGGGCAGAGGAGTGTGTTAGGAGAAGCAACGTGGCCTAATCATTAGTGGGGTCTGACATGCACAAGAGGGCCAAGGTTAAAGCTTCACCAAGGTTAAAGCTAAAGACTTTAAGAGTTCGTTTAAGTGTCACAAAAAAAAAACCTTCACTCTTCCTTCTTTTCAACACAGTCTCCTTCAAAACATGAACATTTCTCCAAAGATGGACATTAAAACTTTAGCTTGAGGGTCCTTCTAACCAGTGACTTTGTTTTCCTGCCGAGCAATTTGTTTTTCTTTAATCACAGAGATTGATTTGAAATAACTGCTCCCATGCTGGACTTCCCATGCCACTCTTTCACGGTCAGTTGAGTTTACTTAAGTCTAGGGATTGTGCTGGAAATGTTCTGTGGTATTTGTGTGAACACACACACACACACACACACACACACACACACACAAAACACAATAATAATATAATATTACTTACTGCTAAGTCACTGTACTGTATCTACTCTGTTTTCCTTCCCTGTATTTCAAAGAATGCGTTTGGTAAGTAAAATCTTGCACAACAGAGAGATGCAGGATGACGTGTGATGGGTCACTTGCTCGACCAAACAGCCAAAACTGTCATGAAATATTTATCCTGCGAGCTATGTTTGGCCAAATCTTTACCGTGCATGATGGGAAAGCAAATGTGCCCTGTTTGGACGTGTATAAGATAAACATGCAAATTCATCATCCTCTACCTCCTTCTCACCTTGTGTGAACACAATAGGAGGAACCATTACTGAAGCCACTTGATAAAGGAAATATTGCACGTTCCACTGGAAATTACTGTACTTGGAAATGTCTTTATTAGGATTTAAGATGTTGATACGTTCTGTGTCTGCTCATCTGCACATGAAACAATATGCCAGCTAAATAAACATCAAAATTCAATTATCCCACGGTAACCTCACACCTACCCTCTCTCTGTTTCTCATTCCAGCTCTCCAACGGTCCTCTCACCTCACCATAAAAGGCAATCACAGTTTGACGCAAAGATCAACAGAGCTAGTAGACTAGCTGGTCTTTCATGGTGTGTCTATCAGCTGTCTGTCATTAATGTTTACACAGTCATTTCCAGGATTTAAATGGGCATAAGTGTTTTGTATGGCAAAATCAAAAAGGAAATAAGGTTTTGCCACTGGATTGTGGTGCTTATCAAAATGACACAAAATGGGCTAAAATCTAAGTGAAAATTGACTGCTGTGTTCGAGCCACTCTAATGACAAGTTCTATATACATTTATGTTCAGAATACAGAAGCAAGTCTGTTTATCCTCATAATCGTTTCTTTCTAATCAAAGGTATTCAAGTCATCGTCCTGTATTCTTTACATTGCAATATATATTGCAGTAAGAAAAAAATTTGCAATGTTGTCACAATTTCAGTTTATGCATACATATGTATTCATGTATGGACCAATAATAGTAAGGACAAGAAAAGGACCATGAAGACAGAATTTAACTAAGGTAACTAAAAAAAATCACTCCGAAAAGGGAGGAGAGAACCAACATGAACTTAAAACGAAGAGAAGTAAAAAATAAATGAACGGTGGAAACTCAATGGCCACATTAAATTAAATTAAACAAATGAAATAATCTAAACGGGAACCGGGCAGAATAAAGTACAGACTAAGCATAGACCTGAGTAAAGCGAACTAGGAGGTTAACATACACCAACGGACTAAGTAAATAAATAAATAAACTAAACCACAGTCAGGCCGGTCAGGGAAACAGGGAGAGAGAGGAAAGGGAGGGAGACTGATGGGAAGACAGAAGGAGACAGAAGAGGAGAGGCAGAGAGGGAGAGTGCAGGTCTAGGAACAGACAGCAGGTAGACTGGTGCAGGGAGGGTCTAAAAGGGAAGGTGGCCAGAGTCCAGGGTCAGGTTTTTTCCAAATCGTGCAGCTCGACTTTAAGCTCAAAAATCTTTTGTATAATAATAATAATAATGTTTTGTGTACGATTTTTAACCAAACCACTTGCTTCCTCTATCAAGCTTTGTAGGTTGGGGAAAATGTGGATTTGCAAAACTATTCTACTCAGGACTCTGAGTAGATGAACCTTGTATTGTCTGTGGTAGCAATGTCACTTCTTACTCAAAGTGTGGACCATTTACTCTTTTTGCAAGCCTGAGAAAGACCAAGGCCTTGTGCCAAAACCTGAATTTACACCGATTCTGTGGGACTGTGTGCATAACATACAATTATAACCACAAACTGTTGTGTCCACAGCATTGCCAGTGTTACAATCCGAGCTGGTTTTTAATGTACTGTATTCCACACACATGCACAAGCGTGGGTCTGACAGATTATGTCTCCCAGTTATAAATAAGCTCACAGCACATGATAAGGTGAAGATGAGCTTTCACACATAATAACGGAGATTATCCTACTGCCTCCTCTGACGTCAGGACTTCTGATCTCACAGGAACTCGAACAATTCAGCATGACACCAATCAGAACATCGCGGGAGACAGACACCCACACTCAAATTACACCTCCACGCTGGAAAAAACGTTTTTTACAGTCTGCATCTGCACTTGTAAAACACACGCCCCAGAAGTTGTTTGTGATTCACTGGCTCACATAAATACATACCTGGACATAAATAACATACGTTTGCATAAGAACAGCACAGTGTATGCAAAAACATTACAGCTCTTATACTGCACATACACCAACATTCTTTCACACACTTGTTTTCATATACACTAGTAGCAAACAGTGAACAACTTACTGTATAAATACTATAATTTAAAATACTTTTCTGAGGAGGCCCACCATTTCCAGCTATGCCTTATTTATATGTTTGTCTTACTGGGGATGTTGAGAGGATTAAAAACGACAAATGTGTAGGCAGTTACAAAGGGGTAGGTTATAAATAAGCTTCGGCTTCAGCCTACTCCCTTTCGGTCTCATTTGAGAGGACATCGAGTATCATCAAGTGGAACACATACTGTGAGTTGTAGAAAGATGCACTGATATGCACGAGGAATGTTCATTTAATTGTCAAGACTCAAAATAAATCCTAATAAAATGAAACCTTATGAAATGCTTGGTGCTACTGTAAAGCACCAACTTGTGTTGAGTTGCTGATCCCTTGCAATGAAATGAAATAAATAAACATTTCTATCCATCCATCCATGAACTCACCCGCTTACCCTGCTCAAGGCTGCAGGGGGTGCTGGAGCCTCGCCCATCTGTCATCCGGGCGCGGTACAACCTGTAGACACCACCAGTCTATCACTGGGCACCTACAGGCAGTTAAGAGCCACCAATTAACCTAACTGCATGTTTTTGGACTGTGGGAGGAAACTGGTGTAGCTGGAAGGAATCCAGAGGAAGTGCCTTGACAGCCAGTGTGAAGAAAAACCAGAAAAGACTAGTCATCACTGCAGTGAAAGAGGCACCAGACAAAGTGATGTCAGTAAGTAAACTGAAAAAATCATTAGACGTTTGCACCGTAGATTAAAGTTTGCTCAAGTGTGCAAAAGATCCAGTGCTATTTATGTTTTACGTGAAGTTTTCAGGAGCGACACGCACCGATTGATCCTTTGAGGGCTTAATGCAACAGCCCGTGTCTTCTTCAACTCGAGCCTGAAGCTATGATGAAGCCGACAGATCTCTCATTCCAATAAGACTCCAGGGCCTCACAGATATCTATAGGTGATAGACATCCCCACAGTCAGCCAGACAGATCTGCTCATGCTTTGGGCTTCAAGGTCGGACTAAACTGAGAGCACAACCATTTATAGTGTGTTTAATTCAACTAGTTTTATTTAATTTAAAGTGTTAATAATGCAAGGAGTCATGGAGAACACGTACTTCATAGATTGAGTAAAAGTCTCTCACTATGTTCGCTAAGCTTGTACTAGTTATACAAATGAAATGACGCCAAACATCCAAGTTTAAGCGTGACCCAGGACACCATAAGCATCTAATGTCCACACTGACCGAAACATAGAACCTCAGACTGAACATGAAACAAAATTTCCTGTGAATGTGGCCGCTTTAGTGTTTTTGCAGCCTGTGGTTATCCACCACTGACAGCCAGAAACATAACTGTACAGGTGTTAACTGTTGCCAGCTAGATGCAAATGAGCATCTAGTGCAAATGAGCGTGCATACTCATGCACATTAGTGTCTTTCCAGTGAATTGGTAGACACCTAAAATTCCCTTTGCTGTTTCACTTCGCTCCGAGGCTGCGCTGAACCGCTGCAAAATCCGAGCTGGCCGTATTGTTACAACAAACATCTATTTATGTAGGTCTTCTTTTTTTGCCTCTTCATCCTCCCACATACAGTACCTGCACATTCCTCTGATCGCACACAGGAAATATATCTAACATACACATGTAAGAATCCCTTTAACCTCTCTATGTTACGTCCCGTTGTTTCACCTCATTGCCTTTTACCCCAGAAAGAACGTGAGTGTCTGGTGAGATATAATTTCAGTCACACTCCTACACACACAGGGTTGTTAAACACAAATGATTCAGCAGTTAATTTTGCTTTAATGATGCTTTGCTGAACACATCTTAAGAATTGTGTTTAGTCTAATGTATAGCTGTCCCGCTACGTGCAAAGTGAGGACAGACATCAATACGTCTGGAGCTGTGGCTCTCCATCCCAAATGGACCACAGTGCTCTAACAGACATCATAAAATCCCCCATTTCTTCCATCTTAGCACTTAAGACACTGATCTTAGCCTTAAGTTGCTTTGAGGAACCAGGACCCAGGTCACATTATTGTATCTCCTCCTCCACCAGCTTCCCCTGTTGTGCAATGACTCAGTAATTGCAGTCACCATATAAATGTCATAATTACTTTTGGGATTTACACTACACTTACTTAAAAAGGGGAAGTGTGTAACTGAGTGGAATTGTTCTGTATAAGCCAAGTGGAGAGGATTAGCTCATGAAAAAGTCTGAAATGAGCTCGGAAACAGTTTATTAGGAGGGAAAGAGACTCAGCCCTCAGAATCATCTGCTGTGCGTCCATCTCTTCACCTTCGCAGTACAGGGATCATAGGATGTAATGGAGATGTGACACCTCCATGTTCCTGGAAACACCGCCGACACCTGTTTCAGTGCTGTGAAACCCAGGGAACATAAGGGGACGTCCTGATACATTTGAGTGAGTGCAGTACATCAATCAGCGTTAGGGAGGCGCATTGACACTGTTTAAACAGTGGCAGCAAAATAACAAGGCAGTAAGTGATTGTTCAAATGATTAATGACGGGTTGGAAATAAGACAACAGCCAAGCCCAATTATGGTTTTGTGCTACAGTGGTTCTTTTGTTGGACTAGTCCAAACTTTTCGGCTACTCTTCACTCTTCCTGCTTAACAATCAGCCTTTGGCCCCACACTCTCACTGTTCATGGTCTGGGATGAGTTGAAATATCTCCAAGTACCATGTTCCATGAGCTTCTGTTTATGAATCAGGGATATGCTGAACCAGCTACCAAAAATTATTGGCAAATTAGGGAGATTTCAGCCTGGATTGTGATTATCTGATGATTATATCTCAGTCTGTTAAAGATTGAAGACTCATGCTGGATCAAAATGAAGCCCATCAATCATTTCAGTCTTGTGTTAGATTAAACTGAAATTGCAAATTTGAAAGCGGGGAAGAAATCCATTATATGATGGTTTTAAATTCAAGAACAAATGAAGGGATTGCATTTTTTAGTAATAATAGTTCATTTTGTTCATTGTTAAAATTCATTTAAAGCAAAAATGAATGTCGACAAACTATCACAGCTCAAAGCTCTTTCTAGGAGCGGAGGTGAAACCACTGTACATTGCGCAGATTTATTAAATTTCAGGTAACATAGCAACAATCCCTCTACTGTGGCTGCCAGACCAGTTAATGATGAGTTGAGGACAAACAAGGGCAAGTTAAAGACAATTCACCGAGCTGAGGGTGTTCTATTCCATTCAAGGGAGATTTTTCTTTATAAAAAGTCTGATTTTCACAGTGCATTTAGCATAATTGTCATGCTAAAACATTTCTCTCCTGCCTAGCTTCTTGAGACTCAGCCATCTTTCCATTCAGCACACTCCCACTTCCACGTTTGATGATCGGCACTCTGCAGTCACAGTGGCAGTCCCGGTCAGGTCCGCACCAAACATGTTGGACCATGTTAAACTGGGAAAGCTCTTGTGTTAACAGGATATTTTCAATGTAGTTTAACTATACAGAAGATCAAATATTGAACACCTCAACCAATAAGTAATAACTGTGTTAATTTTAAGACAGTTTGACTGTATTATTATATAGCAGGTATTACAGCATGTGACCATGGCAATTATGAACAGTACAGTTACTGTAACCTAAAATAAAAACACATGTATTAGAAGCAAATACTGCTGCAAACATGTGTGTCGATCATACTAAAGATGCTGAGAGCAGATATGCAGCACCGCATGGGAATATCTCCCTTCCACATTCTTCAATCCACCGTTCCATCGTGTCACTTTGCTTTTGTGGACCAGAGGAATCAGGCTCATCTTCTGCTCTGATCACCTTTCACAGTGCTGGACTTCTCTGGCTGGTTAACGCCATAATTGTAATTTATAGCTGTTGTCACGTTTCCCCCAGTGACTCACTGTCTGCCATCGTTAAATCCTCTGTCTGTCCGCTCGTGTTGTCTCGCTCTGCCTGGACCGCTCATCTAAGATCCACTCAGGGATGTACCGCAAGGCTTAATCATTAAGTCACACAAGAGGGAGGCTTTCCTGCTCCCTTATTGATACTGGTAGATTGATTCAAAATACCGACTGCTAATTCCTTAAGATTTATCTTTCTGTCTGTTGGGATCACTTCTCCCTTGCGTCTCTGTCTCCGTTTTGACTTTTGCTTCCCTCCATGGTTTCCCTCACATTTCCCGTGTCAGCTCATTGCTATGTGAAAAGCCAAGATTGAACAGAGCTTACAAGTATTATCTCGAAGCTGGTCTTTGTTAAGGTTGTTTTTGTTGAAATTACTTTTTAAAAGGCAAACAAGAGGCTGTGTGAGTAATTGAAAAATGGTGCCGCAAAAATCGATGTCAAGGTCGAAGAAAACGTGGAACCTAACTAGAAAGCTGCAGTGGTAGTTAGTGAGCAAGGAAATCAATTCGCTGATCAGCAGTTTTATAGTACTTTAGGGTAATATTAACTTTACAATTACATTCCACTGCTCTTACCTAGACGTACATTGGATTTATTGAAGGTGGAACCTATTTATATTCTATTTTTTATTTGAGGGAAAAGGAATCAAAGCCGGAGTGACCTGAAAACAGATCGAAACAAATTGTGGCTACACATCAGCCAGAGAAATTAGGAAAACCAAAAAATGTATTGCATTAAGAAGATGTTGTGCATCCAGAAAAGAATTTTGTTTTATTTTATCTTTTCCTTGACACTGTGTGGGAAGATGTATCACAGGTTGTGCTTGCCATGTTGAACCAGTGCATTTGGCAACAATCAGAGAACGGTGGGCACCTATCTGAGGAGCAGCGAGAGCTGAGGGAACAGACAGAAACCATGCTGGGGGAAATTAGCAGAAAGCCTTTTCATTGCCAGTGAATAAAAGTCTGTAGAGAGAAAAACTGAGGTTGTGATTGATTATGGCAGAGCCCAGATGGTTAAAAGAGCTTTGCAACCTTCTCAAAGTAGGTCATAAAATCCTCAGGAGAAAGAGAAGAGAGTAGAGAAAATTAAGGGGAGACATCTTAATTAGGTAAAAAGTCACAAGTATTAATCTTTATAGACAAACCTGGCAACCTCAATGTGACAACAGGGTGGGTAACATGCTCCGTATAGATGATGTTCTTTCAAGAAACCGTTTCAGTGTCCACCTACAGAAAAACAACAGTACAGTTTATGTAATGGAGTTAATGTTGGTCGTCCAGTTGAGTGCTCTGGTCAAGACCGAAATATCTCAGTTTTGAAATGATGGACCTCTGGGTTCCCCATCAGCGTAAACAGTAATAACATAATGAAACATCACCCCTGACATGTGCAATCATCTGGTTAAAGTTCATGTTTATGCCCAATAACCTTCGCAACTAATGATTTTGCCCTCACTCTGTTTATTCTGTGCCGTCCACAGACCTAAAAATAACCCAGACATGAACAGTACCTTTCCAATAGACTTATATTCCAAATCAGCCACAGTAACTGCACGACTTAACACATCGTTTACTGCCCTATAAACACATTTAAGACCAGTACGCTTTCTTTGGATACAACAGCATGTTTAGAATTTTTTGCACACTTGCCAATCAACTGGAAACACAGCCGTCAACAGTCATTAACGGCACTTGGGTGAACTTTCCATGAAATCTCTTCCCCTTGTATGTAAATCTAAAGCCGCTCCTTAAAATCTTAGTTGGCAGTGTCTCGGAGGAAGAGCTCTTAGGTCTTCTCAGCGGAAAACTACAGTCTGTTCAATTTGCCACCAGGCTACACTGTGATGAGAATCTGCAGGTCCATGGAGTTGAGTTGTCACTATCTTTGAAAAGTTGTCTTGTTGCACTCATCAGTGAGGACCTGTGCACCTCCTGCCTACAGTATATTAGACATGGACCTGCTGCTCGCCCTTGAGCTGCACTCTCTTTGTTTCAGAACCGATCATTCTTTGAGCCGTGCTGATGTCATTTCCCTCAAGAGACCTGACTTCAACACAGAAATTCTGGGAGAGGAAGTGGTTCCCACGCCTCTGCCTTTCAATCACTAATCCTCATCAGACAGCTCTACATAGTGGGAGTGTGTGTGGTCTGTTGTGTGTAAATGTGAGCATGTGCATATGTGTCGTAGGAGGAGGAGAGTCCACACAGCAGTAACCTTGATTATTTTTCTTCAATCAAGTGATGAGGGGGCTTAATAAGTGATGGTTCTAATTTAAGGTTTTTACTGAGCCTATAAATAAATCAATGACAATTAGCTCTGTCTGTATGGATCTCTTTAGGATACAAAAAACACATTGTCTAAACATTTTAAAATGGTCCAGCTGAATCCTTTTGCAAGTTCTAAAAGTTACTAGATAAAAATGATAATGACAAACTTTCAAAAGTATCAGAACTTCCATCCTCTTTGGGTCCTAGTTCATTTAACTGATTCAAATAAACAGTTATAAATGGGTGTGTTATGATCCACATGTGCACTGGAGCAGATGATTATCAGCCACAATTATTGTTAAAGGGTCTTTGACCAGGAACAAGATCTCTGATCTGGATTCTTACCAAAGTCATGTTGTGGTCACATACACCCCTGACACCCTGGTACACTGGTGAACAGGCCGATCCTATTTTGAATGGAAACATGATAGTACTGCTTGCTTCCACAATGTACAGTGTAAGAAAAAGAAGGTGGGACTTCATCAGCAAGGTCCCTCTTGAAAAATCTGACAGGAGGTATTGCTTGAATTCTTTTGCTCCTCATCTAAATGCAAATGACTCCAACTAGGCCAAAATACACATGGATACATAGAAATGTCCCCGTTTGTCGGAAGCCATGTGCATAATGAGGGGAATCGGCAAGGGAGGCCGGAACAGCTTGTGTATTTATATTATGGGAAAACAGTATCTCCTGTATTCTCCAAAGTACATGACATGTCAAATGTTACAAACACAAAGTTTAATACATTCAAAACAGTGATGCCCTTACTACCTGAACATAATCCTTTCATTTCCTTTTAAACTTTGGCATATAAACACAAAACAACTGCCACAAGCCTCCCACATATGCGCTGGAAGACTTTACCCAGAGGCAGTAAATGGTAGTACGCAAATGTCCAAGTTAGATGGTCTTGAGTTGACCTCGATGTACTTGATGCCTCCATTAAATCAAGCAGAGTTTCTCTCTGTGCGAGGAAGCTTCTGACACGGACGATCTCCAACTCTGTGCTACAAGTCTCAAAAGACAACTTCAGACAATGTCCAGACCTGACTCTCTGGACACTGTCCACAGTTCATGTGTGAAAGGCTACAGGGATCACAATAGTAGCTCCCACACATCTCACTTCCACAGGTATGGAAGTCAGGACCTTTAAAAAATATTTTTTAAAAATTTATATTTTTTAAAAATATACAAGGTTTAAAAAAAATGCTGTGTAAAAGCTCACAATTGCAAACAACATCCTGTGGTGCTCAGTTCAAAAATTGTTTCTGGAAAACAAATAAAGTAGATGAGAAATATGTGTTGATTATTACTAAATGTACTAAACCCCTTTGGCTGAGATGACCTGTAACAAAAGCAGCAGTGAAAGAGCAAATGTTGGCAAAAGAGAATACAAGAAATTGTGTGTGTGTGTGTGTGGGGGGGGGGGTGTGTGTGTTCCTAAAACATTATACAGAAAAACATATCCAGGCAGAGATTAAACAAAACAGGGATATATTATAAACATTTTGCTAAAAGGTGTAAGGAAGAAAAACTACTGGAGAGTGTACTGAGTACATAGTACATAGTCTTGACCCAGGGGTGCAGCACAATTACAGTTGATAGATGCTTTAAAAAGCAAGTTTTTCCAGCTACTTGAAAGGCCACTTTAGGCTAATAAGGGTCACTAATGGAATAATTGACAGAAGTCAGGAAGCCGCATGCACACTGCCACAGCGGGGGGAAGATTCTGGGTCAGACAGCTGAGGAGGATTAATTCATAATGTGGTGTAACTGGATAACAGCACAGACTTCTGGGTAAAGACCTAAAAGAGATTTAAGGAGGCAGGGTGGTGAAAAGCTGCCGGCTTATGTGTATTTATGAGTGTTGATGACAGCTGAGATGAAACAGGCAGGTAACCGCGAGTTAAACTTTTCCCCCCATTGTGATTGTAAAGAAAGACTCCCTCGTGCCATTTTAGTATTCTGTTTATGCCAAGGTCGAGCAGCTGAGGTCTCATTTTAATACAGTCACACCCATGGCAATGTCAATCAAGCCCATGTGAAAAGGAGCAGTGGGATGGGGAGTAGGAAGGGGCATGGGACAAGACTGAGCCCTTCCATGCTTAATGGCCTGGTTAATAATAAATCCCCTGCCTAATTATGAAATGGCCAAAACTAATGAGATTCCTGCCGCCCGCTTTCCAATGAGCATATTACTAGTTGCTCTCACTGTCTGTCTCTGTCGCACAAATGACAACATCTGCATATGTCGTGTTCCTTGAAGCCCGCACAACACATGAATATGAAAGTTTGTTTGGCACACGCTGTTCCCGCTGCTAACAGGTGTTCAAGGAGGGAAAATATCTTCCTGTATGTGTTTGTCTGAGCAATGGAGCAAGTCTTGGACTGTATTTCACTGCAACTCTGTCTCAATCTGATGCCCACACACTATTCGCTCTGCATCTGTGTTCATTTTGGCAGAGGCGTGTCATGTTTAGGGCTGTCCGCATCCGGCTAAGATGGAGATGAGCTCAACGTAAAAAACGTCAAAGAGAGAGTCTACACTCCACTGACTTCCTGCTGGAATTAAATTACGTTTTTATTGGTAATGCATTCAAGGGTTGGAGATAATATCTTTGGGACAGGCAGATTTTATAGTCTTAATTAAAGAACAATTCTGTCTGTTATGAGCCCCATTGTTGCAGAGGACGACACGTTGGTTTATTACAAAGAAAATGGGCAGTGCTAAATAATCTCTAGCACATTAAATGCGTATTTGTCCAAAGTAAGGCACCGTTTACTGCAGTGTGAGTAATGTTAGCTAAAGCCTACAGCGACCGGCTGCTCTGGAAAGTAATGGAGCGTTGTGAGTTTGTGAGTAATTGTAGATTAGATTTACATCGTAAGCAGGAAATATTGGGCTTGCTTGCTGCAGATGGCGTATTTGAAATAATACATTGTTGATTAGGAGATTTTTTACCAAAAAAACAAAATTTAAAAAAAGCATATTTGATTCCAGCTGCATGCTTTAAGTTAAAAGGCATTTAGTCCAAAACACGTAAGTGATTACAACTATGCAGGATTTACATTTTAGCAAATAGCTGCAGTAATGAAGGACAGGTTTGCAGTGGAGAGCGAGCTCAGGTCGCTAACACAGGTGGGAAACCCTGTGAGAGTTCCTGTTTACCTGACACCTGGTGGATCCCAGCTCCCTTAATTGACTGTTCCTTGCTCCTTGAATTGTGCCTCTGTGTTGAACGATGTCCCGAAACCTTGTTATTCTGTCCCGAGAAGCAAGAGGCAATGTATGAGGAGAAGCACTCATACACCAGAGCATCCTTCACCGAAGTCTTTCACTGGACAGACACACCCCTTTATCTATCGATGGCTCTAACCTGTGGCTAAAATTGATATTAAGCCACAATTTTTGAAAGTAGGGTTTTGATCACACTTTATTACCCCGAGTTGCTTTGAAGTGTTACAGCGGTACAGTGTGCGGGAGCGGCGCTCCGTTTGCACTGCCTGCCTGCAGGTGTGTTGGGTGTGCCTGTCATCTGTACACTGCAGGCAGGCGCCTCCCATGGTGAATAAGAGACGCAGCTGCAAGAACAAGAGCTCTTCAAGACGTAAACACAGCTTGAAGACAAAGCAGATGCACAAAGCAAAATGCAGCATTATTTTGCTTATAGAGCCGACAGTCAAGGCGAATCAATGGACACTACAAAGTCTGTCTGCAAAAGTACCACACTGAAGACAAATTGACTGACCCAATTTAGCTCCTTGCTAAAGGTCTGCACTCTACTGAATGCACTCTAGCCTTCCTATCAGGCTTTTTTCAAAATCCATAGCTTTTATTGTTTAGTTCTGCCAACTATCACTTATTTCCTTTTCTGATGTATCACATTTATGCCTTAGTATCATTTCAGAATCGCTATACACACATATATATATACATATACATACATACATACACAGATAGATAGAATTGTACATAAGAATTTTTTTTTTTTCGCTACAGTGAATAACATTCTCAATGAGATGCAGAGCATGTGATGCAGCAATAAACTATTTTGGTTTTTCATCTTCATGTCCATGAGGAAATAAAGCCTATATGGAGATTGCCTATATTTGCATAACAAACATAATCCCTTGATTTCTCTTTGCATGTCTCTCTGTTGGCATCTTTTCATTGCACCCCCCCCCCCCCCATGCATCTTTAATGGTAGCAACTAAGACATAATGAAAAGATGGAAGTGAGAGAAATGTAGATGCAATTAAAGAATGTGGGATGTCCCCAAAGTCCTGCTACTTCGTCAACATTCTCACCAACACTGTCAACTGCTGTTTCCAAAGTTATGACTGACCTAACAATGAATTAATATTAAACGTATTTTTATTTTAAAGCAATTGTGGACTGTTTTGGGAGATGTAAAATAAGTTAATCAGTCAGCAGATAACATAAGGTAACTCAATAGCTGTATGAGCAGGACTCCCGGTCGTGCAAGTTATATGTGAGTATCCATGTTGACTAATGTTTCTTGATGCTGGCAAAGAGTGACAACTGTGTCCCCACAGTTTAACAGCTTTTATTCACTCCTCTTTAATACTGATTGCCCTCCACAGCCTTCATACATAGTAACACTGCAGGGTTAGAGGCTAGGAATCATTTTGGGAAAGCGCCTGAGTGTTAAATCCAGAGCCCAGGCGCATGACATTGTGTTTAGACAGCTGGTATTCCACCAGCGGCTTTAGTATTTCGGCTCACGTGTGGTTGTTCCAGTGACCTCATACAACATGGTCTTCATGTGGACAAAAACATATAATTGATATAAAGACCGCCTGTTATCACCCTTTGATCTTTCATGCGGACACAGAGTAAAGTTAATTCCTTTGAGTTATTAATTCTTGTTGACAGTTTATAACACCGTAAATAAATTTGCCATGACCAAGATGAATTAGGTTCATCACCAACTTCATCTCCCAGCTGTATGATCCATCATCTTGTCAATATAATAGAGAATTCTGCTTGTTTCCAAAACATAGTAATTTGCTGTTGTAATATGTTTTGGTGGTGTTTTTTTGGGGGGGGGTGGGGGGGGGAATATGGAATACTAATTTATTCTTAAATTATAAATTCAATTTTCTACATTATTAGCAAGTTTTTTTTGCATTTAACTTTGTATCTGAAAACTTTATTTTAACTTTATCTGTAAATAAAGTTTTGTAAAATTGCACATGACCATTTTCTAATAATATCTGAATTTACAATAATGGACTATACAGCACTACAACACGTGAAATGTGAAAAATGCTGTGAACAAATTTAGCATTTTCACCACCATGTGTCAATACAGTGGTGAGTAGCCACCTTTATCTTACTCCTGTTCATTCTCTAGGTAATGATTCTGCAGCCTCACTGCATATGATACTAGATACTGTCACCCCTCTAAAAAAAGAACGCAGTGAATCAGAGGACACGACCTCCATGGTACAACTCACAAGTACGCAGCTTTAAGAAGGCATCACGAAAGGTAGGAGGAAATGGTGTTCCACTAATTTAGAGGAATCCCATTTAGCCTGGAAAAACTGTTTAATAATGTATAAAAGAGCCCTCTGTAACACCAGAACAGCATGTGATTCAGCACTAATAGAGGAAAACAAGAACAACCCTCGGTTTCTCTTCAGCACTGTAGCCAGGCTGACTAAGAGCCAGAGTTCTGTTGAGCCTACTATTCCTGTAACTCGGAGCAGCAATGACTTCATGAATTTCTTTATAAATAAAATTGTTTCCCTTAGAGAAAAAAATCATCACTTCCTCCCCAGATAGATCTTTATGTACAACAGCTCTACAATCACCAATAAGACCCCAGTCCCTCTTAAGGCTGCTTTTTACCCATAGATCTTGCTGAGCTAACTTTACTATTGCTTTTTCAAAACCAACAACATGTCTTTTAGATACCAATTTGTTCATGTTAATGATGAATCTTCTATAAGCACAAACGTTAGATATGGAGTTCCACAGGGTTCTGTGTTAGGGCCAATACTTTTCACTCTGTATACGTCACCTCTAGGCAACATTATTAGGAAACATTCCATAAACTTCCACTGTTATGCAAATGATACCCAGCTATGTTTATCTGTAAAACCATAAGATATTAACCAATTAGTCAAACTTCACGCATGCCTAAAAGATATAATGGCCTGGATGTGCTATAATTTCCTACTTCTAAATTCAGACAAAACTGAAATTATTGTATCGTTACTTTAGATGGCAAAACTTTGGCCTCCACTACTACTGTGAGTTATCTTTGACCAGGATTTGTCCTTTACCTCATACATAAGACAAATCTCTAGAACGGAACATTGCCAAAATTAGGAGCATCCTGACTCAAAGTGTTGCTAAAAAAACTAGTCCAATAGTAGAAATTAGTAGTAGTAGTATATAGTAGTAATTCCCTACTTTTAGGTTTCCCTAGTAATTCAATTAATTCAAAATGCTTCTCTCCATTGGCTTCCCATAAAATCTAGAATAGAATTCAAAACCCTCCTTACATACAAAGCTCTTAATGTTCAAGCTCCATCATATTTAAAAGACCTCATAATACCGTATGATCCGATGAGACCACTTCTTCTCAGAATACAGGCCTACTTGTGGTTCCTAGAGTTTCCAATAGTAGAATGGGAGGCGGAGGCTTAAGCTCCTCTTAAGCCCCTCTTATTTGGAACCAGCTCCAAATCCAGATTCGGGAGGCAGACATGATCTGTACTTCAAAGACTAGGCTTAAAACCTTCTGTTTCAATAAAGCTTATAGTTAAAGCTGCTTAGTGAACCTGAACTAGCTCTTAGTTATGATGCTATAGGTATTGAGTGTTGGGGGACACCAACGCCCTCCTCTCCTCTCTAGACATTTATTTGTCTCCACTGCATGCAATTAACTTTGTGTCTTCTCTCTCCCGTAGTTGTCTTTCTCCTTCTCTGTCTCCCTCTCTCCATGTGCCATGTGTTTTCCAGTGTGCAGCTACTGGTCCCACCAACCTGCCCGATATTTTGTTGTTGCTTTTTGTTGCTTTTTCTTTTCTCTCTTCACTTTCCACTCACCCCAAACCGGTCAAGGCAGATGGCCGCCCACCCAGAGCCTGGTTCTGCTGGAGGTTTCTTCCGTTAAAGGGAGTGTTTCCTGTCCATCGTTGCCTAGGGCTTGCTCAAGGGGGATTTGTTGGGTTGCCTCTACATACTTTTATAGTCTGGATTTTCTTACTTCTCACCAACTTTGGAACTGCTACATCCAACACAACTGGCTACATCGGTCTGTCAGTCATGTGACAAGCCAGCTCCAGGCTGCAAGCGTTGCTTGTTTGGAGACACAGACGTCCCAGCTTGACCACAAACTTCGCAAAACACGGTAAAATGGAAAATGACCACTTCAACATAAAGCAAATTAATCTGCACAAACATGAAAAGAGATGTCAGTCACAGCAGGCAGAATTAATGGCAACTCAGCAATGTTAGCATCTTGTTAACATTAGCTCTGTATTGCTACAAGCTACTGGGTCTTTGGTTAAAGCTCCTGTGTCAGAATTAATGTCAACTCTCACTGCTGCTCTTTGACATTATTCTGAAAATCTTGTGTTATACACAAAAATAATTTGCACACACGCGACGGTGGTTCAGGAGGTAGAGCAGTTGTCCACCGATCGCAGGGTTGATGCTTAAATTCCTGGTGGGTCAAGCTAACTGCACGGCAGCAGTGTGTGAGTGTCAATGGGGAGAACTGTGAAGGGCTTTGGGTATCGATAAGGTAGAAAAGCAAAATATATGTGCAGACCATTTACAATTACCTAAGGATCAGCAATTTCTTTTGTGTTGGGACACAAGGAAAGCTGTAAGCTCTACTCACATTTCCATAACCTCACTTTTTACGTTGCTCCATAAAGGTACCTCCTGCACTGGCTCTCAATGTTGGCACTCGACACTGAGCATAAACTGCTTGCTGGTGAATCATCCAACATGAACAGAATTCCCAGGGAGTTGACATATGTTCTGCTGTGCCAGGTAGCATGTGGTGCGTGGTTTTGCCAACTAGGCCCCTGGATGCTGGCTGCATATTTGATGATATTTAATCTGACCAAATTTATGCAGTGATAGCTGGCGTCAGTAGGTCCTGGTGTTTTAGTCTTTTATCAGTCTGAAGGGTCAGGAAGTAATAGCACCAAATAAAGTTCAATAAAATGACTATGTTTCTACATGCTTTCTATATAGAAGAGGTTTTTTTGTTTTTATGTCATCCTTAATATTAAAAGATAATGCATATTCTCTGAGAGAGCCAAAAACAGTATAGATACGCTGTCCTACATTATGGCAGTTTATATATAAATATGTAAAGTGATATTTTGGCAATCAACAGATATGTAAGTCATTTCCACAAACACAAGCCTCACGTTGTTCTATAACTATGAGCTTTAGTCTTTGAAACATACGGCACAAACACCTTTTCAGCAGAAAAGCACCATTGGAATTGCCAGTCACCTTGCTGATCTTTGTCCAATTTGTTCCTTATAAAGCTGTACTTGCTGTGACATCTTTTCTCCTGACCTACTATTATGTGTCTGGGTACGTGGGTGTGTGTTGTGTGTGCGTGCATGCAGTGTGAAAAACTGACAATACCAACACTACAACCTGCAATTGGTGGCGTGACCTGTAAGCCCAGCACTGTGCAGCTGTTTTAACAGTTAGTAGAAATCGCAGTGGGAGTTCACAAAGTCAACCAGTATAAATGGTTAATGACTAAAAGTCTGGGGTGATTTGCTAGATTACTGCCTGAATGATGTTCCCCCAGTGATTGTTTTTAGGAGGGCTTGACTCATGCCACATCAGTTTTGCAGCTTCAAAGAACAGTCTACACAATCATGTACCTGCATGACCCGAGGAAACCCCCTGTGCAGTCAAATCACCCTCTCAACAGCTCAGATTAAAACTGTTTCACACCTCTGGGTAAAAGTCTATGAAAGATCTACCATATTGTAGATGATCCCTACAACATGGTGGTTGTTTACGATTTTAGCCGACTGCCTTTTATCACATTCAAAGTTGTTTACTGAATAACCCTCTTGTGAGAAGCATTTGGCATTTTCTATCATGTAATCAACTGTGAAAAGCATTCTGCTTGATTTCTCTTCAGTTATCCTCTTTGATAAAGGCTTCACATCAAGGTCTTGTTCAGATAGGGAGCATAGTCAGTGGTCAAGAAACATCAGCCTAATCAGCACTTTAAAAAAGTCTGAAAGCAGAAACCTGTAAAACTCCAGTTCAGTCAAGTTACTAAATATATTGCGAATCCACTACATTAATGTGAAAACGAAGTTGTATGTTTCAAAAATATGATTAGAATTAGACTAATATATCAACTATAAACTAATTGTAAAACCTGCATAAAGCTAGACAAATGCAAATATGAGGCACTTGTGTTTGAACCAAAAAGATCTTTTTTTTAAGTGATACAACTGGAACAGACATAAATTCAGGCTGACCACACAGCTCCAAATCTGTTTAAAGGATGTAGCTTTCAACAGTTAACAGCAGTTTGTTTTTTTCAGCCTACAAGGACTCACATGCTCCTGCATTTCAGCCTCCATGCTGGCAGCAGTCATGGCCGGAGGCATAACGCCATGAAGTGATTTCTTCAAATCTGGAACAAACATCCACTTTGAACTCAAGGATGAACTGATCTGATTTTGATGGTCAAACATCAGTGGCTGAGGTCAACGTGGCCTCATCTCTGTCCCGTTTCTGTGAACGCGATATCACAGCCCTGCCTTAACGTAATTTCTTCAAATTCAAATTTAGTATCCACTCCGCCTCAAAGATCAATGTTATTTCACAGAAATCCTTTGTGGTCATTCTATTAAATATTGCACAGCCACTCACTTTGGTGTATCCTTAGGATTTAGCAGCCTTTGCCACAATACAAATTAAAGATACATAAATTGCAATTCAAATTACATTTAAAAAAATCCTGATCCTATTTTTTTTAATTCAGCATCATTCACAGTAACACATCATGGAAATAGTTTATCTAATAGGGAGCCAGGTCCACTGTCCTGAGTGAGATGAGAGGGCAGTGAGAAAACCTGTCTCTCTCCTTGGCCACTTTTATTCTTAACTGTCACATGAAAAGCACATTTACCTGCCGCCTAAATAGGCTCGAGTCAGCCATATTCTCATTTTGATAATCGGTGGCATCAATTAATTTTCTGTGTCCGTGTCAATCAAGTGTTTTCCTTTCTTGTGAATTCTGTCAGGTTTTACACAGAATTCAGGCTTCAAAAATCATAACAGTTTGATACATATGAAGTTATATTACAAGATTACTGTTCCAAAATCTGTAAACACCAAAACACTACTGTATTTACAATAGCAAGATACTATACGATACAAAAAACTATAGCTGTGGCTACATTTCATCTGTTGAGATGAAAGACTCTTCAACGACCTTTGAGTACAGCACAACAGGGCACAAAACTGAAGCCAAGTTTCTATCGGTTCTGGGCTTCACATTGGCCCATTGCATGCCCACATAGTGTACACACAGAGAGAAACACAGACACACACAGTCACATACATACACATTCAAATACAAGGGCATCCTGACAGAAGCAGATCCATACCAAGGCTTGTGCCAGAGCCCTGGAGCTGTGAGATATCTTTGTGCCTTGAATTCATTTGAATACATTAACCAGTTTATTTGGCTCAAATGATCTGAAACACAACAACTTTGAAATGAGTGCAAGCAATTCATTTACGGATGAAGGCATTAAAAGTGTCCTACTTTTACACCGTATGTTTGTGCTACTATGTCGATGGCATTGCGTCAGGAATGCAGTGTGTTTTACTCGTGAACCAGCCTCATAAAATCCAACCCACAGTTCTTCTTTCAGCCACCAGGCGTCATAAAATTGCTTCCTCATCCACAGTCACAAAACTGTATTCTAGTGTCTGTGGGTGAACAAACAGTTTCTTGGCTTGTGCTGACTTGTCACATAATGGGTTGGAAACGATTTCCTATATTTTGTCCTATACTGTGTGTACTTCGTGTTACGAGTCATGATGAGATTTGTTTTTCCACGGTTGTCACCCTGTCACCCTACATGGTTTCTAATCAACTAAACCGCAAAGGTAATATCATTTTGTGGGGAACATATGTAATGTTTAAAATATATCTCACTGCAACTTGTTTTTAGAATAAATGCAGAGCTACCAAAGGCGTAAGTTCAATTTGGACTTCGGGCCAGCACTGTGATGTTTTTCACTGCTAAGCCATAATCAGCCGTCATTTAGCTTTAAAGTATTTTAGATTATATATTTGATTAAATTCTTTTAATCTGTAACCGTCCAGGTTATCAGTTGACACACATGCTCGCAGTTGGACATTCTGTGCACTGGAGCACATTGTGTATATGTTGCACAGTTAAATGTTAAGTGAATTACTTAGATTGGCTGAACAACATTTGTTCTTATAGTTTGTATTCATCATGGGCTGCTGTCATGTTTTGTCCACCTCAACATCATCTCAACATCGAATATACTGATTTTCCCATGCAATGACGTATGATTTATACAACAAATTGGTTATGCTTTTTTCCCCCCCCTATAGCCTAATGTTAGAGACCACTTTGGCTTATAAAAAGTGTCTCTCGCTCTCTCTTCTCCTGAACTGACATATCACCTTTAAAAGTGCAGGTCCTACCTGAACATGCAGTAAATGTCAATTTAGCAGTTTATCCGAACTAATTCTATAAATTTGACCAGATGTTGGAGATACAGGAGCTCTGCAGCTGTGTGTCAGCATTTTCAGTTTGCTTTTGTTCTGTCACACTTGCAAATTTACTGTCGTGACAAATTCCCCAAAACAAACTTCAACTTAGCCTCACTAATTGGTGTGAATCGCAGTGACGATTTTATTTAAATATGAATGCAAACCCCCATCCTCTGACAGGTAGTTGTGCTGGCTTTCTTCCCCCGTGCGTCTCTTTATTGTCCTACTTTTTAGTAGGATTAAATCCACCGTGCTGATCAACATAAAGTGCAAGAGCAAATTCATATAATATTTGGTAAAAAAGGAAATTGACAGAGTTTCTGTTTGCAATGGACAAGCGTTGTGTGTGACTTCAAAAAAACAAAAACAAAAAAAACACTCACGTTTGTTTACAGCAGCTCCTATTTACAACGCCAACTGCACGGCTTGGAGCCTGATGAGACAATTAGCCGATACTCTGACAATAACAGACAGCGTGTCCTTTCGTTTTGTTTTGATGAGTTGAAGACTCCTGTAACTGTTGTTGTTCAGGGAAACAAATCACCACCACATAATATTTTGTACTAATTCATATTGTGTGTCAACATACTGGAGCACACTGTATGAAATCTCCCTACACTTTTCTCAAAGTGAGAAAAAACAGAAAAAGGCTTCAGAAGAGACACAGTGTTCCTATAATTTTGGATTGTTTAGTGGCCAACTGTGCCTATAGCAGTTGAGTGGAAGGTCCATATTCTGTAATGACACTGCTCTCAAACGGGCTACACTGTGAAATGGAGCAGAGCTGGACATCTACATCACACCCCCAGCTCTGTCTCCTCAAACACACGTCTGCTTTCAGACACTGTCTCACACCGACGGAAGGTAGAATGTAGATCCAATAAATAGTAAGTCAGAACATGACACGACACAGCTACAGGGCACGTTATGCATTATCAGGGACACACAGTAGCAAACTGTGGTGTTTTTTTCTGAAATACAACACATGAATATAATCCAAACATTAAGTTGCAATTCCTAGGAGACAAAAAAAGGGAATTAAGAAATTAGAAACATAATGTCTCTTGACTGAGAACATCAGAGTTTTTAAAAATCATTTTTTATCATTTCTTGCTTCTGGACTCCATTCAGCCAACTAACTTACACGAGTGATTGAACATGAACAAATGAATGACTTAGTGGCCATTTACACTGTAGCTGCAATTTTAAGAAGCTGTTGTTGGGAGAGCTGAGATCAATTACAATAACTGTCAGAACTGAGATGATGTGATGGAGTTCAGAGCTGTTAAGTCTGATAAGGACATAAAGGCCACTGTGGCTGCATGAGTCCAACAAATATATATATTGCTTTGTGGCCAGGTCAATATTTTAGACCCTTCTAGACTATAGGACCAATTTCTCCTTCACAGTGATGCAGCTATTGAGATAGAGCAGCCTGTTCACATTATCAGAAGACAGAGCAGCTCATTACATTCACTGTGAGAAAAAACATTGTAGAAACACTTGACCTTCATGAGATTGTCACAGAAATAATGAACACAAAACACTTGTCAGCATGAGCCAAACATAGTGATGCACATGTGATAAACACCCAAGTGCTTAGCTTTCACTGTCCTACTCCTGCAGCTTACCTGTGCAATAACCATCGGGTTTCTTTAAAAATAGCAAGCATGCTGTCATTGCAGTCGCTGCCGTGATGCTGGTTTGCTGATTCATAACATCCATGACTTTTGTGAAGGATAAGTGGTCATTGTAACTGTCATAGCACTAAGGACAACAGGCACCATAGGGGATGGGAAGAGGTTTACAACACACACTGCAGATATAAAGGATGAGTGAACGATGCAATAGGATTATGAGCTGCCCTTGACTTAAAGAAAGAATGACATGTCAGAGACTGAAGTGGTCCATTACACAGTACATTAGTCAAACATAATTTTAGATTAAGTGTTTTTTTTTTGTAGCATTTTCAGTATTTTGGTGGGTTTGTAGCAGCAGATGGAACCAGTTTTCAGCTGGCACTAGAAAGGAAGCTGGTACTACATGCATCTTGTGCATCATCACAGGCTCGAGTGGCTTTCGGAAACATGGGTTGTGGTGGTGACGGTGAAAACACTCGTTCCCTTGCAATACAGACATGTAGTAGTGCTACATATATTTAAAGAAATGGTATGTATTCAGTCTGACTTTTTTTAAACTGACCTTTAAGCTTTGGTTTGATTTTTAAGAAAGGACGATTTCTAGCCACTGTAATTTCAGGCAGAGCAGGGTTACGAAGCTCAGCGCACGGGCAGTGTTTGCCTGAACATCCAAACTGGGTAGAGATGGGCAGAGAAAAGCATGCAGCGTTTTGGATGGGAAGAGAGTGGTCCCCCACACTCCCTGGTTGCAAGAAAGTCCCAGATAAGCTGCCGCGAGAGCTTCCGTTGGTGGCGGGTCAACTAGTCCTCCTTTCTCAGCTCAGCCAAAATCCAAATACCATCCATACAGCAGTTTCACCGCGACAAAGAACTCGGGTTGAGCCGATGCTCGCCTAGCATGTGGCCCTCTGTGGGTCCTGACAAATAAAATAAAATGTTTTGCATAAAAACAATGCCAAACATTTGGAAAAATCTAAGAGGGACTTTCTACACTGTTGTGTAGTTTTGCCAATAACTATGCATTTTACTTTACAGGTTTATTCTTTTTACAACATTTTTGCATTATCACGGTGTTAGTTGGCTAGTGGCATATGGAGCATAGGCTAATGCATATTTGCCTGGGTACCTTATGAGTACACAGCAGAGGAAAATGAATAAGAACATACAGCATATACACATACACAATTGCAGATAGCAAATAATAGGATTGTCCTGAGGACATCTGGGTTTAAAACATTGTTATGTCCAAATGGAACTAAAGAAGTAGTAAAATACACTCACACAGGAGCATTTAGGTGTCAGTGTTTGGCCCAAGGATACTCGTAAACCAGAGACGCTAGCTGTCAAACCACTGACCCTGTAGTTAGCAGAGGACCTGCTCAGCCTCCTGAAGCACAGGGGCCCTTTATGCATGGATCTGTGTGTGAGTCTGATGATTGCCAAGGTACATCTGGGGCAATACACAATCATCTGGTGCTACAATACGGCTATATTAAAAATGTCAAGTGTGCTGGTGGTTCAACGGAAAGGACATCTGGCTGGTATGCAAAAGTCTCCTGGCTCAAATCTCAGCTCACACAACAGGTGTATCCTTGGTCAAATGGGGAATGGGTTAAATCCAGAAGACACATCTCATTGTAAAATGTATATGTAAATGTATCTGTAAAGCTTCCATTCTATTCTAAAACATGTAAGGAAGAATCAAAGGTTTTCAGATTTGGCCTTGAGATCCACTTAGCACTACAAGTAACTATAGCTGTCAAACTATTTTTTAAAAATCCCATATTATAGACAGCTTGAAATTGAACATGACACCTTTGCACATTTGTTAACCACTTTACATTTCTGTGCCCTCTATTGTCGGCTAAAAGGACAACTCCTGCCTAATTTCTGTCGAATAATTCAGCCTAAGTGGTCACGTGCATCACTGACAAAAAAGGCTTCGTGTCCTCAGCTGTGAAGCTCTGCTCCACAGTCCATCAAGTTGTTGTTCTAACTAGCTAATTACTACATCTGTCAATCACAGATCAAAGGCAAAGCTCGTGGGAGGTAAGGTGGGGGGATATAAGTTTCTTTTTAAATATTCACCATTGTGATGAATGAGGCTTCAAAGCCCTGCTGAGTGGTCTCAAAGTGCAGCATGGTGGCTTTCTGCTGTTATGAGAATCAGCAAAAGTTTCCCTTGTTTGATATGCAAGGCCTTTGACAAATAAGACAAAGTTTTTTTTCGCAACTAGGGTAATGATTTGCATGTACTGCTTGGGCTATTCTTTTGATGCAGTGTCCCTCAAGAATAACAGGCATTATTACATCTGCAGTGACAGATGTTTATAGAATATTGGAACCATATGTCATAACCAGAGACAATAAACTGTATTGCTTCTCTTTTCTTGTGATTTTTGTTTTCATACTAACTGCTCACTAACATTTCCACCACATGTTTTAATGTTATTTTCCTATCACATGTATCTAATTGCTGATGTCAAGGCTAATGGACTGCATTGTGTAGGTGTGAGCCTGCTTTTGTCAACCCGCTGTGTGATAATTGGCAATCGTGTGCGTAAACATCCATCCCATCCCAAGTCAAAACAAAGCGTATGTGTGTGTATTTACAGCTCCTTTGGTTATAACTTTGGCAAGTTGCATTTTTAGGAGGTCTTGTTTATCTAGTTTTCCAAGAACAGATAGTGGATATAGAAGTTATGATGAAACAGGTGTGAAGCCTAATGCAGGTTTTGCAGTAACACTATGAAGCATCTTCAGTCACCACACAGCTCCGAGCTTCAAAGCCAGTTTTGTATCCACCTCACAGCTGAGGGAAAGCTTTGCTTTAGTACATGGCTTATGAAAATCTATACACATGGTTTTGTTGAATGCCCATTAAAGCTGTGCAGTTTTTCTCAACAGAAAACTTCAAAGCAATAACAGCTTTCGCTTGTCAATACATTAGCTTGATGATTGACTGGTGCACTTTCCGTTTCCACAGAAGTTCCGTTTAAATGCTTTAAATTTAGCGATGTGAGGAATAATTTGACAGACGCAAGCAGCAGCAATCTGCTCATGGGAGGATCTGAATTATCAGCAAATGCCCCTAGATGCCACCACACCCCATTAGTACAGCCAAAGTGAGGGTAAGTGTTGGCAGTCGTATAACTTGGCTTTGTGTTCAAACATGGCACAGGCAGTGAAGGTTTTATCAGTGGCTTAGATTTTATGCCTAATAGCTTGTATTTGCTCTGTATTTTATTTGAGCAGGGAAACAGATTGTGAGCCTGAGGCTGTTTTTTTTTTTTTTTTTTTTTTTAAAAACTGGTGGTAGGAAAGAAGACATTGTAGATAACGTTCCTCTGGTTTAAATCAGTTTTCATTCTCTGGACTGGTCAGTGTGAGTGGAAATATTATTATTATTATTACCATTTTAAGGTTGCAATACAATATGTTCTTGCATCCATTTGTTTATACGATCTTTTCTTGATATTGGTCTGAAGACTAAAACATTTTGCCTTTTTTATTGAATGTCGTTGCTGCTATTTGTCATATTTATTCTTTTTTATAAGGGAATTGGCTAAGCAAAGTAGCTCTGATGCCCTTTACCCAACATTCCTTGGGCAGATGGCATAAACTTTCTAATCCCTCCAGCAGGTTCTGGCTCGGTCTCAGGTTCTTCTGCGAGGTAATGCAAAAGTATCGGGGGACTACGTTAATCAGATGTCGCAAGCACCTCCTTTGGCTCCTTTCAGTGCAAGAGATACAGCCTAACATCTTAATTTCAATAATTTGTATGAATAAGAATATCACTCAGATCAGAGCAGTGTAGTGTTGGAACTGAAGTTAACTAGTATTTTGACTGCATTGCTGTCACCATCTAGGACAAGCAGTAATGATAAATAGGGCACAAATAATGATAGAGAACAACTATTTCATCTAGAAGCCTAAATTCTGAGCATGTGTGCAAAATGAAGCCAATAAAATATTACATTTGTTGCCAATCTCATTTAGGATATTTGTTTTATCAAACCCTTCCTGTTGAGCATATCCAGAGTTGGGCTGTTCACTGCGGATTCTGTCCCTGCCATGTTACAAACTGCCTTTAATTGAGGCAATCAGCTGTAGCACAGACAGTCTCTCAGCCGATTCAAATGACCTCTTAGTTTTGTTTGATGCTAGCTGCCCAGAGACACGCTCCAGACAATGGGCAGCTGCTTTGGGTCGACTTTGTGACAGCCCCATCCAACAGAACACACAGAAGGTTGACCTGCCAATGGGAACACAGCCAAACTCGACTGTTTCAACGACCAGTGCTCGAACCTCCACATCAAAATAACACACTCTTTGCAACTTGATGAGTGTGTCTTGCAATTTAAAAAGAACTGGTGAAAATCACCACCCTGTTGACATTTTGATTCTGGTCAAAAATCTACACTGTTCGTGCTGACTTCCTTTCTGGTTTACGAGTTAAAGGATTGTGATAATTTAGTATCACCAAGGGAGAGAGGGTACCAGAAAATATGATATGCATACAAATTTCCATATGATGAAGACATTTTAAGCTAGAGTAGCAATTTTCTAGGAACTAAATTGGCAACATTAAAAAGGGATGAATGGCAGAAGACAGTAACATGCAAGTGAGACTTTCAGGAACGCTTCTAGATAATTATTTTGTGAATAGAAATTGCTTTGCTCCCAGTGGCCATCTATTCCACCATGGAATACATTGTCTAGTGTTATAGGAGTGAACAAATTATAGGTCCTTATGAAGCTATGGGAAAAAAGGTTCATCTGTATTCATTAAGCCCTTCACTAGTAGAAGTATGTGAGATTTATACAATAAAAATGAACATATCCCAAAATTTGATAGATAACATTTATGTTTACTATCTGCACATTGACTTGAAGGGATTTTACTCCCCTTCTCTTTACAGAACAGTTTCAGCTCAGGATATTAGATGGTTTATTTGCACTGCCTGCCTTCTTCAGGTCCTTCCACAGCATTTCTACAGAATTAAGGTCAAGACTTTGACTCACACATTTAACCAACACAACATCTTGTGTGTTTAGGGTCATTGTCTTGCTCAATGATCCAGTTTAAGACATGAAACTCTAACCTTCCTGGTATTGGTTTGATCTTTGTTGATCACACTACCCTGAGAGTGGCACTTCTGTTATATATATACGCTTTCCAGCCATGTGAGCAACAACTCTTTTTCTAAGGTCTTTAGAAATCTCTTTTGTATGAACCATAAAATGCTTCTAGAAATCTGTATTGTCAAGATCTGATTTGGAAAGTGAAGAACAAGATATTTCTCTCGGGGCAGGGCCTGCCAAACTCACACCAGATGTCATCCCATTTATTGGAACACCTATTGGACTCTATATGTTCATACAATGTTTAGCAAAATGACCAAGTGTCTGTTTTTGTCTCATTTGTTTTGATGCAGAGGAACTAATGGAAATACAATACACTGAGGACATAAAGCGACTCAGAAAGTCATTCTTGTAGGTTCAGTCACTCTCTGACACGCCAGAATGTCATCCTTGGGTTAACCAATCACGGTCACTCCAGCATCATTTAACAAGGTAACGGCATGTATTCCATGTAAAGTTATTTTTATCAGCAGTCACTTTATTCTTATGAATTAAGCAAACTACAGCGATGTAAGTATAAAAAACAGGGTATGGAAATGCAAAAATACATAAATAAATACAAACGGCTAAAAATGGCTTAGTTAGAAAAACATTAACCATATCTCATTATAACATAAAAGTATCTTGTAAAAAATGAGAACATTTTCTAGCTATTAAATTAATAGTGAGCATTTTTGGTAAACATCGACAAATTGAAAGTTTACTATACAGCTATGGGTTTTTGTTTTACTTGCTGCAGCACCATTAAAGTACAATACCTGCGTGCACATGCAGATGTGACCGGGCCTCAGCTGAAACCTCTTCTTTCAGTGGGAAAACCTGCGTTGTGTTATGAGTAATGTGGAATGACGTGAGGACAACCGCTGTCTTGCCAACCGGAAGGGAGTTTATTCTCTGTCGTCAAAATTCTGTGTAAAATGAAATTTTAAAAACTCTCTAAAAACTTCATTTGACTGGGCTCCTACATGCACCTCTCCTCAGCAAGACCCCTGCCCAAAAACAGTGCATCAAAGTTCAATAAAACGAAATTAACCACAGCAGCATAACATCATATAAACACACAACATTTAGGCAACAATTTTCCTCATTTTCACCTAATAGTGGCATTTTTATAATTTTAAATAAGGCAAAATAAAATTCAACAGTGAATACAAAGAAAAAGTTGCACAATGTAATAAATGGAATTCAATTCGAATAAAACACAAATATGAACAAATAAACATTGTGGAAGCTGACATACCTGTGTAAAATGAAATTTAAAAAGATTTTTAAAAATCAGTAAAGCAACTTCATTTGAGGTGGCTCCTACATGCACCTTCGAAAAAAAAAAGAGCACACGAGAAATCAACTGTTTGCTTCGGCAGCCTATAGCTTGAAGACTTGAGCCATAACCTTCAGACATTATTTAGCTTTTTTTCCCCTGTTTTAGCAATATAAAAACAAGAGCACCCACACTGCCTCACCTCTGCTCAGCAAGACATCTGGCCTAAACTGAGGAAATCAGCATGACCCTGCAGAAAGTGACGTCACTGACTGCTCAAAGGTCGCGTATAGAGATTAATAAAATAAAAGGTTCCCTCAAAAATTATATATAATGCACAGAGACAAATACATATTAATTTTTAGGGAGTTTCCTGTGGTTGCAGTGTACTTAGGATCTCTGTCTCTATCTTGTCTTCATTATCCTGAGACTTTGACTGTTTGACTGTTGGACCCCAATTTACAATGATAGTGCTGAGTATGTTTATTATGCATCCTGTGTTGTGATGACTCAGTACGTGATTGTTCAATTAGCATTTTCATGTAGTTTTCAGTTCATGTTGTACCTTACTAATTACTATTTTATTCCGTTTTTTTCATAATGTTAGAGACATTAAACAATTTTACCTAAGGTGTCCCACTCTGCACTTACATAAGAGTTTTGAATGTAAACACGATGATCAGTACTAATTTTACACACATCATATGTCTCAAATTCCTTGACATCCCAACTGGAGCAGCCAACACCTTAACATATACTGTAGGATGTTTTATGATTTTTCATTATTAGTAGAGAGGCTGCCTACTGACCATAGGGTTGGAGATTTGCGCCCTGCTCTTCCCGACCGCATGTCCAAGGCTCCCTGGACAAGACACTGAAACCTCTGCAGTCCATTTCCATCCCCAGCTGCGCAGTGCCGGTCCCAAGCCCCGTAAAAATTGCAGAGGGTGGTGTCAGGAAGGGCATCCGGCGTAAAAACTGTGCCAAATCCACATGCAGACAAATGACCCGCTGTGGCGACCCTGAACTCACAGGAGCAAAAAATACTAGGATAAAATAAAATGTTTTTTTCTCATTGTGCATCTCTATAAAAGCCGGTGAGTAAAAGACAACAGAGGAGATCTAAATAAAGTCTAAGGAATTTATTATAATGTATTTGTTAGAAATCAGTGCAAGCTGATTGTTGCTGCACATTTCACTGCATCTCCAGGAGTCTCTCTGCAACCTCCACCTCACCCCACAGCTTTTCATCCAAAGACATATATATGGATTCTACTTTCCCACAGCTGCACATTTCTTTATGTTCTACTTACCAAGAGAAAATTGAGTTCCCCTCTCATTAATTCTTCAATTAAACTCCAATAACTTAACACTGTATCAGTTCCACAGTAGCAGTTCTCAGTGAAATCATTGTGACTTTTAATTGAAAAACTGCTGCCAACTATCATCTGATAAGGTGAAATGATAGTGTGTGTGTGTGTGTGTGTGTGTGTGTGTGTGTGTGTGTGTGTGTGCGTGTGTGTGTGTGTGTAGGGACATACAGCTTTGGTTGGGATTTCAGTGCTGTATGTGTGTGTGTATTTTCATTGTTCGACCCTTTGCCATTACAATTATGGCTGCCTAATGGAAGCCCCATTTGAACACAAGCAACCACAGATTGTATTTATATAACACACCTAATTCATGGAAGAGGTAAGAACCAAAAGGATAATGAAGTAATTTTTTACACAACTTTCTAAATAATGTGTTGTTGTGGAAATATTTTATAGTTTCCAGAACTAATGCTCTTGTTCCTAAACCCACCCTGGACTCTGGTCCTTGTTTGATTTTTAGCCAAAACCCAAAACAACATAAAAGCAAGAATAACAACCAAAACAACAAAAAAAGTCTAGCAGCCATTTACATAAAATCCTTTGGTTCTAAATAATATTTTAAATACTTAGGTCGGTCAGCAGCATAGCCGGGTTGTTTTTGCTGACACAGGTCCTCATTATAACAGTTGCTGATTAAAAACAAGCTCATCTCGTCATCTTCCTATCTCCCCTCCTTCTCGTGTCTTCTCTTCCTCACGCTGTCCTTCGCTGTGCTGTTGGTTCAACATCAAAGCCACCAATTTGCATAGAGTGAGAAGAGAGTACCAAGAGCCAACCTTGTTTAGCTCGGCGGTGTTATGGTGGTACTTAATGGCTGCTGACAGATGAAAGAAAAACTGTTCTACTATCCAAAGCTCATAATTACAGCCCCTTCTTTTCAAACTCACATCATAAAAGTTAAACCTCTTAGTAAAAGTGAACATCCTCGCAACAAGTATGCAGATAATAAGTAGGAGTTGATTGAGAACAATAAAACACTCCAGTCACCATTTATGACCTGTAATCAGCTTCTCACTTCTTCCGCTTCTTTATTATTACTGCTTTCATTAATTTGCTTTTGCTATAGATTGCAATATGAGCAAGCCCTAAAAACCAAAAATCGATTTTTCTACTCCACTAACCTCATGACAAGGTCTACTGGTTTTGTATAAATGGGTTTTTGCTTAAATGCCTGAAATAAGGTCTGTAGTTAACAGAAGGTCAAGAAATATGCAAGTTTTATTCCACACATGTGTTACGCCCTTGTCTAGGTGTTAGGAGTGCAACATGGACAAAGGACAAATAAGGCTGTTCCCTCGCCGGTCCCCAAACCAAAATCTAGAATCTCAATTTGGTCCAATACACACACTGTGTATTCGTGTGTTTACAAGGCTGTATGTATGCTCGCTATGCAACACTGCTTTATATAATCCATAATAATATTATAGGTACTATCATGGCAGCGGAAAACATGGCTAAAAGCATTATTATCTGTTGAGTACTCAGGGTTAGCTTGTCTCCAAATTTAAAAAGTGCACCATACTTGCAGTAATGTTATTACATGCACTGAGCAGTGTAAGGGGTTACGATTTAAAGTTTAATCGGCAAAATATAGCTGATCCACATAATGTTCCATCACTTGAACAATTTGTGTCTCGGTTTCAGAATTTAGGGGAGCAGACTGATGTGGAGAATGCTGGCTTGGTGCAAACCTCTACTGTTCTTCTACTGGTGGGAGGGTTGGCACTGCTACCTCCTGAAAGAGCCCGGTTTTCGATGCTCGACTGGCTGGTGGAGGGCTGTCTCTGTTCGGGGTTAGCAAGTTCTCGCCACAGTCCAAATGCATGCATGCTAGATTAAATGGTAACTAGACCGTCTGTCTCTCTGTTTCAGTCCTGAGATAGACCGGTGTCCTGTCCATGGACAGTTTCTCCCCGTTTGCCTAGTGACAGTTGAGGTCGGCTCCAACATGCTCGACGAACCTTAATAGGATAAGCAGTTTAAGATCATGGATGGATGAGGTGACTGCTTTGTCCTTGATACTGAGCTGCATTTTCACTTGAAGCTCCACACTGTAATTTATTTTTAAATCTGTTTTGTCTGTTATTGAAAAGATTTATGAACAGTAAGTCATGTTAAACTTCCTGCGTTTTTGCTCGTAATGAAACTATAATAAAAGACAGTGTGTTCCTTTATTTACAGCCTGATGCTGATTGCAACTGGCTTGATGTAGAGTCTCCCCTCCCTTAGTGTGTCATTCCTATGAATTCTGACTGAGCCAAACTACTTTATTGCCTTTACTGTGTCACCTTTACCGTGTGATCAATATCCTTTTAGTATATCCCTATTAGTAAATCAAATCTTCCTACAGTGCTGGCATCAGGGCACAGTGACCACCACTGAAAGGATAAAGACCAGTACTGCCCACCTGATTCACTATGTTAAGTGCACTGCAGTGCCATTGTTGGCCAAAAAAGTTAACTGTAATTGTGTCATTTCTGTGATATCCTTGACCTCTCTCTCTTCAATAGTTAAAGAAGGCTAAGGGTGAAACAGAGATGGAATTGATGTTAAAAGGCTTTTGTGTTTCTCTGTGTGTGTGTGTGAGTGTGAGTATACTTCAACCAATGACCTCCGCTGCTTCATCTTTAGCACCGCTTGCAGCTGAGACTTCCCATTCTATGAATCCTCTTTTTAATAAGATATAATAAAAAAAAATAATATACTATCAAACCTGAGATAACAAGCTTATTGATTTCCTTTACTATTTCTTTATTGTGCCTTTAGATTCTCATGCTGAACATTTGCTAAAACCCTCACCCAAACAAGGATTGTTCAGTCATAGTGGCCAAACAAAGCACAACAGGCCGCCTCTATGTGTTAATACAATTTGCTTGGGGCTTTAGTAGGAAAAAATAAAACAAAAATCTAATATCTAAACATCATCTCTAAAAAAAATAAAAAATAAAAAAATAATAAAAATTGATTAAACGTGTAAAATAAAAATAGTTTATCTGCAGTATAATTATTTCTAAAACAGCAAACCACAACTTTTTATGCTCCTCCTATCATATCTATTTAGTGCTTAAACTTAGCCCTGATGTATTTGTTCCTAACAAAGTCTTAAATCAAAACAAAAATAAATAAATAAAATGCATGAAACCATTGACAAAACCGACAGTTTCTGGCAGAAATAAAACTGTTAGATTTTGTCTACAGGTATCAGAAATCAAGAACACACTGTCAAAATTCACTACAAATTCCGAAAGGTACATCTGTAACTATTATCACTGCAAACTGCATGACGCTGTGTGAAAGTGGACACCTTGACACCTTGGTATTCAGTCAAGGTGTCTATCTTGGTAGGAAAAAAAGCTCTTCTCCTGGCCCGACACAGCTGGAGCCAATGTCATTATAATGAGAGCTTCCAGTGCAGCACAGCTCCCTGGTGCTGACTTGGTCCAGGCTCTGCGGGAAGGCCTGGAGTTGTGCTATTATCTCAGGATGACTGGAGTTTCTGCGGTATCTGAGAGACACTGAGTAATCTGCGGACTTCAGCAAGACATTAATGATATTCTGCCTTTCAGTGATGTGTGAACCTGTAATATTTATATTATTGAAAATATCCCTTCTTACCATTTCAGATCGGATGTGTTGAATAAATAATCAGTGTGTGAATGTGGCCTTGGCTGCTTACGGTGAGAAAATATACATTTCAATATAAAAAAAAAAAAAAACAACAACTCTGTAACTCTAGTACTTCATATAAATAAGCCAAGTCAAGGTGAAGGGTCAATAACACGATCTGCATTTTTCCAACAAATAACTTATTACAAGACCTAAGAATTCTAAACATCATGACAGAACTGACAGGTTGGAAGAAAGGGACTGAAAAAAAGTCCAGTGGGGTGTTTAAATAAAAGCACATGACATTAAACCCGGACTCTGGGAAAAAAAAAAAAAGGCATGTATTTAAGGAAACCAGTGTCATTACTCCAACAAATGGGTCTTTCTCAGAATTCCCCTTAATCCCTTGTGAGAAATTGGGTGCGAACCAAATCACTTTGATTTCAGTTTGCTCTGTTGATTTCAGTTTCCTTTGTTTGCAGTTCATTGTTGTCTCCAATTTTCCACCAAAGCGACTAGGAGTTGTATTGTCCTAATGAAGACATGGTCTTGTCAGTCTTCTTATGATATTTCAGCTTAATACATTTGGGTGGTCTTATTTATTGTCTTATTTAAGTCTTATTTATTGTGCTTAAATCATGCATACACACATAGTAGAATCTGGTTCATCAAGTCTGTCTCATGATTAAAAATTTGATTCATAACTCATAATTGATTCCTAAATTACAAACATACAAAGTGTCAGACCCGTAATACTGGATACTCTGTTTTCATTACTGTATGTCAATTGTCATGGAGGGGACAAATATAATCATTTCTTTTAGTGCAAATAATGTCTCTAGCTCATCTTTTTTCTCTGGTTGCGAATTAATTCAACTGTAACCTGTCTGCACTAACAATGAAGTGTTTGTCCATAAATGCAGGCACACCCTCATTTCACTAGAACCGAAGCAGATATAACATCGACGATCCAACATCCGCACAATGCTGGTTATTTATGCAAAGGACTTAATCCTTAAGGCTCAGTCCAAATGGCCGGGGTCTGCTTACGACTCAGAGGTACTCAGTGACAGCGATTTAATTAATTGGAGCATAACCGTGTCCATCTCAGATGTCACATGATAATAAATGATATTCCCACATGAGATTGCTGGCAAATTGCTGCAGAGCCACTTAATTATAACTGATACAATCTAATACAAATTACAACTCTAATTATTACTGTTAAGATTGTAGGTCTCATCAAATGTTTGACCGAACACATAAACGTTCACCTGAAGGCAATGGCCTAATGTCTTGACACTACATAGGTACAGTAAATTAAATATAGAGGCCTCTTGATGATTTGTCAACAACCGTGTGGCAGACAAATGAAAAACAAATACAATTTAAAATGAACTAGATCAGGTACAAACAATTTTTTTAAACACAAATACATAAATGTGACCATTTGTAGCTTTAGTATGTGATGAAACAATTTATTTGCAACAACAGGTTGGCACAGTATTGTTTTCCGTTCGGTTTTTGTTTTCTGTTGTTCATGAAAAAGAAGCTACAGCGTGTAACTACTGAACATGTATATGGACCCCCAAAGCTTGTGACCACTCGATATTATCGTGCTCAAGACATGACAATTTGTCCAGTACACAGGAAACAATGGTTTTACTCCATGTGTGTTAGGCAGTGCTTTGCCTACCTATACGTGCTGGTAATGTCATTTGGTCCCTAGCTGCCTCAAAATAAACTTAATTTGCTGCATTCGGAGCCATTTTGGATGCATATATAAAGCAATGCAAATGTCAGCAGCTTCTATATCAGCTCTGCTAAAGGGAGACTTCCCTCCTGTAAAATATGACTAGGTAGGTTGGAAACTCTGATCATTCCTGCGATAGGCTCTATAGTTTGTCTTTACATTCACGAATCTGCTGCTTTTATTCCTTCTTTTGTTCTTTTACGTACAATTGTTAAGTAAAAAAAAAAAAAATTTAAAAATCACATTTCCCATTTGAACAGTCACAAGAACATGTGAGAATTTCCTGCTCTCAAGTCTCATGATTAGTTACAATAAGCAACAAAAACGTGTTGGACACCGGAGTTAATCTCTGGTCTCCTGTGGGAAAGTCCACTGACTCAGTACTAGGGGACAGCTTGTTTCTGCTACAGCCAACATGTTACCTAAAGTAAAACCTGTCTCTCTTGGTAGTTTTTACTTTTACAAACAACCTGGAGAGTCATATTTTTAGAAGGACAGTCTCACAAATTGGCATAACTCCTTTAATATTTTGACTGTTCACATGCAGAGTCGGGAATCAGTATTTGTATTAAGTTGAGGTCAGATGTCTAACTTATTTTTAGTCAGTTTGCTTTGAGAGTTTACTGCAATTATAAATCAATCAAGTGACTCCTGGGGTAATAAAAACTTTCTTGTGGTGCCAAACTTTCCATGCAGAACTCAGTACAAGACCACAAATGGAAGTGAATTAAATTAGTTATCTGGATTTATTTCTCTGTTTCCTAAGATTCAAGTAGACGGAACAGACAAGGATATCAATTAAAAAACATTGTCCATTTTCACACTTAAATCTTAATTAATGGCGTTAAATAAAATCAACAAACATCTGGCAGTACCACTAACAAAATACACTAATACGCCTTATCCACCTGGTTATCGTTGTCTTTTTTATTATTTATATTGATTTACCGTTCTAGTAAGCTAGGACTTGTCCTCCATAAGTTGGAGGACACTAACCAGCTCAACGTAAGCTGGACAGACGGTGCTTGACAATTCTATTTTCCCTGTGCACAACAATCATGGAATGAGGTGAGGCATTTTATTCTTAACCTTTGTTTACTTTGAAATGAAGATATCTAGGTTATGGCATCAGACATAAGCTGTTGTTTGGTCGTAGTATTTTGAAGATACTTTTCATGTCATGATTGCTTTTCTTTTTTGTTGGTCTCCCAAAAAGAATAGAGAAGTTGCTAAGTGGCTTACAGCAATGCTTGAATAGGAATGTTACTCTAAACTAGCAGCCCGCACAACGTGCACCTACAGGACTGTTTTGATGAACTATACAGGTTTTATTTGTGTGTTGAGTTGTGCGAGCTGATCCTTTCCAGAAGAAAACATTTTTTTATTGGAGGACTTAAAAAAATAAAAAGTGTCACTGCCTAAGAAAAAAGACAAATCAAACATATTTTGTAACATAGATTCTACATTGTTAAGTACATTTTTATCATAGCAGTTTTTTTTTACTTAATATTGTATAACATTGTTAGTAGCTAAAACAAGACATTTAAGGGACATTTGGTTTACAAAACCAAATACAAACAACATTTTTAGGAGAGTGGGGACTGTGGCATCTCCTCCTCTCATGTGTCCTTGAGCAAGACACGTGAGTGCGGGTGGGTGAATGAGAAGCAGTGTAAAGTGCTTTGGGTACCAATAGGTAGAAAAATAAGTAATAGTAATAATAAGTAATAATAAAAAAACTTGCCATGTTATTATAAGTTTGGCTAGTCAAGCTCCCTGCCTCATGCACAAACATGCAAGTGGTGTCAATCTGCTAATCTCCAAAGCAAATAAGAAAATATCCCATAGTGCTCAGCCATTTCTTTAAAAAAAACTAATAAAAAAAATAGCAAGGCCAATAGTATTTCAGATTTTAATCTCAATTATACATTAACTTAAAGAAAAATAGATCTTGGACTTGATATAAGTTGGAAAAATGTTTAATACCATTAAAAGGTTGAATAAGGTCATTTGTACTTTAGTAAAGCATTATGCTGTTCATATCTTGTGCTTAAAATACTATCTATTGGAATGAACTTTAATTCCAGTTTTTCATTATTTGCACTTCTTTTTTTGTGGGTCACTGCCATTTGTCTAAGTAAACTTGTAATATTTCTCAAGAAGCTTAACAGACACGCAACATCAAACAAGTAGGGCACATAAGGCATAAAAACTAATTTGGAATCCAAAATAAGGGGATCAGTCTTAGTATCGCAAGTGTCCTCTACAGTGTACTGCTCCTTCATCTTATTGTCCGACATTAATGAGTTGGAGAACAAAACGGAACAGTGAATAATAATACACTGTGTAAAGCAAAAAAAAAAAAAGTGTGTGTGTGTGTGTGTGTGTGTGTGGGGGGGGGGGGGGGGGGGGGGGGGTATTGTTACACTAACAGAAAGAGAATTTAACCTGGTGATCGTGCTAATGAGTTATAATTTAAATGTAGGGGAAAGACAATCAGTCTGAGTTCAGACTAACCAGAACACTTGAATAGTATAGATAACACACAAAGGATTCAAATCATTTAAAAGACATAGTTGCTAAGTGGAAGAACTTATTAGTCAGTTAAATCTGGGTGAGGAAGAGTTTTCCTGGGTCTTTGTTTTTCAATAGTACAACAAATGCCTTTAGGCCAAGTAGTGTTCAGCTGCCATAATTGATGTGTGACCAGTGGAGGGCTGAATAAATCCCTGTTAACCTCATTTTATCACTTACATGTCAAGTGCTTAAGGCCGATCTGTTATCAATTAACTGACAACACATCCAGGAGACAGTTTTATTTATAGACTGTATTAGCAGCCCAGTATTCCTGTCGGTGTTTCTATTGGACAAAGCTCCATTTCTGTCTAATGACTATGTTCATGCAAGAAGTAGTGTTAGGTGTCCTTTAAAGTAGGACACAGTAACCTTGGCTTTTAAATGAGAGAGTAATGAGTGAATTGAATGTAGAAGATTTGTAAACTAACATTTGCTTTAACGATAATTATGATTTTCCCAAACCGTATGTTGCATTATAACATCCAATTGTCGTAGGACTATAAAGTCTTCTAAAAAAAAAATCTAACTTTACTAAAATAAATAATAGTTCAGGGCTATGTTCTATTGGAAATCACTGAGTGTGTCTCCCCCACCCATGGCTACAGGGCAGTCTGTGTAGCTCTTACCTACAAGTTCTGCTAAAAGCGAGATGGTAACATAGCACTACAGGATCTAAATCTAGATCACATCAAGTGAAGAAGCAAGGTCGGAAGCCAGGGAGAAAATGTGGGAGAACTGTGTGGGACTATTTCAAATTAGTAGTCATGTGGTTCAAGTACAAGAAAAAATATATAGTCAGTCTGTGTCAGAGTCATCACGTCAGGTTATGGCATCTGTGGTGTAGAAATAAAGTGGAAACACCAACAAATGTTTAAAATCAGCACTGAAAGAAACGTGATGTTGTAGTTCACATATCAAACTACTTCCTTTATTGCCAGTTTGAAACCAATGTATTGCAGCCTACGGCCTAATAAAGTTTATCTTTATGATCAGTACTCAGGTTTTTGACAACTTTTATCAACATTCATCAAGTCCATAAACTATAAGCTAAACTAAACTACTAGTGAAACTAACTAAAACTAAATGATAATGAAAAAATCAATATCAAAATAAAATCTAGTATGAGAAAGTACAATTAATAATAACCGTGTAGGAGACAGGGTTGAAACATATGGTGCAACAACGTTGCTTCCTAACTTTTACTGTTGCTTCATGGGGTTTTCCAGAATCACCAGATATCCCAGCACTTTTCTAACGTTTGGGTTGAAATTCAACCGCAATTACCAGCAAATTAAAAAAAAAAGAAAAAAGCTAAAATCTAAAAAAACAACTGCACTAATGGGTGTTGATTCTCCGTGAGATTGGTTGCACTAGCAGTGGGTTCGTGTTATGCTTTAGTTCACTTGATTCCTGTGTAGAAATCATTTATGTTATAACACAGTTATAACACTTTGTCAAACCACTTTGTTGTTAAATGTGGTTGTCCCCTAATTTCAGAGTATTTAAATCAACTATGCACAAATTTAAACCTATATATTTGACAGATATCAAGGTAAAATAATAAAGATAAAGATAATTACTTATGGCTCAACTGCCTGGGTCTTTTCAACCTTGCAAACGAACGCGAAAAAACCTTGTTTTTCCTAACAGCCACATGGTAGTGTACCGTCTGGTTTACCACTTCCTGTAAACACCCTCATTGAGTTTCTGAGATGAAAGCCAACACTGATATAAGAAGGATCTGTATAACAGAACTGAGGTTGTTTTCACAGATCTATTGCTTTCTGGCCATTATTTGTTGACGTCATATCAGTATTTGTGAAAGATATGGCATCCGCAAGACTCGATTGTCTTGCAGAGCAGTTGGGTCAGGTTGGGTCAGGAAGGGCATCTGACATAAAAACTGCGCCAAATCAACATGCGGACTAATGATCCGCTGTGGCGACTGAACTCACAGGATAAGCTGAAAGGACCAAAAAAAACCCAAACAGAATACCAATATTGGAGGAGGAAAAACCTTTAAAATTTAGAAAGAAATATTAAAATGATGACTTTGTGGGTAGCCAGAGTCCAAGACGTTTAGACAAGATTGTCCAAAATGTTCCTTGGTGAACCAGCTTTTAGTCAGGAAGCTGCATTTTCAGCTCCGGCTAGAAGAACTCAGTAACTACCTGAGGTGCACCGGGCAGTGTACGGTATATTGATGTAAAACACATCAACTGCCATTTTCTGCTCATGCAGTCCCATCATTTACAACACCTAATTTCTCCTCATGGGCATCAGCCTTTCAATAACACAGACTTTCCATTAGCTCCAACCTAACACTGTTGTCGGGAAACTGCATCACTACTTTGCTAGCAGTGCCAACCATGTCTTAACACACTTACATGGCACTGACAGCAGCTAGTCTTTTATCTGCTCACTTTTTACAGGCTGTCAAAGGTCTTGCCACTCTGAAGTTGAAGCTCAGGAAAAATTATATATGGAGAACGCTGACTGCATAGCAATATGAAATTCAGTTCAGTGACTTACCTATAATTAAACTGGAACCATAACATTTTCTCGATTTTTCCGACAAGAACTGATAAATATTCGTCTATAATACCACCAGTTTTTAGCCACAGTTGATGCTCTTGTTACTCAACACAACGCCAACGGTTTTCCGGGATGATAAGTGAAAGGTATTGTTTAATGATATAGGTCAGCTGGTTCGTACAAACTACGAGAGAGGCTGTTGACTGCTCATCCCAATCTACTGTAATGGTTTATTGAGACTCCTTACTCTGATATAACCCTCCCACCCTTGGCGGTATTTAAAATTGATCCAAAGATAAAATAGTTGCATGGAGGTGTCTAAATTCAACAATGGCAGAGCAGTTTCCTGTGTGATAAAATGTCCTGCTGGTTTCTAGCAGGAGGCATGTTGATCTTGCAGTAGCCTTAAATTAGCACAGCAATTACAGCTGCGGTACAGTTGTAGGAAAACAATCCATAAAGAGTGATGCCGATATGTGTTAGATAAAATTATAGACGAGAACACAGGAACTAAACAGCAACCCGGAGATTGAGCTACAATGACATGGGAGCTGCACATAGAGAGAGATTTAAAATGGTGCTTTCTTTGTAGTCTGCAGCTTGACAGCATGTGCATTGAACCAATTAGTTAATACACGGCTTGGCTATAGCGAGAGGCCATGGCAGGACGTCTATCTGCTGTCAAACGGGACCATAATAATGCAAGTCTGTATATCTTCTGCAAGGTACATGTGAAAAGCATGTGATCGTGGCTGTTTCAGTTTGCACAGCTTAAGGGGGAACATGAGTTTGAAGAAATGTATGTTGACTTTGTGGGAACAACAGTTCTTAACATTTCCCCCTCGAATCAAGCCCAACAATCAAAACACTTTCCAAAATGTAAACAAGAAGTTTGACTTTCGCCACACTGCTAATAATCTGCTGTGATCACGCGAGTTCTGTGTCTTGTGTTTTTTATGCATTTGTTTTTCCATCTCCTCTTTTCCTTTTGCTTAAATTTGCTTAAAGCTTCTTCCTAATGAATTTAACCTCGTTTCATGCACGACTACAGTAGCTGACTCTGTAATTAACTGCTTATGTAAATCAGATGTAATTTCACACAGACTGTAAATGCAGATAGAATTAAAGGCTCACATCAATGTGGATTTATCATTGTTTAGTGCAAACTGGAATATATCCAGGTGACAGTCATCCTGTTATGACTTAATGCATACCCATCACTTTGTAGAGTGAAAATTAAATGTTTTCACTGAACATAATGGAGGCGGCAATTATGTTTATCACCAAACTAATTTGAAGCACAGCACAAAAGACAGGCAGTTTATCACTTAACAATGAATAAACCTCCAATGTCCTATGTGTTTTTTTTAACCAAAGGGTTATTGATATTTAATACATACAAATGTGTGTGTTTAGATAAGGAAAAGTGACCCCCGCCCATGTGGCAGCATACATTAAGTACCCAACTGAAATGACTGTGTGTTGTGTACGTGGCTGGCAGGGGACTGCTAGAGAGTGGTGAATGCGTGCGAGGAGAAGAGACAGGGAGGGAGGGGGGGGGATGAGGCTTAGCGGCTGAGGGAAATAATTCTGGAAACGTGCACGGGAAACACCTCTATTTTTAGCACATGTCCTCTGGGAGCAAACCAGAAGCATGAGCTGAATGATTTTGCGAGGGGGGTGGGGGAGTAAAGGAGGGAGGGTTTAATAAATAAATAAAACTAGCTTTATTTTTAGCTTAGTTGCATTCATACATTTATGAAGCTATGTATTAATTGTGCTGTTTCTTGCCTTCAATAAATCCCATCCTTGCTTTTGTTGCCGCTTGGGTTATTCCTACACAGCACACAAAACATCTTGGTGCGGTGAAACCTTATCAGTTGTGGCAGGTTAAGGATTCACATGGGAAGCAAAAAGAAGCAAGTGTGTGTGTGTGTGTGTGTGTGTGTGTGTGTGTGTGTGTGTGTGTGTGTGTTTGTGCTGGCTTGTGTGCCCACGTCTGTGAGAGTGACAGAGTTAGTGTGTTGCTCTGCTGTGAAATATCCTGAAATGGCTTGCCTTTAGGGGTTTGTGAAAGTATGAAGCGAAACGTGACTGTGTAGTCAGTGCTTCATGACTGAATGGAGAACAGAGAGCATGAGTAAGATAGAAAACGATTTGAATGAGGGGGCAGGTGATGGAGGTATAGACAAAGAGAATGAGCGACGAAACGTAAGGGAGGGAGAAGGGAAAAACAAACTCTTTAATGAGATGTAGGAAAGAACGAAGACAGATGCATGCAGGGAGGAGGAGGAGGCGGTGAACTGCAGAAGCTACGTCTGTCACGTGTACCGCTTTTCAATTTGACAAATTCTGTGGCTAAAAATAGATTGCCTCGAAATAGAAACCGGTCAAGAGTTTTACTCTTTCAAGAGACAAAACTGCCACAACATAATTAATCAAACCTATTTCATATGATCTACCTTAATGGAAATGATTAAAAAATTACTTGAACAAGATGATGAGATTTCTGGCTTTCATACTACACTTTAGACACCCGGCTCCTGGCATCACGGACATCACGCATCTGAACACATGCAACCTAAGGGTGAAATATATTACGTTGACAGAAGATGTTTAAACTGCTTTTCCTTTTTGGCCTTTGTCTTTACCTTTCACTTCTTAAGTTAGATTGTTTACAAGAAGGAAAGATCATGGTTGATAGGATTAAAAATGGATTAAAAAAAAAATGAAAAAGAAAATGGTTAGTAGCCCCTCGCGCTAAAACTGAAAATTAAAGGAACATGTAGGTGTTTTTTTGACCAGGTTTGTCACCGATCTTTTACAAAAGAGGTGTATTTTGTCTGTGGTTTTAAATCTCGACACAACTCACCTGTGGTTTGTCTTTCCTGAAATTTAAACAGGATAACTGGCAGACCTCACCGTTTTCAGTTTCAAGGAGTCCAAAACATTATTAAATATGGTTTAAACATTTTCTGCAGCATATTTCATCTTTCAACTATTCTAGGTTTTGAGTGGCAACATTCAAAATCAAATGTGCATAGAGTTTATTACAGTAGGTCTTTCTGTAAGCTCATTAAGTTTCTTAAAAAAACAGCTGATAACATGTGCACATTTCTCTCTATAGCTTTATGACCTCAATTAAGATCATATAAGGAGTCAGATTAGTGTTTGTTTAGGTGAAGCCATTATTGTTTCTACCATGACAGCTGCCCCAGGTCAAACAACAAAAGAGGTTGTCGCCACCATCTGATATGAGCAGTGTAAATTTGGAGCCCCATGTTGGCTTTATGACATAGATGTTTTATTCATCCCAACAGGAAAATCACAACATTGTACGCTGTACCAGCGCTATTTAAAGTTCATGCAAACATGATCTTGGTGTTTTATGTTCTCTGCAGCTGTACTGTGGGAAGATCCGTTGTTAAAAGAAAATAAACGCACACTGACACATGGATATTGTGTGAAAGTGATTCTCAGCATCATGCCAGTTCAACCTTGTTGTACAGTGATAATGGCACTTTCTCCAGGTACTCAGGTTTCCACTCACAGTCCAAAGCTGTGTATGTTAAGCAAATTTGTAACTCTAAAAGTGTGAATGGTTTTCAGACTGCGTGAGCCCAGTGCAGGTATATATTACTGTTTGCCCAGTGCCAGCTGTGATTGGCTACTGCGCCTCCATAATCCATAACAGTAAAGATAATGGACGGATGGACAGATCTTGGACTGTAATTCTCGTTCAGATTGTGTTTATTTCAATTTTTATTTAGGCAAAATATACCCAAAGGACTGAACTTTGATGCACTTCACAGAAGGAAAAACCCATCCAAAGACACTGGATGTCTCCATCAGCAGAAGAAACTGTTGCCAAGATACCAGCCGACGGATCCAGTCTGTCAATAGGAATGTTATGGTCAACAAAATCAAAAGCTGCAGAAATGTCAAGGAGCACGACACAGTGTCCTCACCAGCACAAGCGTTCAACAAGATGGCGTTTACAACCCTGACAAGATGTTTGTGGCTGTGCTGCTTTCAAAAATGTTATTATCCTAGACCTTCATGAGTTGTCCTGAGACAATCCTCTTCAACACTTTGGAAATGAAAGGTCCTCTTGAAAAAGGTCATAGCTGGCAAGATCAGAAGAATCCTTGCATTGGCTTTTTTTCTTTGGCTGGCAGTCTTCAAATATTCAACACAGCAAGGAGAAATTCAGATAAGGTGCTGAATAGTTCAAAGACTAGTTTTTTATTCCACTAAGAAAGAAAATAGTACTACAAAAAGAAGGATTGACTTGAAATTACTAATTGTTACTAATTAAAATTCCAGACTGGATGCCGCTAGCTTTATGTTAAAAAGTGGTAAACATCTCTTAAGTTCAATATTTGAGTATACAGACACATTTCAGACCTATAACGACATTGTGCTTGCAGAACCCATGAGCTGAAAACCTCATAAAAGCCACAGGGTCAGTGGTTTGATCCCCGGTCCCACCTACGTGTCGAAGTGAGCCACCAGGAGCAAACTGAACCCCAAGTTGCTCCTGATGGGTCAGGTGAGCACCTGGCATTACAGCCACCACCATCGGTGTGTGAGTGTGTGTGTGAATGGGTGGATGAAAAGCGACACGAGAAGGTTTCCAACATTTGGAAAAAAGTGCTTATATAAGTGGCCGTTTAATTTACGCTGGGTAAGAAGTTAAGTTAGTAGCTTGGAAAACTACATCTTTTAAAATTACTAGCCTGTCCACCACTAATGCCAGAAGGCTGAGGAAAAAAATTGGTAACAGAAAAACTGTTTAAACAGACGTCTTTTAATAGGTTTTACCAACATTCATGAATTCAATTCATGGGCCATGTTGAATTTTCATACACTCAACATGTTGTCTCTCTGTGTTTCAAAATATTTTTTATACCCTGCTGCTACTTAAAGCCCCAGTCAGCAGAATTTGATACTTTTTCCATGTGGCTCCCTCTTACATTGCTAAATAAAACTCACTTTTTCACCAGTGTTGCGCTCTGACCCTTCCTCAGGGACATGGATTTGTTTACAAGCTGAAGCTGTTAGTGGACCAGAAAAAAAAGTGTCAGCAACCAAAGAATAATGTCGACTAACACTGGAAAGTAATATTACAGCATTTTATACAAATGTGACTCTGCATAGCTTTATATTGTATATATTGTGTATTGAGTAACACTAACAGCAGCATAGCAAGGACTTACTGGTTTTCTGTAAGCATCTTGTCAAATGTGATGTGCATACTAATCAAACAAAACTCTGGGGCTCTGCTCAGTCAGTTTTCTTCATATGTGTTGGTCAAAGTTGGCACAAACAGAAACACAACTGTAAGCCAACTAAAGTAACTCTATAAAATGTGGGCTAACTTAACACAGAGTGAACAAAACAAAACAGCTATACACTAATGCGCTCAATATCTGCTGATGGACTTGTCTTCTAATCAACACAACCAAGCATCAAGCAAACACCAAAAAACACAGTAAGCCAGATAATAATGGAGACTCTGTTAACCAATGTGTATGCATGCCGACGCCAGCATCACTGGCGGCATCGTTCATACGATTAACAAGGCCTTAAAATAACCAGTCATGCATTGAGTCACTGGTTGAGGATTTTCTATTTGGATCCATTTCCATATCCACTTTCTGAAAACACGAAAATATTCTAAAGTTCCAACATTTGTTAGACAATAATATATTGGGGTTATGTTAAATTATATATAAAATGTTGATTTGTCGACTCTGGACTATTATTAGGTTTTAATCTATTTTTCTTGAGTTGTGAAAAGGTCTGCAGTGTTTTATTACAAGAATGTCAGAAATGACAAGATTATCTGACCAATCTCAGTTCACACTCTCTGGATTATTCCCAAGACTGAAGACTTACAGCAGAGACATATTTAAGAGTAGCAGATGAGATGCATCCCCTTTTATGTGAAAAACCTCTCATCTGTGCAAAGACGTGGTGAAATTCTCCATATATGGGATTCCCCCAGCAATACAGTGGCCTTCAGCCAGCCTGCAGTACGTCTGGTGAAGTACTTACCGCTACCTTTCCTAAATATAGTTTGCTTGTAAATAATTACTTAAGTATCATTACCTTTAACCTCAGTTGGAATGTGAATATGTATGATTTTGATTAAAACATTTGAATAAACAAATTAATAGCAAAAGCATTATTTATGAAACATACAGTACATATTTGATCAAATAGTTCTAAAACTTCGTTGCATTAATAAGTTCCATTTTTTAGGCACCGATCTCTTGAAGAAGAGTGAATGTTTAAAAAAATACAATAGATGGATGTTGGATATTGCATGTTAATCAAGGATTCACTCTCACACTCGCACATGTAAACATGAGAAAACTAACTGCATTAGGTCTCAGTTCTCCGAATAAGAAATTCTAATTTGGAATAAGTAAAGCCAAGTAATAATAATAAATAATGCAGCGTGTGAGTGAAAAGGTAAATGAGCAAAAATAATAGAGCAGTGCAAGATAAAATAAAATAAAGTAAATACAGCAGCATATATCCTTTACAGCATCGGGCGTAACCTGTTTTCGACATTAGAGACAGTATTTTCACAAGGAGCAGGGTGTGAATCACACACTTACAAAACTAAGATTAGTACACAAATTTGTGTTTAAGTTCACCTTTGTAAATAATTTAATAACCTGGTCACATTCACACATTGAAAGAAGATACAGGCATTTTTCACTGAGAGGAGAAAGCGCGTTAAAGAGAATCCGAGTGTGTCTGAGCACACTCATTTCCACAGAGACTGCATGTGCTGAATGCCTGGGGCACAGTGAGCATCAGACTTACAGCTCCGACCCCCCGCTGTGCTGTGGAACAGATCATCACAGATCAACACAGACCATCGCCAACGAACATGACATGCACATGCACATCAGTGTGTGTGAACTGTGGCAATGGATGAATGAGAAAAACAATGAGTGACACCTAAGGTACTTTATAAAGGTACTCTGTACTGTAAAAGTACTTTGTAATGGTACTGGACAATGCTGGACAGCAGAGTGATACTAATGATACCAATGACTTCTCCAGAAGTAGGATATCAATGTGCTAAAAGGGTGTGATAACAGAAGCCACTCATGTCAACAGTGAACTTAACTGTTTAAACTGACAAATATGATTATTGTTAATATACAAGGTGAATGTGAACAACAAAGAATATCAACAATATGCTGCTAAAATACATAACTCATGATACGTTATAAATGTAAATGGCAAAAGTATTCATGTAAAGTAGGCATCCAGCACATGCCTTACATTAAAATTAAAAACTATGAATGATAAATGTCATGTAAAATCATTTGTTTAATGTGTGAACTTGCACAGCGCTGTTCAGGTTTGGAAACGAAGAATGAAAAAGTAGCTAGAGTTTTGTATGGTCTCTGAGTTGACAAAAAATGAGTTTCCTTGCTGACAGAATGAAAAGATTAATAGCACTTGCACACAGCATCCATCCATTGTGGTAAGGATCTCAGGTGGGCCTGAAGCATGTCCCAGCTGCCATTTAGCGAGAGGCAGGACACACCCTGGACAGGCCGCCATTGTAACTCAGGGCAAGCGCAGACAACTGTGAGGCGGCAGCGCTAACCACTCCCCCACTGTGCCACCCGCATACAACACCCTCGTCTGTTAAATCTGAAGTTAGCCAGAATCAAGTTAGCTCTGCTTGGCACAAATGCTGTAAATTAGAGATGACCTAGCCTGGCCCTGTCCGAAGGTATCAAAATAAGTATATCAGCACCCCTAAAGCTCACTTGTTTATTTATTTCATACAAAAAAGCAAAACTAACAACAGAAAAGCAATAAACATGAAATAGTCAAATATCCCCCCCTTTTTTTAGAGAGACAGGTTTGTCATCTATAAGCATACCTGGGCATCTATATGCTAGACAACAGGGTGTTAGATCCACCTACAAATTCATCGGACGTACATGCAAGTGCTATCCAGCCTCTTATATAACTCACACAGAGAAACGTTTTTCTCAAAATGTCAAACTTGATTAAAGTTTCCACTTGATTGCAATGAGTATGGATCAGCACTAAAAGTGCCATAATACTTGAATATGTATGCATGTAATGTAATGTACGCAAAGAGAACGCGGGTGGACAGTTTTTCAAATGTGTAATCAGTTTTGTATTACAGTGCCGTGTCTTTTTCTGTTCCGTCTATTCTCCATTTTTCTGACTAAATTATTTTCCTGTCATGGAGGTATTTAAAAAAAACCTGTGCTCGGATACTGGCCTAATCAAACACATGTTCTTGCTCTAAATTCTACACAACTCACAAATTTTTTCCTGGAATTTTTTTATGTTGAAACTGTGCAAATACATCATTTGAGTTTGTCCTTCTAAAACAATGTGGTAAACTGCATCTAACCAGAATCCAGCTGTATTCTTCACAGTTTGGGCTAAATGAATGGACCAGTGTTTCCTTTTATGCCCTGTAATGTGGTTGTTGCTATGAGGCATTTAATGTTCTGTAACCCTACCTGCCACTGTCACTGCATCTTTCCCTAGGTGATAAGAATGGCTGTGTATGTTCAGTGCCGGCCCGTGGTTCATCCCTGGGGTTGCCCCAAGCTTCTTTCATCTGAAATGGTTGAAGGATGTGTGTGTGTGTCTTTCTGTCTACATTGTGACAGACACATGCAGTTTTCAATGTGTGAAATGGTGCAAGGCAACTTCCTCATTTACTACAGTCAGTAGCGGCTTTAAGTGTTGTTTATCTGTGGCGAAATGAGGCACAACTTACTGTATCCTTCAAATTTTGCATCATTGTCATGACATATACTAGTATATATGGTTTATAAATATAGACCAACACATCTAGAGTTCATTAGAAGGCACAGAGAAGGTGATAATATCCAGTTTTAGTTCACATGTTTGACAATGATGCTTTATTCTGTTTCATGTTGCAGGCTGCAATTTGTGGTACTGCTGGAATGTGCTGGCTCATACCGACAAAGCGGCTTCACTGTTTTGTCCACCCTCTTTATGTCAATGACAACATAGTTGAAATAACTGAAACGTGTCTGTATAATGCTGTCGAAAGAATCTAGACTCATCCTCATTCACCCAAGTAATTATACAACTGTCGATGCATTTCTCAGCATCATGGAACTGCTGATGGAACCAAAGAGCAAGACAAGACAGCCCGCTGTCTTCCATGTTACTCATTTCCTAAATGACCTGTTGACAGGTACAAACAATCCTCAGATATAGTGTTTAGAGATGTGAGCCCAGATGTTGAGAAGGACAGAGAGGAGGGTGGGACAAGAAAAACAGATGTTCAGAGGTTGTATAGAGGGGATTCAGAACACGCTGAGCTCCTGACTACAAAATGTACAGCCTCAGTTCAGATTTTAAAAACACACACACAAAGTTTTAGACTTTAAATACTGAATATATGCAACATAAATGAATCCAAATGAGTTGTGATAGATGTAGCATTGGCCAGAAACGTAGGTTGCTCATTATTAGATGATACTCCCCTTTATAACACCTATTCTTTGTCAAGACTTTGTCAATATAAAAAATAAATACAAGCTGATCACAAAATCAATGATAATAAAATAAGTCTATGCAACACAGTATATAAAAATGAGGACAACAACTTTGAGCCTCACAAGCATCTCGTCTCAAAAGACGAGTTAGCCAGTGGATTAGTGTATTAAACAACCCTCATTGATGATAGTGGGGTATCATCCATCTTCTCCACCACAGGAAGATCGAAAGAGATGAGCAAAGATAAAAGAGCTTTCTCATTGTAATTTACAAACACAAGTAGTAGTAGAAGTAGTTGCCGCTTTATTCAAATCTATCCTCCACAATGTGAAAAGCAGACAGAGAAGACAAATTTGAGGTGATTGTTAATTGAATCACATATTGTGATTTATGAAGTGTCACTTGTGGTCACAGACTGGTAGTTCTCTAAGGTTTAAAAAAGTTTTGTCCCAGAGAGAAGTTTTTCTAATTATGTGACCAAAAGGGTTCTATACAGTTTTCAATTTTTCATGGGAAGTTGTATAATGGGTGTTTTACTTTGACCTCTGCAAAGTACGAGATCAGAATCTGTGTCAGTGTTTCAGACACAGAGAAGCTACCAAAGCAGAAAATGTCCCGAAAGAATAGTTTGCTTCTTTAGTAAATCAGACACTTTGTATCACTCTGAAGGTCATTATTTAAAATTTGATCCTCACATAGCAGACTGAACTCGGTTCCAGCTAGAACAGTCAGCGTTAGATATTCTCAGAACCGTTTATCCATCAGCTTGCATCACTCATGCTTTTTTTAACTAGTAGTCTCTGTGGGGATGACCCAGGTTTCTAGTTTCAGCCAGTCTGCTATGACAGTCTCATCAGATGCAGCCTCCAATTAATCTGCAAAATCCAGTCAGTAATAGTTTCCCAACGCCTTTTATTTTGAGGGGGGGTGGGGGTGGGGGGGGAATTGTTAAATTCTTCAAGACTGTGATTGCTGATTAATTTCTTGCTCTCTGGCTAAAGAACAGAGGAGCAAATAGGCAAGGAAATGATACTTGCCTCAGTCCAAAAGGCAGTTGTTCTAGGGCACTTATCTAGCCACAAAGTAAAACAGTATAAAAGAGAGACAGATTGAACAGCCATGAGTAATCAGTCTGACTAAAAATACGGTATGAAATCTGCTTTGTAGTGCAAAGTGCATTCAGTGGTTACACAAGCATCTGCTGCTTCACAGTTGCCACGCTCCAAAAGTGCTGGACACGACCCATGCAGAACATGAATTTATTTGTTTAACAAATTAATGGCTGTATATACGGTCTCGCTCATTTGATGTGTTTATTTGTGACCAGTGCGATTCAGTGCAGGAAAATCGACAGGAACAGATGCAATGTCCGCAGGAAACCACACAGATGTAGGAAGCTTAGGCAGCTGTACAGCAGCAGGTACGCCATCAAATGGCTTTGAGCCATTTGCATACAGAGCTACTCCACCGCTGGTTAATGTCACTGCTTGGAAATAACTATTTAGCTGTTAAAATATTTTCTACTTGGAGCAGCATGTCCTGTGTTTTGCCTTTTTCCAAATGACAGTTGTTGGTTCTCGAGGGCCAGGGGGCAGATCTATGGAGACGGAAAAGTTTGTCATTGCTCCAGGCCCACGATCACCATTTGCCTCCCATTTAACTGAAGGGGCTTACCTGAGGTAATTGTCACCAGGAGACAAAGTACTTGTACGTGTTTCTTTTATCCTCTGGCTACAACTTGCTCTACATGTTGCTGTGAAATATTACTCATACACCAAAGGACAGATGCTATAAAGTCACTCCCATCTCAAAAAAAGAGGAGCTCGGTAAAGAGACCAATATTCTCAGTCAGTGTCTTAGTAGAGATAAGCAGACATACAGTGCATTTGGAAAGTTTTTGGACCTCCTTCACTCTGAAGCACGCGACTTAGGGACAACTCTGTGAATGTCCTAGAGTGGCCCAGTCACCATACGCGATTGAACATCTCAGGACAGACCTGAAAATGGCCGTCCAACAACAGGTCCCATCCAACCTGACTGATCTTGAGAGGATTTGCAAAGAAGAATGGAAGAAAATCACCCAATACTGATGTGAAAAGCTTTATACTCAAAATGACTCAAGGCTGTAATTGCTGCCAAAGGTGCTTCAAATAAAGTACTGAGTAAAATTGCTACTTCGCCAGAAATTGTGTTTTAATTTTTTTGTTTAGACAATTGATACAGAGGTAAATAAACAGCAGTAATACAAATGAATTGCTGGCATTTATGGACCTATGTGCATCCAGCATCTGCTCAGGGAAGAACATTTACACTTTGTAGTTTGATCCGACCATAACAAAATACAAAATGCAGGTTTTTAGAATTTGAGATGTTTATCACATTTATCACAACACTGGCAGACAGAAAGAAAGAACACACTGTGCTGACTATGGTAACTGCGCATCCTAACTATTATTTGGAGAGTGTGTATATAGGCAAATTCCGAAGTCTAAATGTCACAACACTAACTTTAATAAGTCTGACTTACAGCTGAACCAGCTCAGCTGCCATCATCAGAAACGGACAATCGTGCAGATGACGGTTCACAGGAAAGCAATAATTGGCGAGAAAGTTCACTAGCAGCAGTGTGTAAAAAGCATGGCAGTCTCTGAACAGTCTTTTGTGTGAGTAAGAGAGATAGTGGCTCCGCTGATGGGAGTTCAATGTGTTCATTTGTAGAGTATCTGTGTGCTACATGTGCTGGATGGTGCCAGTAGAACTATTAGGCTTCACACCTGTCTAGGAGTAAAGCTGTGACTCACCCCGATCAGAGCACAATAGCTTTTTTTTTTACGGGGCCAAAACTGCTCCCCGCATTCTTTCCATAGGACAGACTGTCCTGACAGACAGTGAGGTTCAGGGTCCTGACAGGGAACCACAAGCCTCTGACACCAACCTGTGTAACAGTCTGAAGGACAAAATGCCTCTGTCAACTGCACAGCAGATCCACATTAAGTACTGCTGTTTGACACAACCTGCTACTGTCAGGTGACACAACAAAGGTCAAACAGTTGTAGGTGCAGAGACTTTAAATAATAGGCCAAATAGTCGTAGTCCCACCATAGCTCTGGATCGAAGTCCTAGTCCTAGAAATCTGGGTATCTGCCACACTTTTAAAACTGACCAGCAGTGCAGGCTGGGACTGACTGACATGTTTCCCCTCAGGACTCATCATAGGTGTAAACACCCGCAGCTGAGACTGTTCAGTAATGCAAAATATCACATGCCCCAGGTGATGCAGTAGGTTCCCCAAACCTACACTTCACAGCGCTATATTGTGTGTATGCCTTGGTTGTTTTCACAAATTTCATGTCTTCTCCTTTTTTCTTTTGTTTGAACAAATATATAGCACAGGCCTATCTAATCTATGTGTGTGTGTGTGTGTGTGTGAGAGCAACCAGTCCAGTATTTATTACATCGGAGATTTAAGGCCTGATCATTTGAAATCTAACCCATATAAAATAAATTATGATAATTTTTTCCCCATTGTTTTCTGTAAGATGTGAGGCATAACTGCTTTTAAAAGGAAACATAATAGCAACATTACAATTTAAAACTCATAACAAAAATTTACTTATCACAGTCTCGCCATCCTAGGGCAAATTAAACTGATGCTTAAGTTCTTTGTTACTGTACATTTGGGCTTGTGACATTTGTCTGTTTTGTGAAACTGTATAGTGATACTCAAGCCGTCCCCTTGTGACCTGTCTTGACCGACCCGCCGATAGTGACTAACACACTTGCATTAGCATGGATTTCTAAAACATGCATTCCTGCTTTTCAATATGTTACTGAATTATTAATTATTTGCAGACATGGAGCTATTTTTAAAAAAGTGTCTCAAAGTTACATTACATAGAGCTCCAGTGCTTAAACTATTAACTGTTCAAGTGTGTTTTGTTCCACAGACAGACGCATCACTGTAAAGCTAAGATATCGAGTAATTGATACAATGATATCATTTTACCTCCTCTGGGCCCTTTTCTCTGCTCCCAGTAGCAAACAAATAAATGTACAGATAAGAAAATCAGCCTATGATGCACATTGACACCATTACATTTGTTGCAGAAGATTGTAACAAGACCTAAAATGACCAGTGTTGGGCCATAACAGGCTACTAGTACTGTGATAATAATTTTTTTTCTCTTTTTTTTTTTTGTTCTTTCGGCTTGTCCCGTGAGTTCAGGGACGCCACAGGGGATCATTGTCCACATGTTGATTTGGCACAGTTTTTACGCTGGATGCCCTTCCTGACACAACCCTCCCCAATTTCTACCGGGCTTGGACCAGCAGTGCACAGCTGGAGATGGGGAATGGGCTGTTAGTGAGTCAGTGTCTTCTCACAATAATGAGTAGTGTATAAAGTTACAAATAAAATTTCCGGAATAATATTGCAGTTGTTCGCTCCAAAAACAACTTGTTACCGCAGCAATAACTAATTTCAAATCTCACATCTAATATTCGTAGTCTTCGCTTCACACATATCTAAAATCAGCGTCATAAGCAGTAAGCTGCTGTGGAAGTGTCTACTTTCAGCAGCTGGAAATGTTTACTTTGATTTTTTGCTTGGATGAAAGGTGATAAGAACATTGTGACACAAAAGTAATGTGAGGTAGTGATAAAATTTCCCCTGCGAAAAACCTTTGATGGCTAAAGGTTTGGAGGTAATTTAAATCCCAGCCCTTCAGAAGAGATAATATAACAACTTACTTTTGAGTAAGGGAGTAAAAAGTAAAGTAATAATATTAATTTTGAATAGAGTATTGATTAATATATTTTTTAAGTAAGGAGTCCAACACTGAAAATGACCTTCCCATTCCATTAGAGATGAAGCATTATGCAAAAGCCTTTAGCATCTCAGTGGTCTGAGGCATTGTTGTGGAATATGTCCCTCACATGAACTCGCATGATTTCTTGATGGACAGCTCTGAGACATCACAGTGACAATCAAAAAAGATGAAGTGACAGGAACATCCACTTGTATGCATGCATGCCCACGAATGACCAAGACTGTCTCTGTGTGTCCATCGGTGTCTCTCACACATACACACATTGAGACCTTTCAACGTGAACTCCCTTCACAGCAATGAGAAGACACAGACAGGCAACTATAAAACTGTGACATGAGTGTAATTTAATTCAGGCAAAATTTCACAGTCCAGAAAGAGACCATGTCTGCAGTGTTGCTTAGAGCAATGTCAAGATCACTAAAAGTAAGAATGGAAATGCACACTACATTCATGATTGCATGGACTGAATATGTCAGTGCTAATTAACTTTACACGGCACAAAAGCTTGTTACGAGTGCTGTGGGAAAACAGGTGTGGCCAAAGTACTGTTGGAACATGTGCCACTTAAACAGTACCTCAGTCCTAAATATTGCATGTAGGCAGAAAAACAAATTGCAGTACTGACCTCTGTGGGCTGAAGTTTGTGGTGACCACAGACGTGCACACATATTCAGACTTTATTTATTTTATAGCAGGACACTAACAGGCGTAATTAGTAACATTAATCATGGCTGTACTGCAATTGTGTATACCAGATAGGGTGCATTGTTGTGCATGCTGTCTCACTGACCATTAAAAGCAGAAGATTCATGAATAACATTGGTAATTATACCTTTTCTCTCTGCGGAGAGGCCTGTTTCTAACAAATATAACAGCAAATATAATTTGTATTGTCAGTTATAAAATGGACAATTTTTTTTTGACAAATCGTTTATAAAAGTGTGTGCCCACCAGTGGTCCCAAATAACTTACAGAGGGCTCTTGTGTATGTCTAAAGGATTTAAGAGGTCAGCCACAAGGGGCAGACTCAGGCCTGATTATCCCTGACCAACAAAGCCACTTCTTCCTCAACATAAACGAAAGCCCTGGCAATACTCTAAGAGCGCGTATCTCTGCTAGTGACATGAAGCACACAAAAAATTGCCTGTACCGTTCTAGCTGAGTGCCACTTTGATAAGGAGATACATGAAGAAAGTGTGACGCACCAGCATGGAGAGTTGCCAGAGGCGAGAACACACACAATAAAATGGTGAAAGCACTCTGAAGATGAGCAGAGGACACCAGCAGAAACAAAACAAAACCAGCAAGGATGTGTGAGGTGGCTCAAATTCTGTGTGTGTTGCAGTGCCAGTGTCTCAGTGGGCAGATACACAACGGATGAGATGAGCAGGCAAACAGAGACGTTTGTGTGTGTAAAAGTGGAGATCAAGGGCAAGAAGAACAGGATATCGGGGAAACGAAGGAAAGGACAATGAACAAAACATTCCAACCCGGACCATAACACCTGGAGGACATTTACCATTTACTTCTAAAAAATGTTAATGTGTAGTCAAGGACTGGAGACTTGAATTGGGATTTGCTTTGAAAAGATGTGTTTGTCAATCACTTGTATGAAGACCTTGATGAGTCTAGATGGAGTAGTGCCCAATATGAGATAAACATATCTGTGTCTGACGATTTCTTTGCCATGTATATGCGCAACCAGGTTTCCAATCAGCTTTCTCCAACTGTGCATGTGCGTAACAAAAAGCTGCAGACAGGAACCTGCAGCTGAGAGAAAGGCTGGAGATCATTAACGGGGCAATGGCGCCTCTTTTTTCAAACAAAGTCTGGCAGAAACTTTTACTAACTCAAAGTGCCATGTAGGAGTCTAAATATGTCACTTTCCCCCCACTGATTTTTTTAAGTTCAGACAGTTCTCGTTGCGGATCAGCTGTGTTTCTCCTTTCTCACCCGCACTGTCACTCTGCTGCAACACACACACACACAAAATCAGAAAGTGGCCACTATAAGGTTAAAATCTGTGCACCAGTACTTAGGTTGCAGTTCTGCTTTGTACAGGTGCAACTGTGTAATGACATATTCTTTGTGTTTGGACTGCAGTACTGCATACTACAGAGGATAGAAGTGTGTGAAGAGCAAAGCAAACCTGCATCAGCACAGAGAGAGGAAGAGTCTGGGCTGGGCAGTGAAAAACAGACTGATTCTCCCTCTCACATTAGTGCTAGTTTAAGTTGTATAGTGTAGCTATGCTAATACCAAAAAAATATATATGGGAATCATGTATTTTTTTCAATGTATTTTTATAGGTAACGGTAAGATGAGCCTATAAATAAGCAGCAAAACTGATCCATGTTTCTTTGTTTAAAAAACAAATACACTTGCTGTTCTCATCCAGTGCACATTTACATAACACCGCATTGCAAATGACTGAGTGTTACATTGTAATAATGCTGTACCCATAGATCTGACACAGTGTCACTTCTAGAAAACTATTTTTGACTTATCATGTTGCAGTGAGAGGTTTTTCCACATATCCCTCACACACCTGTGCTTCAGTGAACACAGACATAAGCAGCCAAAATGTGATAAATCCCATCGTGCAGTGACCTGCACAACCAGATCAGCAGAAAGACAGAAAGATACTAGCTTTCCTTGGTATTATAAGCGTAATCTGCTACACTCCACAATGCTCTGTCCAATGCTTCAGGAAATGGCCGTCGTGAAATTAGAATAAATGAGAATTATCAAAAACATCAGAATAAATTGAAATTTCCTTATTTCCTCTTTATCTATACAACCCAGAGTCAATGCAGTGTTCTATTGAGGCTTTTTATATGAACTGGCAAACATTTTCCCATCCTCACACCATACCGTCTGTCAAGCTCTGCTATCATCTCATGACAATGTTTGGCTCTATATCAGTCAATTAGTTCTCCTTTCAATCTGTTGTTGATTTTCTTGTCTTGTCTTGTGTCAGTACACACTAAAACAAAAAAATGCAAAAAGCACAAATCCAGTATAGCTGTACTGTATTAAAGCTCAGAGGGACGGCATTTAACTAAATAGCCGACATGAGTGAATGCTATTGGTAATAATTAAGCCAATTTGAATCTTTGATTCCCACTGTAAAACATTTAATGTAGCACAGATCATCTATGCACTTGTTTTGCTTCATATGAGATCCTCTAAAGATGCTTCACCTTTAAACATTTAACAAAATGTACTTTTTGTGGCATGAGATGTTGTTTGAAGTCAGTTGTCTATAGTATGCACAATCACAATGTCACATGGGGGATAAATAAAGTGCTAAAGTAAAGTGCTAAATAAAGTTGAAAACAGTAAAAACTGAATAGGTTTTGTTATTATGTTCAGATTGGTGCAGAAATTTGCATCCCCATTGATAAATTATCAAAAATTAACAATGATTTTACTACAGAATATAGACACTGGTAGCTGCCCGCATCATGTCCAAAGCATTGACTACAGTGTGCTCACCTCAACAGCACCTTCCTACCTGAACTCCCTTATCCAGGTCTACAATCGCTCCTGCCCACTGAGCTGTGGCAACAAATGGTGTCTGGTAATCCCTGCACCACACAGCAAAAGATTTTGAGCAAAGCTCTTCAGCTCAGTGGTCCCACAATAGTGAGACAAGCTACCAAACTCTGTAAACTTAGCCGCCTCACTCCCAAGACTCCAAAAACTGTCAAAGACACTCTGCCCTGTCTTTCACTTGCATCTCATGAAATAGAAAATGTGTTTTCATACTTTACTCCATGCGGTAGAATTTTGACTTGATTTGAATTTCACTAAGTCACTTTGCATAAAAGCATTTGCCAAATGACTATAATTCCCAATGAATTCCCTGTATAAATGAATAAAATAAAATGAATACAGGTCTCATTAAACAAAACCTTTAAGTGCTTCAGCTATCTAATATTCGGTTTAATGTAATCGTAATTTGAAGGGGCTAAACGCTTGAAAGCAGATGCTGTGTGGTTAGATTTAACCACAAAAACCATCAAGGACAGTTTTAGAGAAACATTTGTCTGTTGGAAGTGGGAAACAAACTGTTTCCACTTGAATGTCCACTGCTTTCACAGCACTTTATTACTGTATATGCATTTCATATAATAAAAATATTATCAGTTATCTGAGAGATGGAGTGTTTCATTTAGTCTTCAAATTTTCACCTTATTTCTCTGGAATATTCTCATACTCTCTCATTTCATTTTTGGTTCTGTTTCATTTAGTATTACACAAAATTAAGCTTCAGCCAAAAGTACAATAAAGAAGATTGCTTCCTTACACCATGTTCCACTGTGGGTTAATGTCCAATGAACTAATCCTCTCTGCTTTCTCACGCTGTCCAATTTCCCCTATTCATAATGCCAATATCATCATATCTGACCAATGACCTTTGTTCGAATAAATAACTGGCTCTTGCTGTTCTTTAAAATTTCTTTGCAATTCTGCCCATGTGTCTTTCAGACCTATTATTGCACTGCCCACTTCCGCCCCGTCACCACCACAACCTCCAAGGACACCTCGCAAAGGTTCCCCTCAATCATTCACTGCCTCTACTTTACCAACACCACCAGTGTCAATAAATGTAATTATTCACTTCCATGTGATCTGTAACTGGAAATGCATCTAAAATCTAGCATTTAGCACAAAAGTGAGACGCATGAAGCAGTTCACATGCAGGTATTGTTTAAATAATGGATTCACTGACATTTATTCCATCCTTCAATGGGAATTTCTTCTTCTTTTCAACAGATGGAGTGCTAATGTTATATTTAGCACACAATACAGACAAGTAGAAATTCTGAGATCAGATGATTTTATGACACTGGAAATCAAAGGCTCATAGACAGCAGAATAAAATGAAAAGAAAGTAATTTTACACAAGTAGATGTTTAAAAAGACATCAAAATATAGAATTGGTTAAATAACTGACAAATGCATTTGCACACCATACACTGGAATACGGCAGATCACAGTGTTTGTGTTTTCCTCTTTGTGGCTTTGCTTTTTGGGATAATGAACTCAGCTCAGAGCTTGGAAATAAACCCTTAATACATCTTTATCTCTTTTGCTCCCACTCTGTTCAACTGCAAAACAAACAGAGAAACTTCAACATTAAGCTTCTCTTTCACCTTCTGCTGCCTACCTTTACTCTCATCTCCTAGAAAGTGTTATTTCACTGCAGATATTTTAGTAATTGCACAGACAGTGAGATCCAGACCTTGGAAATTAGAGATATATTTTTACATGTAAGATTTATCAGTGTATTTGTAGGTGTTATAAGAAAATGTGTTTGGCTTCTCTTGCAATATAGAAACTAAAAATCAGACATCTGGAGATAAAACAAATATAGAAATGTGTGAATTTTGACAGCACTGTAGATGAAGTGATTAAAATCCACTCCACCTTTACCAACCGTGACCTTTGAGCCTTATTTTTTGTATTTAATATTCATCTTTTGCCATAATTATATACTTATGCTTTGCCATAATAATCACTATTGTTTAAAATTGATTATTTATCAGAGTACTTTTACTTTTCTACTTTCAGTAAAATGTAGATAATGTGTTTAGTACTTTTACTTGAGTAAAATATTAAAGTTTGAATTTGTGTACTTATTTTCCTTCTTATTAAGACCACTAGTATTAGTGTTTAGCCGTCTGTGTGTGTGTAATGTTACGCATCTTTTGACAGAAGGTAGAAGGACAAACAGGTGATGAGCAGGCTGTGTGGGGTTTTTACTGATGTTGCTAGCCCTCATTTTCAGACTGCTAGTGTAAACATTTACTGTTTACATTTACATTCACAATGAGGTAGCTGTGACTTAATGACTCTTTGCGCTGAGTTAATGACCCTGTACAGGTCTCTGCACTTCTCTGCTGTACAGCCTGTCTACCACAGATCTGAGCAGTGTGAGACAATTCTCTCTATAGCACTTCGGTGGACGTTTATATGGAGTAGATGGGGTAGTTGGGCCTGTTTTAACTTCCTCGAGACAAGTAGTCTTTTTCCTTTGTGTGTCTCACAACCTAGAGGGTGCCTACATTCCCTGTAGGATTATTTGTGATTTGGACTCACAGGAATGGAAGGTCCTCCACGTTTTTAACTTTCTCCAGTGGTGGGTGGGCTCCTTTTTTGTCAAAACTACATTTTTAAAATTTTGACAGCGACTCACTGAACAGCACTGGCAGCAGTGCAGAGTGGGCACAAATTCAGACAAATCAGAGAGGAGCAACAATTTTGACTTAATTAGAATGATTTTTTTTTAGCATCACACTTCACGAACACTATGAGTGTCTATAGACTTCAGATCCTGTCCTATTGGTAATCTCCACAGGACATATATTTTAGGAAACATTTCACATCCTGGCTGTCAAATCAACAAAACTCAATTCACTTCCATGTGATCTGCTCTACTGTAACTGCTAGTATTGAGCACAGAAGCGACTCACAGGAACATTCAGCTCAACAAATTAAGCAGCTCTCATATTAAATGTGTTGTGTGAATAATGGATCCACTGACATGTATTGCATCTTCCAATGGGAATTTTTCAACAGATGGAGAGCTATTTTTTTTATTAAGCACACAGTTGTGAGATCAGATGATTTTATGACATACTGCAAATTGCAGGTGAACAGACAAATTAATACAACAACAAAATGTTTTACTTGAGTAGATATTAACAAGGAAATACAAATATACTATTAGTATGACAGATGGGATAGGCTCCAGCTCCCCGTACCCCTGAACAGGATAAACAGTGGCTTTAAGTCCAATAGAACAGCTGCTGTACCTCCTCCTTCTAGTGTCTTTGCCCCTCTGAAATCAGACCTACAATGGTGGTGTCAGCAACACAACTCGTATAACTATTGCAATGACCATTAACATGCACATGCACTCACACTAATGCATGTTTGAATCATACTGTATCTAAATAAACTGTAACTTGTCTTTTTCATTTGGTTTCTATTTTACAACTAGAAAATGCATTTTCAAAAAGAAAATGCACTGTGAATGATTCAGCACTGGAATGATTATACCAGCAATGTTGAAAAAAGCTGAACTGTTTTTGCCCAAAAAGCTGAAACTTATTATAAAAATGTAAAAAAGTAAAGTGCAATAAAACAAATTGGATTTCAAAAAATGTACTAAAAAGAAAAGTTCTTGCAAAAAAAATCCTGCCATGAGCTGTAACACAGTCAAAATGATCACCAAATTAAAAAAGTTCTCTTATTCTTCTGTCTCTGTCTTTTTTGTGTTTGTGCTTGTTTGATACTGTTTCCATAGAGATGAAAAAGAGAGAGGACATGGGTGAGAGACATTTGTTTATACACAGACACATGGCAGAAAAGACTTTGCCTCTGTAACAGGGTAATAAATAAAAAACTACAAGTCATATTTAAAAGATATGTCTTCACCGGGAGTGTCAGAAGGTGCCAGCAAACACAATGATATACTTTATGTGAAGAAATTCTAAAAAAAAATAAATTCACAGTCGCATGTTACGAACAGCTTTCATCTGGGTCTGCTCAGAAAATTCTGCCCTCTCACAATGGCTTTTAATGGGGGAGTTGGGTGGCACTGCCTGTGCTTTTGGCCAAATCTTTCAAAACCATAAGTCTCATAGAAATAAGAAGCAAGTTAAAGAGCAGCAGTTAGAGTGTGTAATCTCATCACCACTCTGCTGGAGGACAGCAGAAATTTCCAAAAACTGCATAAAAGTAAAACTGCGGTTATTCAAAAAATGTAAAAGATATTAATAAGCGGAATACGAGGCTGATAGCTGAAGGTCTTGTGATTTGCTGAAAGGTTGAATGGGCTCTCTAACTGAAGTATGCCCAGCTGGTTAAAGCTGAAAGGGAACAAAGCTGAAAAGTAGCTGAAAAGTCTCTCCATACATTTGAATGAGAAGAAATTGCTGAAAAAGGTAATATTTTAAAAAAAAGAGTATAATATATTGAAATCTAAATACTAGCCGAAAGTAGCCTTTAGTAATTACAGTAATTTCCAAAAAATGTAGGGACACAATAAAACAATAATAATAAAGATAAGGATAACAGGACAAGCCTCAGTTTTGCAGAAATAAAAGCTTCCCAGTAAGCCACTGCAGAAGGTTTTTTTTTTTTCCTTTGGCATGTTTCTTTCATTTACCACAACCTGCTGCTGGAATTGCTGATGTGGCAGGCTACAGGAGCCATCTTCTCAGTGCATTAAGTGCTGCTGTTTTACTTGAAGGTGTGACACGAAAAGACACACGGCAAACACTTTGCATAGGTAGTTTCTCATGTTCTGTACTTTGCTCTAGACTGACGCAGCATTGGATCATTTTCAGAGCAGACATTTCAGCATGTCATTGCAGAAATAGAAGAGTGGGATGAATGATATTAAAAATGACCGACTTTCCACACTTGGTGTAACTAAGAAACCATCATTAATAAAATGTATCTCACCTCTACTTTTTATACTAAGACAAATCAAAACATCTGCTGTGAAAATGGTCTATACCGGTAGACACACATACAGTATTTCCACTTAGGGCGAAGGGGCTTCCACTCACTAGTTTTTATGCACATTTTCAATTTGCATATTAAAAAAAACCTAAGAATATCAAAGTGTAAAAGGGAGAAATGTAACATGCAGGGTTAAAGGAAAAGCAGACTTTGCAGTCACTTTGAATACAATACATTCAGTTCCTCGGAGAGGCTAACCACTGTCACACCTACATCAAGGACAGAGGAGGTCAGACACTGAAGAGCAGCGTGGCACTGTACAGATAATAACTATCAACCCTTCTCGACCTCCAGCAAGGTGGGTCTGAGATGACTGACAGATCTATGACCTGCCTGAGAAGGATGCCGAACCTTTCTCATTAGGATGAAGAACAAAATACACAGAGGGATGGTGAATGTAAGCGCAAATGTAAAATGGCAGGAAGAGGCTACAGAAGAGCCGATCAACCAAGCCCACATGCAAAACCCTCTAAAATCACAATCTTTAACACAAGCTCTATGTACAAGGTACGGGGGGGGGGGGCAAACAAGTGTATAATGAAAGGTCAAAGAAATCAACCATGAAATTTTGGCCCATTATCGAGCTTAATATCATAACAGAAAAATGAAGCTGACTAGAATTGTTGCGTTATCTTTTAAATGAACAAATGAAGTTTTGATTTTTTTTAAATTTATCTGTATCCGACACATGGCACATGCAACTCTGCTGTTATCGTCCTGTGAAGTCAATGTCACATCCACGACTAACAGTAATACTGTGTAGGTCACAACATCCTACAAAGACTACACCGACTCTCTGACACCTGTACTCCACTGTTCCACCGAACTACTTTCAAAGATCTAAAAAGCAACAGCAATCTAAATGTACCATATTTGAATGGCCTGGCCCCACTAAATAGAATCACACCACCCACAGATTCTACCAACCTAATTTAAGGTGCCCCAAATGACTAACAGGAGACTGTCGCTATCTGTCAGTGCTGAAATGTATGACGAAGATGGAGACACCATTACTAGGATCTGAAGCTGGTGGCAGTGCGGGAAGCGGGTAGCACTCTACTTACGTACTCCACATGCAGCCATTCCACCCTCACTGGCCAGTCTCTGCAACTTCCTTTGTTCCCTGTTCTTAACAATACTACTTTAAAAAATCAAAGTCTCACTGTGCCACCTTAATAGTTCATGAACTAAAAAAAAAAGCAAAAGCTGAATAATAAGGAAAATATGGTATAACGATATAGATTAGAGTAATAACCAGTCAGTTTGACTTTTCTAAACAGGCATGAAAGTATTTGACCAAGTCAGGGTCTGCTTTATGGATGGGCCATAGGCAGCCAGGCAGCGTTGTGCATGAACACGCTGAAAGACAGCCGGTCACTGAACACGCTCATTTATTGATGAACCGAACGGAACTTTCTTCCATTTACATACATTTAACACTCGGGTCAGGCACCAGCTTTCTGCCACGGTTCATTGACGTGTAAGTAAGGGATGCGTTTAGTTGTGTTTTGTAACAGCCAAGGTTTGGTCTGTACACACCCTGCAACTCCACCTCCAAGCCCCTATAAACAACAGAGGTATCTCATGGACTTTTTCTTTCATTTCAAAGAAATGGACTAGTTCATTTCATTTTGGGGCACTGCAATTTAAATTCAAAATGTTTTATTTACAGTTATTTTGAACTAGTTCATTTTAATTTGTGTTAAATTAAAATTGTCCTTCAGCCAGAGCGTCCAAAGGGGTAACTGTGCTTTCACGGTTAAATTCACTGACAAAAGCGGGAACAAAATTGAAGGAAGTAAAGATGTCCCAGCACTGATACTAGTATAGGATCAGATACTGCCTTTGTGTAGTTGTACACTTAAAACTTCTCAGATACAGCACATGGTTGTACTTTATGTGAACCTCACATTGCTTTAGCAGAAAGAGGTTGAAAAAGGCCAACAGCTTGGAGGCATTTTAACAAAAGTGATGAGAACAAAAGGAAAGTCAATTGCCACCTTTGCTCTGCTAAAACCTTAACATCCAGTCGCTGCCAGCTCACAATGAGCATTTCAAACATGGTTCATATTTACCACTGATGTTAGTGACAACCAAGGGAGTTCTACGGCTTCAGGTAAAGTTAGCTTTAATTCACAAGGATCTGAAGGATATCTAACTACTGATAATAACAGCCAGCACTCTCACCTTTACCTTGAATAAACAATTCATTAAAAGGAGAGAAACTGTTGCTGCACTAGGAACCGACAGAACAACATCAGTTTCTGAGTCAGTGTCACTCTGCTGCCTTGTCTGACTTTATCAACATAAGCAAACTAAAATCTAACAGCAAATCCACAAAGACAACAGAATGATGTAAATAAACTATTCTAACCGAACACTTCATAACCAATAGGAAAACTGACCAGTGTGGTTAAAGCAGGATCTCAGAACCTACTTGTCCCATTAATTTCATTTTCATATGACATGAAAGTATCTGTGTCAGTTGTTAGAAGCCGTTTGCATTTAACATTCCTTAACTAATTTCGATAAATACGTTTCTCTCATTATTGCAGTTTGCTGACTAAGTAGCCATTGTAGGAAATAAACTGATTTCATATGGGGAAGAAGCCATCACGGCCACAACAGTGGACCTGTGTGCGTACTGCAGAAATCTGAGATGTGATGCATTTAGTTTTATGGAACCAGGTTTAAAAAATGCTGCTGCTGGCATCATATTTGTTGTGGCCTTAACAACATTAGCAGATACTGTAGTTATACAAGTGTGTTTCATGATTCAAACCACACTGGAAAGTGCATTGCTTGGCCAATCAGAACAAGCCCAGCTATTTCCCATGACCAAATAGAAAGGGGCACCTTGGAAGTTGGCATCCACTTTTATTCAGCTGAAAAGCAATGTGACATTTAGAGGACTATTCCTACAGTCATGACCTCATCTCAGGCATCTTCTCCTGGACTGACAGGTCTCAAAGCATCTGTTCAGCTGCATCTGCCTGCAGCATGTTGTCTCTACATCCCCTCTGGGTATCAGCGGATTGGAAACCCTGGTCCAGTGTTATCTCTTGTACAATTAGACGACCATAGGTCAGAATGCTCGGGTCGAGCTGTTGATCTGGCAGGTTACTTCCTCAGGCATGCTGAGGAAATGTTTGCCACTGTAACATGGAGAGGAGCTTTCCCACATTTATGTAAAACAGACCTTGGTAATTACCACCACAGTGTCACAGTTTTGCCCCTTGTTTATTTTCTGCTCGTCTTTTTCTCCTGCCTGGTCAACATTCTGCATCTGTCTAACCATTTTGGCCTAGCTGGTCAAAATAACTCAGCCCCCAGCCTGTCCACTATTACTTTGTTATATGTTCCCGTCTGTCCCACTCGATAAACCCATAACCACCTGCAGCCCAGTCAGGGCAATTAGGATCTAACCAAAACACAAACAGATTGTGGTAATACATCGAGGTTGGTCTTATCTTCAGCCTCCCCTCCCAAGTTTTCAACCATTTACCTATCTGTTCTGTTTCATTGCCTCCATGTGCAATTCCCCATCCGGTTTCTAAACTCTTGTATTTAAACTAGTGTTTGGCTCTCAGGACTTGATCCTCATTTCACCTCCACTCTTGTTTTTTCCCCTGCTGCCGGCCTGCTGACAAATTCTTGCATGCAACATCGACCATGCTGCCATTTCGTACCAAGTCATTCACCTGTAAAGATTCTAGAGGGTGCACCCCAAGACACTTAAATTACTGTGCCTCCTCGCCATGTCGAAGGACGTCCCAAACATCCTATTTCAGCTCTGTGGGGCGACGGCCAAAGAGCAAGTAGGGATATTTAATGAGCGAGGGAGCAAGGATACACTTAGATTGGCCTTCAAGGAAGTCTTTCACCATACAGACACATTTATAGTGACCCCAGCTTTTTTACATGTTTCCACTAAAGAGGTGCCTCTGCTTCTCTCTCCTCAAACATCCCTCCTCACTCTTAAGCACAGTTAAATTCTTCGAATGTCCTTCAAGATCGAGTAAGGAATCGATTTTCACATCAAGCATGAAAGAGTCATACTGTAAGAAATCCGTGGAAGCTGAATCCTTTTTTTTTCTCTCCTTTGTTTTTCGCCTGCTGCCATTTTATCTCACTGCTCATTGATTTTATGACATTTTAAGACATTTTTGTTTTCTTCTCTGGCTCAAAGTTGCACATTCATATTAACGTGTTAAAACTAATTTCACACCTTTAGAGCAAACTATTTTATTTATCATAGCAACAGAGGGAAAACAAATCATTAAAGAATGAACAGAATCTAAAATGAAAAAACTATTACACTACATGTACTGTAGATGCCTCTTTTTGCCAAGCATTACTCTCTACACGCTACACTGGTTTGTAGTGTAGTTGTGCAGGTATATAGAGTTTTTAGAGGATTGACCTTAACTTTACCGCAGAAATTAGTGTGAAAGTTTTGCACCAGCAGAATGTAAACCACTCTTTATTGGCTTATATTATTGGTGAGCATAGGAATAAAGATGTATGGATTTACAGTTCTATTGGGAATCAGGTTAGGAGCTGAAGCCTAGTGTGAATGACAGTATAATAAGCCCCAAAGATTTTGAATACTGTAATCACCATATCCCTTGATTGGCTGTTTAGTACAAACACACTTTTTATGTCTTTCCATGCTGTCTGGGTTCTTATATTCACAAATTTATATTTTTCGCTTCTCCCCTTCCCTTTTTCCTAACAAGCCTTTTCCTAAATTCCGCCACCATCTGAGCTTCATATTTACCTCCAGCATCCTTTTTCCCCCTCTGTCAGTCTTATCATTGTGCCCTTGGCTTTCATTTCTCTCAGGCTTTGATGGGTGCTGTGATGGCATGATGATTGACGGGCTGAGCTGATTTCCACACACTAATCATTACATCACCACTCAGTCGATTTATTTCACATCACATCAAAAGGAGGTTGATTAGAAAGTAAAAAAAGAGTAGAAGATAATTCCCATCATACATTGGCAAAAAATGTATATTGTCTGTATTGTTTAGAATAGAAATTATCTGCTTACACTGTTGTATTAGTGATAATTGTAACAAAGGAAAAACAAACTTTAATCAGACATGTACATTTTGAGTCATTTGTGAGTTAGTTCCGTTGATTTTAATTGCCATAAGCATTTAAATTTTTTATTTACAAGTTGCTTTGTTTTTGATTACAAGTAGCTGTTTGTGCATTCAAGGATTCTCCAATGCCGGTTTTTGTATGCGAGTTTAAGGAAGACTTTCACATGAGTTTTAACCTTGGAGACTTTCTCCAAGGTTGAACTCCTATAGGCATGCTTGCCTTGTACCATGCCTGAGTATGACTATTGTCCCCTCACCTCTCCAGTGGTCTGCTCACCTTGCACAATATTGTGGCCCCAGCACGGAATGAAACGAGCACACTAGTCAAACAAACCAGGCTCTATGTGTCAAACATGCTCAGGTACAGTATGGAGTGAGTACACCCTAAAACCCTGACTGCCAGTGTTACCGTTATAAAAGTGTTACTATTGGAGCTCAAAATTTAAAGCATTCTATCCATGAAATGTGTTATTGGATTGTAGTGTTTTAATGTCAAGTCTCTCCAATTTGATCGGTCACTCTATACTAGAATTAGACACATTAGAGAATATCAAATGAGATTATAGCTACCACTACAGCGATATACTTTAGATGGGGGCCTGGTGGATCAGTGGTAGAGCATTGGGTTGGGATGCAGAAGGGAGCGGGCCCAAATCCCACCCCACCAGGTGTGGCCCCACCCCGCCACCAAGGGCAACCTTGGTGCCGGTCACGAGCCCAGACAAAAAAATGGGAGGGTTGTGGCAGGAAGGGGCATCCGGTGTAAAAACACACGCCAAATCAACGTGCCGAACATGTTCCGCTGTGGTGACCCCTGAAGGGACAAGCTGAAAGCCGTTCATCTTTCACTACAGCGGATATACTTTCATAATAAACAAACAGGTTCTGTCAGTCCCATATTTTGATGATGTCAGATCACAACCACTAAGTTCGACTTTTAAAAAAGCAGCAGGGGATTCTTGGCATCCCAAGTGAGCTGTGATTGACTGATTTATGGCAATATTTAAGTTTGGATTAAATTCGAAGCATTATGGTCCCTGGGAGTCTCACTGGGAGGACAACAAAAATCCTCAAAGGCATTAGAAACCAATATCCAGATGGAGACCAAATTTTGGCCCCTGCTCCAGATGCAGCTTGGTAATTGTGAGGACTGGGACCAACCGCAGTGGTTCGGTGAAATTTTAGAGTGATCACTGTGGGCAAAGTAACGTTTGTACCAAGAAAAAACAACTTGCAAAATTGAAAGGCCAGTTGACCCAATATGAATAAAAGTGTGTCATTTAATCTACCGCTATATGTGGTCTATTTTAAATTATTCTTTATTACTTAACGTAGTTTGGCTGTGTGGCTCAGTGTGTGAACAACTAAATGTCTTTTTCCTTGTAATGACAAAAGTAACACCTGTAAACATGAAAACCATGGTTGAAGGTGTTATCTATGTGAATTCCTTTTATGCATCTTGACCAAAAAAACCCAAAACAAAACAATTTAAGGCTTGGGATGTTTCATTGTAAGATTTAAGATGGTCAATAAGTGGCTAAAGCACTTAGACACTCATCTCGCTTATAATTGTCTCTCTTTATCTCACTGTCTCACACATGACTACACTATACTATGAACAGTAGTAACAATACCCCCGATCACCTTCTCACTAAAGGAAAAACAGTGTCAAATCTAAATAGCTACGTATCTGACAGGCAAAAGGCCAATGTTTCACCTCTAAGCCTGACGCTAATCGTGGCGACAATATTTAGAAAAATGCACACAGATACTCGCAGCAGCTCTGTCATCTCTGACATTTCCCATTTTCCATCTTCTTATCTGCAGCCTTCTGTTGACATTCCCAAAGCCTCACGTGCAGAGCCAGAAACAGAAGATCTAAAAATAGCACCAGCACACAGCTCAGCGTGCCCAATATGAGTGAGCACGTTTTTAATATCTCCTTATTAAATATGCATGAGATTAAGTACTCCCGACGCCACTGTTTATTGAGTGACAAGCATTGTTTTCAAATTCATCAACTCCTTTCACCCAGGCCTTCAAATTAGTTGTTTTTCCACTACAGTGTAGATGAATTATACTTGACTGAATGACACGTGAATGGTACGAAAACAGATATGACAGAAAGCCTACTGTACACAGTACTGCGTTATTATTAATACACAGTCATGTATTTAATGGGATTACTCTGTTGCATTTTCTCAGAAAACTGTGCACATTTAAAATCACAGTGACCATTGCAAATGTACCTATGTCGTTCTGTGCAGGTGCCATCAATTCAGATGTGGGTCATCACTCATGACCCCGTGGACTGGGCAACATATGCCGCAGTCGATCCATTTCACGAGGACATACTGTATGACTCAAAAATTCTTCATTAGTTTTCTAGAATTGGTTCACGAAAAAGATTCTACATTTGTACTAAATAGGTGCAAATGTTACCAGGCAGCTAAAATCCTTTTGCTGAATTGGTTGCAGTGACAGTGCTCCTATAATCCAAATGGACAAGTGTTTCCATGACAACAGCTTGCCCTGAGCCGAGTTGGCAAAGCTTACAAACAAATGATTATTTGAGTGAAAAAAAAACAAACCTATGTACGTGCCAAGTATGTGCATAAAGTGCATACAAAGCATTTTCCCTCCTCTGCTGCTCTGGAGGACGAAACCAAAAAGTCCTCACTGAGAGCTTCAAACAAGAGCTAGAGACACAAGGTGGTTAGTACAGAGTGGGCATGAGGTGACCTTGGATCTATCAAGAGATTACGTGGTACAGTGATGGTGGTCTTATCACTCTGCTGGCTAAAGATAAAATTAATAATAGAGCTACTCTGTGTACGAGTGTACGGCAGTATCACCAAACGCAAAGGCAATAGAAGGCCTCGCACAGTTATTCCAGTAAAGTGAATCCACAAAAATTGAACTATGTTTCTAAAGGATCTAGTTCCATTAACGTCGGACATCTTTAGAGCCCCATCATTTACAGTATTGCTAAGAGCCTGAATGGTTTTGGACACGACTAAGCTGGAGCTAAAGTTATTATACACTGAGGTCTAGGCTGTTACAGACAGAGCTTAATTGGAAATCTAGTCTCTTTTTTAAATCCCTGCTCATTTATTTGCACCTTGGTTATAACCAATTACAGCTATTGATGCCAGTTTTAAAGAGGATAACGAGAAAGACTGGGAGAGCAAAGTCTCTGCAAGTTTTGGAGCTTAAATCAGATACCGTAAGAAAACAGGCAGCTTATAAATAGATTAAAAAAGTAGTTCAATATTTTGGGACATACTTTTACCCACTTTCACTACGACTTATGTCTGAGTGCTAAAGAGCTAGAAGATTTATTCTATTGAAATATAAAAATATATATATAAAGGCCCTGAAATTTAATAAATCTTTTGTGCAAAGTTTCCCTTAATTCTAGTAATCCATAATGCATTACAGTCATAAAAAAATTACAACTACATTTCTGTTACATTTTGAGATTTACTAAATTATTTCTTTTTAACGTTGCACTTTACATTACTGACTTCTGCTTGTGCCCTTTACAGACAGAGAAGACACGTTATACTATCCTCATTACCGCTAAGCACTTAGCAGGAGATTTTGGCCACAGTTACGACAGTTACGTTTTATATTTGGCTGAATGAGAACCTGCTGTGGAACAAAATGAAAATTTACTTTACAAAGTGTCCCTGTAAAGAGAAAAACCTTCTTTTTATGTAGAGTAATAAGTGAAAAGTGAAATGAGATCATCCGGCTTATTATGTGCTATCAGTTTTTACTCACTACATAATACTGCATAATCAGACTACTAATATGCCAGACATAAGTGCACTCTGGTGCCCACAAGAATAAAAACCAATATAGCAAAAGTGGACTCTAGTGGGCCCTTTCCGTACCAGACCTGCCAACTTTGAAGAAAGACCTGCAATACCACCTTATGCCAAAAAATATTTCAGCGGCGAAAAACAGGCATAACACACAGTGGCCTATATTTTTGACAGTCCACTCATTTATTAATATCAGAAATGTAAACTCAAAATTAGAGTGCATCTCAAAATAAAAACTGAACCATATACATTAGCTTAATATAAACTCTGACAGGAAAATATTTATTGAATTAAGTTCTGACTTTATGCCCAATCTTAAGGTAAGAAATCATTTCTGACTGAGAATGCACCAAAAAATAGACAGAATGATTTTTGTTTATGGACTACATGCTCACTGACAGAGGCTTAAGTACATGCACATTTGGTCAATCTCACCATCAGGCCATAACTTTCAGAATTTGAAGGGATAGGCCATATGGCCTTTATTTTAAAGATTTTCAGAAGGCACACAGGCAACTTGTCTGGGCATTATGATTGCCAAACATGTTGTAGTATGTTGGCTTCATGTCTTGTCACCTGGCCTATGAAAAAAAGAAAAAGATGTCTAAACACCTCGAATTACTCACACCAGAGAGCTTTTGTGTGCTTTGGTATCAAAGTGCATTGGTGCGATTTCTCCTTCACAAGTGTGTAGCTACTAAGTAAAATATGTACAGGTCTGTAGTAGCACTAAAGCAATGAAGTGACCACTATAGTGTCTGTCCAGTAGAACAAACAGGATAAAGTGTAATTTAAGGTGCCCTTACAGCAGAGCAAATGAGAGGGGGATGCCCTTTAAGATGCCCTTACAGTGGGGCGAGGGAGACGAGTTTTGGGCTCTTGAATGCCTGAAAAGCTCATTAATTCCAGGCAATTAACAACTGTTTACAGCCTCTGACATTTCCATTCAACTGTGCCAAAAGCTGTGGCAAAAGAATCGCAGGCACCTGGACAGTGGTCATGGAGGTGTGAAAGAGTAATTATCATCCAAATAGCAGCTTAACCTGGACTCACTCCAGACTTTTCAACGGAAAATCCCACCTGATTTGCTGTTGGTCTGCCACACTGGACTATTATAATACAGCCTTGGCTATAATTATTATTCTTAATAATAATTTTATAGCATATAATTGGGCTGCACTATATTGAAAGAAACAACCTCTCCAATAGTTAAACTCTAAACATCTAACCCAGAGTTGATCAACAGGCTAGAAGGCAAAGCTGTTCAGTTTAACAGTCCTGTGAATTCTCGGGTAACATATTTAATCTAATCTTAGCATGTAATAAATATTACATATTGTGAAACTTGTTTATTTGGACAGACACAGACATTAAAAATTTACCAAGCCAATGCCTTGTGAAACTATTTTTGGGAGCCACAACCGACAAAAGCTACCTTTCCTTGGGTAGGACAGAGTGCCAGGATAATTTAGGTTTCCAAAACCAGCTCTCATGTTTGTGCTTGTGATAGAAGAGCATTAAAGCACGGAGGCATTATAAATCCTTCTCTGCGGACTCCGGCTTATATTCTGGCAGAGCTGTCTCATCTAGGAACACTTCAAATTAGCATCTCTGCCCACAGGGCAGTACTAGGAAAACACTGGACTGTCTGTAACGTGGGAGCCAGGAGCTAGCTGACAAAGCCCAGAGGGCCAGAGCAGCCCTCGCTGCCTTTGGCTCAAGGTTTTAGAGAGTGAGTGGGAGAGATAGAAGCAGTAGGTGGATGGTTTCATTACAGTGAAGAAAGCGAAAAACAAGGGTGTTCAAGGGGGTGGACGTAACAATTAAAGTGTAGAGTTGAGTTCATTATTTAATGTGAGAAAAGAACACACCTCTGTATCTCACAGACATTACAGCCCACACATTTACTCTCAGGTGTGTCTGCAGTCAAAATACACTGCACACTGCATGAAAATCAGTCCAATTTGTACAAAAGCCAATCACATCCATTGAGCATTCAAAAGGTCAGGTTAATTATTAACCTAGTCTGTTTTTCTAATCACGCACATAAGCATTGCCAATTTTGTCCATTAGTTATTCTCATCATTAAAGAGGCAAAGCAGAAATTTTCAGTTTTTGGCAAAATTACAGTTACAGTTCTTTTTTTTTTTTTTGTCCTTTCGGCACCAAGGCCGGATGCCCTTCCCAATGCAACCCTCCCCAATTTCTTCCCCGGAACTGGGGATCGATCCACAACCTTACAGACTGAGCTACAGCCGCTCCTCCAGTTACTCCTAAAGTACAGTAACCAAATACTGCTTAGTGCAGATATTTACATTCATTCATTTTAGCTGAGGCCAAGAATATATCAATGTTTAAAAGCTGGTTGAAGATGTTTCAACTGTGTCTCGCTGCTTTCTCATCTAATATATTGACACATTCCAACATGGTTAAATGGAAATTGTGACCTTTTAAACAAAATATGTTAAATATTTTGTCAGAGCCAGAGCAACACGTCAGACTGTCATGTTTTTGGCAATACGATGTGTAGTAATGGCTTTCTGTTCTTTGCATAAAGCCTAGGATTGGCCACTCACTCGACTGATTTAGCATAAAAATACTGGAATCCATCTTGATTGTGACTTCAAAATTTGATCTACCATGTCATGAATCTTAGAAAGCCTCTGTTTCCTCTCCTCCAAGATGTTTCCACTTTGATCTCCCTGCGATGTCTATTTTTGGATCTGCTGTGTGTTGTCCAGCATAGCTTTTGCTTCCAGAGCCTTGTTACTTAGGGCTGGTGGGATCTGGGCACATGTGTCCCTGTTTGTTTCCGATGTATTTTCAGAGAGGTTAATGCTTGCTGACATCACATAAATGTCCTCTCATCCAACTGAGAATATGCCAACCATGCAGCAAGCAAGCCAAATGCACACACGTGCACGCACCCTTTATCACTCTGTCCTTACCTCGCTCATGAGTTGCTCTTTCTTTTTCCAATACACTCTAATCCCATCTCTCTCTTTATCTCCGTCAGTAAATAAGCAGGTATTGCTGCTCGTTTGCTCTAACAAGGTCATATTCAGTGTCAGTTTGTCTGCTGTAAGTTTAAGGTCTTCTCAGGAGAGTGGGGGAACTTTACAATGACTGCCTACAAAAGCTTTACAGTAGATACTTTTCTGTGAGAAGAAGTTAAATGTGCCAATTTTATTTAAAGTCTGATTATAGGTTTTGGTTACTAATTAAAATGTCAAAGCATTGTAAAGCACCACGGTGAACAGTGCAAAGTTTCACAGGGTCAGATGTGGCGGAAAACTACAAGATTGATCCATTACCGTCTAGAAATGTGAAGTTGGAAAGAAGTGAGCTCCTCATCTCGGCTTGAGGCTGCTCATACACACATGCATCATGGGAAAAGTAGACACCATAATTTAACAAGACATAGGAGTATGTTGTGTCTACAAATATGAAAAGGCATGTGAATACTGATAGATGAATCTTAACATAGAGAAGCTGAGGTCAGATCTCCTGTACTCATGATTGTTTGTTTTCCATTTGAAAGAATAGTGTTTTGTTTAAATATTATTTATCACATTTGCACATGTTTAGTCTGCTGTCAGTTCCCCATAATTCCACTAATCTGAATTTTGTAGTATTAACATTTTAATGCAGCAATTGTCTCAAAGCCCAGTGAAGGAGAGTACTTAAAGAGTAAATCTGTAAAACTTAAAAAAAACTTTATACATTTGTAAAACTTATTATAAAAAATTTATTTTAGAATATAGTTTGTGCATTTTAGTTTTTGGAGGAAACTATAAATATTTCCAGTACTGCTATGTCTCCAAGCCATCTAGTATCTTTCTTAGGATGTTTTACATGGTAAGAGAGTCTCAGGGTAATTTCTTGAAATATTATACATTCTATTGCAGCACAGCATATTTTACTCATCTTTGCTTGTCAAACAAGCAAATAACATGCAAAAAAGTTCTTTATTTTAAGAATATTTACAGTGTGTGGGGCTTCCAGATTGGGCAAGGCTGCAAATTATCAGACAAGGAAATGGTTTTCTTTTCATTTCTGCATAAATATATCGACAGCTTAGCAAAATGTAACCGCAATACTTAAGCGAATGTAAATGCAAACTGTTTTAAGGCAACAGCCAAGAAATACTACCAAGCGAGAACAGGATTCTGTCTTTGGGAACAATTAGCATGCTCTGCTATAATCTTTCACTGTAGAATGACCTCATCCTTGTCATCACACAAGGTATTTTCACGCCATCATGGTGTAATCTCAGACATTAAGTAGCTCACCCTGTGGATAAATAATGAGCTATAATATCAAGTTAACTCACAGTGTGTTCCACCCCATCACACTCACACCAATGGAACTCTTTGTCTGAATGACTATTTAAATCTTCTAACTCTTTTTACTGAAATCACACCTGCTCACTTGATAGCAGTGGTAATCTATGGCCATTAAATATGAAATAAGTCATGACCATTTCCATCACTTGACTGGCAAATTACTAAATCAAGAGTGCAGCTTCCACATATTATGGAAAAGTGGGCTGTGACAGGCCCTTTAAAAAGTCATTTCCTTTCATGTGCTTAGGTATGATCATCTCAAAATAATTTACATGGAAGAGACATAAAACATGTGTTCATCCCAACTAAGTAACGCTGAAGATCAATGGGTATTTTATACAAACAGAAACATGTACACTCAAAGGCAAAACACACTGACCTTTGGAGTGTCGCAGTTCACAGTGGGATATTATAGCGCAGTACCATGGTTGATACAGCCACCTGGAAGAAGAGAGGAGCAGCCCTCTTCCAAGCTGGAGAAGACATATGTCCGGTACAGCACACTTCATTAACCCCATATGTCCTCACACCCCAAACCTGCAGTAAAGTAGAGCAAAGAAATGTCAGTGCCAAATGAACAAGCTGGTTAGATGTGAGTCACTTCCATCCCATTTTATATGGGCATGTAAGACCGGACATAAACTGAACATGTAAATGAATGAGTAATTTTTAACCATCAATCCATCCAGACATCATTTACCCATACAACTGACTGACTCCTACCTCTACTGATCCTGTAGAGGGTGGCAGAGGGCCTGGAGCCAATGGGTGACATTGGCCCAGGGGTCATTTTTAACTAGGAGAGATAAATGTAATACTTTACTACCATGACAATTTATGGTTTGAAGTGTCTGAGGATGTTCTATAGTATAAATCAGTGGCTTTTGACCACAGCAGAACATGTTCTGCACGTTGATTTGGCATGATACCGTTGCTGTCACAACCCAGGCTCAGGACCAGCTCCAAGGTGGCCCTTAGTGGATAGGCTGGGCCACACCTGGTGGGGTGGGATTCGAACCCGCAGCATTCCGCATCCCAATCTAATGGTCTACCACTGATCCAATAGGCCTGCTACAATTACAGTTAGTGCTGTTATCGTAGCTTCTGATGGTGGATGGATGATGGTGTCACACTATAATCTCTTTTATTACATTTTCCTATCATAAAGTTACAAGCACAGAACTGTGCGTGATAAAATTCTTTCACTTTTATGCAGATGATACTCAGCTTTACTTGTAAGTGAAAGGTAAGAATCTAAGTAATACACAAACAAAATGCCAACCCGGAAGCTGACGAATGTCCTGAAGTTTTCTCAAATTGACTTGTTTTGTAGTCTCTTTGCATTCACTTTGTCAAGGATGTGGAAGTAAAGATTACACAGCTTCAGTATATGCAATGAGCATCTAGTTTACTTGTCTGGTACTCTGAAAAGTCTGTGCAAGCAAATTGTTGAACTGCAGATAGACATTTATAAAGAGTCCATTCTAGCAATGTTCTGATACCAGAACTAACTATCGGGTCTGATTTGGTGCTTGTGTACTTGTACTTGAAAATCTTCCCCGATACTGCCCCTGTTACCATGTTAACCAAAGTAGAACAATGTCAGGGGTTTGGAGCTGTTTTAAGATAAGTGACAATAGGAAACATAAATGTGACAAATCTACCTTCTTTTTGTTCTTTTCAGCAAAGGTTGCTCCATTTATAAAGTGCTGGCTGCCACCATATTTGTTTTGGCAGAAGAACACGTGGAAATTTCTGCTCTTGCAGGATTGGCAGGTTTGGTCTACCTCCAATTATCAGGGATGCACTTTTCTAAACTGTCAAGAGACAAACAGTTAGAGGAAACAGTGTTTAAGTGTCTGCCAGTGTCTCTCATTAGCTTAACTGTGCAGGGAATTGATGACTGTCCAACAAGTCATGCTAGAATCAAAACAATTGACAAAACAAAAAAGTATTCCAATGTAAGTACTTTTACTTACATACAGCAATTTTCACTCTTTTGGAAAGAGCTATTCCATTAGAACCCTCAAGGATTTAGGTGACGGTAACATTTACATCATGGATACATGCGGAGTGGAAAGTGTGACTTGGCCTTTAGACTTCTAGGGGATAGATGAAAAAGCAGTATGAAAAATATAAGTCAGACCATGCATGAGACCCCCATCTCTGTTAAGGAAAGGATTTTACACTTGAACATGGATGGCTTCTTTCACTCCTCTCGAAAAACCATCTATCTTCTCTGTGTACATTATAGTCCAAAAATAAGTGTCCTTTGTCCTTCAGCTGAAGATCCACTGCTGATTTGAGTCCTGTGCTGTTGCTCCTCCTGTTCTGGGCCATCGTTTCGGTAGAAGCCTTTATGGTGTCTCCAAATATATTAGTCTTATTGTGTTTTAGTGTCCGTTCTATTGTGTGAACGAGTCTCTGCCTAAATGTGTTATTGAGTTTGAATTATAAATATGGGTGTGGTGTTAGGCGCTACTTGGTGAAGCCCTCCAAGTACTGTACACCTCTGAACGACTGTGCCCATATAGAAACTTTAGGGTTTCAGGTCAGCTTTTGGACGCTTATGCAAGATGCAAGAACTAAAAGGCTGTTTGTAAAGAACTTTGCAACATTTGTTTTGAAAGCTTCTTTACAAAAAAAAATCAAATATAACTGTAATTGCATAGAGCACTCATCACCACAATGTCCACATTTATATACGGTAGAATAGCTCAGCCATTCTTTTCCTTGTTAAAGACTTTTTTTTAAATTAATTAATGTCTTCCCTCCTGATTGTGAATATGCACAGAGCACTGCAAAACCTTTTATTATATCTTTGGAGAGCAAGTATGTCCAAAAAGGTTTCTGATGTGAGCAGCCTTGGTAGAAAGACTGTTCACAGCTAAATTGACAAAAAGCCAATCCCCTCTTAAATCCAGGGATTCTGTGGCTGACTGTTTATTAAAATTGGATTTTGTGCATTAACATTCACAAGATTGAGAAAAAAAAGTTGTTACAATTCTGACAAGAAAAGCTAGGTGAAATGTCATCGTGATTTGCAAGGGATGAAAAGTAAAAGCTGAAAATCTCTAAAGTCTTCTCATCAGAGAAACGAAAAGCCTGTGATGAAATTTAAAAGTGACAGATGTACAGCTTGGTCAGCTTTGGAACCAACTTTCATTTTCACAGTTGAGGTTTTTAAGGTGCATCATTTCCATTGTGATCAATTTCATAGAGTGACCAGTAGGGAGTGGATACAGTGAGAGGAGCTTGATGGAAAAAGAAAGAAAATGAAATTAATTCTCAGCTTTATCATGACAGATAATATGAGCAGTCCAAGCAGCAGATATGGAGGCAGCAACATTACACTGAAGGTATCTGAAGTCCTGTTACATCCAGCCAAATTGAGACAAGGTGACTTTGGATTTGGCAGCCCCATCGGGTGTTTTGTTCCCCCCCCCCCCCCCCCAGAGAATATTACAGATCTAAAAATAATCATTAAGGGTGATGTTTTCTTCAAAATCACATTTTCATTTTTAACATGTTGAAAACTTGCTGGCATGTTGGCTTCGAGTATCTAATTATACTCAGCACACTGTAATTCTACATCTGTATGCCAGCTTCTGTTTGGTGATTTTTCAATGAGAGTTTATTGACCTTGTTAAGTCAAGGTGAAGCTATGGCCACATCTGTTCATCCCAGCATTAGATTTTTCTGTTTTTGCTAAGAAATACATGTGGTTGTTGGTGTACAGTCTACAGTAAGTCTGTGTGTGTGTGTGTGTGTGGGCCTGTTTACAGTTTAACGGTGGCATGTCCAAATAGCTGTCTTCCTCCTCTTCAGTAGGAGAAAGTGTCACAGATTGAACCCCTGCTGTGCACTGAAACAGAGAGCAGGCCGCTATGACCTGCTATAGCCACGCTCGAGGGTCTCTCTTACCGTCTTTGACTCCTTTTCTGTCATTGTCCCCATCACTGCCTTTTCGCTTTATCCAGATCCAGAGGAGGACGTCTTAATTAATACAGTCATTAAAAGTTTAAAAAAGTCACAAAGACGTTGTGCAGACATGTGCTTAGACCTCATTCAGACGCCATCAGCCCTCCATCAAAGGAACAGACTTGATGGTCTGAATTCGCCACTTTATAATGAAGAGAGCTAAAAATAACTATCCACTCATTTTTAATACAGTGATTTATCCATTTGAAAAACCATCAAGACTTCCTTAATTCTCGTTGAGATGTCAATGCACAGTATCCATCTATTTAATGGGAAATCTTCAGGCACTTGGGAGAACTGAACTGGTGGGGAAATGGTGGAGTCATTACTGATTATTATCACTCCGATAAAAGAAATATGTGCATCTACTGCCTATATTTTTAATGAAATATAATTTATAGTACAAACCCAACCAAAAAACCACTTAGATCATGAGGCTTACAATGATTCAATGATATAGCGATCAGTCTCTCCAGAATTTGGTGGCCTAAAACACACCATTTTGCCACAGCTTTTCTAAAGAAATTATGATGTGTGTTGCAATGTTTTTATGAGGTTTTAAATTGCCAGGTCGGGCAAAATTGATAAGGATTGACTGAATTAATTGTTGCAATTACAATATCGCCAATTCTTGGAGGAACTGAACACGATTACAGGGAGGATCACAGGCAGGTTGTTTTAACTTAACATAAAAATTAAAGGTTGTTAACTATAGTAGGTAAAATTGATACATTTTTGGCATTTGACTTTACTTTGAGATAAAGAGTTCAAAAAGTTTTAAGCATTAACCTGCCTGAACACATAACTTTTATATATGCTAATAAATTTATTTTTTAACTTGAGCTGTCTCCAACTTCTCCAGTGTTCGTGCTAAGCTACACTAACTAATAACTCTGTACAGACACCAATACCTATATTACAGCTCAATATTACATAACGTAATTTAACATAACATAAAGTAGTTTCCTGCCTTGATCACATGCGTTATAAAGTGTAAAGGCCAAAAGAGTTGCTAACTTCGTGCCAATAAATGATGTCCTCTGACGAACTCTCCAAGTCACTTACAGGGGGTCACTTACACTTACACCTTTCTTCAGTGCAGCTATCAGTTTATGTTGTCTTTCCTTTCAGCTTTTATCTTCAATTGTACACATTCAGATATAATGAGGTGTTCAATTTTCCCGGTAATTTATCATTTATTAATTACTTCCACTTGCTTATGTTTAAACTGCTCAATCTTAATAAATGACCCTATTATCAGCTTAAGGTGGTGGTTGGGCTTTCAAACTTACAGTAAAACTGGTCTGTGGTCCGTGTAATTTAAACATTATAAAACCATCACTGTTACATAGCCTTGAAAAATAATTGCCCTATTTCAGTTACTGAACAGACATAAATGGACCAAGCTGCATAATGATCTGGTCCCACAAAGGCTGCTGCACTGCTGTCTTTGATAAAGCCTACAAAAGTAAAACCAACTGTCCATGTGTTGCCATTTAAAAAAAAACATTATATTCTGTCAGTAGCTACTATAGCTACTGACAGAAACAGCATCAAGTTAAAATCATAGCATGATATCATGAAATCATTTAATGCGGCCTCCAGGACTTTTGTTTTCTGTTCATGTTATGAAGACATTAAAGCTTCAGCATATTAAAGTACTGCGGTAATAAGATTTCTTTCTGCGTGTTTGTTGTGTATTTTGTTAGGAATACTGAAAAGAAGATGGAGATTTTGAGCAGTTTTCAAACTGAGGAATATGGCTTTATTTTCTTGGATTAATGCAAAATGAACAGGACACATCTATAAATTTCAAGGGCTACATGTGCAAAATTAAAAGACCTGAACTACTTGCAAGGGCATCATTATTATGCAAATTCAAAAAAAAGAAAAGCTTGCTTATACAGCTATGCATGGACTGTCATACCAGATGTTTCAACAAAGTACAGCACATCCACTTTAATTATCACTTTGAGCACAGAGAGGGCAGAAACTGAAAGTCTGCTTACTAATTCATCTGCCCTGTTTGTGTAGAAACGACATCAACCTGATATCTGTAGACAGCTAGATACATAGCGTTAACTTCCCGGCAGGGACAGAATGAATAACATAGAATTCACGCAAGCTTCACTCAACTTCCACAGTTTGACATGATGTAGACAGAGATGGCCAGAGTCTCACAAACTGTGGAGGCTCAGCATAGACCGGAATTATTCATGTCATAGTCTGCAGGACTGTTGTGACTCAAGGCTGCTGACTAAGCCGGTTATCCCTGCTATCAAAATTCACCTCAAAACAACCTTTTAATTCACATTGTCATAACTTCATTTTTGCAAAGTACACATTGACACATTATGTAGTTCTAATTTAAGGACTTATAATAGGTAATAAGCTCAGTTGGTAAGGCAGTCGTCCACTGACCACAGGGTCAGTGGTTCGATCCCCGGTCCCTGCTATATGTTGAAGTATCTCTGGGCAAGACACTGAACCCCTAACAGCCTCCCCATGCAGCTTGCTTTTAAACTTCTAAACTAAATCGGGGAGGGGTGTGTCAGGAAGGGCCAATACATTGTGCCAAATCAACATGCGGACAATGATCCGCTGTGGCGACCCTGAACTCACGGGATAAGCTGAAAGGACCAAAAAAAAAAAAAAAAGTTAGAACTGCCTCTATCTATCATTAGTGCAAATGTGACAAATCAACATTTTAAAACTGGTTAAAAATGCTCCATAGCGCCACTTGTGGTTAAAACATCGACACGGTACCTAAAGTGAATTTACTTAACTTCAGAGAAGTTTAAAAGCATTATTGTATATATTAACACACTAAACTAAAGCCATGAGGATCAAGTTGAAATTTGGTTGTTGCCCTTTAATAAATAAATAAATAGATAATGATGACTAATTAATGAACCTGATCAATGATGGAAAAAAAGCAGCAATACAAATATAATATTCTAAAGCATATTTAAAATTTGTAGATACAATTTTTTCTAAAATATATGATATTTGGCTACATGTTTTACTAAAATAAAGACTTAAGACCCTAAAGAAAAGACCCTTCCAGCATTAAAAACCGACAGGATTCTATATGGGAAAATCACTGCACGATCACTGCAGGTCTGAATACTGTATATAGCAAATTGCAGTTCTGATGTTTTTATAAATTTGCAAACCAACAAAACAAATCTAAACATATTTTGTAAAAATGTTTTTAAATCTGACTTAAAATAAATGGCAGTGTCATTAATAAAAGTGCAAATACTTGCCAGATCTTACTTATAATCATTTGAACTTGCTTCTTTTGAAAGGTGTAGTTCATTTCCTACCTTTCTGACAAATTAAACTTAACTTAAATCTCCTTAACTTATGCAAAAGTTGTGTCTTTTAGTCCAAACCTTGGTTTACTGAACCGTAACACTGACAGAAATGTAGTGTTTGAGTTCTTTTTGCATTCATATATACAGTACCCACTGCGGCTTTGTCAATAGAAATTACAATGAAAGTATAATCTAGTTTCTTTCAACATAATAAATTTGAGTACCACAACACTCTTTTTTTGGAAAAATTTAAGATGCTTTTCTTCTGATTTCAAGAGCTGATCTCACAATTATGGTAGAACCAAGGAAAACCAGGTTATGCGGTTTGTCCGACCGTGAATAATGAAGAAAAGTAGAAAAACATTTCCAGAAAAAAATGGTGGTTGCAAATCAAATTAGTAAGAGTGTGGAGCATTAAGTTTTATTTTGTGATATCTCACCAATACTAAAATGACTTGCAAATCGATGTACCAACTGTATTTTTTAGTACATATTTGATACTGAGCCCCACAGTTGATAATCACTGGCCTGTTTAATCAGAGCAACTGTACTGTGTCATTCACTGACTTACATTGTAGGCATTGTAAACCCCAACCAACCAACTGTGACATAAACAAACTCCTGGGTGCACCCAACCAGCAAAACCTCTCCAGGCAGCACGTCCTGGCTGCACTCAGCTGAACTTACGCTTCAGGTACATCCAATAAACGAACAGTCCAAAAAACAAGACACATACTTTAAAATCACAAGTGCACTGAAATATTTTTCAGTTTTGCAATGTAAATAATTTTCATATTTAACAAAACGATGACAAAATAAGCATATGTAATACAATACCATAGGAAATTATATTTACTATCTTTATAAAGGTCATAACGACCACCTTGATGTCCCAAACTGATGACTGCAAGACAGACATCAACTGCATGACGCAAGAATTTCTTGGTTCCCTTTGGTGAAATGTTAATAGGACATTAACTAAAAATAGGACAGTCTTTGTCCACCTCTTATGATGTATTTAATCTGAAAATGGAGACTTGGGTGAATCTAGCCTCCGAATTTGGACATAGGCTAAGAGAGAGATACCTGACTTTGCAGTTTTAAAGGAAAAACTGCGTGTCTGGAGTTTGCACAGTCCCTCTGAACAGGATAAGGGGGTAAAGATAATGAAGACATGGATGGATGGATGGATGGATGGATGGATGGATGGATGGATGGACTGTCCCGAAATAATTAAGTGAACAATCCATTTAACTGGATTTTAAAATTAATTCATCCTAGCAAATTAACTTGACATTGACAATGTTATGACAACTTCAGCGATGGAAAATATGATCATTTTCATTGGCATGTCATCAGGTTGCAAATAATATTTCTGCTCATATTCTCTTAATTATCCTGCACTGACATCTGTAATGTACGGAGCTGAACACTCTCTGTACTTCCATACACAAACAGTGATACACATGCTCGGAATTACATTCGACCCAGAAAACCTTCTGTCCGTACACTACTCTCTGGTTTCTAAAAATAGATTCAAACATTAAATGAAATATGACTGCACATCAATGTAAATAATGCAATAAACCATGAGTGGCTTCAAATGTATACTACGACTTTTTGCACGCTACAGTTTTGAAATGGACTTCAACCCAATCAAGAAAACTTTTTTAAACGTTTCCTTTCATCCAGATTCCTACTTCAATCATCTGCCTTCTCTCTGCTTGTGGGTGTTGATCAATGCTGATGTTACTTTGGATGATACCAGTGATGTTTGCACCCTCCAGAATCCCCCCAAAAACATGGGATTGACTATAAGGATAATTAGGAAAATCGAATTAAAATAAAAAAAAACACAAAAAAACATAGCAACTTAGTTATGATATATAAATAGTTTTTGTTTGTTTAGCAGTCATGGATTAGTTATCATTATGGTTCCTTAATGGATTAGTCCTCTCTATTAACAGCACAGGAAGCCCTCGTAACCAAATGTGCACGCCAGTCAAATGGAGATATGAATTATTATCATATTCAACGTTGTTTTAAACACACGTACATTGGCAACAGAATTTAGATAGAACAATCGAATCAGCTTGCTCGACACAAGTTTAGATTTAGGAGATGTATGTCTTCAGGTCCTCTTTAAACCAACTGTGTGACCTGTTACTGATACCGCTCTGCAGCACAGACACATAGAAATGTGCTACTATGCAGGTGTTTTATAATATTTTCAGATTATTTTCTATCACACATCATTACAAAGGTGACTGATCAGTCATCAGTTCATTCTGTAACATGACATTGTAATGCTATACTCAGGAACAAGAACAGAGAGTCCTCTAGCAGAGGTCCCCACAGAATCCTTATCTAAACATTATCAAGTCAGTCTGGATTTACATGGGATTTACATTACATCCACAGTTGATCTAAGTAGATCTGACTCCCACAGTGTAGCCACGTGCATTAGACTGTCTTCATGATACAGTAGAACTGTATATAGCTGGAAAACATGCTTCCAATTGTGGACCTCTATAAAAAGATTCCAACGTGTTCTTAATGAGGTAATAAAACTTATTTAAAACAACCATCTCAATATCCTGGGTGTTAGATAACACTATAAGACATTTTGACGTTTTAGATTAAAAAAAACTTCTACCAGTGTGTGTGTGTGTGTGTGTGTGGGTGTGTGTGTGTCTGTGTGGTGCACTTGCGTCATCGTCTCATGGTAGACAATGACATCACCTGCAAAGTGACTTTTATATAAATTCTAAATATCTTACAAAGTAAAAGTGGTATCACACTAATTAGGGCGCAGACAACTCATTTCACTCTATTAGGAAATCGGCCTCACGCTCCCCTGGCAAGTGTTCACGCTAACAGTGGCTGCATGGTTCTTCATTACATGCAATGCACGTGCACACACTAGGGTACCACAAGGCGTGTTCAAATTCTCAAAGTAATAAAAGATGGAGCTAGAAGAAATGTTACCACCTGAAACCCAGTTCCTCAAATATTAGTCCTTGCAGTATCTCCCGGTAAAACAATGCAATGCTCACATTCATAACACATTTTAAAAAGATTATTCTTACTTTATTTCAGCCACTTCTACACAACATAACTCCAGTTTGACACCTATCATACCTCTTAAAGCAAATTTTCCTCTGTAATCTCCTCACTCCAAACTCTTAAATGTCACTGTAGCTCAGTCTGCGTCATACTAAAATCATTTCAAGCAAAACGTGTCAGCTAAAAGGGAATTTGACTGCCCCTGATCCCTAACTCCATACACTTGATGCCGTTTTGTCATGTTGACATTATAATCTTCTTAGATAAGAACTGGATGTTGTTAGGAGATAACAAAGACACGTTATCCACCCACACTAACTCAGACCCTGATTCCTAGGAAGTTTGTGGCATCAAAATGTTACTGTAAACTGAAAACAATGATTTAACCGTGTGCACTTACAGAGTCCACTTCGCTAGATGGGCAGTCCGAATAAACCTGCTGTAGAGAGGCTGGGAAACAAATAGTTGAAATAGTTTGGAGCTTCTCCTCTGCCGTCACTCAAATTGCAGCAAATGCAGTTCTCTGGAGTTACGACAGTAACGTGAGCTGTCTCCGTTTCCTTGGAGACGCCACTGCGCGTCGGCTTTGCTGGTTAACAAGGTGGAGTAATGGCGGCCGCAGCAGGTGACTACATAAAATAATAAAAATGTTACGTCAGTGATATGGAAATGACATCCCACTCCCTCTCTCTTTAGCGTGTCTTTGTGTTTGACCTTAAAAGAGAGCACCACCTTGTCACCAGTAGCCGTAGCATTAGCCACCTGCTAGCAAGGTGGTGGCGTTTGGATGCGTTCACGGATAGTAGAGAGTGTAGGTCACCTGATGTTTAAGCACAAATTCAATTAGTATAGGTAGGTAGGCCATTTTGTAGCTCAGTTGGTACGTTGTCGATATATGTCGAAGTGTCTCTGGGCAGGACACTGAACCCCTAACAGCCAATTCCCATCCCCAGCTGTGCAGTGCTGGTCCAAGCCCGGCAGAAATTGGGGAGGGTTGGGTCAGGAAGGGCATCCGGCATAAAAACTGTGCCAAATCAACATGTGGACAATGATCCGACAATGATTTTTGTCAATTTTGCACAGCCATTAGTATTTTCCTTTGACAACATGATATACGGAAAAAATATTTGTTCATTATTAATTGGTTAATAACCAAAACTGATTGATTAAATTACATGAAATATGAACAAGATTCTGCAGCATGACATAAAGAAAAATATAGCAGGGGACAGCTGAACTTCAGTGTTAGAGACTTGAGAGGCCTGCAGGTTTTAAATTGACCATTTGGGGTTTTAATCGAGCTTAGTGGGACTGGTCTCCATCTCTGCCTCTTAGCAAACAAGTCAGTTTTCCCACTTCCAAATTTTTTTTCTTTGTTAGGTTTCAAATTAATAAAAGAAAAAGTTGGTAGCAAAACGTGGATCGGGTAGGGGTGAGGGGTGGGGAGTTATGATACAGAATACCAAGCACAGGGGTTGGCAGTTGAGTCTCCAGCTCCTCCAGCATATTTGGATGTGTGTCCTTGAGCAAGACACTGAATCCTAAGTTACTCCTGTGTGTGTAGGTCCTTCACTTATACTGTAAGTGGCTTTGAATTAAAGCATCTGCCAAGTGAGTAAATGTAATGTAAACGTGAAAGTGGATTATCTGATAAGTGGATGAACTGACACTAATTTTCAGGTAACCTTTCCACCTTTATCCTTTAGAATAAATTAGCTTTCAACCCTGACACCAATGGAATTAATTCACACCGTAGCAATAAAGACTGTCACACATCAATCAAAGACAAAAAGGGGGAGTCAGGGGGTTTAACCAAAGTCAAAATCTAAAATATTCTTTCAACTACTGTATAGGTGCCAGTCAACTGACCTTTCACAGACTTGCCTCCCTGGAAACCTCACATGGGTCTGAACTATAATGAACAATAGTGAAATAAGTTTAATCACCAAACCAAAACTACTGGTTTTTCTTTAGTAAAAAATACATAGAAATATATCCTGACTCAAGGGGATAGTAATTAAAAATAATAAAGTTTTTTTAAGTGTGAAAATTAGATTTCATGGTGATAAACACTATTTGTGTTGCTTGTTATAATTAATGTCAGCTTGGCTAGAATACAATCTCACCTTCTTAGCTAAGTGAAAATTAAAAAAAAAAAACTACTGTTAAAATCATTGCTGTGATCATCACTTTCCCTCTAGTCATGATTGTTCTCACGTACCATTCTCAACCTGCTTTCTAATGGTTGGCAACCGAAAAATTCTTTTTCTTCTTCTTCTTCTTTACCTCTTCTTTGTCCCTTGAATTGTTCCTCTATAGTCAGTTAATTAGTCCAATTATCTTTATATATACAAAACAACAAAAATCATCTGCCCCATCACTGCTTTCATTTTCTAATATACTTTTCAACCTGACAGTCGCAATTGTTGTAATTGTCTTGATCGGGTGAACAATTTCTTCATGATGACACGGTGAATAGTTTCATAGTCTCCTGCCAATGGTCACATTGGTCTTTTGGGTGTTATTCTATATAAAAACAGTGCTGTTAAGATTACTGTTTCCTCCTTCTGCTAATTATCACCAGCTCCTCTGCTCATTCCTATTTATGCCTCTGCTCGTTGCTACGCCTACCCATAAGGTATGTAAATGTTCCTTTAGTTCTACTTTTCCAGTTCTGTTGCATCTCTGAATTCATTCTAAAATGAACTTATTCTTTCAGTCTCTTAATGTTGACTTCAAATATGTGTTTCCTCATTGTTTGCTTTACTAACTTATCTGTAGGAGAGTTGTGCTTTCGCTACTTCACCAGTCAGCAAGGTGCTTAAGTACCATATTGGGAATCCACAGATAGAAAGAACTCGTTGTGTGAGTGTTGCAGATTTCTTTTTATTGCTTAACTATCTTTTCTGCTTTCGCATTTCTGTGTTCAGTTACGAACATGAATATGATGTTCTTAGCCTGGCCACCAACTCTCTTCCTCTGCTGCTGCTTTTTTTTTTTTTACAAATTGCTACTATTAGGAGCATTATCACCAGCATAGTGACACTTTGCTGTTCAATAAAGATAAGACACATTGAATTTAAGGACTTTAATCCCAATATTATAAGAGAACACTTGTTTAAGATAATTCCCTCTTCATTCACCTTCATCTTTAATCACTAATAATAATTAATATATAATAATATAAAATGATATATAATTAATATTTTGGGATAATTAAAACGTACATAATCCACTATCTCTGCTTAGTTACAGGTGTAATAACTCCCATTAGATTGGTTTCTGATGGCTCATAAAGATTTCTCAGTCTAATTCTCTTTATTGTTATTATTATTGTGGCAAGTTTTTTGTCTTGTACTTAGTAATTGTTCTTTCCATACTTCCATTTGAATTTGCTATAAATGCCATCTCTGCTTCCTTGATGAACAAAAAAATCAACAATGTTCTTGTGAGGATGGGATTGTGGTGGACAGGAGGGTAACAAAACACACTGAAATGAAGACACCAGTTTGTCCATTTCGGTCAGTGGCCTTATCCAATCTTTCATAATCCATCCATACAGTATCTGTGACTGCTTAAACCGTTAAGGGTCAAAGGAACGCACGCAAGCAGGGAGACAACATGCAAACTTCACACAGAAAGGCAGAAGCTGGCCAGGGATTGGAACCGGGCCCCTTGTAGCTTTGAGACAGCAGCGCTAAGCACTCCACCATTATGCTGCCATCTTTCCATAATTATAAATCCTAATCATCCTGTGGCTAAACCAAACAACATAGCAACACATAAAATCCTATGATACGACCTGCTGAGCCTACTCATATCTGAGGCAAGTGCAGTACCTTTTGGGCCAAAGCTGTGGTGCTGATAACAACACTGATTGACAGGTATGTTACATTTGAAGTGGCTGCTACAGAGGGATTAAGAAAAAGAGGATCACAAAAGTATTTCCATTTGGAAAACATATACAGTAACACAAGATGCACTATCCAACCATCCTGTTTGAAAGGTTGAAAGAAACTGAAAAGCTTTTATCCACTTATTCCTGTATGTTCGCCATTGTTTTTCTTTCACATCTTTTCTCTCTCTCCGTGCTCTGAACAGCTTTTAATGAGTCCTGTGTGGTCAGAAAGAAACCAGAGCTGACATGCTATACTCTGCTGGGAAAAGGTGATAAAAGGTATGTGAAAACAACTTCCATTATGAAATGAAAAGAAAGCTACACAAAACCTGCGGGAGAGAATGACCGGATGAGTGAAGCTGCCTCTCCTGGTGGAAAGAGTGAAATAAATATACAGGGCAGTGATAAAGAAGTGAAAATGGTCTCTTGTTTATATATCACCTTTAAGACTGGTTTAATGTCATGCTGCTGAACCTTTTTGAAATTAAAAGCATGTAATTTAACCTGAAATTATAGAGTTAATGGTTTTTGTAACTTTTGTACAGAGTACAAAACCCTAGATTGCTACTTTTTCCATCTCTTTTCAACACATGCCTTTGTCAACTCACTTTACGTAACTGAGCTTCTAGCAGGATCATTACGATCTCCTCTCTGCTGTGTCTTTCTAGGACTGTGAAGTGTTACTGTATGCCTGGCTTTGACAGTGCTGAGGAGCTTCCAGGGGCCCAGGTGACTGTGGTAATTCAGCTGTGGATTATGTCTCTGCAAGATCCAAATGAGGACAGACCTGTGTTTTCTAGCATTTATTTATTTTTTTATTCACAGGCAGTGACAACAAACAAGGAAGAAATGATGACTGATCACGTTACATCCATTACAGTTTCACATTCACAGAGCTGTACAGTGTTAATGATCTGTTATGTCATATTTGATGCTTGTTGTGACAAAATTATTATTTCCATTAACAGGATGCTCCCTTCATTACCAAGTTTTTTTTAATATCTTTTAGTTTATTGTTTTGATGTAATGGGTCTGTTGCTGGTTGAAAGTGCATTTTTATTTCATTTCTTTATTGCTCATTTAAAATGTAATAATGAAAAAAAAACATTTAAATTATTTGCAGCATACAGTAGCAAGTCTTTTTTAAATGAATTCATTGACTTTGAGTGTTTTTTCTGGCCTCAGCACCCGGGTGAAGTAGATGTGTGTGTGAGTGTGTGTGTGTGTGTGTGTGTGTGTGTGTGTGTGTGTGTGTGTTGACCTTTTACTCTATTGGACTGGGCTGCTGTTGACTTGCTACTTTTATTAACCTTGTGTCCAACAGCGACATGCGGTTACCTGTGGACAGATGAGCCAGCTGAAAATGTGCAAAACAGTCCTCAGGGTTGTTTTTTCCTGCCTGCATCCACCATCGAGGTTTTTTACCAACAGTCAGTTAACAATAGATTGCTTTAATATTTGCTCTCAGAGAAAGTTGTTCAGTAATCGTAGCACAACAACTGACAAGTGAAGACATGATAATGAAATGTGTGTCATATAATGATGCTTCCCAATGTTTCAAATACTGACGTTTATTATCTCCTTTGGGGGCAGCGCGGTGGAGAAGTGGTTAGCACTGCTGCCTCACAGCTAGAAGGTCCCTGGTTTGATTCCCTGGGCGGCTGTGGTCTCTCGGTGAGGAGCTTTCATGTTCCTACCGTGCTTCTGTGGGTTTCCTACAGGTACTCCGGTTTCCTCCAACAGTCTGAAGTCATGCATGTTTGGTTAATTGGTGACTCTAAATTGACCGTAGGTGTGAATGTGCCTTTGAATGGTTGTCTGTCTAGAATATACCCCGCCTCTCACCCAATGACAGCTTTAATAGGCTCCAGCCCCCCATGACCCTGAACGGGATAAGCAGTTAAAGATAATTGATGGATGATTTATCTCCTTTGGCATGTCTTATGGACTCTACAGGTCCTGTTTGCCGTCGCTATTGGATGCCTGGGGATGTCACAGCAATGATGCTGCTGTGTCATGACATGCTCCATTAAAGTTCATGTTAAACCTCACATTTTGGTTGACTTTACACACAAACACAACTGGGTTAGGATTAGGCAAAGCTTCAAGGTAAAATAAAATATATACAGTCAGAAGATTACTGTATGTACTTCCTTACTTTATATGTTTGTAACACGGTGTAAACATCATCATTAAAGTGCACAGTGTCTCATGTTGGACTCAAACCTTTGTCTCATGTGGTAAAAAGTCCTTTGTCAAGCTATAACACCACAGTGTAATGGAGCTCACAGGCTGGTCTAAAATGCAGTTTCTGTAAGAGAACAACTAAAATATATACAAGGACAAAAAAAACCAACAGAATCAACATCACGATGTAAAAGTACACGAGAGTGAAATGAATGTTTATTTAAATTATAAGCTTTTTTCTGAACTTTTGACCTCACCACACTGGCTTCTTCAGCCTATTGAACTTGCTCGGGAATCTTCTGGTGAACTGAGAGACTGACTTGGTCACATGATAATGTGATTGACAGCAGGTAAGCCTTACGATATTGAATTTTGAAACTCTGGAATGAATTGCTAAGGTCTGTAGAAGACACGGCCCACTCCCACCCACCGCTCTTATTCTAGTCATCGAAAATGCAGTTTGGTTTTATTTGGCAGCATGTTGAGATATTTGTTTCCGAGACGTTTCCCACCGTCTCGGAACAATGCAGCTCAGCAGAAATTGGTTCATGACACTGAAAGCAGTGAAAACTATGTTTGAAATTTTCAGCAGCAGCGTGACTCTCTGGTGAAAAACCGTCCGTGTCTCTTAGCCCTAACTTTTATTTTACTTTTTATTTTATTTTTCAAAGAAGAACTATTGAATGTAATTGATGGAATATAATTTCTTGTTTTTTAGGTTATGGGTGGATTAACCCTGTTGTGGTCTGTTGATTTGTTTTTAGATATTCCACAGAGTATCACTGCAGGGTCTAGTTGACTGAGAGCCTGTAGGAGGAGATGATTTATTTTAAAAGGCACATTTTTTCAGAGGAGCTACTAGAGCTTTGATCAATGGCTTTGTCGTGCTGAAAGACACGTTCTCCTTTTCATACAGTTGGGTGCAAAAGTTTGAATCCCCCTATAATACAATGGGATGTAAGGAGAAGGCAAACTTAACCCCAACCATAATATCACTTGTAACTTTTAACTTTTGAATTATGTTGACTAAAGTGCTGTACAGGTTAAAAACATAAAATGAACAGAAATAAAAGCAGCACAAAAGTATGCAATAGCACAGAAAGCATGCAATAAAACCAATTTAACATACAACTCAGGCTGTGACAAAGGCCAGTGAAAACAAGTAGGTTTTAAGAAGGGATTTTTAAAAATGGGAAGGATGTGGCCTCGTTTCACACTTTTGGAGCAGCTACCAGAAAACCCTCTGAGCTTACATTTAGTTTTTGGTAAACTCTGATGACTGACAGACGCCAAGATAAAGTGCAGTCCAGTAATCCAGCCGGGTGGTAACGAAGGCATGGATTACTATTTCAAAGTGCTGCTTTGTAAGAATGGGTTGGACTTTGGTCAGCTGCCTCAGGTGGAAGAAAGTAGACCTGACAACAGACCGGATCTGGCTTTTGAGCGTCAGGTCAGTATCCATTTTAGGTTAATAATCTCAGATTATTCAGACAAGGGTCCCAAGTCTACAGGGGGAGCCCCACTAGATGAATAACTTCTTAACGTTCTAAAACCAGATTGGAAAGTCTCAAGTAGGTTGTGCTCATTTAAAGAACGCTATTAACTCTAAAAAGCTGGAGAGTAAAATTAGCAAGAACGTGTGGATCTAGCACGGGTTTCCTGATGAGGGATTGAACTTTTGGCATGTTTAAATTTTTTGGGGACCAACCCAGAGGTTAGACTACCATAATTATTGGGGAGAACAGGTGGCCCTAAAGTTAGAAAAACCTCTTAAATAAGTTGGGGAGGAAGAGCATCACAAGGTGAACTCAAGGGCTGCAAATAACCAACAATCTCCTGAACCTTAAAACACTTTTGTCAATAGACTGAAACAACACAAAGGGTTTGTGACGGTTAGAAATAATAACATTAGCAAAGTGTTTCCTTTTAGTAACATTTACTGTGGACTCAAAAGATGCCAACGGTGTCTCAACGTTTGAAAGGACACTTGCAGTTTATCCTTTTTCCCGCCTCACAGCACGAGTCTCAGCATTCAGCCAGGACTCAGATTTAGCTTCAGGCTGCCTGCTTTTAGGTGGAGTGGAGGCATCCAATACAGTCTGGCAGATCGAGTCAAAGCAGCTGCTGAGCTAATCTGTATAGTTTCCCACGGACTCAGGGATGACACAGTTCTGACTGAAGAGGACTGAGAACTGAGCAGCAGTGGAGGGGTGGAAAACACGAGAGCAAGCGCGTGACTTTAAAAAGCGTTACAAGGCAGGGAAATATTGAATACCACAGGCATATGATCTGAGAAAACAACGTCACAGCCCTCCAAATTAAAAACTGGCAGACCATACGATAAAACCAGATCAAGTGTGTGGCCACGCTCTTACGTGGGCCCAGACACACACTGCAATAAATGAAAAGAGTCAATAAGGTTTAAAAGTCATTAGCCATAGGTTTGTTTGGGCATCACAGGGGAATATTAAAAGGAGGACACATATTTGGACATGACCTCTGCCAGGAAGTCAGCAAAGTCATTTATAACATCCTTATTGTATTTTGGTGGTCTACAGACCACAGCAGATAGCACAGGGTGAGAGCAGCCAAGCTCGAATAAACAAAGTTCAGAGAGCTCATCAGGAACGACGATCAATACCAAGCAAGCATTGACAGGCTCCAGGGAGTGCCGCGAAGGAAAGAAGCAATGAACCGCTCCATACCTCCAGAGAGGTAACAGAACAATGAACCAAGCAGGCCTTCAGGCTAACCAGCCTCCCACTGGGATTACCACGGCAACGATGGCGTTTCTTACAGGAAGGTGGCACAGGAGTGCAGGGAAACTTCGCTAGAATTCCCGATAGTAATGGCAGCAACGTTCTATGTCCATCCTGTGTGATCCACACTCGATTGTTGGCATTTGGCCTAAGATCCAGAAAAGTTTGGCGGCTGTACACCAGCAGTAAAGTTGACAAAGACAAAGACAAGTGTTGAATACAGCACAAACACAAACACAGCTGGGGGCGACAGATGGCGAGCCACACACACGGGCGCCATCTTGAGTATATCAATGCACATTTGACTCGTACAAATGTTACTTAATCATCAGAAGCAACAAAAATGCTCAAGTAGTGCATATAAAAAAAGGTATAGAAAAATTATGATAATAGTGCAGTGCTGGTCCCAAACCCGGTAGAAATTGGGGAGGGTTCCGTCAGGAAGGGCATCCCGTGTAAAAACTGTGCATTAAATGCTATGTTGATGTTATGTTGCCAGTTGAAAATAAGGGGATCCAAACTTTTATACCCAACTGTTGCACTTAATCGGTGGGAAAGAAATGGCCTAAATCGGTTCATCACCTGACTTTTCTCTTCCATTTGGTTCACCCTGGGCTATAAAAATCTTTGGCCGCAGATTACTGTATAACTCTGTTTGGGGGCAGTGTAAATCCCTGGGATTTTTACATTTGCTCATCCCCAACCCGTTCAGTGCTTTTCCTACCACACACAGCTCTTGGGATTAAATGGATAGAGAAGGGGGCAGGGAGTCCACTGGGAGCAGGCTCTTTGAGCTTTTGCTTTGATGATGATGGTCAGCGGCAGTTATGTAAGCCAAGTGGATTTCAAATGCATAGCTGAGCCCTTCTCTGTGATGCCTTTGTCTGCATTTCACTAACTGACTAGCCCACGCACGCTATGGAACACACATGCGAGCAGGGATGTAGTGGACCGTGCTGCCCTTATGCGCTGTCTCCTATGCACTACACAGTCCTCCATGTAGGGCCCACCAACACATTTTATATGCTCACCGTTGTTTGCTGACAGAACCTGATAGCTTCTGTTTTGGGGCTACCACACACACAGCATGAGTCATAATGCAGAAGGAAAAAAAAAAAAGCTTGACAACCCGTTAAAGCCCTATCATATTTACCGGTTTCACTTCCATTGTGACATTACTAGGGCAGATTTTTAGCAGAGTTTGTCCTTGGCAGAAGTACGGATAGAGGACAGGAGCCAATTTGAGTGTGTTTATGGAATAGGCTCAACTAAAACTGACCCTATTTACACGATCTAGAATCTGTTAGAGCAGCTGATTTTTATATGTAGTAAAGACGTCCCACTCCCCGGCTAGATTCATCAACTCCTCCGCGGGGATGCCGTGGTCTTCCCAGGCCCAGATAGGTTGCGGGGGTTCCAGCCAGGTGAAGCACCTGAGATGACAGCCATGACAGTATGAGGACAAGATGGTCCGCTGGAAAACAGTATATTGGTCCCTTTAGATTGGGAGTGAGTTGCTGCCCCTGAGTGGATTGAAACATATTGTCGGGGTCTTATCAACGAATGAGGGTAAATTGGACCATGAGACTGAGGAAAGGATTGGTGCATCAGCCGCAGTAATCCAGGTACATTATGAACAGTACATTATGAAGTATTTGTACAAAATACTGACATATTAGAAAAGCTGAGCGTATAGGTTTTAAGGGCAAAGTCACCAATTATCAAATTGCTTTCTTTGGCTTTAGTTTCAGATGTATATGTATATTAATGCTTTTAACTTCTCTCTGGCTTCCCTGTATTAAAATATATTAAAAAAAAACTCCTTCAGATGACATCACAGTTCAAATGATGTCATCTGGAGAAGCTCTGTAAACCAGGTTGACCTCCAACTGATGTCGTCTGGAGGCATTTTTCAGCTAGAAGATGAGAGATATTTTAACATAGGGAAGTCAGAGGGACGTTTATTGGAATTCATTTACATGTCCTACTCAAACTAAATCCAAAATAAGCAAGTTCAATATCAGCCAAGGTGTCTTTTAAGTACAAGTCCAGTTAATTATACATAGTTTTCCTTGTATAAACGGATTAATTCTTATTACTTATTCATTTTTTTCATCCAAAATAAAATGGCTTAAATAATCTGTTTAAAATGTTGTTTTTCCTCACAACCACCTCATTCATCTGACTGCTGGTGTTCCCACTTTTTTGGGCAGTTGGTCAGTGTGATCATGTCCCAAGGCCTAAGCAGATGTTCAGCACTGAGACAACAAAGACTTGGGTTATTGACTCGATTCACAGCATGAATTCACAGACGTGTAAAAAACTTGCATTTGTAAATAACTTGAAGACAGATCCTCCATCAATATCAGATTTTATTTTGCATATGAACAATTCCTGATATCCATGCATAAATTACAATGAGCTCACAAGGTGGCAGAAAGAGAGAGAGAGATAGAGAGAGTGTGACTGTTTGCAATATATATTCCACCAAATGAGAGGGACGTTATTGCAGGATATAATAAGACAGCAGCAACATACATTGCTTGCACTCAATTTGTGTCACAAATGAAGATATTATAATCGGTTACTTGCTCTTGTAAACTTCTGGTTAAAACGCCGTTTTGTAGAAATTTTTCATTGGCCTCTTAGAATGTTTTCTTCATTTAACTAGAACCTGATATATCTTACTACTGTATATATCTACATGACATCTCATACAAAATAAATACTTATATAATGCATGATACATTTATATCACTGTAAACATGAAAACAAAACAGAATTCATACTGTACATTTACTGTACTACAGGTACTGCAGAGTCCAACAAAAGTGCCTGATTAAAGACAAAGATAATATCCACCCCTGTTTAACCTGTAATTGTTCAGAGGTCACATAGCACCGTGTGACAGCCTGTGGACACCTCAGAGGACAGAAGCTGTTTGAGATACAGTCATGGCCAAATATAGTGACACCCTTGCAATTCTTTGGGAAAATGCAGCCATTCTCTCAGAACACTGTTGCAGTTGCAAATGTGTTGGTATTCACATTTTTTATTATTTGTTTTGTTTGCATTGGAACAACACAAAAAAAAAAAAAACTGAAAAGAAAAGTCAAATCTAATACCAGAATCCAAAAAAATGCACTGGACAAAATGATTGGCACCCGTAACTTTAGATTTGGTAGCACCCCCTTTGGAAAAAATACCTGATATCAGTCGCCTCCTGTAAGCATCAATGAGTTTCTTACACCGCTCGACTGGAATTTTGCAAACCGCTCCAGGTCATTCAGATCTGAAGGCTGCTTTCTCCCAACTGCTGCTTTGAGGATCTCTCCACAGGTGTTCTATGGGATTCAGATCTGGACTCATTGCTGGCCATTTCAGAACTCTCCAGCCTTTTGTAACCATTTCTGAGGGCTTGTTGAAGTGTGTTTCGGGTCATTGTCCTGCTGGAAGACCCACGACCTCTGGTGGAGACGCAGCTTTCTGACACTGGCCACTAGATTGGCCAAAATTCTTTGTTGATCATCAGATTTCATGACATCGTTCACACAGTCAAGGCATCCAGTGCCAGAAGCAGCAAAGCAACGCCACAACATCTTTGAACCTCCACCATGTTTGACTGTAAGGTCGGTGTTTCTTTGTTTTGAAGGCCTCATTTCTTTTTCTGTAAACAGAGCCATGATGTCCTTCACCAAAAAGCCATGGGCTGTAAAGCTCTTGATGATATTGCGCACAGTGGACACAGGAACAGGATCTTTGGAGATGGACTTGTAGCCTTGAGAAAGTCCATGTTTTTTTCTTCAATCCACAGACACCTCTTTACACTTCTTTCTTTTCTTCTTGCTCAGTGTGACACACAACACAAAGGCTGAGCCACCTTTTCTCCATTTTAACTGGTTGCAAGTGTGATTACCTCACACACCTGTTACTTGCCACAGGTGTGTCTAAATACAAATTACAGGAGCATCACATGCTTGAAAAGCAATTATTTCTTACAATTTTGACAAGGTGCCAATCATTTTGTTCAGTCCATTTTTGAATTCTGTGAGAATTTGATCAAGTTTGACTTTTCTTCTCAGTTTCTTGTGTTGTTCCAGTGCAAACAAAAACAAAAAGCAGATGAATACCGAAACATTTGCAACTGCAACAATTTAAAAATACCTATGTATATCTATATATAGGTATACATATCTAAATCTCTCTCTCTATCTCTCTCTAGAGAGACAGATAGATAGATAGATTTATATCTTAAGATATAGATATAGATATAGATATAGATATAAGGTATCTTTCCTAACTCTGCTTTTTTTAAAATCTCACAGCACATCCATTCAGGTCCACTCAGGATTTCTCTGAGTCCTGCATCAGACAGAGTCGACCTTGACCTGATTGTTGTTGGTCATGAGAGGTGACGGTTTACTTTTGAGGCGCTCGCCTGCATCATTTGAACTGTCTTGGAAGAAGATGCGTGCTGTGCACACTGAAACTACAATTCGCCTGTACTCACGCCGGAAGTTCTGGTTCAGCACACCATACACAATGGCATTAAGGCAGCTGTTGAAGTAGGCCATGAAGTAGCTGGCCACAAATAACCACTCAGGGATGAGGGGAACCACGACCTCTGGTTTGATTGCTACAGCCAGGCCGATGAAGTTGAGTGGCGCCCAGCAAACAGCAAAGAGCACAAACACCACAAACATGGTGACAAAGTTTCTAACGTCGTGTGGTGTCAGCTTTGGCCGATTGTCCGGTTTGACCCGTCTTCTCACCTGTATGACCAGTATCCAAATGCGTAGGTAGCAGTAGGTGACAATCATGATGGGTAAAATAAAGTGAAAGAAGACCACTGCAATAGTGTATGCTGAGCTGGCTGACTGCTCAAAGGTGCAGGAGTAAACCCGCGGGTCATACTGCAGTGAGCCCACAAACAAGTTGGGCACGATGGCCACTACAGTCAGTGCCCAGATTAACATCACATAGCAGACTGAGTTTTTGTCGCTGTACAATTTATCATACTTGAGGCTGTGGCAGATATAACAATAACGATTAATGGCGATGCCGGTGATGTTGAAGATGGAGCCGATGACGCTGACGCCCATGAGGAAGCCGCTGATCTGACAGTGGACGTAACCCAGGTTCCAACCATTGTGGAAGATGGAGGTGAGGACCAGAGGGTAGGGGTAGATGGCCACCACAAGGTCTGCCACTGCCAGGCTCACCACAAAGATGTTCCCTGGGGACAAAACAGACACGAGTCACTGACAACTGAGGCAGAGCAAAATTAATGTCCTTCAAATTAATGAGCTAAAGAAAGTGCTGGGAGACGGAATTATCTACTGAAAAGCAACTGTTTTAGCATATTTCCGACCTTTCTGAAAGATTTTGGTTTGAGGGCGGGGGAACGTATAGTACAAAAAGCATTTACTGTTTGGCAAATATATAAGGTGTTCTGGTACGTAGATCTTTTTGCACATCATCTTTGCAATCAAGGTTCAAGGCTTTTCATTTTCATAGTGCACTCACAAAATCCAAAATAGCTAAGGGATGTTTTGCTTGGCAGGACTTTAGGCGTACACGACTTGCAAATATGCTTAAACATGTAAATATGCAGCACAATCCATCAGAGACATGCAATTGTTTTTGTAAATTGAGAATTTCACATTGTACTGCACGTGTACTGTATGTGCCTACGTGCATGTTTCTCCTGCGGATTTTGTGCGTGTGCACTTCACATAGGAGCTTTTGATGCTGGTGAGTAATGAATGGGAGGTGTGTGCTGCATGAAAAGTAGTAAACAACACATTATGGGACTTACTGACAGGCCTGGATGGAGCTTGTCAGAGATGACAAGATGCATTTACTCCATGTCAGATGAGAACTAAGCACAGTGTATATCTCTACAATCACTGCAGCACAAGAGAAAATGTCATTTTTGCACTGATGTTTAGCCTGTCAGTATCAGACCCACTGCACTATAGTGTCCAATTGTCAAAGTGTGCTTAAAAAAATTTAATGGTTAGGTTCTAATTAGCTTTAAAAGTGTTGGATTTCAGCCATGGCTGCATTAGCAGTTATGGATATTTTGCCACTTGAAGATGGTAAACCAGGCTGTCAAATATATACACACATAAAAAAGTCTCTGCAACTAATGCATTGCCTTTTCAGCAGACACCGAGACAGAGCAACATCCATTAAACCTAATAATTTAAATCCAACAGTCACTTTCTCGACAACATTGAAGAAGGCAAATATCCGCCTCTTCAGCAGGTTAATGCAATTTAAAGTACTTTAAAAAATGATTGAAAACTGATAGAAACGCAAACAGTACTAAACAAGGGCATTAAAACAACATAATGCACACAGTAAGGAAGAAACTACAATCAATGAAAACCGTTGGCACTAGAGTCAGACCCCAGTCATCTTTTCAGATGATTCAGCAAGTTAAAATGGCAGCAGTTCCATTGGGAAGAGGGATCACTCTGATTGGCTGTTCAGCTTAGCAAATCCGTGCATGAGAAAAGACCGAGAGCTGACCTGCAGTGCAGTTCACAATTTACAATGTCAATGCCTTAACGCACACACAAATATGCAGATAAAAAAAAGTATGTATGTTGTGTGGCAGGCTGCTCTTCTCGCTTGCTGCCAAACGTGAACATTTAACAGTGTGTGAACAACCGTGATTAACGGGGCTCCCTTGGCCTCTGTTGGCTATGGTTCACTGTAATAACCACGTTACAGGATTTTAAACTGACGTCACTCATTTTTACCCGCCTTGACCTGGATGAGGTCATGTCGTAAATGGTCCCCAGGGATTATGGACAGCAGTAGCAACGGAGTAGCAAAGAATGTTGTTACTACAATTTAAAATTTAAATGCTGGCATCACATCCAAATTAATTTTAACCGCCCACCAAATTTTTAAATCGGGCAGTAACGACACCTTGTAGTCTGTATCAGTCTGAAACAGCTAAATTAGGACTTTGTCCCATTTTTCTGGACGCAGTTAATCTGACTCAGTCAAGCTGAAAGTGAAGCGTCTGTGAGCAGCTATGCCGAGGTCTTTCCACAGATTTCTAAAAGGGATTTAAGACCTGGCTTTTACTGGGTCATACAAGGACTGTCACTTTCATGTCCCGAAGCCAATGTGGTGATATGGAAGAACTGTAATTTGATATGGGGCTTAGCATAAGTGCAGTCAGGAAGTCTATGTTATTCGTAAATCTCTTGCTTCTACTTGTTCATCGACTTTATTAACAAATCATTTAAGCTCTGGCCCTCTGCTCCTCTTCATTCATAAATTTTGTCTCTGCTTTTAAGTTTTAAAAAAGATATTCATCAGGCAACTCCTTTTTGGTTTGTATCCTCATATTAAATAAGAACAGAAATTCCCATGCACTTTGTCCACTCAGACATCAGCGTGTGTTTAAATTCCCAAAGACACCAACACAAACACTGGCCAAGCCACAGAACTGACAAACCTTATGATGATTCTCTTTAATTGTGCATTAGCTCCAATTTAAGTCTAAGACAAGCACCGACAAGACATCCGCCTCCTGTCAGTCTTTACAGACAACTGTCTACCAACTACACCATGCCGCTGCAATGATTATTCTGACTTGTTTGCAGATTAGTAGTGGATCTTATGCCGTATATATATTATAAAAGGTTAGCAGCAGATGGAGCCTGAAAACACCAGCATTGACTGTCTGTGGCCTTATGTCCTGGCTGCACTAATGAACCGGGCGTTTAATTACCCGTGGTCAACGGTCGGTTTTAATTGCATGATATGTCAGGGGAAGTTACTGAGGTCACCATGAATGTGCAGCAAAGGCATGTAAGAACATACTGCAGAATGCTTATTTTATTGTATGTTAATGTCTGAAAACCCACCCCATGAATACATTTTAATGAAGTGAGAATATATAAATTTTGATTATGACACTACATGTACAGTCAAATGCATCTCTCTTATCTGTCACACTCTGAATTTTAAAAGCAGCTCTACTTCCAATCGAAGACTAATGAAAGGTGCATTAAATGATGTGGGTATTTTTCTGACCTTGAATTGTACTTTGTTGCTTTCATGTAAAGTGCAAGATAGAATATTCATTAAGGAAAAAGCTCCTCCAAACACACGAGGCAGAACAAGGGTGGGCTTTTTATTGCACATGCTGTAATAAGAGACAAAAAATAAAAAATAAATGCATTTCCACAAGTGCTTATTGGCAACCTGAAATACTACCCCAAAATTGCTCAAATCTCTTCAACCATCAAAAGGCAAAGGCAAGCAGAGGTGTTCTGTCTGTGATCTCTCATTTCAAACTGCCTCAGCACACAGTACACATAGGAATGCGTGGTGTCAAAACAAGTTCCTGGGGTTCAGCGCATACCAAGTGGATCAATGGGATGTGACATAGATATTGACAAAAATGAAGGACAAAGAGTCATGCACCACAGCAGGAGTAGCATTGACAGCAATGGTACGTATTAATGGTATGAGACCAGAATTGTGACTGAATTGTGACCACACCCATCTGACTTTTACAACAAACCTTTTAGAACAAATATAGCTGACACACTTACTGTACTTATTCACTGATGGTTCCACCATGACCTAGTACTTTGTGTTGGTCGGAGCCTTGTCCTATTAAAGTTCTCAACATATTACAAACCCCAGAAAAGTTTCTAAAATGCAACGAGAGATTTGGTCACTTTGTCTGAACCTTTATCTGGCAATAGTAAAAAAAAAAAAAAAGAGGTTTTGAGTGGTTTTACTGACCAGTTTAAGTGTGTTTCGAAAGTTTAAGCAAAATTAGAGTTTGATGTCTGCAAGTTGGTTTGCACAGAAAAAATAAGACTAGACTAAAATAGACAAGTAATTTTGAGGAATGATTCCAAAATGAAGCAGGTTAACTGGTAACAGGTGGGGATGTCATGACTGGGTCTTTTCCAAGCATAAACACAGTTCAAATAGAATATTCCTCAATGTATAATTGCAAAAACTTTGGTTCTTTACCAATCTACGGTACATGACCAATGTACCGTAGATTGGGAAATGTATTGTTAAAATTCAAGGTGTAAAGGTAAAGTGGCAAAACTAATATCAAATGAATGAAAAGCCAAACTGGTCATGACTTAGTTTTCCTTCTGTTTTAATAAAGTATTATATCACCAGCTAGTGCACATAAACAATGTTGGGAAAAGCAAGTTCATAATCGCAAGTTCTGCTTGTAATAGTGTTTATAAAAACTGGCTGGTGATATAAAACTATAAATATAGCAGAATAGCAGGGAAATTATCTGTCGATATAATGCCTGAACTTTCAAGCTTATTCTGGGGTGAAACAAATACATTTTCAGTTTGTTTTGGGGGGAAATGGATGTCGAAATGTCTGTGCCAAAGACAAGAATAGAGCAGCCAGGCGGTTTTCAATGACATGTAATTAGAAGGAAAGGTGATAGAACACAGTGTGTTCTATCACACTGTGTCTGTGCATTCTAGTGACTTTACTGGACTTTATATTTCTGCATTTTTTTACCCTCTAAAAACATTCTTCTCTTGAATTTTCTTTATTTGCACACATGCAATTCAATGATCAGCAACTGCCAAGAAATTTGAAAGTCTTGACCAAATATGAGTCTTTGATGAATGGGAGTATATAATAAGTTATAAGTTTTTGTTTGTTTGTGTTTCTGTGTTGGGCACATGTAAGAATGAAAACAGCCATCTAAAGAAGCAGAGTGATTATGTCCCCAGGTCACTATTGGATTTGTGGATATTGTGTTTATGAATGAAGACATTGACAGGAGTGGACGATGAGATTCTCAACAGATATAATCTCATTTCTTCTCACAGAGGCTCTTTCAACAGTCTGGATGAGTGCAGAAAGACAAATACTGTAAACAATAAAGCAGAGAGAACTGTTACTGTACAGATCATTTGCTTTCAGCTGCTGAGAGAAGAGTGAAAAAACAAACCACTTCATACATGGATTTAGGCCGAAGTGGTTCATTCTAACCCTGCTCTGGCAAAGGAAAGAAGGGATTTAACAAACTGACCTCAAGTGCCCTCTCTGTGAGGGAAGTGCCAACTTGAAACTGCAGAGCGGGGCGCAGCATTCTGCACTGCCAGCCTGATTTTAGTCTCAATAAGCAGCAGGGCTGAAGCCTTGAGACGATTTAAATGTCATAAGCTAAAATGTTGATTCCCACAGTTAACAAAAACACACACAAACATTAAAACGTCCAGCTCAATGCTTCTTTTTGTGGACTTTGTGTGTGTTTTAATCCGAGGGTATTTCCTGACTCATGATACACGAGAATGTTTAACGCTATTCTCTCCTGCAATTTTCTCATTCAGCAGAGGACGCTTTGCCATTGGCCAGGAGATTCTTTGCAAGATACTGTCAAATTAACACAAAATGCCCTTTGTGCAGCACAATTTCAAAAAACAGTGCTGCACTCTATGTCTCCGGTTCGACAGGAATTTTGCTAACAGCAACATTTCAGATCTTAAGTAAGGATAGAGTCTTTGCTTTTAGCTAAGGAAAGATTAATGAGCTCCTGTTTGACTTAGCACTGTCATAATGTCCTCTGGGCTTTGGTACAGGGATGCCAGCCTCGTCGAAGTCCCATAAATATAATTCTCAATCGGAAAATTGCTGGGATTCTTCTTACAGCCACCGCGGCAATTTTGAAGATCATGTGTTGTGAAAATACCTGTCTGCCACCCTCACTTTCTCTGGTCAGGGAGCAGAGATGACAAAACACCACGGGTGGTGTCACACTGGATGTCACCCAGGCCCCCACAGCTGCTGGCCTGACACAGCCTGACAGGACCAGTCACGTCTTCCAGATAAAGCCCCTTAGACAAGTTGTCCACTGTCATGTTGTCAATCTGATTAACACAGTCCTCACATGTCGTGCGCTGGTGACAAAACAGCATGTAGAAATTAACCTGTTTGTCACAGCAGGCTTGGGAATTATGGATATTCCTGGATCCTCACAACCATACTATCTGAGTTAAGCACCAGGATCATCATCTTTAGTCATAGATGGGCAAATATTGATTTTTCAAATCAAACTGATGAACGGATGAATCTCAGGTCACTGAGTGGGGGGATACTGTACTTTAGATCCCCCGAGGAGCTGTGGGCTGGGTGAACCATGCGGCCACAGCTCTTGTAGCTGCTGGTGCTGCTGAGATTTACAGTACGCCAGCTGCTCCCCAATGAGCCACACTCTGTGGATCAGCTACAGCATCTGTTACAGAGTAGAGAAAAGCCCAAAACCCCTTTTTTTTTTTCAGTTCTGTGGCATAGACTTTGCTTTGCCACCAAAGATTATGAAAGAAAGCAGGACAACAATAGCATCATGCTGATTTGAAGCTAAGTGCTGTTTGAATAAAGGTATTTCTGCAGAGTTTGAGTCCATTAGTCTTTAATGTGGCAGGTGCAGGTTGTTATCCACAGTACCTTTATCTGGGCATCCCCTGACTAATGGCAATGCTTTTTTACATTAATAACAAGATTGTAGAGTATACAAAAATTGGATTGTTGTTCTTCCTATGTAACAACATGATTAACATCACTTTGGAGAGATCATGGTGAATCAATTAGGTAATTAAGTAGTTTTTCAAGTATGAGGATAAATTGTGCAGCTTCTTGACTTGTTGACAAGTGGTTACTTATGACTTAAAAAAATAAAAAGCACATCTCTAGTCAAAGTTGGCTGACCAAACATACAACCAAGAACCAATACTGCTTATTAGTTAAGAAAAGATATTAAAAGTCCAGGGAAAAGTCCATCCTCTCTATTTTGCCCTGCAACTTGGATTTTTGCTGGGTTCAGTGCTATTGTTCATGGCTGTTCCTACTGATGAACTAAGCCACTGCTGGCAGATTTTCTCTTCTTCGCAGATGCAAAAGCGATAATAATAATAATAATAATAGTCATCATCAACATCTAGTGAGCTGCTCCTGAGGGAAACTTTGTGACACCAAAAGATCTGAGTGACAACCTGAAGAAGCATTTAGTTGCTATCAATAAAGGCTGACTTTTTTTTTTTTAAATGCAGCACTATTACAGAAGCCTATTGATAGCCTGTCACTCATGTGACACAGCAGATGAGCAACCTTTTTGTACATTGTAGTTCAGGTTTGGGAGATTGTGCTTAAATTACTTTGAGCTTTAGAAAACATAACAGCGGCAGCACGGTGGTGGAGTGGTTGGTGCTGATAAGCCTGATAACCCTGATAAGCAGTTCAGACAATGGAGGGATGGAAAGCATAACAGCGCTACTACTACTGTTAGTATTATTTTGACTGGTGACATGAAAACACTACATTCTTGTACCATATAAAGACCTTGTGTTTTTCACAAAACCCCAAAGAGCAGCAATTCTCAAAATCAAATCCTAACAATCAAACTAAGAATTTTTCTTTTATAAAATTGAGGCTTCATCCAAATAAACACACACATTTACGCTTTGCCCACAACAATAGCAATCATCCAAAAGGTCTAAGGCTGGCAGTTGTGTATGAATTACTGTGTTTACACACACACACACACACACACACACACACACACACACAGTTAAAATAACTAAATGGAGGCACATTTGGACATAATTTGGACAAATTACCTTCTGTCAACAGATATGTCAGTGTGTTCTTAACACACCTGTCCCAGCCACGAAGGAAAAGACCCTTTAACCCCCTTTTCATTCTGTCTTACTATTCCAGACACAGTTCCAGGCCAAGGGGTAGAGTAGCTGTCTGAAAGGCAGAGCAGAGTGGCAGGGGGCTGATGGGTTGACCCAGATAAGGGAAGACAGACTTAAAGTTCAACCAGGACACATGGGATTGGTTTGAGTACAGTGTTGCAGTGACCACTGCCTTTCTGTCTCTGTGTCCCTCTCAAAAACAAACCCACACACAAACCCCAGACAACTAATTGTGCAACACCTGCTTCCATGACAGTTCAAGCCACACTTCATACATTCATTATCGCAGCTTAGATTATTTTTCCTGCTTGTACTGGTTATTGTTTTAACGATATATGCTTCAACAGACTTAATATTCAACTCAACCGGGAAATGGAAACAAACATCTCTGGATTCATTTCCAGATATTGCTTCATTTCCCAAAGACAAAGTAAATATTGGTGAGAAAGACAACAAAAGTCATGTCAGTTACGCAAGAGCAGACGCATCCAGCTCAGAAGACAGAGGGCTACTGTAGAGCTGAACGGAGGTACTGTCTGCAGACGATCACATGGAGCGAGGCTCCAGCAGGTTAGTGGATGACAAAAAGCTTCAAGGCTCTAGATCATCACATGGAGCCATGTTTAATAACTACTGAGCAGAGCCAGTTCTGCTTGTAACAAGACAACTGGGTACAACTCCGTCACTCACTGGCAGCCCAATGTAAAGTCACGAGAAACCTTAATGCCACACAACACAGACGTAAACTGAATAGACAACACATTTTGCCAATAAGTGCTTGATGAGCAATTTTCACTTAGATAAGAGTGCACTATTTTGGCATAAGGCTTGTTTAGAGGCAGAACTATGTTTAAAACCCACATCACATTAGGGAAAAAAATGTTTATATGCATCCACTCAGGATCATTCAACATTTGATCAAAGATTGGATTGATATCATTTATGTCATTTATATCGCAGAATAGTTAGTATTTAACGAGGAGTTAGTGCCACTCATATAAAGTGAACACAATCATGTTTCAAGTTGAAGTTATCGTACAATAAGAACTAAAGATAAGCTTCAGTTCAGAACGTTATGACTGAGAATATTATTTACACACGTTATATATTTATTTCTATTTGTTTTAACTCATTTTAATTTATATTAGTAGTACAGTAGGCGTTTGATTCAAAAATATAATAAAAATAAAAGCTTTAGGCCAAATCAATAAAAAAACACTAGTTGTAAAAATAACTTATGTGCTTTGGCCTTTTGCCATCTCTGGCTTTAAATATTAGTGAAAGTGAAACTGGTTTTAAACAACAGGATCATTCTTCTGTTGGTTACGCTTTTAAGGCAACTATAAATGAAACATATAAAATCAAAAGAAGCTGTAAAACATGTTAGGGAGTCTCCCCGCGGTGCTTCCTGAACGCGCAAAGATGGTGGTCACAGCCGAATAACCTACTCAAACAGAGGCAGGAAGTGAACCTGTGCTGATATAAAAGGCCAAATATTAGTACAACTTTTGAACATCCATCAGCCTCCCTGACCTTCACACCCTTATTGTTCACTGTGCTTTCTGACATTCACATTACTTCCTGAACTGACAGTGAACTTGGGCACTTAGTGGAAAACACCGACTGTTAACAGAGCTGAAGTGAACCTAAAATTTACGAGCATTTGTACATGAAATCAATGACACACAATATATTTTAACATATATAGCGATTTCCTATCATAAATCTAATGAAATACAGTTCTAGAATAGTCTAGTAGCAGTAGTAGTACCAAATATTTATGCTTAGTTTGAGTTATTTTCAGTAAACAACCAATGTACTTTATAGTGGTTGAGGCAGTTTCACACACGTGTGTGTGTTTGTGTGTGTGTTCTCTTTGCACCCTGTTTCTCATGACAGCTGCTTTGCAACTTTGGGCAGAAAGAAACCAACAAAGCGGTGTTTTCACCAGTACCTCACCTCTATCTGTCTCCACAACTTACTAAGCATCTTGGAGCTGCACTAATCAACAGTTACTGTACGAAGCTTGTTACTGATCGCCCCAATGCTTTCAGCACCACCTTACCTTAGAGTGATAATATGTGATGTGTGTCAGAGCTGGAGTTCACAGGAGTTACTCTCAGTATTTATAGAATGAGCATCTATCCAGCTTCATTTCTTCACCCAGATTTTCTTGGCTTGGAAACCTGCATTTTGTTTCACTAGGAGAACAGACAATGGAGCCAGTTTTCTTACCAGCCTCAGGTTCTACATTAACAGCCGCACTGTTTATTATGCGCTGTGTTAATGTTCACAGTGCAATTTAATTACTACATCCATAGTATATTTTTTTACGTATGCACTGGAGACAGGGTTGTGTTACAGTAATGTCACGAGTTACTGTCCTAAAGTCAACAATCTCTGTATATTTTGATATATTGTTGCTTTTCCCATGGAAAATTGAGGTCAGACTGGAACTTTAGCATCTGTTGAGTTTTATTGTATATGATTAGTTTGTGCAGCAGTTATTTCCATCATCCTATCTGACCCCAATTGACCTGAAAGAGCTCAATATAATCTCCTTATACCATAGTTTGCATTCTTTCTCTACTATGTGAATGTCTTCTTCTCTGTTCCCAGACTTACATATCCCAATTTTGAGCGATTCATACAGATGAGCTGTGTTTTGTTAGTGTAGTTGACAGCTTCTTTTATCATTTTTTACGAGTGTCACCCTCAGCCTAAGCTTTGGACGCACCCTCTAATTTCCTTTTTTACTACGCCTATAAGTTCTGCTTCAAAGTCACAAACAGAGCAGCCAGAATGTCATATTCTCACTAATCCCTATTAACCCCCCCCCCCCTATCTTTTTGTGCATCACTGGTATTTTCCACATCCATGTGTCACATCACATCCTTTGCCGCCATTCCCCTCATAATTATGAAGACGATATCAAAACTCTTGTGTGTGCTGTCACACGTGCACATGCACACAGAAGCTGTATCTGTGTGAGGAAAGAGGCATCACTGACTGGCAGTAAAATGCACAGAATAATAATCATCATGTGTAAACATGTCATACAAACCTTCTTCATCTCTTCCTTTCTACGCCTCAGTGTTCTGCAACAATGACATCAACAAGCTGGTGTGGTAGAAAGAATGACCCAAACAAAACCTACGCTGTCAGGAGACGTAATCACAATATTTGATCTGTTTTTTGGAAGGTACGGAAGAGACCTTGACTTATCTGAGTTTGGCTTGTTGCTTGTAGGGGTTGAACCATATTAGCAGCTTACAAACATAACTAGAGCGTCCACTATAAATAGTTTCAGTTTTTAAAAAAAATTGTTGCGTGGCAAAACAAAATATTTGTCCAAGCAGTTTGACCACCAAGGCATTATTAAAAAATTATCATCAGCTGATTATAATCAGCCGCTTATTTTACTCAAGATTTTGAGCTGGTGACAAAGGACAGACAGGATGTTTCTCTACAGAACCAATGTCCTCATCCGAATTCTCTGTTGTTCTTATTTCCAGTTACACAGAGTCTTTAATGTGTTAGTTGTTGCGACAAAGGGGGTCTATATAAAGTTTGTGCCTGTGTGATGGAAACTATTTGTGCCAATTTGCTGTATATGAAGAAATGTTTTCCTGTTACATATACTTACACTGTGACCTTTGAAGGCTTTAAAGCTGTTGAGTTTAGTGTTAGCAATACATGTGTGAACACACCATAACACTTCATTTAGTCATTTAGCAGACGCTTCTATCCAACGCAACTTACAAGTGAGGTACAAGGCAGCAAAAAATCTAAGTCAAGAAGAAAACATCAAAGCAAAGTCCTATCAGAAAAAGTGTTTACGTTTCATGAGATGCAAGTGCAAGTAAGAGCAGAAACGAAGTTTTAAAAAAAATGATTTAAGCGCATAAGATGGTGCGGAAGAGTTCTGTTTTCAGCAGCTTTGAGAATATTGGGAGTGAGGCTGGTGAGCGTGCACAGTTCGTTCCACCATCGTGGGATTACTGAGCTGAAGAGTTTTGGATGGTGTCTTCTCTGTGGTGCTGGAAAAACCAGACGCCGTGCGTTGACAGAGCGCAACAGACGGGAGGGACTGTAGACCTGAATGAGGGAGTTGAGGTAAGCAGGAGAAACATAACATTCAAGTTCCTCTTTCCACTGCTCACACAAAAATTGTGGTTGAGCCTATGTCTATAAAAGAGGCGCTAATGTGACGATGTCTTCATAGTCTCTTACAAATGATAAATACACTGTGAGTTCATGACTACCATAAGTTAAATATCTGATTAAGGTAATAAGATTATACAGTAAAGAGGAACAATTCCTAAGTTTGTAAGAGGGTCAAAAGAGTCAGACTCAGTACGTGTACATGTATGAGTGCCAGAGTGCACCGTTTTCATACGAATTTTATTCCTTATTGTTTACTTCCAGTTGTGATAAGCCCTTTACAGTTATCTGCAAAGTTGTCTTAATCCGTTAATCTGTGGTCGATTCCTCTTGCCTTAGCACGTACCTGGGGAAATCACGCTGTTTCCCTCATTTGAGTAAAGCTCTGGTGATTATTTCTCCCCATTTGCAGGAATGTTTACAGTGTTTAACACCATGAAAATGATTGTAGTGTTTGTCTAACATCTCCAGAGTTTCAAGAGAACATCTTTGCTGTGCTTCCCTTAATGGTGCAGGGGGTTAGGAAAACCTGATGAAGGAAAACCCCAGGTGGAAAACGCTAATTTCTCTGCCATGTCTACGTGTCACCGGGTTTCAGATAAGCTTCCTACAGCAGCGCATGTGCAAGACAAAAGGCTGCAGATGGGAACAAGCAGCTGAGTGAAAGGCTGAAAGAAGGAGAACTCATTAAGAGAGAGATGCTGCCTCGCCTTTTAACCCAAAGTCTGGAAATGAAACTAACAGGGAGTGTCAGAAGTGGAAATACGTCGCTTTCCACATGTGATCTTTTTTTAGGCATTTTATGCTGTGGATCAGCTGTGTCTCTCGCTTCCACTGACTCTCCGTCACTCTGTAGAGATGCAAACATGCAGCAAAAAAGAAAGACAAATTTGAAAGAAAACAGAAGGTCAGAAAGCACTTAAACAATTCAAATCTGTGAGTCATAACAAATCTGAGGTGGAGGAGAAATCAAGCTACTCATCTGCTGCAGTTTACACAAATTTCCAGTAACCAGGTTTCGTAAGTGCATGTACACCATTTCCCTGATTACCCGAGAATGGTGCTTTCTCAGAGTAACCTGGTTACATAAGTGCGTGTAAACACACTTATTAATTGTTCATTTCCTGGAGACTTTCTGTCACCACAACTTGTCTTAACCTGAAACCAAACAATGACTCTAAAATTTCAAAATGTACACAGCAGTGACCAGGGTTTGGTCCATGTGAGGAATGCGTTCCCACAATGTGAGGAATAATGAGCACACACACACACACACACACACACACACACACACACACACACACACACACACACACACACACACACACACACACACACACACACACACACACACACACACACACACACACACACACACACCAAACCCGACCTGAAATTACAGAACAGAGCAGTAATTTGGACTCTTGACAGGATGATTTAGCTCATGTGGAACTAATGGACACAGATGATGAATGAACGATCAATTACTGTATTTAAGACTATGCACAATAACTGACATCATCTGCTGCCGCCTTTCTGTGGCCTAATTGGATTACAAAAGAAGGGGAGGACAGATTCTCATGTTGTGCTTTCACTACAATGTGAAGCACAGCTCTCTAAACATTTTCTTACCCTCAGTAGGAAAGCTGTTCACATCCTCTGGCAACATTATTACTCGAACCCTGCGGGTTTACCAACCGCTATGTGATTCTCCAAACCAGTTCACGCAGCTTTCCCATCCCAGGAGAACACTGTGGGCTAAAGTCTCTTCTGATGTTACCATGTAATGTAAGCGACGTCTCCACTTTGCTTACATCAAATCTAGTCCGAATATACATTGCGTGAACAAGTCAAGATGCAGCGTTAGTTGAGAGTAAATGCTGCACAGTGATTCTGTACAATAACGTGTATATAGTATATAGTATGAAGGAGCTTCAACATATTACAAATGTGTAATAAACATGCTTTTTCCAGTGCAAATTTGTATCACTCATCTAATATTCATGTGGTTTCCCTGCTTTTTCAGATCCCATTTGCTCCAACGTATGTGTTATTTAACGATAATACCAAATGCTATGTAACATTTTCTTCTCGTTCGGAAAGAAAATATTTTCATCTACACTGTGGTCCTTGTCACTGCTATTGGCCTGAGGAGGTTGTTGATGGTCATATGACCCCCTGATACACTTGAATCACCAGTACGTTCTGTACTTTCATTCAGCCCCCTCCCCACAGTGGCACTGCACATTGGTTGCCTCGAACATAACATTTCACAATTAACTATTAAAAGCACTGCGCTGCTGTCAAGAAATGTCAAAGGACTGCTGTGGTATAGCAACAAATGAAATGACTAGGGAAGGAAACACCGCATTCTACTGTTGCTTTGCAGTTTGTTAAAAGACACCCACGGTAAAGGCTTGACCCTCTCAGCATTAAAGCAGCTTTAAGTGAGACTTTCCATACAAACAATGAATCAAACGTCTACATTATAATGTGAAATTGTTGCAGGTGCTTCTAAACTTACTATGATCACCACAGCATCTTTTAGATTGTTTGTTAGGGTGTCTGTATTTGAGCTGTACGGCTTCTCACAGCAGAGATTTAAAGAGTGGGTAGCACTGCCACCTCACAGGTTCTTGGTTCAAATCCCAAAGCCTTTCTGTGTGGAGTTTGCATGTTCTCTGTGTGAAACTCCAAAAACATGCATGCTTGGTTACTTAAAGACTAGAATCCCTGTAGGTGTGAATGTGAGAGTGAATGGTTGTCTGTCTGTGTACGTCGCTCTGTGTTGGCCTTGGTATAGACTGGTGCTCTTGCCTGGTGACAGCTGGGATGGGCTCCAGCCCCCTGCCACCTGAACTTGATAAGCGGCTACAGATAATAGATGGATTAGCATTATTATTAATATTACTGGGACCAGCTCTTAATAGACACTTTCTTGAATGCCATTCTTAGTTACATCGTTATTAAAGCTAGTTTTTAAGTAGAAATATGCTCCCAAACTATGTGTGGAGAAGTTGAAGCTTTGTTGAAGCGTCCCGTGACCCCGTCTCATAGAACAGCACAGCACATTGACTGACCAGTCAAAGATTTTGAACAGTTGCTGCTGATTTGTAAATTCTGCAGCATTCTTACATGTTTTTGTTTTCATTTCATATAAAGCAGCTATCTGAAGGACCACGCAGAGCAGAGCAAAGCGGTTTCAGTGCAGGAGAGGAAGGGCTTTGCTGAGCTGAGTGGATTGATTTAGGGTTTCATGCTAGCACTGAGTTGCCTGTTATAGCTTTAACATGCTCTCACTGTTCACTGCTGTTAACAAGAACAAGAAGAGTGCTCCGAGCAGATAGAGGGGTCATGCTGGGATGGAACAATGTGTAGTCTGCTAAGTAGGATGGACAACAACAAATCCTATAGTCACACGTACACATAAACGGAGGAAACAGAGCAAAAAGTTCTGTACTGTTATGACAATTATGACCAAGGAACTGTTGCTAAACTTGCCTTTGTGTGTGAACAGCAGCCACAGCAAAATAACACTGTCTAACTGCACTTCTAGTTAAAATTAGGATTTATAAGATATTAAGTTGACTGTTGCAGCAGAGTCAGGAAGGAGTGGTTTAATAAATGTCCCAAAGTAGCGAATGTATCTACTCGCATCTACCATTTTATCACACTGTAATATTTTTCATAAACTTTATCAGATTATTTCTTCATAATAGTACACGCCACACGAGTTCATTCTCATATTCACCGAGAAACTGAGATTTAGACTAGGTCACTAAGCACTGAACAGCGTGAACATCTAACTTCCTACTACATAATTTCCTATTGCTTTTGGACGACACCCAAAGAACGCTGGAATGAACCCAAGCAATGTGTGAATGTGTCTGAAAGTGTGACAAAATGCTCTCATTTAGACAATAATGACAGGGAGCGTGTTTATGGGTCATTAAAGGAAATCATACTGTGATGAGGAAACCTCACCCACTAAGCTCCTGCTCATTAGAGGGACACTAGGACTCAACTAATTATTTTACAATTATGACAGGCCACTAGGAATGTGTCAAAATCTGCCTCTCGAGAACACATTTGCACTACTAACTGGGAAGAAATGCTATCGAAAAGCACATAAAAAAAAAAAAAATCCCTGTGCTCTTATAATTCTACAGGTAGATCAAAGTGCCGCAATTAATGACACTCTCTGCAATTCAAGCTCTTAACAACACAAGTCTCCATAATGGAGTCAGTTAGATAAAGTAGACACTGCATTAAGTGATTTTACATTGTACAAAATAGGCACAAAGAGAAACAACGTTGGACTTTGGCTGCATAACAGGGACCAAATAATGGGAATTCGTTGGTGATTAGACTGAATTAAACGGATGAGTGAGTGTTTTCTTAAAGCAGTTGGTGATAGGACTGGCTGTTGGATAACAGTATATCATTACACAACAATAAGTACTGAATATGTGGATGGTTGAGCACACGCACGCACACACATCTAATTTAGTTGGATATCTATCTCACTTCACTGTTCTTACTGTTCTCCACTGAATCCTTCTGGAAATATTTTCCACTTTGGCTCCTAAATGCACCACAGGTTTGTCATCAATACTGTCAGGTGTTCAGCAGGTAACAAACACATGGATACACTGGAGGCTGTTTCAGTGAAACGTTTAGCGGTTTCAGTTTTGCAGGCCGAAAAAAAAACTTTACATGCACTTACACAATTAAAAGGGACAAAGCAACTTACTGCAAGCAAATTGTGAAAATGTACAGGTATCTGAGGAAATGTAGGGTAAAGCTTCTCTAACGCAGAATAAAGAACAATGCCTCTTTATTAATATCTCAAGAACTACAGATTTTAAATGGTCCGATGTGAACAAAACATTGAATTTTTATTTTTGTCAGTGGTTTCTCTCTCTATAAATGCAAGGCAAAAAAAAGATAAAATAATATATTTATTAAAAATTTAAATCGTTCCCCAGTAACTACAGCCATATGTGCAACATCAATAACAGAAAAACATCAACACACACACACTGAACTGTAGATGTTGCTAACAGGTTGCTCACACTATTGCTTCTGTAGACAAGGTGTTATTTTATTAATAAAAACACAAAGGCAAGTGAGAGGAAGAGGAGGTGTGATGTCTTCTGCACCCCTGAGGTAACATGACTACTTTCCTTTGGAAATATTTTTTGAAATGTCCATTGGTTGCATGATCCATTACTTCCGCTTGTTGAGTAGCAAAGTTCCCACATGCCTTATGCATCTTACAGATCATTGACATTCTCCAAATTCTGACACCTCTACTTGAAAAATGTGTTGATATCATCAAACAAAAGTACATTGTATTATAGTCCTGGCATGTTTTGAACCGTGTTACTAATTTCACATAGACTGCAAGCACGGCACTAACCTCAGGATTATTTTTAGAATGCAATGGCCTCCCTTCTTCGCTTTGTAGTTATTAAAAGCCTTATTTTTTATAATGGTGCATTCATCAAGTGTGGATGTGGAGCAGTGCTGTGTGTGACTGATAAACCACTTCACTAAACCCAGAGACAGGGGTCTGTTAATGCTGAATGGTGCAGTGTTCACAAAGCTACATCAAATGACATTCATGTGGCTGCCATAACAATCTTCATTACACGCTATTCAACTGAATCACCCAGTTGGCTTATAGGGAGTGACGAGGTTTTCTGATTGAGTCGACTGCTTGTTTGCCCATTGGGTGAACTGTGCCCAGTTTCAAGACTCATTACTGATAAAATAACAGAAGATATAGAGATAAGGGAGAGGAAGGCAGAAAATAAGCAGAGCAGTTTGTTCCTTTCTCTGTGTTGCTATTCTATTTGAGGAGGATGGACTGAGCCGGCACATTATTCTGTTGTTCATCAGTGCCCTGCTTTAACAGTCACACAATCTGACACATTCACAGCTGGAAGCTGCTTGAGAAACACAGTCTTCCACTACTGGCCACGGAGTAGCTATGGTGAACCAAGCGCTTCGTTTGCGAGCACCTTGCATTCAGAGGAGAGCATTTCTCATATTCCTGCTCTGATTCTCCCAACTGGGATTGAACGTGGCTAACTTCTCATCGCCAGACAGCGCCGCTAACCTCTCGAGATCCTGCTGCTGCCTCGCGTGTACAGTGTGTGTGCGCGTAATCAAATAGTTCCCACTCCACAGTCAGCATTCTACACGATGCATGTGCATAGTTCCCCATGGATGAGCATTAGGTTTTACTTGATCTCACTGCCCCAAGCTTCCCATGTGCGTCATCCCAAGCTCCTGTCAAGCAGAAAGACGCTTCACTGTATAATATTGTAAATGATTAAAAATAGAACAGGGAAGCATGGAAGAGAGGAAGGGGGGCAACAGGAGTAGGGGTTGGAATCTAAAATGGCGGCAAATATGTCCTCTTGCATGTTTGAGTATATATAGACTCATTATGGTGGCATTTTGTAGTTAAAACACGCTCTTCGAGTGTGTGAGACAAACATCGACAGAGTGAGAGCAAGAAAAAAGGAATGCGGACAGGAAGTTGTGTCAGAGATCCAGATTCCAGATGACCACGTCTGTCTGGCTTATTGTTTAATACTCAACGAAATAACAGGCCTCATTCATTTTTCCTCACTTAGCCATTTTGTACTCTGGTAGTCCCCCCACAGGACTTGTGTGCTAACTGCCTTACTGCCTGACCGGCTTGATGTAAAGCACTATTGGCAGAATTCCTCTACAGGTATGCTGTCTCACAACATAACGTCTTTGGAGAACGATAGGGGTGTTGGATCAGAGTGATGCAAACAGACAGGGTGTCGTGGAATATGAAGCTCGGCAGGTCAAATTTAAGTGAAAAGAAAGAAAAAGTGTATGTGTGTGAGGGCGAGTAAGCTTGGGAGAAGACAGGAGGAGGAGTACAATAAAGGTGGGAGACAGAGATGAGGTGCAACAGGGGGAAAGGAAAATGCAGAATGTAAACCAGCAAAAAGAAAGAAAAAGAGAAAATGTGGAAAAACAGCTATTCATGCAATTCATATGTACACAATCGATTCCTGCAGGCAGGCGTTGTCTGTGCAGATAATCCTTAAAATATTAGGAAATTACAAAATCATCTGGAAGCTGAGGCCTCTGGTAAACAGTGGAGCAAGTCAATGTTTCGAAAAACTTAAACCGAGTCGCCCATGAAAGAACCAACAAACTAACATGACTGAAATGGGGGTTCAGGGTCTATCACAGAATAAAGTCATTATTCTTCATCTCCACCATCATGCAAGGCTCTGAACCTTCCTCTCTCTCTCTCTCTCGCTCTCCCTTGAGAGCAAAACTAGAGCGACAAGGCTGGCAACACCAACAATGATAAGATCATGCACGCACTCCCAGCAGAGCAGCCACGGCCTTGCATACATCTGCTGCCTAATTAGATCTGCGTCTGATCCATTTGAGTTTGAATCTTTGGGAGCTCTCTGAAAGAAAATCTATACAAAGTAGATCCACAAGCTGCTGTAATTAATGAAAATGAATAAAGTGCTTTGCACGTTTCAGGACCCTGAAAGTAGCAAGTTTATAATGACTGTAGATTTTCAGGTGCACAGCAGCCTCAGTGTTTGCCAGCAGGGGCTCCTTTTTTTTCATGTCTTGGCTGACAGGGGGGGCATTAACTAATCTATAGCTGAGGTTTAAGTGCCTCATGAGTAAAAGAAAGAGATCCTCACTCTCTCTCCCACTCAATGTTCATTTATTCAGCATGGGAAAACTATAAATGAATTGCAAAGTCATGACCTGCTGGCTGTTGTAGGTCCCCAATTAGTCCTTGTTTTTCACCCACTGAGCTCATAACTTTCCGTCTCTTTCACTTCTCATACTATTAAGCTGCTCCACCACGCTGTGCCGCTCCGGTGCTTATCCCAAGAATCACCACAGAAGCTGACAAACCCAGTGAGCAGCTACACCTTCGTGGGCAGTTCAAAAACCAAAATGTTCATTTCAGATGTTGCATTACCTTTTTTATTCGCTTTCAAATTATTATGATCTGTGCGATAAATCCTCAAGATGGTATCAAGTTCTAAAGTATTATTTTAGTCCTGATGATCTTCATGAACTATGCGACTGGTCTGTTCCAGTTTCTTTTATGAGGCGTGGAATCTGATCGTATCTAAACATACATTAGACACATTCGGAGTCTTTAACCTGTGGCTTTATCAACTCCTGAGGGACCCTTTAATAACTCTTTAGGATTTGAGGCCTGCTTGAACCCTGGAAGAAAAGCTGCTGCCTCACAAAAAAAATAAAAGATCACGTCTATATTTGCTTTACATGAACTATAGAAAAACTCTTATTCAATTATTACAATGATATTGTGTTTATTCATAAAAGTTAAATTAACTTACACTGGGAGGCGTCAAGTTTAAATTACAGTAATTGTCACATAATCATATTTCTATCTGCAGTTTACATTTAAAAACAAACTAAACCCAAATGTCGACATTATTTAATAGTCTGGATTTTGTTCTGTAATTCAGTATAGCAGTTTTCATAATAGTTTTCGTAATAGTGTTAACCATTGCAACAACAACAACAACAACAAAAACAAATGCACCTCCCTTAGTTGTCAAAACTGTGTAACAAGTGTAACAATGTGTGAATTACTGAGTTCTACCACAACACGGGTGACCAACAAGATGATGCTGCACCTGAAGGCATCATGCCATTTCTTCTCCATAGATGTGGATTGAACCTCCCTGTTTACTGCCCTCTCTTCTTACACAGCTTATAACAGGTTACTCTGAATGCAAACTGTGTCAAACTCTGCACACAGATGTTCGTGGACAGTAATGACTAAACACCTGAGTCAAGGAGCAGGAGGCAATGCAAATTTGGGAATGGAGAGAGCGTTCACGTTGCCCAACAGAACATATTCTACCTACCTATTCTGATAGGGAAAATAAACTGCAATGCCAACAGTACTTTCTCTCCTACGACACAATGTCCTAAAGCCACAGTTAGTGTGCATTCACACCTCCTGTCCCTTAGTGACTGACAGTGAAACTGCAAGATTCACAAAGAGGCAGCCTCATCATCAGGGACAGAAACACATGATACAGCTATTCAATACACATAGCACTGGCTCAAGATACACAGGAGAGCATGACAATGCATGACAGATTTTCAAAAGACAAGTGTCTCTGCAAACACACACATCAGCAAGAAAGTGACACTGTTGGATGTTGGGGATGCCGCATCTTTAAGAACCTGTTGTTACATGTGTTCACCCATTTTCAACACACAAAGCAAACAGAGCACATGTCCAAGAAAAAAACAGTATTTCTCTGTAGGACACATCAGTCAATTCCTTCCTTTAGCTCTGTTCCAGCATAACAAATTAAGTCAAGATATTTGTTGATCTCTGGATTTAACAAAGTTGTGTAATCATGATACAGATACGTGCAGCCCCTAATAAAGCTTGGTCTAAAGGATTACAGTTTCTCACAAAACAAGTCTTTCAAGTGATATTTCCTCATGATGAAAATAAAACAGGATGCTGCGGAATCAACATGTATTGTATAACATCTTCAGTGGAGGATTTGTTTTCCTTTCACTGTCATCTCTTTATTAAGCTCCACAACGCTGAGCCAATTTCCTAACAAAGCCAATGGAAGTTGAGAAACATTCGTTTTAATCATGCTGATGTGCAAATACCAGTTAATTCCGAATTAATGCCTCAAAATATTCATGACACTGCGAGCAATAGTACTATAGCAGACACTCGAGGTGTAATGAATGATTAGAAATAATATCCTGCCGGCACACAGCCAAGTCACGCAACACGGAAAAGGGATGAACTCCGTTACCCTCAAGAGCAGAAAGCCTACAGTAGCTCAATGTGTGTCTGTCACTTCAAACTGTGAGTGCGTTTCTGTGAACGACACAAATAAGGCTTTTCAAATGATTTTTTTTTACAAGCATCTCACCCTCTCGTGTACTCATTTGCTAAGTCAAGCGGATAACCCATGAGTGGAAAAAGCATGATGCAGCCACACTGGACAACACGGGCCGCTGTGATTGTCTCACTAACGTCTTCAACATTGTCTCTTGTGAGTCGGGGTCAAACGTGGAGGACAAGCTCACAGGCTCCTACAACAACCCATGATTAAATATGAAAAGGCTGTTTAGCCACACAACCCACTAAAAAGGAGCTCTGCTGACAAGGTTTTGTTGTTGGGGTGTGAATGTCTGTGTATTTGTATCGAACCAGTTTCGATACTGTCTTTGTTTAACAACAGGCTCGGTCCCGTCACATGATTGACCCGAGCACAGTAAACCCAGGCTGTGGTTCTAATCACTCCCTATTCACTCATCCACTCCTCCCTGTATTTTGTCCACCAAGTAGTCCATCAATACAAAAGCAGTAAATTTCAGACACTTACAGTTCCAACCATCATCACACTGCATCATGAGGAGCAGCTGTTTAAACGACTTGACAGTAATTTTCTCATCTCTAAAACAGCCGATGTATCATACAGTGTACACTACTTCCCTGGTCCGATAATTATCCGACGTTACAAGCCCCTCTTACCAATTATGCTTCTGTTTGGAAAAACTTTGGTTTCAGAGTAAAATACAGAAAAAACATATGAAGGGATATCATGTAAGCTGGTGTGTCTAGAAGGTTTGGCGGCTTGGTTTTGGGCAACATGTTGCGAGTAACTCATTTTAAATGGTGCCACGCTAACATAAATATCGCTGCTGCAAGGGACAGCACCAAGCGTCCTCGAGCTTTCTGACAACATGCCAGTGTTTTTAGTAGCAGCGGATCTACGACCGTGTTCAGTTGCAAAGAACACGGATTTTAAACACATGTTGAAGGAGTTTAATTAATTCTGGTGAAATTGCGGTCAGAAAGACACACCAGCACTTTGCAACAACATTAAAAAGCTGCTCATTTTATGTCCAGCATTTTATCCCTTACTGTAGTGAAAATGAACTGACCTCAGACCCAAAGGACGCACCAAACTGTGATTTCTGTGCAGTGTTACACCCCTGTTTTGTTGGCATGTTGAATTTAAAATGCATCCATCTCCAACAGCTACAGTTAAGATGATTTATTGGGGCCGAGCTGAGCTCAAAGCACTGACTCCGTATCCCGCCATGCACCTCAAACTGCTCTACATGTGTTTGTGCTGACTGACAACTGACCGTGCAGAGACAGCGCTGTTGCTGCTGCTGATTCTGCTGCTGCTGCTGCTGCTGCTGCTGAGTGAAATATGTGACCGCAACGCCTGCCAGGTTCTCCACTGGGAATATTTCATTACTCATTATTTAATTTATGCCCTTGTTGCTGTGATTGCTGGGCAATCTCTCACATCGTTCATGCCATGACAAAGCTCATGCCAAGAAAATTTATGCCCACTTGTTTTTCCATAGAGGAGATTCGATCTGTTCAAAAACAGGAAATTGAAATCTTTATGGACGGAAAAAAAAGGTTTCACTTAAAAATCCACTGGTGCGGGGTCCAACTCAAATCTGTGGCTGTATTTCAAGCAAACAATCACTTGGACAGCGGTATTTAAAGAAACCAGTGATGGATCCAAGTGACTTTAATCATTTTAGACAGATCTCTAAAAGTCCCGTTTAAACTCCTCGAGAAAGTGGTCGCCGGTCAACTTTTGGATTTTATGACCAATCATTTTATATATGAACACTTTCAAACTGGTTTTAGATGTGTGGGACACCTATTTATTTTAGTTTTTCTAGACCTCAGCGTAGCATTTGATACATGCTAAACCGCCTTGAGGTCCTTCAAGTCCCACCTCAATGACAGGAGTTTTTACATTGGCTTTAGCGAATACAGGTCCTCAGTTATAGAGGTGCTTTGTGGGCTTCCACGGTCATTCTTTACACATTGTTCTTTTTTAGCTATTTCTTGGATATTTTCTAAGGCGGCTTAACATGAGCTTACATTTTTATGCAGACGACACACAAATTCACACCTGCCCTAAAGACAGTTTACAGGAGAGGTAATCCGTAAAGAAACTGAAATCCACTCAGTTAGTGCAGTGGGTGTTAACCCCAGAATAATAGAGAAACTCGGTCCTAATGCACATTTTATTACCCGCCATTGCAGAAATCTGGGTGTCCTATTTAATAGCAACCTCGAAAGTGTGCGTCATATAAAGTCAACTGAGAAAGCCTGTTTCTGCAAACCCTTTTTTAAAGATCAAAGTAATCTTCTCAACCACAAATTGTTTGACTGCTGTAATTCACTTTGCATCATGTCTGTAGTAAGAGAACCCTTGTTAAACTGATCAAAATGCAGCTGCCAGGATTTTAACAAGTAATAAAATACAGGAGCGTATTACACCCATGCTGGCCTTTTTGTACTGGCTGCAAGTTTTAGATTTTAAATTTTAAATTTAGATTTTAAATTTTGACTAATTTCTTTTAAAGCAAAGACAGGGCTGGACCTAGACTACATCTCAGACCTCTTAGTCCATGATGTGCCAGCTCATACTTTGAGGTCAATAAATGCAGCTTTTCGGTTGATTCTACTGTCCAGATTGAAAGACAAAGCTGACGGAGCCTTTGCAGCTATGGAACACGCACAAGACGTCTTGAGTCTATTACGTCTTGTTAAAAGTTTCTTAAAACGCACTTACATAGACGGTCTTTTTTATGTGGAGACGGTCTTTCCTAGGATTTAACCTGCCCTTATTCTTGTAGAGACCTTTGTAAAACCTGTTTGGGGAACTTGCTTTATAAATAAAGTTACTATTTTAAGCTTATTATCATCATCTTTGAAATGACATTCCCACAGAGGAGGAGCAGTAAAAACAAGCGGTTGCAGCCTGCCCGTCTTCCAAACATTCCAACAGTGACAAAGTGTCAATGGAAACGTTTTTACACCCATCAATGCGTCTGCCAATTTGCACGCAATTTGCCAGTGGTGTTTCGAGCAGAAAATTGTAACAGTCTTAACTTAGGCACGCACAGCTTCAGAGCTTGAATGGGAAGCAGCTTCAAATGCATGAATTCAAGAAACACGTCACCAGCCTCCGAAAGGCCTCATTAGTATTCACAGATAATAAGGCTGAGATTTTTTTTTTTTTTTTTGCTTTGCTTCCTTGTCATCCTCACACATTTGAGTTTTCTTGAAGATGCTTGGTGGGAGTTCAGTGTGGCAAAAAGGACACTGAATTGCCCACTGAGCTGAATAAACAGCGTACAGTTTCAGCCGCTAATGCTCAATCATAAACACGGAATTAGAGATAATATAAGCCTAAGTGCATTCCTGCTGTCGTTACCTTATTATCTAATTAGCCATAATTAGTGGGACAACTTCAAAGATGCAGTTCCCTACAGTCTCGTCTCATACTTTGCTTCTCAATTCTAAATGCAATAGCATGAAATCCTCACAAACACACGCTTGTCAACAGTTGCGACCTCTGCTAAAATCCAAATCAGCGACTGTTACAGATGCTTACAGATGTTTATGAAATGCTGACTGTCCCAAAGCAATGCTCAGTACCAGGCAATCGTGTCGTTTTACATCCAGAATCATACGTAACTTTTTCCATCCACATGATGGAAATCTATTCTGACCCCTAACATTTGTGCTGTGGGTGAAATGGTAATGTCACTAGTGTATTTAGCCAATCACCCTACTGTGCTCTCCAAACCATGACAGCCCTGGTGCGTCTAGCTGCCAGCCGGCGCTGTGTCCTCTCACTGTTAAATTCTGAGAGTTTTACCACCTTCACTGAGCAGCACAAACACTGCTGTGCAAACTGGGGATGGGGGGATGGGGGGGAAGGGGGGGGGGGGGGGGGTTACAATTTACCCCATAGCCCATGTAATGAATAAATTCAAGTAGTGTGTGTAACAGACACAGTGTGAACAAAGACGTTGTGATCCCTTAAGGATGCTGGTGTCTTCATCAGCATTTCATTAAACATCCTGGTTGGAGCAACACGTCTAAGCACCGCTGGGATGACGGGCTTTCCCCGGGGCTTCTGACGGAGTCAATAATTGCTGTATTGTTTCTCTTCGCCTCGCGCTCCTATGAAGCATCACAGCAGCCCGCGCACTTGGAATTATATTCGCTTCAAATGTAGGCTAAAGCAAGTGGAGGCTGACAACTGTCCATTACGGTGAGGCTCATTGATGAAGAATAAAATCCCATACAAATATATATATATATTAAAAAAAAACACTTTCATGAAACTTTACACATGTGGCAGCAAAAACTACATTTTATAGCAGGGATGGACTTAAACTGAATCAAAACACAGTAATCTCGATGGGATGTGTTGCCATCCTCACTCGGATTTATAACGACGTGCAAACATTACATTTAATAAAAAGTGTGCTTTTAACAAGTTTTGGGGGCTCGGTTTGTGTCGCTTTTAGCACAGCTTAGTTTTTAATCGCGTCGCCACTCACCTGCGTTCCTGAGCTTCTTGTTCCGATACACGGAGAAGATGACCAGGAGGTTCCCCAGGATGTCAACGACGATAGTGAAGATGAGGAAGCAGCCCAAAGTTGTGGTGACCCACGGCGGCCGGTTCAGGACGGAGTCACTGGGTTCTGGTGAGGAGCTGTTCAGGTGAGACCCATTTATAACCATTGTACACAGTCGCTGAACTTTCTCCGCGGAGCCTAATTCAACGTGCCGCGACTTCTCGTGCGCCCCACAGTTTCGTTCTCGCAGATCGTGCAGCCTCGCGCGGACCTCATCTCCATCCTCTCTCCTTGTTGTCGCCCAGCCGCCGCGCCCCCGCCGTGCCACTCTCCCCCGTCTCACCGGTCGCCTCGGTGTCACTTCGGCGCCCGCGTGCCATTTGCTTTGTCGGCAAGCATGTGTGACATGAAGCTGCAACTTCGAGCCTTCCCCGGCATGTGATCCCCGGGTCCAGAGGAGCGGCTTTTATTCCGAGGGAGCAACAGTGTCGCTTGGCGGCGGTGAGGAGAAGAAGCAGCGTCCTACTTCCCTGCGCGTTCATTCATGGCTGTGCGCTCGAGCCCTTCGCCTTGTTTCAGCCCATTCATTATATTTCGGAGGAACCATTCATGATTTATCTGTTTCAGGGGGGGAAACCCCCACACCAACTGGAGATTTAACACAATGGGGAAGCAGTTTGGGTTTTTTTGTAGCAAACATTGAAGGTGGAGCGTGCTGATGATTACAGATGATTTCAAATTAACCAGATTGAAATTGCACAGATTCACGCGTGGTGCTTTAATCGCCTGCATTGTAGCAGCTTGCGCACAAACGGGCCCATTCAGAACGCGTCTTACTCTTAATTGAAGTTAATTTAAGTTATGATCTGTGACACAGTGTAAGGTGACGACACTGGCTTCAGTCAAAACACTGTCACATGTGTTGTATCATCTCTGAAGGTGGAAGCGCAAATAATGGCCATTATGTTCACGTTAGTTAATGATGTGCACAATAAATAGGTCGCCCTCCTCGCGCAGGGCTCCTGCAGCCTGTTCACAAAGTCTCTCCGAAAATGGTAGAATTCAATTGCAACTTTCAGGGATACTGGGGGGAAAATCATATAGTCAAATACTGCAGACATTTCCCAGCCCCACCATCCCGCATCACATGCCTTGTCATTATTATTTGCCTGCATCTGCAACCTGAAAGATAATATGTTTACATCGATGAGCTCAACATCCATCGCTGTTTTTGACATTTTATAATTGAAACAATCAATTATTTCAGGAAATCAAATTATTGCTTCCAGCTTTTTTTTTTTTACTAAGCTTGAGGCTTTGTGAAGTGAAGCGATGTCGAAACTTATGTTTCCAAAAAGTGATGAGTGTAATTTTTTACAAGAATAAATAACAAAACTCAACAAGCAAACAGTGTACCACTAGATAAATCTTTAAACAATTATATATTCTTCACATCGTGTCACCATCATGTCAATTTGTACGATTATGTTTAGATTTCTTTGCATATTTGGGTTTTTGTGTAGCTTAAAGTGACCATCTTTCATGTGCAATCTAACAAATAAGAAATAAGTCCGTGATTGCTGAATGAACGTTGTTGTCACGTTGCGAACAGCCTGCTTGCAGTGGGTCTTTTTGTGTTGTCAGTATCATCAGCTCTCACTGCAAAAGACAAAACTTGGCCTTGTTGCATTGTTTGCTGAGACGCCCACAGCTGAAAACGTAGACTTGCTGAAAGAGAGCACATCCTTTCTGAATAGCACCGACTCTTTGCCCTAATAAATCCAAACCTACGAAAATATAAAGGGCCTGAAGCAGACTATTAGTATTAGGGAATTTGTTTCAGATCTCAGCATTGGCAGCTCATGTTTCAGAATTCCTCTATGGTGCAGCTTTGAAATGAAAAGAAATGTTAATGGTTCTCATGTGTGCACGTTTTGATGATTTTTTTTTCTTTTTTAATACTCATGTTTCTCATCTTGCCTTTTCTATCGCTCATGTTACTACGTTAATGCCCCCAAAATGACCTGCCATAATCATAGAACCATAGAACATAGAATCAAGAACCTGCAACTCTAGGAAACCTACTTGAACCAATACTCACTGAAGCACATCTTAGGAGGGCAACTTACAAATGTTGATTCAGCCTCGTCTACATAGTGTTGGCTGTGCACCACTACCTAGTAACTGACATCTGCATTTTAAAAACTTCCCAAAGTGCTCAGAAAGTAGAGGATAGTTAACTTTAATCCATGTTACTTTACTTCAAAAGCGTCCCGGCCACTGACGGCTCCACAGCTGAACAGAGCTCATTTGAAAGCAGTAGAACTTGTTGCGAAGAAAACATTTACAAGGAGATGATAACTGATCCCAGATGCAAGAGGACCACAGAGGCACTGCATGACTACAGAATAAGAGACCTAAAAGGACCAGTAGGAGACACGACACGCAGGCTACAGAGAGAGTCCCAACAAAGATGAGTACAAAGACATTTAAATGATGCGAAGAGAAACTTAAAACAGCCACAAAGTGACTCAAAATGACACAAACAACCATAAAAGGAAGCACAACTATATTTTTATGTTTAAATGACCGTCTTCTATATAACCTCTATATATGGTGATGTGATGTCATCAGGTCACATGACACCTGAGTGTCCACCATGGATGTGTGGTGGATGTGTCACCAGTTGTCTTTTCCACAGATTATACGGACCATAGAGTGTAAAAGTGAAAAATGCTGCCGTTCAGCTGTTCACGCCACTTTGCAGACAACAGGAGCTGGCACAGGTGTCCTTCCACAAAGAGGACGTTCTCCTGAATGGATGTTCGGGATATTAGGGAGACCTGAGTGAGGGAAGAATAGGCCAGTCCAGGAAGGAAACCTACAGATGATCTGGGTGACATCAATAGATGGCGTAGGAGCCCAATGTCCACTTAACATACTACTGGCAGTTCCCATTCAGAGGCAGAGAGCGGGTGCACGGTGCCGGTTGATTCCATTTGATTTAAGAATTGCTACACAATGGAGCTGACCTATTATCACATGTGCAGTGCTGTCCAGTCAGTGACACAGACACTATGTAGGACGGTTTTTACTTCTGTTGCCTGGGGCCCATTTTATCCTAGTCCATCCGTAGAAGCGTCATCACCCTGTAGGAAAAAGAAAGTGGAAACTAATTAAGCACACAGGCGGCTCCTGCTTACACAGTGCTGGCTCGTGCATTAGCATATTGAAAAAGAGGTGCTTTGATTAGCATCACCCAGCCTGTCTTCCACAAGTCCTGATATGGGACAAAAAATGAGGCCGAAAAGTCGCAGCAACGTGTCACCTGAAACCGCTGCATCCCGGAATTCACAAGTAGCACAGACTCCCAAATTAACTTAAACATCATCACGTTCACATCACGGGTAGGTGGGTCAGACATCCAGCAGCTTTGAGACACAAGGGGAGACCACCCGCAGAACATACAGCCCACATTAGTGTGGAAATTATTAAGTACAATGAAAAAAAGCACATGTGGAGTGTAGCACATGTCTCAGCCACAATGTGCAGGGAGTTATCACAAAACAAATAAAATGAAAATGTCTTAATCATGGTCGCTCAATACGGAGGCTGTGTATTATGTCTTCATCCTGATTAAACAGTCAAACACTTTCTGACCTAAATCAAGCACAGATAAATATTTCCTCAGACACAGAGAGTCTCGGCACCTACACTCTATTCCGTGTTGGAGCCCGTGATTCACCGTTTTCCCTGCTGTGCCTTTACAATCATCCAGAGCAATGAGACGTTTCTCTGACGGGTAATTTAAGTGGGTTATAAATCAGTATTTCAGCAACAATGCAAGTCAGTAATGAACAGCCATCAGAGAGAGAGAGACCTGCAGGGGAAACTTTGTTTGTACTTTGTTTTAACTCAAGGGGTTGCAAGATGTTTTGCACCTACAAACACTTGCTACTGTGCCGTTTTAATTCTGTGATTGCAGTGACTGACAGAACAGTGGACAACAGAAAATGGGGGAATGTTCTCATCATTGGACAGTGAGAGATGGAGGAAAATGTACAGTTCAGAGAAACAGGGATGAAGAGGGGAAGGGGCAAAGGGGGAGAGGGGAGAATAGTCATGTGTGGGAGAGGGACACACATACACCTCAGATGGGAACAGGACAGAGTCAGGAGGACACACACACACACACACACACACACACACACACACACGTGTGCGCTCCTGCCTGCGTCTCTCATTTGAGAGAGCTGTCAGCAAAATGAAGGAGAGGAGACAGAAGTAATGTAATGAGTGCGGTCTCAACACAGCCCCTGCTTGTCTTTGCCGCTTCACTGGTCATCACTACATCCCACAGAGAAACCAGAGTGTTTGCTGTACCCTCCTCCTCCTCCTGCTCCTCCTCCACTCGGCTGGTTGCCGTGACAACAGCAGAGCTCCACCCGGGAAAGCGATGTGTATGCTGGTAGAAAGAGGATTATTGGGGTCAGCTTTCTCTGGGCGCACACACACACACACACACAATTTTAGCACATGATTATGTTCACAAACGCATAACAATACAGTATTATTTAACAAGAATGGGGTCGAGCAATTAGTTTTTGCTTTTATTGTTGTTAATTTAATCCAACAACAGCCTGGAAACGGAGCTGTACATTTTTTAGTTACTGAAAACTTTAGTTTTATTTTTTTTTCTGTCTTTTAAACTATTTGTACACTTCCAGGCTACATCACTTCAGTAAAGTTGGGGAACTTGCAAAAGACACATAATAAAAACTGTAAAAATCGAAGCAGTAGAGTCTTATTGCTCAAAAGTCAAAAACTGGTTCTCATTGAATGCAACATTCAGAGAATTGAATAAAAGAGTGTTGATTTGTTGAATGGGTTAACTGATGTGTACAGTGCAGCTGAACTTCATGTTCTGCACATTTGATTTGTTTTAGTGTTGATTTGTGTTTTCCATGTTTTATATTAGCACTTTTATATTAGCAACGTCTGTGAGGTGTGAACTGTGTAAAATATTAGGGAATTTTCATTTTCATTGCAGTGTACTTTTACTTAAATTTGTCCCTTCAATCGTCCTAAAAATATTATCACTGTTGTTATGACTTTTCTTGTATTAAGGTCTAAATTCATTAACAATGAGTGAAATATAAAACAGATTCACCTTTGACCTATTTTCCCGCCTACTGCTCCAACAGTGCCACAGTTTTAGTTCATGGCTACTCCCTGTCTGAGTCATTTTGGGTCGATGTTAATAACGGCTCTAAATCTCTGCGTATGGATCCTACGTTTCTGGGTCTGAATTGGGCTCTGGGCATATTTTCTGTTGAATGACTGGGCAGATTTCCCTCCCCCAGACATCCAGTACCATGTAGACATGTTTAAACAACACATTAGCCTCTTGTTAATCACCTCCTTCCACTGTCTGTTTGATCTGAGTCGATATTCGAGGTAGGTGGGTGTTCGATATTTGCATATTGGACGTGGACCCACGGCTCGCATTTGTCGTGCACACATCCTGTGCAAACAGCAAATCATAGCTTGAGGTGGGACTGACAGGAAACTAATCTTGTTTTCAAAAACTTTGGATTACATTGGCCGGTTTAGACTTTTTCTAGATAGCACATTTCTAGCATGTATAAGAGAGAAATTGAACTTTTTTATTTCACCACAGGGCCTATGTAGCTTTGAGCAAAAAACAAAAAACATATTACAGCTGCTGTGTGTTGGGACTCGTGCAGGGATTGAATTTTAATCACGTAATCACTTTGCAAATGTTATCAAGTGATCCATGAATTGGCTGATTTGTGTTACTTCATCCAGCCAGAAGCGTCTGCTGCTGAGAGAAACCATCTGATGAGACTGCACGTCTCTGAGAGTTGTCCCCCTGTCTTTGGCTCCGTTAACCATCCCACCCTCCCTCATCTTTCATGCGTTGCCATATGCAGCCATCTGGTGGTTGTTGTGTTGTACTACAGACTCACAGCCCCCAGGTGAACGCTAATAACTGCAGCCTTTGAGGCAGAACACCTCAGTTTCCACAGAGCTGCATTTGTGGTTCCACAGTATGAATAATGCATTAATGAGTATGAAAGTCTTAATTTATTTAATGGAAAAAACACCTGGTGCCATTTTTGCCGTTAATTGGATCCATCAAGCATGAGATTAAGGATCACACGAGTGGCTGCAAAGTGGTTCCATAAGCAACCACTGCTACAGTTTGGTGTGTGCATTTGGAGCTATTTCATTTCACCTGTGAAACCTATGGTTGTTTCTGAAAAGTCTTTTTTATTTAATAAATACATGTCATACATGTTACATGTTACGGTAAGGCAGTTGTCCATGGACCACAGGGTCAGTGGTTCGATCCCTGGTTCGGGCTCCGTGTCGAAGTCTCCTTGGGCAAGAAACCGAACCCCAAGTTGCTCGCGGTGGGTGAGGTGAGAACCTTGCATGGGAGCCACCGCCATCGGTGTTCAAGTGTGTTTGTGAATGGGAATCAACATTGTAAAGCACTTTGGACATAAGCGCTATATAAATGGCCATTTGCCATTTATTATTATAACATACAACATCGTAAAAGCTAGTAATTGATAAAGTCTGCAGGATCTATCATTTTAGTGCAGTAAAAATAAGTCCCATTCTTGTGTCTGCACTTAATCTCAAAACTGTATCCACTGTATCTATCGTAGACAAGCTGTTTAAACCCACAGTAGATACCACTGCCGTGCAGTCAATCGCATTTTTGGCTTGTTATTGTAGTTGACTGTAGTCAGCCTGTCACCGCAGACTGGGAGTGACTCTGTTGTTCTCACTGAAGGGCAAAAGGTCGTCATGTCTCCCACCGCAGAAGTGTGGCTTCTCCGTTGAGCGTGAGCAGTAAAACAGCACAGACTCAATGTAGCGGTTTGCTCAGCCCAGGGGCATCAGGGTCGTGTTAGTTTGTCAGCCTCGTCGGAGACAACCAGGGTTTGTTGATACAAGCAGCCACAGGGAGTCTGAGGAGGGAGATCACACCCCGCTGTCAGACCTCACAGAGGCCTCAGACAAGATGTGAGGAGATCATGATTAACTCCTTTATTCCACACTGTCTGACCAGAAATAAGGCTTAAATACTTTTGTAAATGGGATTTTGGTTTTAGTTGATTCAATAGAGTTGTACAAATGTAGTCATTATGCGTTGCTTAGTGCAGATTGATGAGGAATAACTATACTTATAAATCCACAATTTGTCTGAATACTTTCTGAATCCACTGTATGATTCAATTGAATAAAATACACAGTAATTTATGCTTTAAATGATACTCAAAGGTTTGCGGGAATTTTCTTTACACTACTACTTGCTGTTGTTAAACTTTTGCTGCTTTAATCAATGAAAATGTAATAAAATTATGAAAAAAAAAAAAACATGAAAACTTGCTGATTTGATTGTTTGAGCAGTGAAACTGAAAACCCCACATTAAATGTTTAAGCCTGTAAAGCAACTCAGCAGCTGCAGTGTTGTAGCAAAATGACAGCTTCCTACTCCAACGTGCTTTTATTCAAAGTGCACACATGCTTTGGAAATAAATTCACCCAGAGACCGAATTTTTTAGGAATAATTTATTAACAGTATGAAAGCGTGAGCTTGTGGCAGTATTCAATAAAAACCTTAACAAGACCATAGCATTGCTCACACACACGGAGACACTCGGAAAAAGTCCTGTGTCCGAGGGATTACTGGGCAACTATAAATATATTGGGTCCCGTTTTCTTGGTGGAAAAATAAAATGGTTCCAGAGTCAAAATTTACACACAAATAAAAAAAAACAACAAAAGAATATGCAGTGGTTCATTGAAGACCCTTTTCGAAATGAGCAGGAGACATTAAACATTACGAGTACACTGTGTTTGGAAAAGCCACGCTCTTCTGCTTTTTGTTTTTTAATGGTTCTTTTTTGTGAATGTAAGCACAGTAAGGCTGATAACACCATTTAACTCTTTACTTTTAAAATTAAAGCATAGAATTATCTACAAACCTAGTAAACTTTGAAATCAAAACTGTACATTTAAATTTACATTGAAAATGAAGAATTGCATAAAAAACATTTTTCTTGGTTGTATTTATAGAAACAAAGATACTGTGGTGAAATTCATTTTTTACGATGCGTATACTGTTGTATTGAAATGTTGATCCTTCAGACAATCGTCTTGCTGTTTGTGATGACAGGTACTTAAAGCAATGGCACCGCCAACTCAAGGGGCAGGAGTTGGACTGAGAGGACACAAAGGTGCTAGAGTCTTGTCTATAGCTCCTTCAGCTCTTCTCAGCCGATTTGTCGTCACAATCAGTCTCAACAACCCCTGTTTTGACTCACTTCACTGTGTGCGGGTGTTGTTTTGAGTGTCCACATACTGTGCGTGTTTAGTGTGGGTGTAACATCAGTTGTAGCTGTGGGTTCAGGCACTTTTGTTTGGATCCAGTGTCAGACTTCAGTGTGCTGTTGGGAGTCCAGCGTCGGGATGGCCAGCTGCTCAAAGTGGCCTTCGTCGCCACTCTCATAGTCGCTGATCATGACCTCGGACTCCTCGCAGCACGCTGACATGTCCGAGCAGGAGGCTGTGGATGTGTACAGAGACATGGACATGTTGTCCAGAGCTGAGGAGTCAAAGTCCCGACTACAACCTAAAGGGTAGTCCCCTCTGTAACCACTGGTGCGCATGGTGGAAGCTGGGGTGGTGTTGGCTGAGGTGGAGGAAGCACCTTGACCCTCAGTGTCACCCCCGTCACTTGGGTAGGCGTGCTGCGGCAGGTACTGGTTAAGGCTGTAGAGCTGGGGAAGGGCCGGGCGCTGGCGGACCCCTCCTGAGCCCCCTGCAGCAGCTGCAGTCGGGTCCAGGTCTCTGCTCAGGCCTCGCAGCGTGTCGCAGCGGTCACCATACTCTGGCAAAGGTGGTGGTGGTAGGTCATCGTTGACAGGGAAGTCCTCCGGCGGGGGAGGGAAGTCACTCTCAATGTCGAAGCCGCCGGGATAGTAGTCAGTGTCGATGGAACTCGGGTCACTGTACAGAGGGGCTGGAGACTCCACAACCTCATACTGTGGAAACTCCTGGATTCCAGGAAGTTGAACACTTGGCATCCAATCAGATGTGTCCCAGTGATATCCTGTTTGACAACGACAAACACATGTATCAGAGTCCAGTATCAAAGCTCAAAGCATCACGGCCAGTTATTAGTGCCAACGTGTTAATGTTAAGAAACCCACACCGTGCAACAGTAACACAGTACATCACACCAACACCAACTGTACAGCAATAAACACTTAACTTCACACCAATTTGTGAGAGAAACATTTTTAAACACACTGCAGACAACGACAATCAAACGAGACTCTCCTTGTTCTTAAAGTCGAGTATCTAGCAAAATGCTCTAATTTTACTCATACATCACACTACTGGGAAAAAAATAGATGACCTAACTTTACTTTTACCACGTCATTGAACAACTCGTGTTTTTACATTTTCAGGCCAACTAAACCAATTTACCATGTAGTGAATTTCAGGATCCAAATGCTTAAAAATAATCATGGTAGAACCTATGACAATATCTTAGGTTCCCAACCTCACTGATTTTCATCAACTTTCCTTTGCTTCCCCACATTAAATTCTCTCTCTGCTTCTAGCTAAAAACTCATGCTCATATTACAGAGGTTGTGGTATTTGTCAACCTGCTTATCTAGAATTCCATTAACATTTACTCCTCAAACTTGGCCCAAGTTGAAGAGCAAGTTGAAAGTAATTACAGAGACAAAACACAAACAGAAATGAGTAAGTAAAAAACTTGTGAGCAATTATTCTAATGCTGTCACTGCATCAAAGCCATGCATGTATTCAGAGTAATAAATAATATTAGAGAGGCCACTGATGCAGTAAGAGCTCAGTGCCACAGCAGCTTTGCCTTACAGAGGAGGTTTAACGGTCTCCTCATTAAGCTTTGGGGTTAGTGGTTAAGAGTTAGGAGGAGGGATTGGGGTAACATCAGGCAAACAAAGTTTAAAAAGTCACCTCTTGGGTTCTTGAGATCATGAGCCAAAAAAGACTCTTTACATGAAGCAGGAAGGAAGAGAAACAGAACAAGTCACGTTAAAATCTGACGGCAACGAACAGTCGGCTCAAAACACAAATAAATAACACAATTAACCATGAAAGACACAATAACGAAAAAGATAGTAACACGTTAATTAATTTGCCATTTTCTTAAACAGACTTCCTGAGGTGTGTAATCAGAAGCTGGCAAGGATCAATACTGAGCGTTGAAGGCAACACCTCTGTGCCTATTTAATGTAGTATTTGCATATCTTTTTAATTAGCAGCTCAATCTAAAAAAGCACATGTCGGGTTTGGGTGAGGTTTGTCAGTGTAAGATAATGGCAGCTCTACAACCCACACCAACACCAAGGACAGAAGCACTAGCAGATGGAAGCAATAAAAGAGTACCTTCTCCTTCCACCGTGTCAACAACAGACTTGACAAGGTGGATTACTGTCACAATGGAGGCTTGTGAGAGGTAGGGGAGGGAAGAGTGGGTGGAAGAGATCTAGCATTAGTACAAATAATTTTAAAATATAAAAAAGAAAAGAAAAACACACATGGAGTGTATGGTGGTAGGATGCCGACACACGCTGCAACACTTCCCACAAACACCACCTTCGCACAAAAGTTGGTTTTCCATGTTGACACTCTGGGTGTGTGTGTGGGGGGGGGGGGGGGGGGGGGGGCGTTTTATGGCTTGGGCACAAGACAATGGTGAAAGGCGACACAGTGGGGAGGGGGTAGTCTGGTTTTGTTTGTGCAAGCTAACACACAACAACAACATACTGAGATGCTATGGGGTGCCGCTGACAGTACAGATGGAAGAATCCGTGAAATTCCCCAGAGATACAAATGCATTTCCAACCCTGAACACAAGAGGACAGTCGGGCTTGTGACTTGCAAAACCGAAGAAGAACCGGTTTTCATCTCCAATTCAGTTTGGGATTCACTCTCATTTCTGAAGGTTTTGATGACTTATGGGCAGCACAATTTGACACATGGTAATAAATATCATATGAAAATGAAATGGGAAAACATAAAATGTTTGTTATACCCTTGTGATATGTTCCTTGATGCTTGCTTTAAACAGCGGTTTGTAGCTATGATTTGAAGAAAAAGAAGAGACAAACAAAAGAAAAAGACATGCTTTTGAATTTAAAAACAAAATGTCTGACATCCGTCAAAATGGTTTTTGAACAGAACATAAATGTTGCCTCAGTAAGTCAATCAACTCCTTTGTCTTAATCAGAGCACTGGTAAACTGAGAGCTGAATAAATGGAGAACAGGGTTAGAAAGCTGTGTTGTTGATAAAATCCCAGGAGAATAACACAAACAAGTTGTCGTGATTGCTTCCGTCTGTACCATTAGTGATTGAGAACTTACAGGCTGGACCCCCCTACTTAAAACCTTGTTCTGGACCTGTGGACTGATTTGATCCATATGGGAGCTGAAGCCCAGCAGCAAAAAGAAAGAGAAAAGAACATGTGACCCCAGAGCCACCATTTGGACGATCCATTCTGAGCATGCACAGAAAAAGTGTTAGCACTTCAATTAACAAGCCTACACGACAAAGGTAACCGCTGCACAGTCTGCGGGCAGATCAGACAAATGAGCAAACACATCAAGTGCAAAATGGCAAAGTGTCTAGAGTTTTCTTCCAGCGACAACAAGGGACAGATTTAAAAATTACGAATGGCAACATACCGTTATCATCACAGGACTCTGACTGGAAGGAGCTGAGGGACTGGACCTCAGACATGCTGCCTCTGGTGTTGTAGGGGTGACAGGCACTGTCCTCCACAGGCTTCTTGGTCAGGCATGTGTCCAAGTCCACCACTTTAGCTGAAAGAGAAAGCACGGTCTGATTTTAGGACATGCCTATTTGGATGGCACACACCGATCAGCCACAACATTAATACCTGATCAGTGCTTCTTCATTTTCACACTCTAAATTGCATTCGGTGGAATCTGTAACTAATCTCCTGCTACCTGAAAGCACACTTACTGTCGTAATCATAGTCCCAGTTTGGCTTCTGGATGGAGTCGCTGTCTGAGACTGAGTTGGAGGGTGGGGGAGGGGGGAGATTGGGTGCTACGCTGCACACAGCCACAGTCTTGCGGTGTCCATGGACAGAATCTGGGTTAAAGGTGCTGAACTCTGGATGCTCAGGGATGGCTGAGCCCTCAAATGAGTTCCTGTCCAGGTTGTTTCGAGAGTCACTTGGAATGCTGGGAGTATATGAGATTGGTCGCACGGGGACCTGAGGTGGGATGTCAGAATAGATGTTCTTGTTGAGTTTGGCATCGAAGTAGGGTCTCTGGAGGAAGGAGTGATGTACGCTTGAACCTCCAGGGTGCTTGCCGTCATTGGTCTTAGACTTGCTGCGACACGCCTTCTTGCGGATAATGATGAAGAGGAGGACCAGGATAAAGATGCTGAAGACAAAGACCACGATACCAATCACCTCCTCCAAGCCGATGTTCCACGAGGTGGAGACAAATTCGTTGCGGACCTCCGCTCGAAGTTCACACACCTGCCCACTAAAGCCCAGAGAGCAGTTACACTTGTATGAGCCGTATGTGTTCTGGCACTGGCCCCCATTGGTGCAGGGGTTCTTGATGCACTCGTCAACATCACTCAGGCACCTGGATAATAAATGGGAATTCAGTGAGGTGTGTTGGAGGGTGAAAAGCTGTATGTTACAAACCGCTGTTGGAAAAGACCACACTTGTCTAGATGTAGACGTTAAATAATTTAGTGCAGTTCACGAATTTGAACTTGAAACTGACATACCGGTCTCCCTGAAAACCTGCTTCGCATTCACATACTGGACCATCCAAACTGTCGATACACTTCCCACTGTTTTTACAGGGGTTGTCTCTGCAGTACGGCCCCAGCTGGCACCTGAATTCAAAATGTTTCAAAGGTTTTCATAAGACACTTCATTTCTGAAATGTGAAATGAGTAAAAACTACAGACACAACGTTTACATTATAGAATCTTTACAATCCAATATCACAGGCTACTATTAAAACAACATTTTACTCTTACAGTCACACAGATTGCTATAGAGCAGGCTGGTAATTTTGATATCTCACACACAAACGTATGCAAAAATAACCTGCTAATCATCTGCATCGTGTTTTTCTTCCAAATATTTCAAGTTCTGCTATAGCGCAGACCAAAGCAAAAAAAAGGTGTAAAACTTCACCTCTGTCCTGAGTACTGTCCTCGGCACTGGCAGTAGAAGTCATCTGCACGGGGGACACAGGTGCCACCGTACAGGCAGGGATTGGAGGCACAGGGGCTTATGCCTATCTCACAGTGGGTGCCCATGAAAGAGGCAGGACACTTACAGAAGTAGCCTGGGGAATGTAGACAAGCGAAGACATTAATGCTTATCAAGTGTCCATTTGTGAATAACTGTGAAATCTTAACTAAAAGCTAGTTTTGTCTGTTTGTTAAAAGAAAGAATAGACGCTGCATGGATGTTTTGAATGACACTAATGTTATTTAAACTTAACACATCCTGCAGGTGTTTTACAAAAAAAAAAAAAAAAAAAGCTTCCCGGAGATGGTGAGTGATGGTGCTCCCTGAAGTACTAAGAGGTTTTTAAATAGATGCCGAAGTGTTAAGTTAACAGCAAATAGCATAAACTGCACAACATAGTACCAAATGATGTTAAAATATTCTTATTAAGCAAGAAATTTTAGACATATCTCTCATGCCTCTCATCGGCGAATTTTGAAAAAACCTGGTGCACTCCTGGTTTTAAGTTACAGATGTGGACAATAATTTGCAGTTACAGGCAGCAATGCATGATCAGATAATGAATTTAGGACACTATTAAAACCCCTTTTTAGTAGGAAAATGCACAGTAATCATTCAGTACAGCATGCAAAAAAGGAAAAGTGCTAATTCAAATTATGCAGCTTCAGTGGAAAGTTACGCGAGAGCAATGAGCTGAACGAAACATTACGTGCCTCCATTAGGCAGCGAGGTGCAGCTCCCTCCGTTAGTGCAGGGGTTGCTAGAGCAGCTCTCAGCAGGTGCCAGCGCACAGCCCGGAGTCACGTCCACAATGTCTTCCAGCACAGCGTGAGCCCAGTGAGCGTTGGTGTTGAGAGGCAGGTCTTGGCCATTCAGGGCGATGGCCTCCAAGCAGCCGCGGAGCCCATTGGTGACAGGTAGGCTGCGTCCAATGCGAGCGGAGGTGTGCTGACGAACATGACCTCCAAAGTAAATACTGTTGTCAAGGTTGAGGGTCCGCAGGGTGCCTGGTGCTGTGCCTGAAGCAGTGTGTACTCGGTCCAACACCAGCTTAGCATAGTTGCCATCCACCTCCAGTGAGACAGAGTGCCACTCCCCATCATTAACCTGAGCGCTATGGACTGACACCAAGCCGGGGCCACTGCCACAGTCAAACTTATACTGTAGACGACCGTTCACAATCTGTTTTGGAGACAGAAGAAACTTGTTTTAGAGCACATCAGACTCATCTTATCAGTTCTGCTCTGTAGTTCCATTTTTAATTTACACAACTTTACAACCTCGGCAGAGAAACTGTAATCAAATCAAATTACTGTTATAAATCAATGTCTGACAATGCCATAAATCACTCTGATCAGAGAATGCAGTGTGCATTTCTTTAATTTGTTTTCAGCCTGATAAACAGTATAGAAAAATTCTCTTCCTTTACGAGAAAACAACAGCATTATACTACTTCTGTTCACACCCCCCCAAAATTACCATACAAACTGCAAATTAAAGCCCTACATGGCAGCCTGATTATCAATAACTGCCTTTCATCCAGCCAAGTCTCAGTCTAAAGTCTGGCTTGCCGACCACTGTACCAGACTGACTCTAAAAGGAATGTGTGGAAAACTGCTTTCTGTTTCCCTCCCAGTACTAAAATAGCTCTTGTGTGTGATTTCTTTCAACCCACTACCACATTCCCATAGTCCCTCATGTGAAAGGGGTTTTTAAAGTGCCTTTCTGAACCCTTCAGCATAGTTGGCTGATACACATGGCTGAGTGGTCTCAAGGGACGGCAGGTCAGTTTTGCGTCTGTTAAAGCCTCTGGGCTAAGAAATGCAGGACAATAGACTTAATTATGATCAGCAAAGTTGTGATTTCAGTTCTATAGAGGCTAAAGAAAATAAATACAACAGTACAGCTGTGTAATAGTGCTGGGCAAACAGGTTTAACACACAAACACACCTCGAGGATACTGTAGTCCGTTCCTTTAGCATACATGATAGTGGCATGGCTGGAGAAGGTCCTGAGCCTCAGAGACAGTTTCATCAACTCCTTGTTCTCATTCTCCATCAGATGATATTTCACATAACCGCTGCCGCTGAATGTCAGCGAGAGGCCATCTGACACGATGTAAGAGACATTCGTTATGAAGCCCAAGTAAGAAGCAGATTGCACATAATAAATAAAGTTTTAGGTCATCATCATAAGCAGAGAATGACAGTGATGCATGGAGGGGAAAGATCTCTATGGAAGCAGATTTTAAAGCAGTCAGTCTTACCAGAACATTTGCCCTTTTTGCCCTCTGGACACACACAACTGTACCGGGTATCTCTAAGATCTGCCACACACTCCATACCCTCAGGACAGGGATTGTTCTCACAGAGATTCTTTATCACAGGACATCTGCCACCTACGTACCAAAACATATCCGTTGAGAAAGAAAGTTCTAACATAAATAAATCTGTGTCTGCCAGAGTGCACATGATACTGTGTCTACCTTCACACTGGCAGGTTGCCGTTCTCTGGTGTCGAGGCGTAACAAAGCTGAGGCGGGCTGTGCTGTAAGTGGACATAGTGGTTTTATCCAGGGAGATGACCTCACTGCAGAAGCGTAATGGGCAGTCCAGCCCAGCACACAGTTTCTGCACCACCCGCATGAGCCGGACGCCCGTCATCTCCTCAATAACCGCTGCAGAGGAGTTGAGCTTGCGAAACACAACCTGAAGACAAACACAAATGGACAAAAATGAATAATTAAGTGCTTTTTAATGAAAAAAGATCCCAAACACTGAAGACAAACAAAGTTTTGCTTAGTAAAATAAGTGTTAGTCTCAGTCCTATTCATTAGTCTTTGGACTGTAGGTAAAATGCATTATTTTGAAGACATCAAGCTGCCCCCTGGGGAGGGGTGATGGGTGTGTTTCACTTTCCATGACATTTATAGACTGAATGATCATTAATGATCAAACAAAAAGCACCACATTTCTACCAGACTTAAAGAGTTTAAGTCAAAGTTAAATTTTGTCATCATAATCTCCAAATCTGAAATCTTAAAAGTTGTTCTCTTTACCTCCTGAGATTGGTAGGGACTGCCAGATCTTTCAAGAGTGAGCAGCACATCCAGATCTCCTTGTTCTGAGGGCTGCAGGCTCACTAACTGGACCTCACTCCTTCTCACTCCAGCAATGTTTCTTAGAGCCCGCTGGAAATTGCGCCAGTAGTCACCAATAAACTCCTCCGGAGCGATATTTGCAAAGCGCACAGCAATAGAGTTGTCCAGGGCCTGACGAGCTGCTTGACGAACATGCACAGTGACATCGGCAGCTGTGGTGAAGCGACCGTCGGTCACCGTCACATTGAGGGAGTAGTGACCCACGTCGAGAGGCCGTACAGCGATAACTTTGCCATCTGACGCAGAAACTGAAAACAAGGTACCGCTTTCATCTGTGGATGAGGAGGATGAGGAAGATGAGGGAGCGAGGCTGTAGGTGAGAGTGTCATAGATGTCCTGATCTGTAGCATGGATCTTGCCCAGGACACCTCCGGGGTATTCATCTCCAGCGGTGGACACAAAAATGTCCAGAGGAAGAATTGCAGGAGGGTAGATGCTCTCCTCAATTATGCGTACACTGATAAAGGTGGTGGAAAAGAGAGGAGGTTTGCCGCTGTCTGACACCTGAGAAATATGGAAAGGAAAAGAAGAGAAAAAAAAAAAGTGAGCACAGTAAAATTATATCTGAAAGAATTCTTTTCCCAACAGCAGAGGGCAATCAAGCTCTTCCATGGCTGCTACCCCTGAGTTGAAAGCACCTCCACACAGCAGGTGCATTAGATATTGGAGCTGACAAAACATCTACAAGATCATGCATTTGAACATTCACACATTTACATGGATGGTCAACGGTTCTGCAAAAAACAAAACAAAAAAAATAAAATAAAACTGTGACTCAAGTGTGACTGTGCATCTTGTGTGTAACAGGACATCACACTTACATCTCATATCCCATCTGCCCTTTTATTTTTTCCCTATGAGGTGACACATCAACACCCAGTAATGTGCATACTCGTGCCAAATCAAAGAAATTGCCTTTTATTTATGCTTCCACCGTGAGAAGCACCGTTGGTTCAGCCTCACTGCATGCTACACTGCTATTGTTGTTTACGAGGCTAAAAGCAGCATTTAGAATATATAATTCAAAGGAGTAAAGGTTGGAGATGCAGATGTGAACATTAACTAGTTTGTTTGAAAAAGAGTAAATGATAGCAAGTGAGTGAGCACGACCGAGAAAAGGTACAGAGAGGGAAAAGTGGGAAGACAAATAGATCACAATGCTGGGGCTTGATGGTTAAATCAATACAACCTCTCAACTCTGGTTTCTCCTGAGCACTGTGACTCACCTGTGCTTGGAGCAGGTAGTGTTCTTTACTTTTCCTATTTAGCACTCCCACGGCCACTAGAGCTCCCTGCTGATTGATGTGGAAAGCATCACCGTCGTTACCATCCACAATGGTAAAGGTGAACGGTGGGCCGTTGTGGGAAGCATCCCGATCGGTCACGGTGAGCTGAAGAACACTTGTGCCTTTTGGTCTATTCTCCTGTGGGATACAAGAGTGGAGACTTTGAATATTTGTTGCGAGAGGAGGTGGTTGTCATAATGCTATTCCGTTCTGTGATGTGTAACTACAAATGTTTTTCAGAAGTTAAGATACACACCCACAGAACACTGCTGATGTGTGAAAAAATGACTGTCTGTCTGAAACTGTCCATCAAATATCTGCAGGGACAGTCATTCAAGCTAAAAACCAACCAAAATAAAAGCTCAGTTTTACAGTTAAATTGTTTTTGTTTCCGTCTCTGAATTACTTTTGGATCTGTCCCTTCTGTTGACTCTTTCACGTTATGACTCAAACTCATTTAATTTTGTCAATCTTAATATGTGAGTCATGTATCTATTTCTTGTTTTGTTTAAAGTGTGACTTTTATGCTTCACTTTGATCAAGGCTCCAGAGTAAGTAAAATAAAGCCAGTCCAGATTTATTCTTTCATTTTGTTTCATCCTGAAGTGCTTAAGCTGTTTGCAGTATGTACTGTTTCTCCTCGCAGTGTCTGTTAAACTAGTTTTCTAAACACACAGGAAATGTAGAAATAATTTTCACCCCTCCTGTTGCAATCTTATTTTTAATTTCTTTTTTTTTTTATTTCCCAAAGTAGGATAGGGGTACATCTTTCATTTTTCTCACTCTTGCACATTCTCTATTGACTATAACCAACCATCCTTTATCAGCTCCTTGTACATTGTACATTCTCACTCGTCTTACTGTCCTTTCCTTCAATGCTTTATCTGCATTCGTATACTTAAGATGCAGCCTCAGTCGTTCAATTCCCACACTCCCCTTCTTTCTTCCCCACCTCTGTTCTTGCTCCATCCTCCTACTTGCTTCTTGACATTCTACTCGCACAGTCTCCCATTATGTCTCCCTGTTAATCCCTCTCTCTGTCCTCTACACCTCCCCCTCTTTTTATTCCTTTCCATTTCATTCCCATACACACTACACTGACCCCTTTCCCCCTCTCACCTGGATGATGAGACTGTAGTTGGCCTGGGAGAAAAGGGGTGGGTTGTCATTGACATCGGAGATGTCGATGTTGATCATGGTACTGCTGGAAAGAGGCGGAATCCCGTTGTCTGAGGCTGCCACCATCAGAGTGTACCCAGACGTCTGAGAGAAGGAGAGAAAGAATTACCATACGTACGCAAAGCTGCTTTTGTAAGCAATAATGCAGTGGAGATTGGTAAACAAGCTTCCCTATTAGGCCTGACATGGCTCTGATTGGATTCTGCATAGAGTGCAATTAGTTCCTCAGTGGATTAAGCTCTATGTGTACAGTCAGCATTGTATCTGCTGTTTCTCTTACTCTTTCTCTGTCCAGCTGGCGAGCAACTTTAAGCTCCCCTCTGACTGGATCGATGGTGAAAGGGCTGCCCTGGTTACCGTCCACAATGGAGAACCGCACGTGACTGTACGAAGGCCCATCAAGATCCTCAGCCATGACCTTTAAATCAATCAAACAATTAAAACAACAGTCAGTTGTTTTCTTTGATAAGGGCTTTAAACAAAAAAAAACGACTTAATGCAATTGCTTTTACACTTAATTATCTCCCCCCCCAAAAAAGATTTATAGATTAAATTACGATCATGTTTATGTTTTTATGTGGTATTAATTTGAGTGACGTGCTAATTTTTCCCATTGTTTCAGATGGAAAGGGTCTTTATACATAAACTGGTAGTAAACTAAATATCCTCTGGTTTTGGAAAAAATAGGACATTTAAAGACGCCAACTTAGACTCGCTGAGAGTTACTGAATATCAATGTATGTTTCTCCTGTTAACTCTCCTCTGACATACAGACACAGAAACACACACGCACAGACACACTCTTAAAACCTACCCAACATCACATATTTAAATGGATCCCCAGGGAAATCAGTAGACAGTGAAGATTTACAAGGCTGAGACAATGGCAGGTATTAAAATCAAATTTTCTGATGCATAATTTATATTCAGGGACATTAGACACACAGATAAATGGCCATAAGCAGAGGCATTTTATGAGGGTGTGAGGAGAGGGGTGCAGTGGAGGTCGACAGGAATGGATGGAGTGCAAATTTATTATGTAAAATGTAGAAATGCCTTATCTTGGAAAGGGGCTTAATGAGTCAAATGCCTTTTAATTAAAGCATTTGAGCATGTGTGTCAGATATTGCACAAGAACAGGAGTGCAGTGAGCATGAAGAGCGCTGGTCCTAATTTGGCTGAGCCACCAGATGGTGATTTGCCACAGGTGCAGATATGTGATAGTGTTACGCAGTGAGTAATGGGCAGAAAGAGGAAAGACCGTGAGGGAAAAAATGAACAACTCAGTGAAAAGGTGAAGAAACTAACAGATGTAGCTGGGGGGAAGCTAAGAGAGAGAGATGAAAAAATGTCTTTCACCTGTAAGCTGTTTTAAAGTAATTATGGGTAATTTTCCTACAACTAGAAACTATTGTATGCAAACACGTCCCCAGATATATAAAGCATTGTTACCGCCATCACAGTCTTTCCCAGCTCTGTGTCCTCGCTGACAACAGCTGTGTAGACCTCCTGGCTGAAGACAGGTCTGTTGTCATTGACATCAGTCAGGTTGATGTTCACAGTGGCCATGTCGCTGAGCGGTGGTGAGCCGCCATCTGTAGCCTCTATGGTGATGTAGTATTCATGGGAAACCTCGTAGTCCAAAGGCTCAATCACAAAGATGTCACCTGAGGACAAACAGGCAGCATTGGGTCAGACAGGTATCAAGTGCTTTAAACAGTATTTAAATATTAAATAACATGAGGATATTACAATACACAAACAAGTGAAACAAGAGGTAACATTTTGTTGTTTGCTGCTGATTTAGAACTCTGCTTTCAAAGATTTGCGGCTTAAATGCAAACCGAACCTCTAGTTAAACTGTGACTCATCACTGGTTTGCATGTAAAATTCAAACCTTAGGCTTCCCTCAGCTGCTCCAATGTGCAAAACTGCTTGCAGTTGATATGTTGCAGAAATGCAGCTAGCTATTCAAAGCCCAGCCTGAAAGTGAAATTCAGTGCTGGTTGAGCATAGTTTACAATGTGTTTATTGACAGATATTTGTATTTGCACATGTAAAGTTAAAGGGAATGGATCCTTTTAGCACAATGCTGGGATCAGTGTTAAGGTGTGGACTTAACAATATAATGGTACGGCCCATGTGGTTGTAGATATCTACCTCCACGTTAAAATTGTGCCTTGATGAGAGGAGATTTTACGGTTTTACTGTTAAAATCTCTTAAATGAATTGTACAAGACATAATGTTAAAATATATGTTTTACCGCCAAGCGGAGTCCAATAAAACTCCTCATTTCATGCTAACACATACCAGTACGTGGGTCCACGCGGAACAAGCCGCGCTCATTCCCGCTGATGATACTGTAAGAGATCTCTCCATTAGCCTCCATGTCTCGGCTGGCTGCCTGCACTCTGAGAACCTGTGCACCGACAGCTACATCCTCTGACAAGGTTGCGATGTATTCGCGGTGCTCGAACACTGGGGGATTGTCATTGATGTCCAGGACAGAGATCACCACCTGGCACAGCGAGGAGAG